>NC_091950.1:194627839-195348790 GCF_031021105.1 Erythrolamprus reginae
AACTCACTTAACAAATGCCTCACTTAACAACAGAAATTTTGGGCTCAATTGTGGTTCTGAGTTGAGGACTATCTGCATGAGATTTTGAAAATAATTTTGTATATAAATACTGCAAGTTATAGAATGAAAAACCTTTTACTGAAGACTGAATTCAGCATAACACAATCGTTTAATGTATCCCTGTACTACATCAGTAATGCATAGAACTGCTGTTTAGAAGCCTCTGTTCTATTATAAAAACTTAAGGGATTGAACATGATGAGTAAGCAGCATGGTTTTGATAGTTAATGCTTCAGATTAGCCCTCGTCATTTGTTTCCGATCAAAGAACATGGCTACAATTTGAAATAATGCTCCTAGAATTATTGTTCCTTGATGTACCCAGTAGTTATGCTTGGTACATCTTTTGCAAATGGATGACATCTTTGCTTGCTATAACTTTAGATATGTATATACAAACCAGATTGCTTACAAACATTTTTTTGAAAAGAATTAAGCCCAAATAGAACTAAGAAGATTTTAGCCATGATTAATTATGAATGGAATGAGATGCTGCCAAAACCGGTACCTCATAGGGGTATATAGTTTAATCTTAGAATTCCATCAGTAATTCCCTTAGCATATACTTTTGGAAGGCTCTTGTTCTCTGTGTGGTTTATATAATATCCAGTTTCTTATTTATTTGCTAACTAAAGGCAGTCTTGTTGAATTAAGTGGGATAGATTTTATATAACTGTACACGGGGTTGACAAAACAGCTTGAATAATAGGCACCACAAAACTGAAATTTTGATCTTCTCTCCCACTTTACTCAGGAGCCAGACAGCTGGGAAATTATAGAAGGCTTGAAAATTGGCCAGACTAATGTCCAGAAGCCAGACAAAAATGAAGGATTCATGCTGAAGAAAAGGAAATGGCCTTTAAAAGGCTGGCACAAGGTAAAATATGTGTACAACATGCTAGGTGTCATTATTTTCGATTATTACATGAAATTCATCATGAACTGTAGCAAACTGAACTCTGCTCAGAAACTGACTAGCAGCAGTTGAAACCATGCGTACCTCTTAAATCTCTGACCTTGAACTGGATGGCAGAATATGAAGGAGACTTTCACATATTTCTTTCTTTGTTTTGCACTCATGTAATATGTTGAATTCTATCAGCATTCAAGGGAACATGATTAAACTTTCCTCAGTTCCTTATAGGAATAGAAACAATCAGTTATCATGTGATCATATACTCTTTACAGAATTTTAACGGCAGCAGCATATACCGTATTTTTCAGAATATACGACACATCGGAGTATAAGATGCACCTTAGTTTTGGGTAGGAAAATAGGGGGGAAATCAGATATTCATCTGGCTAGCATCCTTAGTCTGGTTAGCTTCAGCACATTATTTTATCCCCTGGTTTGTTTGTTTGTTTGTTTGTTTGTTTGTTTATTTATTTATTTGAATGATTGATTGATTGATTGATTGATTGATTGATTGATTGATTGATTGATTCTTCTCCTTAGACTCAGGGCACCTTACAACATGTTAGCAATGGCACTTTTTAACAGAGCCAGCATATTGCCCCCACAATCCGGGTCCTCATTTTACCCACCTCGGAAGGATGGAAGGCTGAGTCAACCTTGAGCCGGTGATGAGATTTGATCCGCTGACCTATAGATCTACGGTCAGCTTCAGTGGCCTGCAGTATAACACTCTATGTGCTGTGCCATCCCGGCTCTTCTTAGGAGTGGGGCTTAAAAAGTCTTATTTGGAGGGAGTAGCAATGAAAAAGGCCTGCAAAGATTTAGGGCTGGAAAAACCCTTCATCAGAGGGAGTAGCAGTGAAAAAGCCTTGTTAGGGTTGGAAAAAAGCTTTGAAAAAGCTATATTCAGAACATAAAATGCACCCAAACTTTCAGCCTCTTTGGGGGGAGGAAAGGTGCATCTTAGAAAAATATGGTATATGGATTACTCAATTATAGACATACACACAGACAGAGGAAAAACAAGAGATAAAATGGACTGTGAAATATAAATTGTACTCTTTTATGAAGTGCGTACACCTTCTCACATTTTGTAAATATTTAAGTATAACTTTTCATGTGACAAAACTGAAGAAATAACACTTGGCTACAATGTAAGGTATTAGGTTTACAACATTGCTTGTACAACAGTGTAAATATGTTGTCCCCTCAAAATAACAATGCATAGCCATTAATGTCTAAATGGCTGGCAACACAAATGAGTACACCCCTAAGTGATAATATCCAAATGGGGCCCAATGTGTCAATATTTTGTGTGCTTACTATTATTTTCCAGCACTGCCTTAGCCCTCTTGAGCATAGAGTGCACTAGAATTTCATAGGTTGCCACTGGAGTCCTCTTCCACTCCTCCATGACAACATCACGAAGCAGGTGGATGTTAGAGTCTCTTGCACACTTCCACCTTCCATTTCAGGATGCCCCACAAATGCTCAATAGGGTTTATGTCTGAAGACATGCTTGGCCAGTCCATCATCTTTACCCTCAGCTTATTTAGCAAGGCAGCTTCTTACTTTTTTGTATTTTCCTTTTATCTCTTTTTTCATGTATTGTTCTCTTTTAGTTTGTATTGGTTCTTAGTATTCTTCTTAAAACTCAATATTCTCCATAGTAGATGGAGCTAGCATCCAGGAATGGGATGGCGTCATCCATTCAGCCAATAGAACTGCATCTGTTAAAGTCGTTAAGCTCTGCCTCTGTACTGGATCCCCAGTTACGACTGAGACCTCAGACTGGACGGACCTTTGTGTCTTTCATGTGGACAGGGTGGTTCTTCGGTTAGACTCCTCATTCATCCCTAAGATAAACTCCTGGTTCCACTGTGTGCAGGAGATTATTCTTCCCAATGTTTGTTCACACCCGGTCCATCCACTAGAAAAGAAATGGCATTCACTAGATGTGAGGTGGGCATCCATATTAATGTGGAAAGGACTTCTCCTCTGCACCAGAGGCTCTCTTCATCTCATTCCAACCTACGTCCCTGGGTCAGAGGGTGACCCTTTTGACCATGAACAGATAGATCTGTGGCACTATCGCTAAGGCCTATGACATCCACTTTCACCTCAGCTTGGCTGGATCACAGCACACTTTACTCGGTGTGCTGCAACATCGGCTGCCAAGGGCAACCAAACACCTCTTGAGGAGGTCTGCAGGGCAGTGATCCGGTTGTCTGCATCTCAGTTTGTTCACCATTTCACGTTTTTTGATTCAGTCGAAGCAGCCTTGGCAGATGGACCCTGCAGAAAGTTCACTTGAGTCCGGCCATCTCGGCCCATGACAGTTCCCACCCATAGGGCTGTCAGGCTTGGATATATCCCATTCCTGGATGCTAGCTCTACCTACTATGGAGAAGGGGTATTGGTTTTATCTGATATGTTCCTTCTTGTAGGATGGAGCTAGCATCCAGCCCCACCCTTGAACTGTTGGGCTATTTTCTGTCTGTGGCTATAAGACCGGTTACGACAGAGTCTCCTGTCAGGTATTTCACCATGGCGAGTCTGTTTCTTTGGCTTTGTCATAACTTGGTATCCAGTACAGAGACTGAGCCTAACAACTTTAACAGACTCAGTCCTATTGGCTGAACAGATGAGATCATCCCATTCCTGGATGCTAGCTCCATCCTATGAGAACGAGTATATCAGGTAAGACCAACACCCCATATCTGTCTGTCAATCTGATCAAATTTTGGTTTGATTATTGTAAAAATAATTGTTCAGACTCCATCATGATCAGTTATTTAATGTAGTGATGATACATAAATACAGTGGTACCTCATGATACGAACTTAATTGGTTCCAGGAGGAGGTTCGTAAGGTGAAATGTTCATAAGATGAAACAATGTTTCCCATAGGAATCAATGTAAAAGCAAATAATGCGTGCAAATCCTTCAGGAAAATCCCAAACTTTAGAAGGGAGGCGAACAGAGGGCAGGGAGGAGCAGCTAAAGGGGGCGGGTGGAAGAAGCAAGGCTAGGCTAAAGGGTGAGTGGGAAGGAAGAAAGGCAAGGGGGGCACCCCTCCCTTTTCTTTCTTCAAAAGACACCCTTTCAGTGCCTGTAAATCTCCTAGTTATTTAAATGCAGTCTTTTCCCCCTCCAAGCCGCCCCTCCCTTTTCTTTCTTCAAAAAAAGGGGGGGGAAGAAACCCCTTCATCCCAGCAGCAGCGGCTTGGGTTCGTAAGATGAAAATAGTTCGGAAGAAGAGGCAAAAAAATCTTAAACACCGGGTTTGTATCTTGAAAAGTTCGTTAGAAGTGGCGTTCGTAAGATGAGGTACCACTGTACTTGAGTATGATGTACAAAATTGGGTAAATTGTAGGTGTTTAAGAAAGTAAAGAGAATCTCTGAGATTGGAGAAGCATTTGACAGGAATGGCTCTTATAAAAAGTGTATGTTTGACTTACGAGGCCTTTGTGTCTTTTAATTCTGAGACTTGCAGGAATCAGTTTCTCTTCATTGAAAAGGTTCTGCCAAGTAAAATTGCTTAAGATCCTAGCCCTTTAGAAACCCACTTCTAGTCAAGCTTTCAGATGCAGTAATTCAGCAGGGTTATTGAAATTGCCCTGTGCATGCCTTGATTCAATTCTGTCAAATAAAACAGTCACTTTCAGAAATTCAGAGAAGTTCCTTATCACTAGAAGCCACAGAATCTTGCTGCTTTTGTCAGAATGAGGAAAGCAGTATTGCATCTGAAGCTCTGCTTTTTTTCTTTTTATGAGATATCCTTATTACCTCACATTGCACATAGACAGGGGCAGGGTTTGCATCAAATGCTGCAGTACTGCTTGTGTCAGTCTGATTCTGTCATGGTCTATTGGAGTGACCTTGGGAAGCAAGAGAAAGAGCCGCGGACGGGATTACTGTCATGCCAAAGTATCTTAGTCCAGAGGAGGAAAAGGAGTGCAGGAACCATTTTCAGAAAGGCACACTCCCTAGTTTTCTGGAAAGAAAAAGTAAAATGATGTGACTATCAGGCCTGCAAGATTTTATTTCTGTAACCTTACAGTTACATTTCTGTAACCTTACAGCCTTCTGCTGCACGAATCCCAGCGACCAGTTAGGTCCCACCGATTCTCCGGATCCCGTCAACTAAACAAGGTCATTTGGCGGGACCCAGGGGAAGAGCCTTCTCTGTGGCGGCCCCGGCCCTCTGGAACCAACTCCCCCCAGAGATTAGAATTGCCCCCACCCTCCTCGCCTTTCGTAAGCTCCTTAAAACCCACCTTTGCCGTCAGGCATGGGGGAACTGAAATATTCCTTCCCCCTAGGCCTTTACAATTTACGCATGTTTTATAATAAGGGTTTTTAAAGTTATTTTAGTATTGTATTGGATTGTTCCATGCTGTTTTTTATCACTGTTGTTAGCTGCCCCTAGTCTATGGAGAGGGGCGGCATACAAATCCGATAGATAGATAGATAGATAGATAGATAGATAGATAGATAGATAGATAGATAGATAGAATGATAGAATGATAGATAGATAGATAGATAGATAGAATGATTGATAGATAGATAGATAGATAGATAGATAGATAGAATGATAGATAGATAGATAGATAGATAGATAGATAGATAGATAGATAGAATGATTGATAGATAGATAGATAGATAGAATGATTGATAGATAGATAGATAGATAGATAGAATGATAGATAGATAGATAGATAGATAGAATGATAGATAGATAGAATGATTGATAGATAGATAGATAGAATGATAGATAGATAGATAGAATGATAGATAGATAGATAGATAGAATGATTGATAGATAGATAGATAGATAGAATGATAGATAGATAGATAGATAGAATGATAGATAGATAGAATGATAGATAGATAGAATGATAGATAGATAGATAGATAGATAGATAGATAGATAGATAGATAGATAGATAGATAAATGTAGCCTTAGCATTGTTTTGTGCTTCCTGCCTAGACTAGTTGGAGGGGCAATAGATCCTTCCTTTCTCTGCTCTGGGGACATCAGTGCTTTCTATTCACAAGGACTACATAGGTCCTGTTCTTACCCATTCTGAAATACTTTCTTCCCATATGACCCTTGAGCTATTTATTGTTTTTAAAAAGCGATGGGCTGGTATTGCCATATACCAGTGTTGCATGTGTGCCAGAAACCAGAAGCATCTTCCTGTTTCAGGGATGTGAATGAACACCAACCACCTAGTTTTCTGGTTTCTGGTGTGCGTGTGCAAAGACTAGGTGGCTAGTGTGCATGTGCGTGATGGAAACCGGAAGTGACCATCTTCCCAGCATGCACACCGGGCTGCTGCTCTTCTGGTTTCTGCCGCTCCCCCGCATGTGGAAAGCAATGGGTGACAGATTATTATTATTATTATTATTATTATTATTATTATTATTATTATTATTATTAATTAGATTTGTATGCCGCCCCTCTCTGTAGACTCGGGGCGGCTCACAACAATAATAGTACAATGTATAACAAATCTAATAATTAAAAGTCATTAAAAACCGCTTATTTAAAAAGAAACATACACACAAACATACCATGCATAAACTGTATAGACCTAGGGGAAATGTCTCAGTTCCCCCATGCCTGGCGGCAGAGATGGCTTTTAAGGAGTTTACGAAAGGCAAGGAGGGTGGAGGCTGTTCTAATCTCCGGAGGGAGTTGATTCCAGTGGGTCGGGGCCACCACAGAGAAGGCTATTCCCCTGGGTCCCACAAGACAACATTGTTTAGTCGATGGGACCCGGAGAAGGCCAAATCTGTGGGACCTAACCGGTCGCTGGGATTCGTGCGGCAGAAGGCGGTCTCGGAGATATTCTGGCCCGATGCCATGAAGGGCTTTATAGGTCATAACCAACACTTTGAATCGTGACCGGAAACTGATCGGCAACCAATGCAGACTGCGGAGTGCTGGTGTAACATGGGCATAATTGGGGAAAGCCATGATTGCTCTCGCAGCTGCATTCTGCACGATTTGAAGTTTCCGAACACTTTTCAAAGGTAGCTCCATGTAGAGAGCTTTACAGTAGTTGAGCCTTGAGGTGATTTATTTATTCGATTTGTATGGGGGCATGAGTGACTATGAGCAGTGACTCCCAGTCCAGATAGGGCTGCAACTGGTGCACCAGGCGAACCTGGGCAAACGCCCCCCTCGCCACAGCTGAAAGATGTTTCTCTAATGGGAGCTGTGGATTGAGGAGGACGCCCAAGTTGCGGACCCCCTCTGAGGGGGTCAGTGATTCCCCCGCCCCCCCGGAAAGATGGCTCTGCGTGCCACTTCCTGTACACGTGCCATAGGTTTACCATAAAGACCATATACAGCAGCTTTAATGATTTAGCTTTAGGATTGATTGATTGATTATGTTCTGTCAAGCTGGTGTGGACCAACCACATAGCTAGGAAAATCTATCCCTATCTTAGCCCTTCATTTCTTGTAATGATTTTTATTGCTGCATGCAGTATAGTTTCCATTGTATTGTAATCTCTTGCAATTTTTTCTGCAGCGCTTTTTTGTTCTGGACAATGGAATGTTGAAATATTCAAAGTCACCAATTGAAGTAAGTAACCCTGGGGCTTTTTTAAAAAAAAGATTGTTACATATTATTTGAATGCTTAGTTCCAGTAGTGATACAGACATTCCTGTACTGCAGAGAAAAGGTATAAATCTTGCTGTTCAGTTCTCCCCATCTACCTCCTTTTATCTCATACATTCTGAATTTTTCAGTTTAATAATTTGTCGGATTTTATTTGTGGCAATTAGACAATTTTAATCTGCTGAGTTGTTAGTATCTGTGGGCTTGATTGTTTTCCAGAAGTCATTTCAGCACTTAGAGATGAAATCTTGTGGAAGGAAGAAAGCACACTCCAACTAAGATTGACAGGGAAAACTCCTGTTTATAACAAGCCAGCAAATTTCACCCTCTAGCTCTTAAATAATTAAGATTTAAAATTGAAAACACACCAGCTTCTTGCCTTAATACTACTACTTTGAAACTTTACTTTGGTCAGATCAGTGTTCTGCCTTTTGCAATATTATTTGATTGATATCATCAGTGCACCTATTAAGCAGCATCTGTGTCCTTGTAGGTCAAGTGCCTTGGAAACTGTATGTGCTATTTGCTGCTCAATGGACTACAAAATACATCAAACCCTTAATTTCACAGAACAATAGAGAGAAGGGATGATTGTTAGATCTCAATGTCCATTAAATGGTAAAGGTGATGTGCAAAACAGTAAATGAATTTTCTCCATTGCTTTCAAAGAACCAATTTTTAATGAAGATTGGTAAATCAAGGGTTTACCATACTAATAAGCATAGTTCCCTCTAAGCTGAGCAGTGAGCAATCGCTCACTTAAAAATCATCATCAACTCAGAGTTTTTCAAACCTGCCCAGAAGCCGAGAGGGAAAGAGTGAGAGGGAAGGAGAGAGAGGAAGAGAGAGAAACAGATAGAAAAAAGAGAGGAAGGAAAAGAGAAAGAAAAAGAATGGGAGTAAGGAAGAGAGAAAGAAAATCAAAATCTAGTTTGAAACTAGCTCAACTATTTAAGTGGCATTTTGATATTGATAGAGTTGCCCTATTATGAGCTCACTGTACTTTGGGTCACAGTACAGTATTTTATTTTGAAATTCTCTGAGGCAAAACAGGGTGGATTTTTTATTTGTTTGCTTGTTTGTTTGTTTATATTTATTTATTTATTTATTTATTATTTCTGTGCTGCTCAGTCCCAAAGGGACTGCCGCTCAGACACTATACTTTTCCGCCCACCCCCCAAAAAAATTAGAGGGAACACTGCTAATAAGTAGTTGTTAGAGATTTTAAATTGTAACTCTGTTTTATTTTATTTATAACATGATTGTAGACCTTAATAAAACAATTATTTTACCATAATAATACAAATGAATAATTATATAAACATTGGAAAAATATAGCCTAATTAAGAAAAACATTAGAATAGTAAATAATTATTGCTGAAAGTAAATAATATAGCAACTTAAAATTTATATACAACAATATAAATTTTTCTTGATACCAGAAAATACGACTTCAGATTGGTCATTGCCTGGAATGCATTACCTGAGTCTGTGTGTGGTTACTTCCCCAAACCCCCGTAACTTTAACCTTAGACAGACTTTCTACTGTTGACCTCACTCCGTTCCTAAGAGGTTTGTAAGGGGTGTGCATAAGCGCACGAATGTGCCTATCGTATCCATATACTGTATTCATAATCATGTTACATCTTAGACATGTTTGACAAATAAAAAAATATATACTGTATATATATAAAACCAACAAGGCTTACAAACAAGGCCTACAATATTGTACTGTAGATGAACTTAGTTTTTGTAGAATCTTTAGAACATCATAGATTATATAGCTATATATGTTAGAATTAAGTACATTTTGTTACTTATTTTATTTATAAAGCAAGTTTCAGCATAAAATGCTCATAAAACACAAAAGTGTTCTTAGTTCTAATTATTTTTTCTTTTGTGTGTAATTGCGGGAAGGGGAAATTGATTCAAACAAGTCAATATTTTGTTCAGAACCATTTATGTAACATTTTCAGTTATTTCTGAAATATGTGTATAATGGATGACAAATAGAAGTTAATACGATTATTTATATAGTTTACACCTTCAGGCCTATTTTGGAATTTATACAGGTACAAATTTTTATGAGGGCAGAAACTATTATTATTTACCAGTATAATAAATTGATTTTTACAGATGTAGTATTTGCATATGAATGATGCATCTTGCCAGAGTTTTATAGAATAGAATAGATTAAGAGAAAAGAGAAGAAAAAATAAGAATAGATTAGAATAGAATAGAATAGAATAGAATTCTTTATTGGCCAAGTATGATTGGACACACAAGGAATTTGGTGTACAGTGATCCCTCGAGTATCGCGAGGGTTCCGTTCCAGGACCCCTCGCGATAATCGATTTTTCGCGATGTAGGGTTGCGGAAGTAAAAACACCATCTGCGCATGCGCACCCTTTTTTTTCATGGCTGCACATGCGCAGATGGTGGAGTTTGCGTGGGCGGCGGGCGGCACCCAGGGAAGGTTCCTTCGGCTGCCCAGCAGCTGATCTGCTCCGCAGCGCGGCAGCAGTGAGGAGCCGAAGATGGGGTTTCCCCGTTGCCCAGGCAAAGGGGAAACCCCATCTTCGGCTCCTCGCTGCTGCCGTGCTGCGGAGCAGATCAGCTGCTGGGCGGCCAAAGGAACCTTCCCTGGGTCTTCCCGCCGCCCAGGCAAAGGGGAAACCCCAAGATCGCTTGCCGCTTGCCCGTCGCCCGCCCGCCCGGCCGCTCGCTTGCCGCTTGCCTGTTCACCCGCCCGCCCGGCTGCTCGCTTGCCGCTTGCCCGTTCACCCGCCCGCCCGGCTGCTCGCTTGCCGCTTGCCCGTCACCCATCCACCCAGCTGCTCGCTTGCCGCTCGAGAGCAAGAGGGGGAGAGATAGAGAAAGAGAGAGAAGGAAAGAAAGAGATGAGAGAGGGAGGAAGAGATTGTGAGAGAGGAAGAAGCAAGATAGAGAAATAGAGAGAGAAAGAAAGATGAGAAAGGAAAGGAGTGACGTCATCGGGTGGAAAAATCACGATATAGCGTTTCGCGAAGATTGAGATCGCGAAACTCGAGGGATCACTGTATATGCTATCAGTGTAAAAAAAGACAAGATACATTCATCAAGAATCATAAGGTGCCACACTTAATGATAGTCATTGGGTACAAATAAGCAACCAGGAAACAATATCACTATAAATCGTAAGGATACAAGCAACAAAATTACAAGCATGCAATCATAAGTGGGTGATAGGAACAACGAGAAAACTATTTTTTTATCATCATAGCTTTTATTATTACATAGGTTAGCCAGTGTTCATCTGAATTTATTTATTTAGCAATAAAAGTCACTTTCATAGAATGTCACTTAAATTAGATGAGTAATTTTTGCCTATATGTGGATTATCTTCATCATAGCCACAGGCTTCCTTTTCATTCTCATATTTAAACATCTGTCATTTGCTTGGTTTTATTATTAAAATAGTTTTATACATAATTATTCCACATCTTTTATTTACATAGCCTGTGAAATGACATATATGTATGAAAAAGATCAGTATATTTCTTACATAATAATCCTGTCCTGATAAGGAGGGTGTGATAATGTCTCCTCAACTTTTTCTTATTTTTTCTATTTTATGTCTTAAAGTATATCCCAGAAAGCTATACATCTTTTCGTCCATTCTAACCAGCAATAAGACCATTTTTTTCTTTTATTTCTTAGTGTGCATACATTTACTCTTCTTTTTTTCCCCCAGACTCAGAAAGGGAAGGTTCATGGGAGCATAGATGTGGGATTATCGGTTATGTCAATTAAAAAAAAAGCACGTAGGATAGATCTTGACACCGAGGAGCATATCTACCATTTAAAAGTAAGGAATATTTCTACTAATTTTTATTTTCAAGTTTTGCTGTAAAAGGAAGATCAAATATTATTATTGGATTCATTACTCACAATGATCTTTCGATTAGGTAAAATCACAGGATTCATTTGATGCCTGGGTGTCCAAGTTGCGCCATCATAGATTATATCGTCAGAATGAAATTGTGCGATCGCCCCGGGATGCCAGTTTCCATATATTCCCTTCAACTTCCACCACTGAATCTTCACCAGCTACTAATGCCACAGTGCTGGAAACTAAGGTATAATCTTTTTTGGTCAGGAAGAATACCATCCTTCAGTTCATAAATAGTTGTTTTATAATATGCAACATTGCAATACACTCATTTTTTTCCCTTTATGGATGCCGTTATATATGAGTAACACTAACACCAGAAAGAAGAACACACTCAATAAAGAAATATACACTATACAGGTAGTCCTTGACTTACAACAATTCACTTAGTAACCATTTCCTATGGTCATGAGATGTACATTCCATTGTTTGACAACTGACTCATATTTATGATGGTTGCAGTGTCCCGGGGTCATGTGATCACCTTTTGCAACCTTCTGACAAGCAAAATCAAAATCCAGATTCATTTAACAACCGGATTACTAATTTAACATGTTTAACTAATTTACCAAGTCCTTGGAGAGGGGTGGCATATAAATCCAATGAATGAATGAATAAATAAATTGCAGTGACTCACTTAACAAAAGTTGTAAAGCGGGGCAAAACTCATTTAACAAATTCTCACTTAGCAACATAAATTTTGGACTGAATTGTAATCATAAGTTGTAATCATGAGGGCTACCTGTATCACATTTACTGAAATATTTGTTACTAAGTTTAATTTAGATTAGAACAGTCCTCAAACTTGGCACTTTTAAGACTAGTGGACTTCAACTTCCAGAATTCTCCAGCCAGCTGGATGGAGAATTCTGGGAGTTGAAGTCCATAAGTCTTAAAGTTGCCAAGTTCAAGGATTCCTGGATTAGAGTGTCAAATACATACTTGCTTCAGTTTAAAGAAGACAATAACAATTACCACTTAATTTTTACCACAGGCAGTTTTTCTCCCAGAATTCTTACAGGTATATGCATATATGTGGTTATATCTTTCCTCAGGTCTCTCAGAATAATTTCCCCTGGCAACCATCTATTCCTTGCAGTAGCAGTCTACCTGAAACATGTACTACTGGCCAAAGTAAAGTAGTTGCTTGGTTGCAAGAATCAGAGGAGATGGACAAGTGTGCAGAAGGTCAGCAACTCCTTCCTTTAATCTTCACTGCTGATTGAGCTATATGAAGAACATGATGGAAATGTATTTATTGTTTGTTATATAGCAAAAATATAGGAATTCTTCCTTGGCAGTACAGTGGTACCTCTGTCTAAGAATGCCTCTACTTACAAACTTTTCTAGATAAGAACCGGGTGTTCAAGATTTTTTTGCCTCTTCTTAAGAACCATTTTCCACTTACAAATCCGAGCCTCCGAAACTATAAACGGAAAAGGCAGGGAGAAGCCTCCGTGGGGCCTCTCTAGGAATCTCCTGGGAGAAAATTGGGCCGGAAAAGGCAGGGAGAAGCCTCCATGGGGCCTCTCTAGGAATTTCCTGGGAGGAAACAGGGCCTCCACTCTCCCTGTGGTTTCCCCAATCGCACGTATTATTTGCTTTTACATTGATTCCTATGGGGAAAAATTGCTTCTTCTTACGAGTTCTATTTAAGAACCTGGTCATGGAATGAATTAAGTTTGTAAGTAGAAGTACTTAAAATGAAGCCCCCTCTTTTTAATTATACTGTATGTCAAAGAAGTGGGTACACCCCCTCACATTTTGTAAATATTTAAATATTCATGTGGCAACATTGAAGGAATGACACTTGGCTATAATGTAAAGTAGTGAGTACAGTGATCCCTCGATTAGCACGGTCTCGATTAGCGCGAAACGCTGCAACGCGGTTTTTCAAAAAATATTAATTAAAAAAATAAAATATTAAAATAAAATATTAAAAAATAAAAAATAAGTCCACGCTAGTTCTCTCTCTCTTTCTCTCCCTGTTGCCGGCGTGGTATATGAGAGAGAAAGAGAGAGGCAGAGGTCGGGCGCATTATCGGGAGGTGGAGGCGGCGTGGGGACGCTGGGTGCCGGTTCCCTGAATGGAGACCGCCGGCCGCTCAATCGGGCCGGCAGGGAACAGAATGGAGCCTTCCGCGGCGGGGCTGGTAAGGGGGGGAGCCGAGGGGGGAGCCGAGCCCAGCCCCGTGGCATTCGCCTTCCTCCCGCCCGCAGCCGAGACTGATCGTGGGCTCCTTCGCAACCTCGGAGAGCTTCCTGGTTTTCGTGAGCTTTCATGCCCTGGAAGCTCTCCGAGGTTGCGAAGGAGCCCACGATCAGTCTCGGCTGCGGGTGGGAGGAAGGCGAATCCCCCGTGGGCTCCGTTACATCTTCCGCTGCCAGCCAGGCCATGCTGGCGGCAGCGGAACAATCGCTGGCTGTCAACTTTTCTTTTTAAAACTGGGCAGGAGCTGACTTGCCTCCCCAGTGCTAAAAAGAAAAGTTGACAGCCAGCGCTGCGACTGACGGAATGCTGAGCCTCCCGTTTTCTCTCCCCCCCCCCTCGCCCCTTCGCCTCCCTGTGTTCCTAGGAGAAGTGCTGGGGATTGAGGCAAGACAGACCTTCTGCTCCTCACCAGCACTTCTCCTAGGAACAAAGGGGGGCGAAGGGGCGAGGGGGCGGAGAGAGAACGGGAAGCTCAGCATTCCGTCAGCCGCAGCGCTGGCTGTCAACTTTTCTTTTTAAAACTGGGCAGGAGCTGACTTGCCTCCCCAGTGCTAAAAAGAAAAGTTGACAGCCAGCGCTGCGACTGACGGAATGCTGAGCCTCCCGTTCTCCCCCCCCCACCTCGCCCCTTCCGGTTTCGGCGTTCGGCAACGGAGTCCGGCGCTGGGGCCATGCGGGGCCGCTCATCCAGGGGGGCGTGGACTGGCAAGTCGCCCTCCTTTCTCTTTCTTTCTCTCTCTTATACCACACCGGTAACAGGGAGAGAAAGAGAGAGAGCGGAGGGCACCTTGCCGGTCCACGCCCCCCTAGATGAGCGGCTCCGCATGGCCCCAGCGCCGCCCAGGCAGCTTGCCGCTTGCCGTATTGCAGCGAAGGCTCCAAGCTGCAATACGGCAAGCGGCAAGTGATCTTGGGGTTTCCCCTTTGCCTGGGCGGCGGGAAGACCAAGGGAAGGTTCCTTCAGCCGCCCAACACCTGATCCGCTCCGCAGCGCGGCAACGGGGAAACCCCATCTTCGGCTCCTCGCTGCTTCCGCGCTGCGGAGCAGATCAGCTGTTGGGCGGCTGAAGGAACCTCCCCTTGGTCTTCCCCGCCGCCCACACGCAAACTCCACCATCTGCGCATGTGCGGCCATGAAAAAATGGTGCACATGCGCCGATGGTGGTTTTTACTTCCGCATCCAGTATAACGCGGAAATCGGTTAGCGCGGGAGGTCTTGGAACGTAACCCCCGCGCTAATCGAGAGATCACTGTATACAGCTTGTGTAACAGTATAAATGTCCTCAAAATAACGGAAAATAAACTGCTGGCAACAAAAGTGAGTACACCCCTAAGTGATAATATCCACTAAGTGAGGGGCTGTACTCACTTCTGTGACATACTGTATGCCATTTTTCCAACAAGCATCAACATTCAGATTTAATCAAAATTATTTCCTAATGTTAGCATATTTTATAGTTAAAAGTACAGTGATCCCTCGATTTTCGCGGGGGTTACGTTCCAAGACCTCCCGCGAAAATCGATTTTCCGCGATGTAGCGGCGCGGAAGTAAAACCACCATTTTTGGCTATGGACAGCCAAAAACTACCCCTCTCACCGGCTTTCTTCGGACACGGGTCCTCCTGCAGCAGCGCTGGCAGCCACCGTTCCCCGTAGGCACCTGCCAGCCCGCCGTTCGCCACTCGCCCGTTCGCCCGCTCGCCGTTCACCCGGCCACTCGCTCGCCGCTCGCCTGCCCGCCGCTCACCCGGCCGCTCGCTCACCGTTCGCCCGCCCGCCGCTCACCCGGCCGCTCGCTCGCCGCTCGCCCATTCGCTCGCCCGCCGCTCGCCGCCCGCTCCACCTCTCTTTCTCCTCTGCTGCAAGAGAGGCGGGACAGGCATTCTCCGGAGGCTGGTGGGTGCACGGGCCGGCGCGTGAGAGAGAAAGAGGGGGGAGAGCAAGAGATAGAAAGAGTGAGAGAAAGAAAACAAGAGAGGGAAAGTGAGAAAAAGAGAGAGAGCAAGAGGGGGAGAGATAGAGAAAGAGAGAGAAGGAAAGAAAGAGATGAGAGAGGGAGGAAGAGAGTGAGAGAGAGGAAGAAAGAGAGAGAGAGAAGAGTGGAAGGAAGAGAGAGAGAAATGATAGAAAAAAGGGGAGAAAAAAAGAGAAATGAGAAAATGATTGAAGCAGAGAATGACAGGAGAGAAAGAGACAGAGAAGTGATTCTTGGTGATGACGTATGACGTCATCGGGTGGGGAAAACCGTGGTATAGAAAAAAACCCGTGGAGTATTTTTTAATTAATATTTTTTGAAAAACCGTGGTATAGCGTTTTGCGAAGTTTGAAGCTGCGAAAATCGACCAAAAAAGGCACCAGGTCTTATTTTCAGGAGGGTGTTATCCACTGACTCACCTCACTTGTACAGGTCGCCCCTGGCCTCTTTTTCACTATCAGAGGCCTTCAAGAACATCTTCAGCCGGCAGGGAAAACAAGGCTTTCTTGAAGGCCTCTGTAGCTGATAACAGAGCTCTGGATCAATCTAGAACTCTGATATCGACTACAGAGCCCTTCAGGAAAGCCTTGCCGGATGCAAAAAAAAATGGGCCGAAATGTGCGAGGCCTGGCTGCAACTATGTGAAGGTAAGTAATAGGGCAGCCCACCTACCCCATCCCCACCCTGGCTTAATTTTTACCTGTGCACCAGGGGTGGGTTCCTTCCAGTTTGTACTGGTTCACCCGAACCTGTAGCAAACTGTTGTTTATGTCACTATGACGTCACCAAACTGGATTGATCAGTGCCGGTCCATGGGCACTGTCATACTTTGTGTCCAGATCAGGTAGGTGTTTGTGTATGTGTGTTTCTGAGTAGGTCGTATTTTCAGGGAAACACATGTAATATTTATCTCTGTAATAATAGAGCTGAAAATTCTATATTATAGGTAATAATAACATGTTATACTTTCTCCTTCAATGTATCCTTTTTAATCTTTAAAATTAAATTCAGAAATAATAACTGTAGGGATTAAAGATACCCCAAAATGAATTTGAGGACGTTCCCGTTATTTGCCTTGAAGTATAGTTTAAGAAGATAAAGACTCAAAGAATAAAAACCTTCCCAAAACTGAGTGTTTCCAGGTAGTTTTTTCAGTTGTTCTGTTTTGCATATGGAATCATTTGCCATCATGATATCCATCAATCTGTGACATTAATTCTGAGAAGGTTTGGGAATATGTAGGAAGAAATTTTAATAGCTGTGTGGAATAGAGACGGTAGCCCAAAACCTGTTAGCCTAATGTGGCATAAACTTTATGGATCTTTACTGTGTGATCATCTTGTTTCCTTTATGGAATGTTAATGGAGAATGCGGCTTTCAGATGTCATAATTTCAGTAAGTTCTCTTGTGTTCCTCTAGCAAATAAAATCTTGATGAGAGTAGGTTTTTATCATTCTAAATCTGTTTTTTTTTCCAGATCTTGCCCATTGTCAATCAAATCTTGTAAAACTCAGTAAAATTCTTCAGAACTTAGAAATACTTCAGAGAACTCAGTCAGCACCTAGTTTCACAGATATGCAGGTAAATAAAAATTATTAAAATTATTAAAATAATACTTGCTTATATTATCTATTTTGCCTTTGAAATATTATCTGTGAACATTCTATGCTAACAGGTGGTGCAGAATTATTCATTATTACAGTCAGGTTCTCTAATGAGCGACAATTGAAATAATTTTTAAGCCTAAATGTAATATTTTGTTCTAAATTTAATGTTCAGTTGCCCTTTTGTTCTTTGTGTTAACAACTGTTCTGAAAAGAGAAATATAATTATCCTAGTTAGCATATTTTATAAAGAATTCTGTATCGTAAATGGCTGAAGATTTGTCCTGCAATTTTTATTTTTGAAACTGTCTTTAATGGCATGTTTGCTTTATCTGTACCATAATGTATAGATTAGCACTTTGTTTATGTCTGGCAGACAGCTAATGCTCGGTGTTTGTTACTAACTTTTGCAGAATTGTCCATGTCAGCTTTGTCAGCTTTAACCCAATGCTTTACTACTTTAATTATTTTATAACATAGGCTAACAGTGTAGATAAGAAAGACAAGCGTGTCACCAGAAGATGGAGAACAAAAAGTGTGAGCAAAGATGCTAAAATACAGCTTCAGGTACTGAGTTCACTCTTTTAACTATGGTTTGGTTAAGTATTTGTTAAAAATAATAAAACATAAAATTAACTTGAATTTGAAACTCTGGATATGTTAATAGCTTTTTAAAAATTGAAAATTAGGGTCTGCTGCTCAAATTATTTTTGTAATTATTTGTCCTTTCTTAGAACTGCCAGACCTCATTGCAGAAATCCAGAAGACCACTGGAAAGTAGCACATATTATTTCCATCTGCAGTTCCAAATGCTTTTCCAATACAGGGGTGTCACACTCGTGTTGTCACGTAACATATAACAACTTTTCCCCTTTGCTAAACTGGGGGTGAACATGCCCAGCGTGTCATCTGGGCTGTGGCCACGACTTTGACATCCCTGATCTAGTGGTTTTTTGGATTTTACAGCTTTGATCTGGTAACCGTATCAGTTGTCCTCTAAGCATAAAGGCTTATTAAATGGAAAAAAAAGAGAGAGTGAGAGACCTAAATAGATTATGTAGAAGCTATATGATTCCTTGTTATCAAGATGCTATGATAACTTACATTTGTAACATATGTGTCTATTTTGTGTAAACATATTGGGAAATCACATTTGATTGTCGTACTTACAGAGCAGTTACACACAGCAGCAGTGTGCAAGGTTTATGTACTCAAAAGCAATATTGTATCAGAAACTATCCTTGTATAGATGCCCAAAATTTTGTTTTCCTATATTCCTTAATGAATAAACAATTTGAAAGATGGAGATAATTTTTTCCAGCAACTATATAAACACGAGGTTTTGCAGGATACCAGTAGGTCAGAGGTGAAATTCAATTCCCCCCCCCCTTCCGGTTCTGTGGGCGTGGTTTGGCGGGTGTGGCAGGGGAAGGATACTGTAAAATATCCATTCCCATCCCACTCTAGGACGAGCCAGAGGTGATATTTGCTGGTTCTCCGAACTATTCAAAATTTCTGCTACCAGGTCCCCAGAACCTGTCAGAACCTGCTGGATTTCATACCTGCAATAGCTCTACTGCTCGTTGAAGTACCACAAAATCAGGTCTTGAATATTGGGTTTAATGAAATAAAAACAGCATTAAATCTATTGAAAAATGGTAAAACAGCTGGAATGAATGGAATTAGAGCCAAGCTATTCAAAGTTGGTAGAGTTAATGTAATCCAGGGACTACATTGACTACTTTCCAATATTTGGCAGTCAGAGGAGGTTTTCTTTGCATGGAAATGAATTATTAAAATTGCTACTTTGGGAAATGGCAATAGTTGCAAATGTAAAAGCTAATCATTGGGAAGAGCTTCATGAGAATCATTGACTGACTTTCCAAAAACAGTGGGAATAAATAACTGGAGATCAAACCAAAGAAGATTATTATTACTTCATGTGTTTAAGAAATATAAGCCATAGTTTATATAAACCATAGTTTATATTTCATAAACGCATCAGCCACAGTGCAGAAATAACATGGTAAAACAGACTCAAAATTGGCAAAGGAGTAAGTCAAGACTATGCACTTTGCTCTTATTTATTCAATCTGCATGCTGATTTAATATATAATAAGAGTGGCTCGATTGAAGTATGTCATGATTTTAAAACTGGATGAAAAATGTCAATCAGTTAATGTCCTGTGTAAGGAATACTAAATTTAGATTGGTTTAGTTCTCATGATTTTGATGTTGTTCCTCTGTTGATGAAATCTAAGGTTGCATTGGGGTTTTTTGGCAGCTGTAGCACACTGCTGGCACATACCTATGTAATGGTTTGCAAGGACACTCAGATTCTTCTCAACAGTTACTACTATTGGGCCAGATACTGGTGGTGGCATGGTGATGTTGTGGTTAGAATGCAGTATTGCAGGCTACTTCTGCTTACTTCTGGCTGCCAGCAGTTTGGCAGTTCAATTTTCACCACTCAAGGTTGACTCAGCCTTCCATATTTCTGAGATCGGTAAAATGAGGACCCAGATTTATTTATTTATTTATTTATTAATAGAGTCGAAAGGGACCGTTAGGTCATCGAGTCCAACCCCCTGCCTGAGCAGGAAACCCTACAGCACCCCAGCCAAATGGAAGTCCAATCTCCTCTTGAAGGTGTCCAGAGTTGGGGAGTTCACCACCTCCCCTGGCAGGCAGTTCCATTGGTTGATCGCTCTGACCGTTGGGGACAATATGCTAACTCTGTGAATTGCTTAGAGAGGGCTGTAAAGTTTAATGTTATTGCTGTTGCTATTGCTTATTCTATAGCTGTATAGTATAGTATTTGGTTTTTCTTGCCTAAATGTAGGATCTCAGTGATGGAACTGTAGCTTTTATAGCAGAAATTTCAAAGGGATTTTTCTAAAATTATTCCATACTTTCAAAAATTCTATTTAGATTGCTCTGCTATCTCTTTATTTTAATTTTCCCATATAGAAAGTATAATTCAGAGGCCTATAAAATTTGCACAATTTGGAATTATAGTAATGTTTTTGAAATTACGTAGAAAGATTTTAGAATAACGTTCAACAGTCTGTAGGATTGTTTTTCTATCAAGTCACCAACATTAAACAACAAAAATGAAATAAACATTACAGCATTCTAAAACATAGTTTTTGTATTTTTATATAAATTGATATGGATTAATGGGGATTGGTCTGAAAGCCTGGATCAAAATTTTAATTTCACTGTTTCTATTTCTAATGTAGAGGGATGCTCTGTATAAATAGGGCAGAGTATTCTCCCCCTTAGTGTGACTGTAAGCTAAAGACA
Organism: Erythrolamprus reginae; assembly: GCF_031021105.1. NCBI lineage: Eukaryota > Metazoa > Chordata > Lepidosauria > Squamata > Dipsadidae > Erythrolamprus > Erythrolamprus reginae. Next base: position 194,648,477 of record NC_091950.1, read on the forward strand.
TAAACCAATCCTGTATCTGATTTTTAAAAATATAAATGATGCTGCACTTCAGTGGTTACATTACCTAGAAATTGGTATTTGAACATAGATATTTTTAACATTTTAACATTTAACATTTGCTATTTGAACATAGATATTTTTAACATTTATATTTTATTGGATTTTGCTAATCTAGATGAAATGTTAATTTACATTGCTAGTCCATGTATGATAAGACATGTGTTAAAAATAAATACATTTTAATATGTTAATTTTGCAAGAGTATTCTGATTTAATAATAATAATTTATTTACTGGGGGTATGTTGACTTAGTGGTTAAAGACACTGATTTTTGGATTTTACAGCCTTGATCTAGTAACTGTATCATTTGTCAGCCCCATTGTCATTTGAAATAGGAAAAATATATTAGAAGTTGCATGCAGTTATTTTTGAATATGTGATTTCTAAAAAAAAAGAATTCCAAAATTCTCCTATTGTAATAGACTAGTTCTCTTGGGTGGCTCATAATAGAAAGGTCCCTAGATATAATTAAGCATCTGTTTAATATGTTATCACCTTTTAACACAATCCCTTGTGGTGTGAAGTCTGGACAGCTGAATGGAGCTGAGTATTTACTGCCCCAATGCCCTTCCTGTCACCAATGGAGAGGTTTTGTTAAGCAGATATATTAGAGAGAGAAGTATCTGCCTCTACCTAGGATTGAACTCACAGCCTCCTGATTGTGAAATGAGAACTCCATCTCTAGGCCACCATACTACTCCATCTGTTTAAATCATACCTAGTATAAAATGGAAGAGATTTTTTTCTCTCTCTTGTCTGTTCCCATTTTCTGTTCCAATTACCTAAAATATAGCACTAACTGTACTCCATATCAATTTTAGCTGTATTCAGAGTTTTCCCACCATCTCCCATCAGTTACTTCTGATTCTTATCTCTACTTCACTTAAATAGTGGTTGGTTGTTGAGGACCTACTGGGATAGAACTGCAGAGTCAAGAGATGCTGAAGGGAAACATATAGTGTAGGAATAAAAGTCTGTTTGATTCATATTATATATCATCCAGGAATAAAATGAAAGAATTGTGGATAAGGAATCTAGCAAAGATTTGTGTAACCTTAAATCTTACTCCCTTTTTCTGGATTGAAAAAAAATAATTAACTTGGAAGAAGCTGCAGAGGGGAAGCCTTCTATCCAAGTAGGAATATGTTATGTATCTTTTCTTACTGTCAGTTGGACATACAAAGTTGTGGTTGTGGCTTTTAAAAAGAATTGGTTATCCTGCAAAACTACTGTTTGCTGCATCCTGTAGAATGGTAATTTTACAGTAGATCTTAAATGGAACATTGAAAGATTTAATGTTTGGTGTTATTTGGGGATGGGGGATGCAGTTTTGAAAGGAAATGAACAGACAGGTTACTAATGCAAAAATCTACAGCTGTTTGTAGAAAATAGACAGTTATGAAAAACTGAAAATACGAGCTTACTCTGTCTAGCTAACTTGCAAGAGGGGTCTGTAGAGAGGTCAAAAAAGTCTTGATGGCTGCCACGATCATACACTCAAAGTCCTTAATGATCCATGTAAAAACAACAGTGCCTGAATTGCATGCTAGTGACTTCTATCTTAGCTTTTTTGACCCCTTTCTTGTAGCCATCCTGCTAAGCTGTAAAGAATAAAGCAGTATTCCAGGTGATTATGTTAGAAATAAAAAGTAAATCATCTGAATGTCACATTCTTAGTTTTTGTTGTTTTTTCATCTCATACCTGTTTTTTTAAATTATTTTCATTATAAATAATTATACATGCAGCCGTATGAATCCCAATGACCGGTTAGGTCTCACAGAGTTGACCTTCTCCAGGTCCTGTCGCCTAGGCCCTAGACAATGTCATCTGGCGTGGCCCAGGGGAAGAGCATTTGCGATGCATGATTTCACTGAGGCTTCCCTCGCTGGGAAACCCCACCTCCGGACTTCCATTGCCAGCGGAGCACCCGTTTTTGTGATGCTGGGATTCCCCTGCAGCATCGCAAAAATGCGGAAGTCCAGAGGTGGGGTTTCCCATGGAGGGGAGCCTCAGGGGAATTCCAGCAGCGCAAAAACGGGTGCTTCGGCTGGTAAAAGGGGTGAATTTTGGGCTTGCACACATTAATCGCTTTTCCATTGATTCCTATGGGAAACATAGTTTCGTCTTAAGAACTTTTCACCTTACGAACCTCGTCCTGGAACCAATTAAGTTGGTAAGACAAGGTATCACTCTATTTGAGATTTTGGTAGTAATTTTTAATTAATTAGATTTGTTGTGTTTTTGTATCCTGTGAGCCACCCCGAGTCTTCGGAGAAGGGCGGCATACAAATCTAATCAATCATAATCATAATCGACCACGGTCAGATGGTATTGAGAAATGGCAAAACAAAGCACTCTCTTCTCTACCAAAATATTCTTTACTACTATAATCTATTATAAATTCTGATGATTCTTCATAGAGTGGCAAAACTTTAGCTAGATGTGATGATTTGTTTACCTACTTCCTTAATTGGCCGGACAATAAGCAATGCAGTTTCATTTAGTTTAATTACCTTAACTGAGGGAAGAAAATAACTTTCCTTTCATCACACATACAGTAGATGTAGGATAAGATAGTCTCTGTTTAGGTTCAGAGAGTTATAGGATTTGGCAATTTTAGGAGGAAAATTCCATTAAAACTCAACCCTTCCTTTCTTTGATCATCTGTCTCCTACTTGCCTTCCATCATTCTTCTTCCTTCTTTTTGCTTCCCTGTTCTTTTCATGTTCCCTGTCAGGAAGGGACTTCACTGAAGGGCCAATTCGGTACTGCACGGCGCCGGCAGAGACTAGCAGCAGCAGTGGCTACAACAGTGAGTGGACGCCTCAGTCAAGGCACCTCCAGTTTTAAAGACGAGAAACTGTATACCTTGAACATGCACTTACCATATGAAGAGCTTGGAGCCCTTCAGAGGCTGGTCCCCTTGGGGAAGTTTAAAGGGCAAGGTTGGAAAACTAGAGCTGTCACATAAGGGGGGATGGTGGCGGAATACAAACATTTATGTTTATATACAAACAGGCTCATAAAGCTTTGATTTATAGGAATTTACAGAAGGGTTTTTAAGCAACCTACAACATCTAGCCAAACTTCATGGACTTTAGATCATGTTGACTTTGGAGAGAGAAAGTGTGGTTCTAGCAAAAAAAGCCTTCAGTTTGACTGGACTGTAAATTGTGTCGTTTATATAGCCATTTCTCACATAAGTGGTTGTATTTCCATTTTCTGAGCTAAATTCTTTTATGTTTTCTAGCCATGGTGTTGCTTATTATGAGCAGTATATAAAACGTTACACATATGTAACATTGTCAGGAATTGTTGCTAGTACTGTGGCTATTATATTGATGAAAAGTAGCCTGGCTCTTTACTTCTCATTTACTTCGCCCATTGCAGAAATTAAATCTCTTTATGCATGCCCAGCTATGGGAGGAATGCATTTGATTTTTTTTAGTTGGGGACCCAATTAAAATACCTTTGAATGGCATTTTAGGAATCACCCTCCAACACAGGTGTCAAACTGACCAATGGCTGGAGTGAAGGAAAGAAAAATGGCTAAATTAAATATAATAAATGTGCTCCATCCTCATGTGTTTAGTATTTTTCCTTGTCATCTGCAAAAGTTGTAATTAGGAACAACAAGTGGAGGGACTGTTACCAAGATTTTGGAGGGCCCTCTAGCAGGGGTGAAATGCTACTGTTTTGGGCCAGTTCACATTTTTTAAAGCTTTTTTTTTCTCTACTGGTTTTTATGAATAGGTAGTAAAAATGCTTTAAAAAGTTTTTTTAAAATGTTCCAACAATCAGTTGTGATTGTGATCCGTTGTAAACTTAAAAAAAAACTTTTTAAAAGCATTAATAAATTTAATTCAAATTGGAAACATTTATAAATAATGATTTTGTATATATAGTCTTGTAACACATTCAGAATTTGGATTTCTCTTAACTTGAAGCTTTAATACGTTTGTTTCTGCTTGAATTGTTCAGTGAGGATAGAAGTTTAAGACTTGATGAAAATATTCATTCTAACAAGATATGTTGGCCATTTCAATTAATTATTTATTATTGATTTGATCCTATTAATGGTGTAAAATTATACCTGACATTTGATATGAAGCATTCATTTATCTAATGCTTACCTTGACATTTTAATTTAATTTTAAGTAGCTTGTAATAGTTTCTATTTTTTTTTTCATTTTAAAAATTCTGCTTCCTCTTGGATAGTAATTTTAAATGCCACCAAAACAACAATCAAAATAGAAATACATTGCCAGGCAATTGAGCTTCATAAACATTAATTAAATGTATATAGTATATATAATGAGAAAACATGCATACAACAAGCACACAAATACATATTTAAAATATGGATGCTTACTGAGAAAGGGTTTTAATATCAGAATTGTTATGATCTTAGTATATTTGCTCAGGCCACTTTCCCCCTGAAGAGATATATCCAAAATGTATTTGTTTGTTTGTTTTTCCCCACCTTTTAAAAATATAAATAACTCCCACTCCAAAAGATTCAAGTAAGCTAAAATGAAGTGATAATAAAACTACCAAATGCCTACATATGTTGTATTTACACATACACACACCAATACCCACACACACCTTACTGTATGAATATTAGTAAAAGGCTATTCAAGTTCTGATGCTCATTTTGGAGTGAATTCAGTGAAATCTGAATAGCATTAGTTCTCAGTTCAGTTGCTTAAGTCATACTGGTTCTTCTAATGGAAAAATGACTTCTGTACTAGCCCCATTAAAGAATTCCTTCATATTATCTAATTACATTATTAGATAAGTTTTATTTCTGCTCCATTCTCAGAAAGTCATATTACTACCATTATTTTTAATATTTTATTATTATTTTTAAAGAACTAAGACATTTCTTTGTCAGAGTAATCATACATTCCTCTTCTATATTCTCTCCAAGGGAAACAATTGGGAAAGGGTTGTTACAATAGGATATACCTAGTTGAAATTATCCATTATGTGCATGTGACTATAACATTGCAAATTCCTCTTGATTTTTTTCAGTTTCAACTGGATTTGGGCTTAAATATTGGAACAGTTGATTTAAATGGAATTCCAGATAATAGCTTAAATTGAATTTAACCTTTCAGTTAGAATAACTAGATACCTAGAGGAAATAAACACAACAGAATTATAGTTTAGCTAAATAAGAATTTTGGTCCAAGAATTTTATTTTAAGCCAGTTTCAAATAGTATGGAAAATGAAATAATCTTATTGAAGAGTAATGTGACTTTTTATGTTGCTGCTGTTCAGATTATTTTAAAAGACTATTTAATTGTGTGTGTGTGTGTGTTATTGGCAGGGCAAGCTTTGAAAGCTCTTAGGAAGGAAGAGTTAGGAAGTAATTAATGAAGGAATTGTGAAGGAATTAAGAAGTTGACACATTAAGGTTCTTGCAGTTCTTAAACAGTAGCACCCTTTTTCAGGTTTATAGAGAAATTAATTTAAATGGGGTATTTTAAATGATCAGCAGAGAGAGGCTGCACTTATGTGAGATCAAAACCCCATTGGTATCATGTTCAAAGTGTACACAGCCGTATTCTGTAATATTTTTCCTAGCTTTGGTCCTTAAATTACATGAGTAATTTGAATTGGAGTAAATTTTAAAATAAAATTAATTACATATCTAATTTTACTTACATTGTGCATGTTGATATCATGGAATAGGATGTACATTATTGCAGTGTTTGTTTTTATGGGCGTGTCAGATTGCATATACTCAGGATAGGTTTTATGGATATATCTCAAAGTTGCACATATTTGTTATATTAAAGTTATATATATTCAATTTATTTATTTATTAGATTTATATGCCGCCCCTTTCTGTGGACTCGGGGCGGCTCACAACACAACACGTAAATTTAATATATGTACAGTACACATATTTTAGAAAATAATAAAAAGTGAGATGGTATATTACACTGGGCCTTTTGATCTATTCAAATTATCTTAATTCTAAGCATTATGTAGGATAGTTTTTGATCATGCCTTCCAGATATTATTGAAAACACAAAGTTATGGATGACTGAATTAAAGTACGCTTTGTTAGCATGAATTTGGGGGAAAGCTAGTGTAAATAAAAATACCGTACTACAGTATATATTCAAATTATGCTGATTTAGACACCAAAACAGTGTAGCTAAATAGTATATTATTTGGAGATATATTCATTCAATATTAATCTTAACTCTTCTTTAGGGAAATTTCTTTTTTTAATTTATTGAGCTGTTTAAATATGTACTGAAACCATTAACTGAATTATAATATCTATCTAAAATGCCACCATTCACTTATCTGCTTTTTCAGAATAATTCTGGCAGATATTTATTAAAATCCATTATTTTATTACTTCCCCTCCAATATATGATTTGTTGCACTTTGCTGACTTTAAAAGACGCTTGCTTTTGCACATTTTAAGTGTTAGCTCTGTGTATTGAACACTGCATCTATTCTTTGCATATAGCGTAAGTATTTTTCAATTAATGTTCAGAAAGCATCAGCATTGATTTGAGAGAAAGGAGCCTATCTTTGGCACTTGCTGCAAAATAAACAAAAGTGTTTCCAGGTGAGGATTTTTGATGGAATCCCATGATTTGTTACTCACATTTTGTAGGAAATTCACGCACTATAATCACTTGCATAAATGCTGCTTGTCCATATCTTTTATGAGATGTGGTTTTGAAACGTGGAACACTATTGTGTTAATCTTACAATCTAGTACATGTTCAGTGTGATGTTTGTAAAAGGGTGCTGTTTTTATCACTTCTTCATTTTTTAAAAACATTGTTTAAAATGTTAAAATTAAAAATCTAAAGCAGGGGGCGCTAACCTTTTGGACCTCAGGGACCACTAAATTCATAATTTTAAATCATGTGAACCACTAACATGAATTTTTTAAAATGATATATAGCTTTTAGTACAATGTAGAAAATACAAATAATTTTTCTGGGAACCATCAAAATTTTCTCATGGACACCAATGGTTTGCGGACCACCAGTTGGTGACCCCTGATCTAAAACATGTTTTATATTTTAAGATAATGCTACCGGTATTACTGTTCATATTATTGTAATATTAATACTATTAAGATAATAGTAAAATGCCACTTAAATACAATGTCGTATACAGTCCTACAATGTGTCTACAATGAATTTCCAAATGATTAGCACCATAATGTTATTATAACTTGATAAATAACTTGATATCGTTTTCAATCACCTTCAGTCACTTGCTAAAATGGTAGCAATGGTTTATATTTTTTTAAATGTTTGTATTCATTTTACTGATGTATGCCGCCGTGAGTCTGTCAGGAGAGGGGTGGCTTATAAATTTGAAAAATAAAATAAAATGAAATGAAATAAATAAAGGAACATCTTCATGGTAATAGTGCATGTGTATGGAGATAAAAAGAACATTATTTCAATTAACAAAGAACGAAAATCAGTGATAAAAATAGCAATCACTAAGAAAGGCTCATTCACCCAATACTTTAATACTCAAGCCAAGAACTGTGTATCTTTTAGAGATAGAGGAATGTTACTAATTGTGTTTATATGGTTTGAAAATTCATAATAATTCAATATAATTTAATATAAAATTGTATTTTATATTGTTGTAAACCGTCCTGAGTCCTTCGGGATTGGGCAGCATAGAAGTTGAATGAATGAATAAATAAATAAATATGGATGGTATATAGTATGGATGGTATATAATTCTAACCTTATACTTGGAAAAGTAAAATTCCAGTTTAGGTAATAGAAGAGTAGAGTTCTGTTAGAAAGCAGAAAAAGATTCTCTACTGGGAACGCAATTAAAAAAAACTCTTTATAAATATTTATAATAATAAAGCCTAAAATAATGTAAGAAATTGTTTAGGTATTATAAGGTTCTTCTGGTCTTTCAATGGAGTCAGTTTGAGGTATCTATTGATTTTCAATTTAGGTTCCCTTCAGTACTACAATGTCTCCTGTTCGACTACATTCATCTAATCCTAACCTTTGTGCAGACATCGAATTTCAAACCCCACCCACTCATGTATCAGATCCTTTGGAAAGCTCCACAGACTACATAAAACTTCAGGAAGAGTTTTGCCTCATGGCTCAGAAAGGTGAGTGCGCGTGTATGGTTTGGCCATTTCATCTGTGAAGTTGTAAACAGGTGGAATCAAAATATTGTAATTTATTTATTGTCAAAAACATGTACAAAATAGCAGGGATTGGTATAAACATGAACATAAAGAAAGTAGATACAGGTGATTAGGACAATAGGACAGTAAGACAGGGACAGTAGGCACAATGGTGTGCTTATGTACGCGTATTATAAAAGTCTCTTATATCTAAGAGACTTTTTCTTCTTGGATTGGTTTCAAAGACTCCTTATAGCTAAGGTGCAAAAAAGATACATTTGTAGAAAGCTACAGCTGCATAAAAGTTATGTTATCACTTTGTGTTTTTCATCAGACCAGCAGCTAGTTTTCTTGAAACTTCTCAAGTGTGTGGCAGTGCTTTCAGCGGTATTAATCTAAACATTTAAAAAAAGCCTTTGTTTTATTGAGACTGTCATTGTAGTAAATGACAAAAGCAAAATCGGATATCAAAAGGAGTTGTGAGAGAGCACATGGGTTAAAACATTTTTAAAAGCAGAATTCATAGCATCACTATTTCATGCTGTGTGACCCTGTGGATATCTAAACCTTTCAGGTTTTGGGGACATAATTTTAAAAGTATTCTATTTTGTATACAGGTAGTCCTCGAGTTATGACCACAATTGAGCCCAACTCTTATATTGCTAAGTGAAACATTTCTTAAAGGAATTTCACTCCATTTTATGACTTTTCTTGCAACAGTTGTTAAGTGATTTATTGCAGTTGTTAAGTGAATCTGGCTTCCCCATTGACTTTGCTTGTCAAAAGATCACAAAAGCAGATCACATAACCCTGGGACACTGCAACCTTCATAAATATGAACTGGTTGCCAAGTGTTCGAATTTTGATCACATGACCATGGGGATGTGCAATAGTCGTATGTGTGAAAAATGGTTATAAGTCACTAAATGAACTGTTGTAAATCAAGGGCTACCTGCATAATGCTTTCCATCAGTGCTTTTCTGCATGCATAATGTTTAGATTTAATATTGTTGTTTACATTTAATAATTGAATACAAAAACAATACAGTGTTTTTTGAAAAACATTCTTCTTTCTTCTTCAGTACATTCTCTTTTGAAGTCTGCATTTAACAGTATAGCAATAGAAAAGGAAAAGCTGAAACAGATGGTAACAGAACATGATTTCGCAGGACACAACACACAGATGATGCGTCTGCGGCAATCACTTTCTCAGGTAGGATTAGAGGAAAATGGTGACTTTGCAAATAGCTATAATTTGGGGTGGGTGGGTTTCCAATTGCATGTGATACATAGCAATTTTCTAATAGATAATAATTACAAAGTAGTACAAGCAATAATTTCCGTAATTTTTTATGCTTCCATGTAACATGTAACCGCTCAGAGTGCGTTCTGGATTGAGTGGCATATAAATGTAATCAATCAATCAATGTAATAAAAATGAATGCCTGTTTTCTTTTCCTTCTTAGTGTTTCCAATCTACTGCATACGATAAAACAATGTCATATTGCTTCTGCTGGAAAGCGTACTGATGTTAACATTATACTTTATACTGATTTTTAATTTAGTTTTCTGCTACCTAGAGATCCTCTTCAAGCATTTCTTTAACCTCCTTTTTTCTTACCCACATGCATATAAGTTGTAAAGGAATATATGGAGAAGTGTTAATGTGATAGACTCTGTAGCCCCTAAATCCATTAGGCTTGGAGGGTGTGGTGCTAAGTACACTAAATATGACAAATCACGTCCAAGAGTTTCCAATTTTTTTTTAATGGAGAAGAACCACCCCCAAATTATATCCTAAGGTTTACAACAATTTTATCTGAAAAACTATGCTACTAATTTTCAATAATGATCTGATATATTTTAATTTGCAATAACATCACCAAAAAGGTTTCAAGAATTGTTAATCTAATCCTACATAGTTTCTTCTCCGGTAATCTCACATTACTAACCAGAGCATGCAAAACTTTCCACCAGACCAATCCTTGAATACAGCTCATCTGTCTGGAACCCACACCGCATTTCGAACATAAACATAGAAAATGTCCAGAGATACTTTACTAGAAGAGCCCTCCACTCCTCTACTTGTAACAGAATACCCTATGCAACTAGATTTACAATCCTAGGTTTAGAAAGCTTAGAACTACTGTACATCACCTTAAACATGATCTAAGCATAGCCCATAAAATCATCTCCTACAATGTCCTTCTTGTCAATGACTACTTCAGCTTCAACCACAACAACATTTGAGCACACAACAGATACAAACTTAAAGTAAACTGCTCTAAATTCAACTGCAGGAAATATGACTTTAGTAACCGAGTAGTTGATGCATGGAACTCACTACCAGACTCTGTAGTATCATCACCTAACCCCCAAAACTTTACCCTTAGACTATCCGCTGTTGACCTCTCCTGATTCCTAAAAGGTCAATAAGGGGCATGTATAAGTGTACCAGAGTGCTTTCCCTCCCCTGTCCTAATGTTTCTCTTTTACTAGTATCATGTATATAAATATTATTATATCTTTGTATACCACCAATGCGTACTTGACAAAACAAACAAACAAACAAACAAACAAACAAATAAAGTTGCATAACAACCAAGATTGACATTAAATGTTTTAAATGTTGGCTTTAATGTTGCCAACCCCTGCATTGATAAATCTGATATCTGCCTATTTAGATATCAGCTGAAATGGATATTTTTATGGAGAGTAGCAATTTTTGTATGATTGCCTAACATGACCTTTTTTCCTTTTGTAATTTAGATAATATATCACAGTATTTTATGTTTTGCTCTTTCATTCCACTTAACTTTGAATGAAGTAAAACATGGGTTTTTTTTTAAAAAAAAAGACCAATATTTTAAAAAACAATCAAAATCAGAACTCAGGAACTGCTATAGAGTGGACAATTAATCATCATTAAACCACAGTAATAATAGTAGCAATAAAAGTTGTTAAGTATTCACAAAAATGTGTTTATCTGCCTGAGAGAGTAAAAGACCTGATCTTGGAACTATACTGAAGGTATCTGCCAAGCATTTTTGAGGTTATTTCAGAGATAATATGCAAAGAAAAAGTGAAAGTATTTCAGAGATAAGGTACCATTGAAGAATCCACAAATACTTAGATGTAGACTTTCTGCTTCCCTCCTTTTGATTAGTCTGCTTAAATAAAATCTGCACTTGCAATAAGGTAATGTAATATAATGTAGTGTAGTGTAATAAATACAATAAAGTATAAATATACATTGCATGAAGCTAAGGCATACATACAATCCCATTGATATCCCCTCAGTTTTGCCTTGACATCTATATAGCATCCACATATAAATTCACAATTAAATTAAATTAATATTGATATTAGGTTGATTAATGTCTATTGTTTTTGTTTCATCTTTGTTTTGCTGTTACTATTTTCTACTTGAAGTCATGCTTTAATTTCTAAAATATTGCCAAATAGGACTTTTGTTGTGCAATTGTCTTGCCTTATTGGGTTTTGTTTTTTCACGAGATGATTAGATAATACAGGTTTTGGTTATAACCTCTTCTGTTTGTTACTCTTTTTCCTTCCCAAGAAGGAGGAAATTATTTACAATGTTTATTGATTAGCACATATAGGATATCTTGAAACCCAGTATTCTAGAATATCTCCTTTCCTAATATAACAATTTCTATAGGAAGGAAAATAGACAAAGAAGAAGGGAGAAAGAAAAAAAGCCTTTCATGCAATAATTCATATCTAGTAGAATGTTATTCTTTTGCCTCTGGTCACAATATCATCTAAGTGATCCAATTAGCATTTTTATTGTCATGTAATGATTTTATTGTGTTTTAAAGATAAAATGCCAAAGGATTTTGCTTCCAGTCTGGCATCTTATGGTTCTCTGATCGTTTAGTTTTCTTATTATGAGTTTCTTTCTGTAGAAGAATATAAACATTTCTAAAACTAGAAATGAAACAGAGTTTGCAAATGAAATCATATTTTTCTGCACTAAACTTTGCCTCTCTTTCTTGGATCACCAAAATGTTTGCCAAAATTTCCGTGGTCCCACTCTGCTTTCCCCTCATCGTGATATATTCCAATGAACCATATTCTGTTGCTGATTAGTATTCAACTTCATAAATTGTCTAGCTTACTTAATTACTGTATTTTTGGAGTATAAGATGCACCGGAGGATAAGATGCACCTAGATTTTAGAGAAGGAAAACAAGGAAAAAAGTAATCTGAACCAAATGGTGTAGTAATATATTATTTAATAAAATACCTGTGCATCAGAATACTTTTCTCAACCATGTATACTCTTTACAAACATGTACACTTTTTACTAACTTCAAACTTGACAGCTTTAAGACTTGTGGACTTCAACTCCCAGAATTCTTCCTCCAGTCATACTAGCTCAGGAATGGGAGTTGAGGTCCACAAGTCTTAGACTTGCCAAGTTTGAAGACCCTTGCACCCCTAACCTCTAACCTGGGGGTCTTCAAACTTGACAGATTTAAGACTAGTGGACTTCAACTCCCAGAATTTCTCCTCTAGTCATGCTAGATGGGGTAATTAGAAGGCAAAACCAACCTAATTTTTGCGAAAAGTGGGCTGTTTTTGCCCAAGTCTTTTTGCTAAAATGGGGTGGGCAGGGGGTCTGGAAAGCCTGTAGAAAGCTCCTGAATCCTGGCAGATGGCAAAAATGTTGCCATTTTTGGCCCGCTTTTTCACAAAAATGGGGGCATTTTTGTCTTCCCCCAGTCCCCAAGAATACCCTGCAGGCTTCCCAGAATCCTTGCCCACCCCCTTTTTGCAAAGAAATGGCAAAAAGCAGCCCATTTTTTGCAAAAGCAGGGGTATTTTTGCCATTCCCTCAGCACCCAGGAGCTCTCTGCAGATGGAGGGGAGACTTTGGGACAGCAAAAATTTCTGTATTCGGTTTATAAGATGCACTGACATTTCCACCCTCATTTAGTGGGGGGGGGGGGGGGGGGGTGGTGTGCCTTATACTCTGAAAAATACAATACATATTAAATTAAACAGTTAATATAAAATGTGTGTTTTCTAATTTATAGTAAATAAGGCAGCTCAGGAGGTGGGTTTATTGCCTCCCCCTCATCCCATTATATAAAAACTAATGATTATTTGGAGAGAGTTTTCATTCTGTTACAAATATATATATCAATAGTAAAGAGATTAGTATGAAAACCAATCTAGTGTTGTGGTTAAGGCACCAAGCTAGAAATGGGGCGACTGAATTCTAGTCCTGCCTCAGGCACAGGGCCAACTGGATGAACTTTATCCAGTCCTTTACTCTCAGCTCTTGAAAAATTGCAATGACAAAGGATTCCTAAATCTCGCCAAGAACACTGCAAGCCCTTTTTCAGGCAGTGCCAGAAGTCAAGATTGACTTGAAGTGGGAGAGGTAGAGAGAGGGGGAGGAAGAGGGAGAGGCACAGAGAGACAGAGAGATTATGATTGATAATATCAGTAATAAGTATTGATATATTAAAGAGTTACAAATAGCAATCATTATTACAGATATTATTTCTATTAAGTGCATGTTTTGCTTACTGAAGCAGGTAAATATATTCAGATCACTTTCCATTGCAAACTATGCATGCTTGCTTGCTTATTTATTTATTTATTTATTTATTGAACTTACAACAGCTAATAAAAACAGAGCAAGCCTTCTTGCCAGGATTTGATCAATCAGCTCTCAATCTCCAAGCTAAACTCACCCTAGTCCAGTGTTTGGATGCAGAGGCCTTCCAAAAAGGGTAAAATGCTTGGGTTTTCTCAAATATCAGTCGGGAGGCTATTCCAAAGGGCTAGGGCAGCTATAGAGAAGGGATGCCTCCAATTCATTCATTCATTCATTCATTCATTCATTCATTCATTCATTCATTCATTCATTCATTCAATTTGTATGCCGCCCCTCTCCGTAGACTACAATATTCCATTGGATGGCAGAATTTAGTGGAAGGGATTTTGAATTAGTTTTTCTTTCATAAACTAATGAAACAAGTAAGTAAGTCAGTATCAGCATTATAGGTGTGCAGGCCAGTTCAGTGTAAGTCTAGTTCTGAGCAAGGTGTTTGTGTTGGGTTTCAGCTTTTATATTTATTTATTGGATTTGTATGCCACCCCTCTCCAAGGACTTGGGACGGCTCACAACGTACCAAAAACCAATATACAATGAAACACCTGAAATCCAATTAATATAAATAACCATTCTAAAAACCTATATATCCAATATAATGAAACATAAAACAGTTCAGACACTATTCTAAACTGATATGTCTTCTTACACATTTTGTTGGATCAGTAGGCACCATAGTCTATTCTCCATAGTCTGTTTTTCTAATACTGACTCACTCCTCTCCTCACAGATGAATTTCTTTATATAAAAGCAGTGTGGAAATTATTCTGAATAAGAAAATATTCCACAGAGAAAAATTTGAGTACCATTTTTACCACCAGTCCTTACAAACTGTGCTGTATTTAAAAGGTTTTTCCTGGTCTCAGACTTACCTAAAGAGTGAGAGACTATAGGTTTCTAGCAGGGAATTCTCAATATCATAGCCGTAACACCAGTAATAAAATCTTGAGAGAAAATATCATGATACTGTAATTGCTTGCAATAATGCACAATAAGTAAAGAAATCTTTGGGGAATAGCATTTATGATCAGCAAAGAGATGTTAATTTTGAAAATTAATCCTTCCCAATGTGTTATATAATAACACTATACTGTACTTTGGCCGGGATATAGGATATGAAGATAGCTTGGGTCTATTTTTAAATTATTCTTATGCAATTGAAATTAAATATTCAATTTTATTATTTTAAGGCTCTCAACCAGAATGCTGAACTAAGGAGTCGTTTGAACAGAATACACTCAGACTCTGTTCTTTGTGATCAGGTTGTCAGTGTAAATATTATCCCTAGTCCTGATGAGGTAAGAATTTGGCATTGCTCTAATGGACTTACCATACTTAAATTCTGCTAATAACCATTAATGATTAAATGATTATGGTTGGCAAAGTTGGCAAGCAATGGGACAAACTCATTTTAGATAATAATTTTCTAATTGCATTCATGATAGTAATAAGATGTAATTAGTGGAAATTTTCCTTTGGAAAAAAACATATTTTAAATTGCTGAGTAGAATGCTTGATAACCTTATTCAGTCAGTATTTGGACATGCAGCTGAAATGTAAATACTTAAGAGCCATGCCAGTTTATATGAAATACCTATATAGTACAACAACCTGTTCCCAAGTTACTATGGGGACCCTGCAAATATTTAGCATTTTTCTACTCATGTTCTTCTGTAGCTGATCTTCAGAAATGATCCTAAGATTTGCCTAAAGCTGTCTGGCTTAATAGTCACTTGTAACTTTATTTCCCCTTAATTTTTAAAATATTTTCTTTAAAATTATAATTAAGCTATAGGCTTATGCTGGAGAACATTTATGCATGTGGTTGTTAAGAATTAACATCAACTGAATGACATCTAATTAGTTGATCAGCTATTAATTTCAGGATGGCTAATTCTATACATTTAAATACTGTGTTTTTCCTAAATCTGCTTCTGGGTTTCTGTGCTACGAGAGAGAAATATTGTCTATTTTATGTCTACTTTCATTGTATCTTGCATAATTTATTCATACCCGCTACATTTCCCCCAAAACTAAAAATATTAATACAGTATATTTATTTCTGGTTTCCATTATGATCTCACAATATTTCTGGTTCATCATTGCCAGTTCAGCGGCCATCAGTGTTGTGAATTTAACATTTTTGGGCATTGGTGCATATTATTTTATAGTTAACATTTCTTGAACCACATTTACCATTTTATTGCTTTTTACCCAGTTTATAGAAATGGATTTAGAGCTCTTCTTCCATTTTTGGCCACTCTGGTCAATCCATATAGTCTATTCTAGCTAATCCAACACCAGATATTTAAAAATATGTTTAAAATATGTTTTAAAAAACCATCAGACATTATCAGTATAGATCCTTGGAATAACCTCCTACTCCATCCATGTTAAAAATTGTCAGTTTCCTTTCTGTTTCTGATCAATCTTATGCTTTGGATTTTAAAAGATGGAAGATAAACCAATTAGCATTGCAACAATACCTGTTCAGTTGATGATCTTTCTTTCCTGTTCTCCTTTTGACAGGAGACCTTCCAGGTTAGAAAATCTAAAACTTCATTTAGTTTTAAGAGATTACACCAAGGTCTCTATTTCATTATTTATTTTTCTTTCAAATTCCTTTTCTTGAAAGTAATGGCATCTCTCTTGCTCTCTCATTTACATTTTATGTCATGTTTTAATTACATTACCATGCATTTTGTTGGTTAACCCTTCAATGCAAACAAACGTTTTTCTTGCGTTTTTCATTCGAAGCTACTTCTATTGCATGTTAGAATTCTCCCATAGTATGAATGGAGGCAAATGCATTAGGCACTTGTTAAACCTTTTGAAACAGAATTTTCCTACCTCTGACAGCATGTACAACCTATCATTTTCTCGGGTTGCAGGAATCATTTTTCCTATATTCTCGGGCCTTCCCATCCTGTAGCAGTAACCTCTGAATGATGTATGTTGAGCTTTGTTGGAAATATTTAATAAAATACTCTTTGCAGTGGGAAGCAATGAAATAAAAGAGATCCATGCTGCAAGCCTGAATGGCAGAGCATATCTCTTTCCAAGGGGAACCTTAAAATTATTGAGGTTTCATCTTCTATTGAGAAGATAAAACTGTGCATATATGACCTATCCTAAAAAAGGGAAAATTCACTAAATAGAATACAAGCACTGCTTTTCCTAATAGTGCTCTTAACAGCAGGGTGATAAAAATGCTATAACCAAAACTCGGCATCTGAAGAATTAGAAGTTTTATTTTTATTTATTTATTTTGTCAAGTATGTATTTGTTAATATACATAATTATAACATAATTTGAATCCATAAAATGGGTACAAATAAAAGGGAACATTTGGACAGGGACAGTAGGCATGCTGATGCGCTTATTCACGCACTTATGCATGCAATCCAGGAAACATAACTTATTGAGAATTGAAGATAGTCATTGATTACCAAATGTTGAATGACGGTGGGCAAGAAAAGAATTCATGGCATCGGACCAGAATATCTCCAGGAGTGCCTTCTGCTGCACAAATCCCAGCGACCGGTTAGGTCCCACAGACTTGGCCTTCTCCGGGTCCCGTTGACTAAACAATGTCATTTGGCGGGACCCAGGAGAAGAGCCTTCTATGTGGCGGCCCCAACCCTCTGGAACCAGCTCCCCCCAGATATCAGAGTTGCCCCCACCCTCCTTGCCTTTCGCAAGCTCCTTAAAACCCACCTCTGTCGTTAGGCATGGGGGAATTGAAATTTTTCCCTTCCCCCTAGGCTTATAGAATTTATACATGGTATGCTTGTTTGTATGACTGGTTTCTTAAATTGGGGTTTTTTAGATTATTTTTAATATTAGATTTGTTTACATTGTCTTCTTTATTGTTGTTAGCCGTCCCAAGTCTTCGGAGAGGGGCGGCATACAAATCTAATAAATAAAAAAATTAATTAATTAATTAATTAATTAATTAATTAATTAATTAATTAATTCCTTTTGAGGGAATGGCTGGCTTCTTATGAATTGAATTCTAGCCAGCCTCTATTTTGTGGCAACATTCATCAATACACGTGGAAGTGCAGTGGAAATATACTAAGAATTGTACTAATCCTGAGGAAAGAAATGCATCTCTTTCTTCAGGTACCAGAATGTTTTGAGTGCATCCTGAAAATATGACTCCTTTTCAACTAAATTCTCAATTTGCTAGAGACAGGGCAGGTTCACAAGACCATCTCTGCTTTATTTTCTCTCTCAGTATGCGGGAAAGAAATGTGAAAAAAAGAAGCAGTGAATCCATCCCTCATGGCTTGGTGTGATTTTTGTTTTGTCATAGCTTGTATAAGATCTTAGGCTCTCAGTATACAGTATGCAGAATTCATCTATATGCTTTTCTTTTATAGACAGGTGAACAGATCCATGTCAGTCTCCCACTTTCCCAACAAGTTTCTAATGAGAGCAGGCTCTCCATGTCTGAATCTGTCTCTGAATTTTTTGATGCCCAAGAAGTGCTTCTATCTGCAAGCTCATCAGAAAATGAGGTTAGGAAGAACAATATTTACTCAACAGTGCAATTTATATTTATGACACCTTTATGTAGCATGAGATGGAAGTACTTGATGCTTCATTTTAACTAGGAAAACTGCTTTGTTGATGTTTTTCAGAAACATACCCTGTTTCCCCCAAAATAAGACATCCCCTGATAATAAGCTGAATTGGGCTTTTAGGTGCATGGCAATAAGGCCATGCACTTATTTCAGGGTTCAAAAAATATAAGACAGGGTCTTATTTCCAAGGAACGCGGGTATATGTCTCAGTCAGTGATTTATGTATGAAGGCAATCATATCAGTTAAAATATTGCAAATGTTTTTAAGGTTGTATAATGTATATATTATTTGAACACTCTGAAATAGTAAATAAAATAAAGGCTAACCTATCTGACCTTAAAAACTGAGGACAACTATAGGAAGGCAACAAAGTGCTATAATTTCCCAAACTTCTCTGCTGCTTTATCTTTTAGCAGTTATTGCACTGTTCTTCTGCAAGAGGGGGATTTATCACAGATATGTGCACTTATCAATGTTTTATTGAATGGGCAGAATGCTTGCAGACAAACAGGGCGGATCTAAAAAACCCAAAAGATTATAAGGAATTTGAATTTATGACAATAGCATTTCTTTCTTCAGTATAATAACAGTAATAATCAGTGTTTTCTTCATTAGGCTTCTGATGATGAATCTTACATAAGTGATGTGAGCGACAACATATCTGAGGACAACACTAGTGTTGGAGACAATATTTCTCGGCAAAGTATGCGGTTTCTTGACTTTTAGAAAATAAAATTTATATAATTTATAAAGAGACAAACAAGGTCTTCACTCTGAGAGCTACTTTCAAATTGCTTCTAATGTACTGTATTAGTTGCAGATTTTTTTTCTTCCTTTTTTAATTCTAGGAACTCTTTAAATCTTTAACATATGTTTTCTGTTAATCCATTTTTTCTGCCTTTATTCTATCCACTTTGCCATCAAAGAAACGTTCAACCTTTCTTCATATTAATCCTCTTTCTTTTGATCACTTCCGGATATTGTATTGTTTTGTGTATATTATTCCCATCCTTGCTTTCTCTGTTACTCTATTTCTATTTTCCAATTGATATATCTTCCAGTATATTCATTTCTACTTTTCCCCATCTCATTGTTCCTTCTGCATCCCATTGTGCCTAATCCGAACCTCATTATAAATATTGTTTCTAAATTTTCTAAGTTGCTAATCCTCCCTTCCTTCTACTTTCAAGTAGTGGTATGCAGAAGTTTTAGATTTAAGCTATTTTGAAGCAAAATTCTATTTCTAATTATTTTGGAAAAATATGTCAAGAAATATTGGAAAAATGTCTTCCAATATTTGAATAAACATTTTGTTTATTCATTTAAGTTCAGCTAAGAAATATATATTGCAAATTCTATGCTTTGGTTTACTCATGCAGTAATACTTATTGATTAAATTTAAATATGTAATTTATTTAAATAATTACTACGTTTGTTAATTGAGTGAGCAGCTCAATAGCTCAGCAGTTAAGATGCTGTGCTTGTTAGATGGAAGGCTGACAGCTTGCATTCAAGACCCAAGTGCGACGTGGGTGAGCACCTATCTTTCTAGCTCCTGCTCACTTAAAAGTTCAAAAGCATGCAGCTGCGAGTAGATAAATAGATAACACTTCAATAGGGAGGAAACAGCACTTCACAATGTCATACTGAGGAAACATTTCCTTGAAATGGAGATGAGCGCTGCCCCTCTCTATACTCATCAAGTAGTGGAATAAAATCTACAAATTTCCTTTTCCTTTCCCTTGTGCTAATTGGATGTACATAAAAATGTTTTTAACTTTTGCTACAACCATAACTATGTTATAAACCATAGCATTCCAAGAACCCAGTATCTCTTAATTGTATTTTATAGCAATTTTATTAAACATTACAATTTATAACAATAAAAACTAATACAGACTTTAAAAAAAGACTAAAAAAAATAGAAAGCGCAGAAAAGAAAAAGAGGATTAATGAAAGAGAATAAATAAGAATGCAATAAAAGATAAGTGACTTCCCCTTCTTCACAATTATAAACAATTTTAATCACTCGCCATCTTCTTTTAAAACACAATAAATCATCATCTTCCCATCATCATCTGTTATCCATAAATCCATAAAATCTCATTGTTTCAGCTCTATCAGCAAATTATATATATATATATATATATATATATAAAGTATACATACATATATATACTTTAATAGATAATGTTTTTCAATATTTATATGTGGAATATATATATATGTGACTAAGCATATATATATATTTAATATTTTTCCACTTTTTTATTGTTATATCCTAGTTTGTATTAACCTTTTATCTTTGTGTTTTTAAACTTTAATAAACAATGTTTAAAAATTCAAAGTTTTAATTACCCTTTTTCAGAAAGAATTTTTAAGTCATTAATGCTGTATTTAAAACTCTATTTTGCTAAGGATTGAAGCAAATTTACTTGGTGCTGTAAAACGTCGATCCAAATGCTCCTAATAGTTGAAAGCAGTTAGCCATGTAAGAGTTTCCTAAAGTGATTAGAAAATGTAGTATGCAACCAGTGGTGGTTTGCTCCCTGTTCGGCCTGGTCCTTTGAAGCCGTAGTATTGATGGCGGGAGGCTCCATGCACAAGCCAGTAGCAAAGGGTTTTAGAACCCATTAATGATGCAAACCCAGTATTCTTTTGAAAATACCAACTTTCAAACTTCGCCATGTAGGCTGTCCAGGTCATTCTTTCTGGGTCGAAGAATTCAGGTGGCTGGACTACCGACGGAGTAGCCATGATAGCACACGGAGGGTCGGTCGGTCTCCTCATCGCCAATGTAATAACTCTCAAAGCAAGGTTGAATCAAGCAAGGTTTATTTGCTAACAGGACAAGGAAGTCAATTCAGTCAAGAAGCAATGGAGTATTGAGAGCTCTATACAATGACAGTTCTCCTATTTATACAATCTAGCCCAGCAACAGGCAGTTTTACAAAGATACATTTTAAGCACCAAAAGAAGGCAACCAATCAACATGCAATAAAAAAATCTGAACTTTTGACTTTTACCCTGTCTGGGTAGGTCACCCAGGCAAATATCTAACACTAAATGTGTTGGAAACCACTGTCTTGAGATGGTCTCATGAGGAGCAACTGTCTGGAGCACACATAAGCAATCTCAACTCCTCTCCTAGTCTGGAGAAGAATTATGAAAAGTTGATCTATTCACCAGTTTTTCTTTTTGGTGTGATCGTCAGCTCTTTGTTTTGTGAAACCATCTTCAGCAATTTTTCCCTGGAAATCCAAGGTGTCTTAATTTTGTCACACTAAAAAAAAAATAAAGTTGAAGAGTGAAGAAATGATTAACATGATAATAAAACAGAATTCTATCCTAGTCAAGAGTAGGCCTGACCTGTAGGTAAAAATCCAGTAATAGACAAGCTCACAAATAAAGTACTAAATTATTCTTTGTTTTGATGAAAATGACAGTGCCTGTTAGTGGCTGAAATGTATTTTGTATTTAAATTTGAAAGCTGTACTCTTGTGTATAAGAAGTTTAATATTAATTAACAAAAAAAATGGGCAAATAAACAAAAGCAATATGTGAAAAACCTCTCTGCATTCATTATTTGAAAACGTATAATTGGATTTTTTTAAGGTACTACCAAAACATTTGTACTTTTCCAATTGTTTTATAGAAAATGGGCCTGGGGGAAAAACCTCAAACATCTTCCCTCCTCTTTTTTCATTCTTTTTTTCTGCAACTCATCTGTCAGTGAGTAGTTAATTGGATTAATCAATTAAATTGAATGCAAACATATAGCAACATTAACAAAAATCCTTTTAAAGAGATTGCCTTCTTTTAAAACTAAGGGAAGTAAAGTCTGTTTGGAAAATAAATTAATAGGAATAGAAAAGCAAAAGTGGGAATTAGTCTGTAGATATAATTCTGTAATTCCATCTGTTGAGGAGGGTATGGAGAAAAAAACCCTAAAGTGGTAAAAAGGCAAGCAGTGAAAGATTAAGTAAATATGTGCCCCTGCACATATTTGCTGTTTGAATATTTCAAGGTAAGCTGCTTATTTCATCTTGTTTCTGTAACAGTTTCTTATGTACACTTGTCAAAGCAAAGGAAAATCTAGGTAAAGTCGCAATATGGCATTATGTGGTTTTATAAATAAAATAATGACACCTAGATGCCTTGTAAAATTTTGTGCAACAACAAAAAAAGCTTCATTGGGAGCATTCTTAATCATTCTTCTTTTAAATTTGTTTTAAATGTCTTTTTAATGTTTTTTCCAGGCACTCCAGATTTAGTCAGCTGTAATGATACAAGTCTCAGATAGAAGGGAGGGCTATGGCCTCAATTGTTGAAACAGGTTTTAAAAATTGATACTTAACCTTTGTGAATCTATAACGTCAGGAGACAATATGACTTCAGTGCTGCATTTGGTTAGTTGACTTTAAAAAAGCAAAGAAATTGTGGCCCAAAATAAGGAAATTCCTTAGTGTAGGCTACAAGCTTGCTTGTAGACTAATGTAAGACAGTTACTAAGATAATAAAAATTCAAAGTACAGGTAGTCCTACCACAATTGTGATCTATGACTTGCTTGTTAAGCAAAGCAGTTATGAAGTAAAAATGGCGGAATTGCAGGCATGGTTATGATTTTAATTCAGTTTTCCTTTGCTTCAGCTTTTCTCTTTCGTTTTGAGGCCATCTTAATATGGGTTAAATTAGCAAGTTAAAATTAACAGACAGATTGTCATAAATGTGAGAACTGGATGTTAAGCTGGTATTTTTTAGCACTCTTGTAACTTTGAAAGGTCATTAAATGAATCAGTAATTGAGAACTACCTATAGTTTTATGTAATATCATGTCATATGCATGTATACACACATGCCACACACAGAAACATATACCCACTATATGCATATATGTATATATCACCACATTGTATAGGTTTCATGATCATTCTGTTCTATTTCTCTTATAGTAATGAATGGTGAACTTACAGGAGGTGCTTTCAGAAATGGACGAAGGACATGTCTTCCAACGCCCTCCCCTGATACTAGTAATATTAATCTATGGAACATTTTGAGAAATAATATTGGGAAGGACCTTTCCAAAGTATCAATGCCTGTAGAACTCAATGAGCCTTTGAATACTTTGCAACATCTTTGCGAGGAACTGGAATATAGTGAACTTTTGGACAAAGCTGCTGAAACTGATGATCCCTATGAACGTATGGTAATGGGCCTGATTATGGAACATATCATGGTGTTCCATAATGTGTTCCTTCTCTCTTAGACCTCTGGTATTTTGCATTCTCTAAAAGGAGTGATGCTGGCACAATGAGGGCCTCTAAATTATACAAAAATACCATTTGTTTGCCTATAAAATGTATTTTGTAACATACTTAAAAAGATAGCCTGCCCTTCTTTTTCTATGTGAGAAACAAAAAATATATTCTGACAGAAAGAGGGTACTGGGAATTTTTATATTGGAAAGTCTTGCCCGAGTACCAATTATTAACATTTCATTCTCTGAGAATGGAAGCTATATAAAAAAGATATATACATTAAAATATGATTATAGTTTGCATAGGAAAAGTCCTGGTGAACTGTTTCCATTACATTTATTATTTATATACATGAATAATATTCCATTTTCTGCATCTGGGAAATACACCCAAATTATTGTGAGTTGAATTTCTATAAAGACACTTAACTATGATATATCTTCAAAGGTAAAGAAATATTCTTTTCTTTCTTTTAATTATACCTCCAGGGTTTTCTCTTGCAATACTGCCTTTTAAAAAGTAGCTGTAGATTTTTGTTAGCAACTTTTAAAAATAGAAGCGATCAAATACCAATATGGGAGAAATTCATTAAGGAAAGAGTATGTTCCAGTTCTGGAAATACAAGAAGGAATGTGTTACTGCAGGATATTCCTCCCAAATGCACACATGTATGAATGAAAAGTTTACTATAGTCAACAACTACATTTTTCTCCCTGAAATGATTTGATTTATTTGGAGCTTCTGGTTCCCGGGCGACTGAAAAGAGAACTTGAAATTGGGAAATTGGTTTGTTCTCAAAGCAATACAAAAGTTTATACTGTGATCCTATTTGGAAGGAATAGAAAACACTGCTTCCATAAAGCCCGAGTCCAACTCTCTCCCTTCTGGTTTGCCTCTTCTTCTGCACCTCATAATAAGCTGTGATTTCCCACAACAATTAAATATGGCCACTGTATTATCTTCAGATGCAGATTCTCATCTTGACATTCCTCTTTTGTTTTTCCACAGAACTTTGTGACTTTGTAAGTGCATTATTACATTATTTATTACATTATACATAAACAGATATACAACGTAGATTCAGTGTCCATCCTGTCTTCCCCTTAAGTCTTCAAGACATAACATTCTTACATTTTTCTTTCCTGCATTTAAAAGCATTTTTGTCTAACAATAGAGCATTAGCCCTGGGTTTCTTTTTGTTTTGATTTAGATCTTTGCTGCACTCCAGAAGAAATAAGAACTAACACACACACATATATATATATACATACATACATGCATGCATACATACAGCTGCCCCGAGTCTTCGGAGAGGGGCATCATACAAATCTAATTAATAATAATAATAATAATAATAATAATAATAATAATAATAATAATAATAATAATACATGCCAGGGACAGATTGCTCTTACCTGCTGCTACCGGTGTGCTGCGTGCACAGCATGAGGATTCTTGATCATGCATCCTCAGCATCATTTTGCTTCCGTGCATGTGCCGGAAGCAAAAATGTGCCAAAATCTCACGAGAGTGTCCCCTTGCAAAATTTTGCTTCTGCGCATGCTTAGAAAGCAATTCATACCAAAAATTAAAGAAAAAAGATGGTGGTACCCAAAGGACTGGCACCGGAGCTGTTGTGCGTAAATTGCACAATCTGGTGGCCACTACTGATACATATATATATATCTCCATAGATCCATTGCTGTAAACAGAACAAAGGTGCACCCTAGAAAAGAACACGGTTGATTATACAGTCTCTACATGTCAAGCCCGCCTCTTTCAGAATTGTTTTCTTAAATACTGTTTTGTTTTGTTCTAATTAGGTCCTTATTGCTGCCTTTGCAACTTCAGGATATGCTTCCACTTATTACAGAGCAGGAAGCAAGCCTTTTAACCCTCTACTTGGTGAAACTTATGAGTGTATCAGGGAAGACAAGGGATTTCGATTTTTCTCAGAGCAGGTATGATCTGCTGAAAGAAGGATAGTTAAATATTGCCGTATGACTTTAATTTTGGGGGAAAGGAGAGTTATTTAAAACATTTCATCTTGATCTTTTCTTTTATGTACACTGAGAGCATATGCACCAAGACAAAATCATTGTGGGTCCAATCGCACTTGGCAAGGAATTCTGTTCTATTCTATTCTATTCTGTTGATTTCAGAAGTGCTGCAAAGAAGATCCTTAGATTTGTTTTAAAACAATATTTGTTTTTGCAATATTAGCTAAAATCCAATATGGCAGAATTCAGCTTGGCATTCATGCTCTTTGTGTAGTTGCGTAGATTTTTTTTTCAAAGGGTGATGAAAATTAAAATCTTGTATAGATTTTGCTGTCCAATTACTTCTATATTTTTTTCCCCCAGGTTAGCCATCACCCACCCATTTCTGCCTGTCACTGTGAATCAAAGAATTTTGTGTTTTGGCAAGGTATATATTTGAATTACAAGTAGATGAATCAAATTACAGTTAAAAACGAAAATTAAATTTTATACAATTCCCTTGTTGAAATGTAGTTAAACAGTTACAATACTAGCAAAGGCCAATTGTTATTTATTTATTTGTTTGTCTGTTTATTATTTTACATTATGAAATTAGAAATCCGTTTTCTGCCTCTGGATTAACCTATTGACCTGTTTAGAACAAGATGTATTAGCTTACATGATATGTGAGATGAATAAATTTATATAGCATTTTTCTTCTTACATTTCTTCTATTTAGATATTAGATGGAAAAACAAATTCTGGGGGAAATCAATGGAGATATTGCCGATTGGAACTCTGAATGTGACACTTCCTAAGTAAGTATTTTTAGTCTATATTCCTTTTAGTGTATGTATGCATATGTATATACACACACACACACACACACACACATACTAAAATGAAATATGTTGGGTGTGTTGGGAAAGTGGAGAAAACCTAGTTCATTTTTTTAGTCTTACTTTTGTTTGGTATGTTTATGCTGAAGCATGTTGCAGTTCATCACCTAATGCCAACATATTATAATTTGGCTTGCTTCATACAAAATTAATGCAAACTAGAAGAATAAATTGAAAAATATGACTCAGATTTCTCATCAGTATGCAGTCCATTATGTAAGCTATAGACAGCTGAAATTTTAATTTATTCTTAAATTTCTTTATTAGATTTATAGCTTGCCTTTTGTTCGAGAACTAAATAGTTATCCTGCCTTCCTTTTTTTCCACAACAAACTTGGGTGATAGGTTGTGTTGTGTGGCTTCAAATCACTCTGTGAGCTTCTGCAGTTTACAAGGGACTAGAATTTGGATCTATGTAATTACAGTCCAGAACTTTACTTACAACACTTACTTACAATCACTTACAACACTGGCGGTCTTTGTCTAATTCTTATCTGTCTCAGCTTACTATTAGCTTCTATTAGAAATATCTTTTGAACTGCTTACAAGCAACAGAATGATCCAAGACCATGATTGGAGTGAAGGAGTTTGCAGAACTGCAAGCTGCAAGTGGATCATTCATGTTAAATCATTTTTACGGTTAATTTTGTTGTGGGAATGTAAGCATAGACTTTGGAAGAGTAAAAATTGTTTTTTAAAAATATTCTATTATGTGGATGTTAGTACCTCCATTATCAGAAGTACCCTGCAAAACCTGATTACAGGAAAATATTTGACAATCCAAATTATCATTTAAAAATGCTCTAATTTTGCACAGAGCTTGTATGGGGAAAAGGGACAGTGGAAGTACTTAGTTCCATATAGAGAGACCTGAAGGTCAAGAATCTGTTAGAGTAGGAGTTTCTTATCCTTACCATCCCACACTTTGAGATGACGTTCCAGAAAACATTTGTCAGACCTGTTGTTTACAGTGTTTACCACATTTTTCAGACTATAAGATGCACCAAGATTTCAAAAACATAAGACAAATTTTTTTTTGTCCTCCCTGGCCCCCAAAAGCAATCTGCAGGCCTCTCAAACCCTCTACATATCTCAGTTTTTTTCAAAAATGGGCCTGTTTTTGTGAAAAACAGGGCACACGGGGTTTTGAAGGCCCGCAGAGTGCTTCTGGGGGCTGAGAGAAGATAAAAACACCCCTGTTTTTGCAAAAAAAAAAAAAAACAGGCCTGTTTTATGCAAAAATGGGAGCATTTTTACTTGTCTCCAGCCCCCAGGAGGCCTCACAACCTCTCTGCGCACCTAATTTTCGCAAAAATGGAATGTGGGAGCAGGGCTTTGGGAGGCCAAAAATGGCTTTATTCAGTGTATAAGAGGCACCAACATTGCCACCCTCCTTTAGGGGTGAAAAAGGTGTGTCTTATCCTCTAAAATATGGTACTTTTTGTTATTTCCCCAGGGTTTTTTGGTAGGTTTAGGAATCAGTGTGATATAATTGGGGATGGATATAGAGCCATGTTCGACTAACATTGTTTTATGATGCTTTTTATGGTGATGCAAGAATTGATAGTAAAATATTGTTGTGGACATAGATGGAGAAAATGTAGAATATAAATGTATAACTGATGAAGAGGTACACCTTTTCCTTCTTTGTGAGTTGTATTTAATATCGGAAATGTAGTGAGATTTATTTGCACATGACTTTACAAATGGTAATTCTGAAATGTATTACTCTTCCCAGATACAGTGATTGCTATCTTTGGAACAAAGTCACTACTTGCATACACAACATCCTGAGTGGAAGAAGATGGATAGAGCATTATGGAGAAGTAACCATTAGAAATACAAAAAGCAGTGTCTGTATTTGTAAGCTCACATTTATCAAGGTAGTTTTACTGTGATCATCATCATGAACAGTGAAGGGACTATGCATGCCACCAATGGCCTGTTCACAGGAGCATCTGGAAATGTACCAGTAGCACACTGGCTTTGAAAGGCTTCTTTTTCAGCGGAGAGAATTAGCTGCCAGAGAGCATATAAATTTAGTGGCAACATTCCTATATATTCTTATTGGGAGCCACAATTAATGGAGTCTTTATGCATGTCTATTGGTACAAATCTATAAATACCTTGTAGAGCTCTGTGGTTGACCGTGATGTATAATAGAACTTTCAGCATATAAAATCACATTGCTCTGCACCATTTTATTTAAGTCGTCTGCATAACGGCAACAACAGTTTATTAAATATTTATACTGCCAGACTCCCAAGGATTCTGTAAAATATTACTGTGAATCTAGAAGTTGCACTTGATTATATGAACCAATTCAGCATGATAGTGAAAAGTCTAACAGGAAATCTTGTAATTTTCAATATTAATATTAGCTTTTGTTCTTCAATCCTTCCCCATAAATAAATACTTTTCTTTAAGCAAAATAGCAAAAACACCGGACAAAACAATTTTAGGAAAATCTTCCCCCTTTTCTCTATGGCACCCAAAATAATAATAATAATAATAATAATAATAATAATAATAATAATAATTATTATTATTATTATTATTATTATTACTACTACTACTACTACTACTACTACTACTACTATTATTATTTATTGGATTTGTATGCCGCCCCTCTCCGCAGACTCGGAATTTCTGACTTATGGATCTGTGGATGACAGTACAAGCAATATTGAAATGAGTAAATGATTTTCTGTCTTCATTTTAAGGTGCTACGAGATGCATATACATTTCCTTTAACAGTTTCATTCCTGTGTAGATTGATGTAGATGTGACCTGTTAATTTACTTTCCAGTGGTACAATTAATATTTTAGGTCCCAACCTTACTGGAGTTCATGGGCCTTGATAGTTACATGCAGATAATTATAAAAAGAAAAATTAGAAAAGCCACTTGTGGCTGAATTACCAACCAAGAATGTTGTTTTCTTTTTTGAGCTCCAGACAAATGTTTTAGAAGGAAGAAATCTGCCCTACAAAATGATTTTACTTGTCAAGAAGGCTAAAGTACTTTTGAATAAGATATAAAATAAAAAGTGTTCGGAAACTTCAGATTGTGCAGAATGCAGCTGCGAGAGCAGTCATGGGCTTCCCCAGGTATGCCCATGTTACACCAACACTCCGCAGTCTGCATTGGTTGCCGATCAATTTCCGGTCACAATTCAAAGTGTTGGTTATGACCTATAAAGCCCTTCATGGCATCGGACCAGAATATCTCCGAGACCGCCTTTTGCTGCACGAATCCCAGCGACCGATTAGGTCCCACAGAGTGAGCCTTCTCCGGGTTCCGTCAACTAAACAATGTCGGTTGGCGGGCCCCAGGGGAAGAGCCTTCTCTGTGGCGGCCCCGACTCTCTGGAACCAGCTCCCCCCAGAGATTAGAACTGCCCCTACCCTCCTTGCTTTTTGCAAACTCCTTAAAACCCACCTTTGTCGTCAGGCATGGGGGAACTGAGATATCTCCCCCGGGCCTATATAATTTATGTATGGTATGTTTGTAGGTATGTCTGCTTAAAAATGGGTTTTTTAAACTATTTTAAATTTTAAATTGTAAATTATTAGATTTGTCAGGAATTGTTTTTATTGTGTTGTGAGCCGCCCCGAGTCTGCGGAGAGGGGTGGTATACAAATCTAATAAATAAATAATAAATAAATAAATAAAATAATCTTGCTTTCACAGCCTTTTCCATTATCCCAGCAATTACCTTTTTATGATCTTCTACAGAATTTGAGCAGCTTGTAGAAGCAGACCTTGATGTTACAATCCCCTTTTAAATTAGAAGTCTGTCATAACTCAGAGCACTCACATACATAGTATATTGGGTCATAAACAAATTACATCTTTTTCTCATGGGACTGCATATGAAGAATCCAAGGAGTTATTCAGTGTTCTTAGTAATGGGGGTTGCATTCTTGCTGTTCATTGAGGGCAGAGATACTCTTGATGTTAGCTAATTTGTTTTACATTTAATAAAACCAAACTATTTGGTTTACATTTTCAGGTGAATTACTGGAATTCCAATGTAAATGAAGTTCAAGGTGTTGTCATGGACCAAGAAGGAAAAGTGGTTCATCGCCTTTTTGGAAAGTGGCATGAAGGATTATATTGTGGAATTGGTCCTTCAGCAAAATGTATATGGAGGCCTGGTAATACATGATATCTATATAATTCTAAATATAATTAAACAAGTAATAAAGAAATGAGTAGTATTATGGACGTAGGGATTTCTTCTCAGTATACTAGATATGATAGATTGGAACCTTAATTGTAGGTTAGAAACTGTAAGTCATTGCTGTCCTTTATATCTTTCCATGATAAAATCTAAATCAAACTCAGCTTATTTAAAAAGCTGTGTGTTCCATAATATGTTCTAAGATCAAGCAGGGATAATGCAAAAACGCTATAACTTCTTAAATGGAATATTTGTATGAAGAAACATGTAATATTTTGAGCATGGTGGCAAATGTTTAATGCCATTGTTGCTATTAAAATGAATGTGCATTTTTCAGTATAAACATTTTTTATATTCTTCAAGCTGAACAGGAAAAAAAGCAGTAGTTTCTTTGAAAAAAGAAATAATCACTTACTTAGTCAATGGGATTTATTGGTTAGGACAAAATTGCAGTTAGCTTTCCCCCATATTTGAATGATAAATTTTGCGAAATTGAATGTTAAAAAGATAAACAACATTGGAAGAGAAAGTAGAAATAATATAGCAGGCTTCATGCAATATTTCTATTGATGGAAAAATATAGTGTTTGATTAAGGATACAAGTTGTACCTTCTGAACTAAATCTTGTGTTTTTCTAATTTTCCAAAATTAGTAGCTATGGGATAGTAAAGTTTTTTCTAACTTTCCAAAAGTGGTATTTATGAGTCAGTTCCTAGTTCTCCTATAATTTATATGCTGGTTTTGTGATTTAACAGAAGTGATATGAGAACTGATTGAGAATTTGAACTATGGTATCTTTGTCTTGTTAAATCTGAGATGTTTCAAGGTGGCCCACAATACAGATACTGTAGTTCTCATTTAGTCTGCCTTGAATAGCAATCATTTGCAAATATGACAATTATTAATAGTAATAAAAATGCAATTTATAACCAATGTGGGCATTTATGACAGCAAAACCTTTAGTGTGAAATTGATTAAGGTCTGGTCAGTTTCAGGCAGCAGCTGCTAGTTTGTTGGAGGCAATAGTAGGCCACATAAAAGCATTATTTAGAACGGGGACAAAATTTGGAGGAGCTCATGGGGATCCTAGCCAAGCAGAGCATATCTTGACAGCAACATGAGCAGTGCACCATGTCCTATGTCATCTAAACAACAGGTAGAATAAGGTCTGCAAATAAACCATTTGTTTAAAGAGTTTTGAGAATTGGCATTGTTGCATATAGGGTGTTTAATGAAGATCAAGGTACAGATATTTTCTTTTATCATGTAGATCAAGTGCTTACTCACAGTAGTTAATCACTACCTTTATTTTAATTTTTAATACAGGTTCCATGCCAACAAATTATGAGCATTACTATGGTTTCACAAGGTTTGCTATTGAACTGAATGAGTTAGATCCTGCACTGAAAGACCTTCTTCCAAAAACAGATGCTCGATTCAGGCCAGATCAAAGGCAAGAAGTACACTGTTAAAAATGGCTATGTCTGCTTTTGATTAAATATTATAGGGAACATTAATGTTAAAAAATTCATCTGACATGTGAATCAGTGCTGCTCAGTGAAAACTTGCTCCAGACAATTTAAGAAGTATTTAAAATATTTTAATGTGAACTACGTAATAAAAAGTGCAGCCGACAGGGATCATCTATTTAATAATCTTTGGATTATTATTGTATATTGTCTATGATTGCTGTTAGCCGCCCCGAGTTTTCGGAGAGGGGCGGCATATAAATCCAATAAAACTAAACTAAACTAAACTAATTCTTCCTCATCCCACCTCATAAATACTTTTTGTAATATACTATCTCTGCTAATATACAACTGAATATTGCAAGGGAGGCAGACTAGAATTTAATCTTACCCTGTTTCTCCTCAAATAAGACATCCCTTGATAATAAGCCCGATCAGGCTTTTGAGTGCATGGCAATATTATTTCTGGGGAAACATGGTATTTATGCCAATTCAATCAAAATACTGCATACAGTGATACCTCAAGATACGAACCCCTCGTCTTACGAACATTTCAAGATACGAACCCGGTGTTTAAGATTTTTTTGCCTCTTCTTCCGAACTATTTTCACCTTACGAACCCAAGCCGCTGCTGCTAAGATGAAGGGGTTTCTTTTTTTCCACATTTTTGAAGAAAGAAAAGGGAGGGGTGGCTTAGAGGGAGGAAAAGACTCGGCGTTTTTGCAAGCACTGAGGGGAGTGTCTTTTTAAGAAAGAAAAGGGAGGGGCGCCCCCCTTGCCTTTCTTCCTTCCCACTCACCCTTTAGCCTAGCCTTGCTTCTTCCACCCGCCCCCTTTAGCTGCTCCTCCCTGCCCTCTGTTCGCCTCCCTTCTAAAGTTTGGGATTTTCCTGAAGGATTTGCACACATTATTTGCTTTTACATTGATGCCTATGGGAAACATTGTTTCATCTTACGAACTTTTCACCTTACGAACCTCCTCCTGGAACCAATTATGTTCGTATCATGAGGTACCACTGTACTTACTTGAATGATAGGGGTATCAATTTTATCTAATCTGCATAATATAGAATGTGATTTAAGTTCTTCTTGAACTTGGGATTTGTGTATTTTGTAATTACATGTGCGGCCTCTATGTTGGTTAAGGCAGGCAGGATTCCCTTGAGTACCATTTGTTGGGGGTCAAGGGAAAGGGAGGGTTTTGCCTTCTCTTTCTGTTCAAGACACCTATGTATAATTGGTGGGCCACTATGTGACACAGAATGCTGGACTCGATGGGCTTTGGCCTGATTCAGCAGGGCTCTTTTTATGTTCTTATTTTTTAAAGGTTAGCATGTATCTACTGAAAGATTTAATTCTTAACTATAGGTATTTGGAAGATGGAAATTTAGAAGCAGCAGCAGCAGAAAAACAAAGACTAGAAGAACTCCAGAGATGCCGGAGACGTTATTTAGAGGAAAACAATGAGGAACATGAACCAAAATTTTTTAAGTAAGTAATCTCTCTTTCTCTCTCTGATTCTTGTACAAACACAATGGAGTTGGTATATATAATGGTGTAACAATATTAACAAAAATACTAATAATGTTTTTAGTATTAGAAATGGTCTTTCTTGCATTGTGTAACATCTGCATGTTTCTTATTGTACAACTGAATTATTTTCAAAATTGTGTCAAAACATAGGGAGAAAATTGGTTGTAGCCTTGGGACTTATTCCTCAGATAAATTTGAATCAAAGATTATGAAATCAGTTTGTAATATGTAGTTATTGTATTATTTTTGAAATTCAGAGATCTGACATTAACGTTTGATCTTCAGATTGGTGTTTTATGCATGCACTATCTTTCATAAAATTTCCCCTAGTTAGATAAAGAGAATTGTCCAAGCAAATAAGTGTATGTGCAGTACCTCTCTTTTATGTAACCTTGTAAACATAGAAAAACAAAAATCTGCCAAGTACCTAAGAGTAAAATTCAATCTCTTTTCTCCTTCTCTGCCAAATAATTATTTTATTTATAGTCTAATCCCTCTTCGGATGGAGTAATTCCTTCTGTGTATACAACAATATGAAGTGGTGTCCCCAGACTGAAGCAGGTATAAAAGACAGAATTTGTAAATTAGAGGAAGCAAATTAAATAATTATGCATTTCCAGATAGAGCTGAAGTCTTATAATCAGAGTTGATTCCAAGACTCTATCAAAGCCTATTTCTTCTTTGCCTATAATAACAAAGTATATATACCTGTTATGATAGGCATATAATAATATGTTTATATTTCCTCTTGAAGAGCAGCAGAGCAGCAACTCATCCTGGGTTGAATAAAAAAGAGGATCATTTTTATATTCTTTAAATCAGGAAATCAGTTGTTCTTGGCTGCGTGGCTTATGTTATCAAATCAGGGTTGGTTAGAAGAGTGCGGATTCCTATTAACACCAAATGGAGAAGTAGAGAAGTTGGCTAAAGAAACTGAATTGAGTGTAAGACTCCTACATCCCTTCCCGTGATAGGCTCTGAGATTGTGAAATTAATTAAACAGTTGAAATTGAATAAAGCTGCAGAATATGAGTTCATTTTAGTGGAAGGCATTCAAAACAGTTTAGATTGGTGGGGACCCATTTTGGCTTTCCCATTCACCTATATTGATAAATATGCTAA
The DNA here is from genome assembly GCF_031021105.1 of Erythrolamprus reginae. NCBI lineage: Eukaryota > Metazoa > Chordata > Lepidosauria > Squamata > Dipsadidae > Erythrolamprus > Erythrolamprus reginae. Next base: position 194,683,382 of record NC_091950.1, read on the forward strand.
GGTTTCTGATGATTGGGGCCTACCTTTGATGACTTCAATCTACAAAAAAGAAAAAGAAAAATAGAGGTTATTGGCCCATTAGCCAATTAGTAAATTATATGTAGTAACAACAAGCTCCTGGATTAGATTGTAACTGAGAATATCTTGGCTGATGAGCAGACAGGCTTCAGAGAAAGCCACTCATTAACTCTCTTATAGACATGTTGAATAGCCCATCTCTTGATCTCCCAAAATTGAGAAGTAGACACATTTATTTTATATGCAGATGCTGCTGCACTGTTTCCTTAGACAGAGATTGTCTAAGGACCACTGATGATGTTACATAGTTTGAATAATGACAAATTTGCAAGAAAACAAGAGCTCAGACACAGATTCTCCTGCAGGCCGTCACTTTTTATACTTGGTGGGCTTTGTCAAGAAGATCAACTAAAAATTAATTACTCTAAAATCAAAATCATGGTTTTTGCACATGTCTGGCAGCTAAATAATTATTTAACAAAATAGGTTTTAAACATCTGGGGATTATTTTCCATGCTACAGGCAACCATAACTTTCACACCAATTATGTTATCCTAAATCCGCTTTGGCTTTATACTTTTTGTAATTCTCAAAAGGATCTCTGTATATGTCGGCAGCGATTAAAATATCTTCAGCTAACATCCAAGCTCAGCAACTGTCTTGAAAGAGTTCAGACCAAATTTTTGATTCTTTTTCAAGCTGCTCATTGTGTGCCTACTTAACATGATTGTGCATAAGCTGATCTCAAACAATGGGCCATTGATTTAGAGTTGTAGGTTGATTTATCAGTTCTATCTAGAAACAACTCCTTGAGCCACTCCACATATCTTCTTCAATCAGCCAAATACCTTAGTTGCATAATGATTCGAAAATTTAAATTCATCCTTGGTTAGATTCCCATACAATAATGGTTACTGAAGAGATATGCTGAAAGATCCCTTTTGAACAGAGATATGCCCACATGATGGAGAAATAATTGAAATGCTGAAACATGATACCCCGACACTCACCAAGAATTATTATCTCCATTCTTTACTGAATATCCTATTCCTTCTGACTTGTTTTATCTTGTTATTATTAGGCCAATGTGCTTTGACATCTTTGACCACAGCTAAGTACCATGGTACAGTTTGTATAGTACGCCATAATATATCTCCTAATCCTTCTTATATATTTTAGAACAAATATTTTTTTACTTTTTTTATTCTAATTAATTGTGATGTTTTTCTTTTATTTGTTGATTGTTGATTTATGATTAAACAAAATGGATTGTTTTATTGCAATTTCATTTTTCAGAAGGTTTCCTCAACCAGTAAATTAAATTGAAGTATGTTTCTAATCTCTTAAACAATATTTTTGAATTTATGTTAACCAATAACTCTTTTAATTTTACAGAAAATTTATTGAAGCCAATCAGAGAGAAGCGTGGGTTTCTAATGACACCTATTGGGAACTCCGAAAGGATCCTGGCTTTAGTAAAATAGAAACGCTCACACTCTGGTAAACTGAGAATATAGATCTAGCAACATATAATACTTTTAAAATAGAAAAACAAAGAAAGAAACCACTATGCACAACATGTTTCTTATAGCTGCTGGTGATTTGTGGGTCTGCAGGAAACCTTCCTTTGCTTTTACATCCAATTTATAATAGACTTCCAAAAGTGCATTAGCCCAGACTCTGAACATTTCTGTGATCATTAAATTGAACAGAAGGGAGGAAAATGCCCACAACCCTTTTATTTATTGAGATACTGGAAGTGCAGCATAAAAGAAGCATGTACTAATTTGGCCAAAGATGCTTTGTAGAGTATCTGGTGCTTTAAATAGACACAAAGAGTTCAACAATAAAACAAATCTTCTTATAACTAAGTTCTAGAATGTCTACACATGTAGTTATTGAATCTTGATTCACATTAAAACACTTGTTCATTTCTAGAGTCAGGTTGGTTTTTTTGATGTGTTGTGCTTGGACTGGCTATATCAAAAACAACATAATGCTTTTCTAGAAGCTCTTCCCATTCATATGCCATTTTTCATGCCTTAAAAACAATGTCAAATTGTACGTTGTTGTTTTAAAATATGTAATTATTTGTTATTTCTCAAGGGCAGATTTTTAAAAACACCGGGATTTTTGTTCATATTTTAAATGATGGATAAAGTGTATTATTTATGGAAAATGAACTGTAATTGTAAACCAAAAGGATGATCTGGGAATGTTTTATCTTTGCAGGTTGTGGTTCTATATAGGCAAATTAAAAGGAAACTGGCTAATTTTGTAATTATCTTGAGAAATTAATCTAAGTTCATATTCTCAATGCCTAATGCTGTGAAAAATATATCATCTCTTTTCATGACTTCTCATTTCTGTCTCATTTTCATAACCCTTTATAGAATTAAAATTATCTAAAACTGTGCATGAATACTAAGCACATCTTTTAAATTAGAAAAGCATCCTGCAGGGGTATAATCATCCTGATAACTTATGTATTCATGCTTTCTTATGTACATTATATATTTTTGTTCTCACCTCTTCGGGAATTGCTGGGAGAAGGAATGTGATACATGCACTACTTTCTCAGTTGAATCTTGCTAATATCATTTTTATGCAAAATTATATTTTATTGCTTTTTCATAAAGCAATTATATTTTTGGATGAAGAAATGACCTAAATGGCTATTATGTAGCACATTTTGATCTATATGTGGAAAGAGCCTGGATGATGTTGTCCTCAAAATTACCATTGGTTACCATGCTTTACTAAAATCAATATATAAGGTAAAAATCTTAATGCTTTTTAATAGAAACTTGTCTTTCATTTATGTCCAGTTGTTTAATTTATTAATATCTTGGACACTGGCAATAGAAAAGTTTTTCTTGTATATATTTCAAAAATAACATTTCTGTATATTCATAGCACATAACTGTATTTTATTGAGTGCATTTTATTGCTTTTCTGTAAAGGCACAGAGGTGGCTATGATTTCCCGAAAGCAAACTAACTGTATTTGATTATTCATTCTATGTATTACTCATCTTATTTCCCCCATGTCCATTTCTGCTCAATAAGCACACCTGTATAAGGGACAGCCTGTTTAAAAATAGGGTCTTAACTTATTGAAGTTATTTCCAGCTGGGACGCACCATATTAGCTAGACATTTATTATCTGGCTGCGATTTCACAATAGTGACCCCAAGTTACAACTTGGGATCATTTGTATTTGACCAAGGCTTAAAATATGCACGATATTCTAGTATGAGCCTCAAAAGTACAGAAGTGGAATGTTTTGTTTGTGGATATGCACATTTCAAACAAATTGAAAAGAAAATATAATGCATAGGATAAAATATGCATGGACTCTTACATAGTCCTTATACAACAGGAGCTGTCAGCATGCCACTGTCACATTGGGGATTTGGTTAACGTAGTAATCCCTACAACGCAGGGTTGGGATCTAACTTACCTCGCTGTCGGTTCGCTTCCTTCTTCCCCCAAATCCCCCAAGGACAAAATCAAGATGGCGATGCATGCACAGTGCCAGAAGCTCAGCTTCTGTGCATGCGCAGAGGGAGGGGAAAAAACCCTCAAAAAATCCCCCTACCCCCAATTTTTTTTCCAAGAAAAGAGATGGCAGCATCCATTATAGCTGACTGTAGAATTCTGGCAATTGAAGTCCACAAGTCTTAAAGTTGCCAAGTTTGGGGACCCGTGGTTTAGTCAATCTTGGTAAAAATAGGGAGAAAGAATGCCTTAACATTCCATCTTTTATATTCAGTCTTCAATAACCTCCTGGGAATTATTAATAAAAAAGTTATAAATATTAACTAATATTATGATTTAGTAAAATGTCGAGACCAGGTACTTAACAAGGTCACTGATAAATCAAGCTAACTTTGATATAACATGCTGCCCCCAAATAACATACTAAAGTTGATTAGTTTTAAGCTTGACTGGCATGTTATTTAAAGGCAGGCCATTTGCTTAGTTTATAACATTTATTTTTATTTTTTATTATTTACTTCTATCCCACCTTTACTTTTACAAATAACTCAAGGCAGTGAAAATATTCCACATACTGGAATAGGAGAATCCTCCTCCTATTCTTCCCCACAAACAACTCTGTGAGGTAGTAATTCACCACTCAGCTGGTTATGTCTAAGGCAGGATTAGAATTTACAGTCTCCTGTTTTCTAGTTTGGTGCCTTAATCTGCCAGACCAAAATGGATCTCTATACACACCTAGATAATCGGTCCATTTAGCTAACCACCTGAGCCTGTTCTGTGAACTCAGCCATTAAACTAAGTGGCTAAACTTCAAATGCTTGTTTGTATTCATGTAACAGGTTTGATTTAAATCTACGGGACTACAGCCGTTCTCCTTTGAGACAATTGTAATTCATCTGCATGTCCAAGCCATTTCCTTTCAGGTGAATGCAAAATGTGAAAAAGGAATAAGAATTAGTAATGAGAAATGAGATTAGGAGCATATGAAGATATACACCCATAAAATTCACTATAACACTGTACTTTTCTATCCTTACAAACCATTCTTGCTTTCAACACACTTCAGAGATTGTCTTTGGTTCTAAATCTTCTCAACTATAAGTTCTTGAGGGTTTCATTAGCTCATTCAATTATAGTTTTCCTTCATTATCCATTTCATCTGAATCCATTTACTTCTCCTTCATACATTGGCTTTACAGCTCAGTCTTTATTCGTTCTCTAGAGATCACTGCCTATCAGTCCTAATTCATTCTACAGATACCTCTATAGTTATTTAACAATTATTTGTTTCCATCCTAACTGCCCTGCATTTTCTTTCCCTTGTTTATTTAAACAACTCCCTGCTATCAGTGACTGCATTCTTTGCAACTTTTTTTCTAAATATACATTATATATTTTCCTCATCATGATTCTCTTGCCCATGTATTGCTCATTCACAGACTTTTGACTTTATTCATTTTTAATATTTTAGTGTATGTCCACAAACTATTTTTTCTTAAGATCCATTTTTTGAGACTACTATTAATGATTGGCATCCAGCTTCTGAACTTTTCAGCATTTTTGTACCTTCTGAACTTTTCAGCATTTTTGTACCTTCTGAACTTTTCAGCATTTTTGTACCTTCAGTAATTTAGTTCTTCATTTAAAAAAGAATCAAGTGAACACTGCTTTAATGTGTGAAGAGGTTTATACTTACCGGTTATACTTTTTATTCATTTTCCATGTGGCCTACTCATTTTTTCTGTACTCTTGTCTTCTTTCTGTTCACTGATACCTTTTAACAGTATTCCCCCCCCCCGATTGAACCTTTTCAGAATATTGCATATTTTATTTCAAAACTCATCCCTGATGCAATTCTCACCAGCTTATGCATTCCTATATTCATATGCACCTTCAGCAAACTAGATAACATCAATTTCTAATAAATATTATATTATTATATATAATTATAATTATTATAATATTATAACTTATTCCTTCATAATGAAACTTCCATACATGTTTTTATCAATTCCATTCTCTACTGTATTTTTTCACACTATAAGACGCACCTGACCAATCCTCTCCTCCCACTGCAATATTCGTCCTACAGACATTTCCACCCACTTTTTTGGGAGGGGGGGAGTGTGTCTTATAGAGTAAAAAATACGTTACGTTTTTTAGTTGCTACATCTTTCACCTTTCAGAGACATAAAACTATTTTTATTTCATTTGTTAATTAATGCTCTTTACCATTTGCTTCTTTCATATGCCATAATGCAGTGTTTCCCAACCTTGGCAACTTGAAGATATTTGGACTTCAACTCCCAGAATTCCCCAGCCAGCGAATGCTGGCTGGGGAATTCTGGGAGTTGAAGTCCACATATCTTCAAGTTGCCAAGGTTGGGAAACACTGCCAGAATGAACACTAATTGGGTTCATAGCGATAGCACTTAGACTTATACAGTATAGCGCTTCACAGTGCCCTTCACAGACCTCTTTAAGTGGTTTACAGCCTCATCATATTGACCCCAGCAATATGGAAGGATGGAAGGCTGAATCAACCTTGAGTCAGTGAGAATTGAACTGCCAACCTGCTGATAGCTGGCAGTCAGCAAAAGTAGTTTGTAATACTTAATTCTAACCACTGCATCCCCAGCACTGATCCCTATTGCCCATGGTGGATTTGGTCAAGCAAAGTTTTCACATTACACTTTTTAGTAAGATAGCTAAAATATAAATTAGGTTTCCAATTTTAGATCTGAAACATTTCCTGATAATGATGAAAGGAAGATTAAGCAGTATGGGCCCATTTTGACCCAAAGATACCACAAATGGGACAAAATTCAGGTTCATTCCGAGCATATTCATATTATTCTACACAAGACAGAACTGTAATCTAGAGACTGACTTATAAATCTTGCAAATTGTCTTGCAAGATTGTTTTAGAGGTTCTCTTAGTTTTCAACGCAGGACATGGTGAGATAAGAGTCTAAACTTCTTTGGGGGGAAAAAAGCCCATCCAGATTTCTTGAATATTTTTTTAAAAATCTGGATATTCTTTAAATCATTTCACAGTGGCATTTATTTTAAGATATGCTTTCATAAAGTTCTAAATTAAATCTGAAGCAAGAAGAGTGATACCTTGTCTTACAAACTTAATTGGTTCTGGGACGAGGTTCTTAAGGTGAAAAGTTTGTAAGACGAAACAATGTTTCCCATAGGAATCAATGGAAAAGCGATTAATGTGTGCAAGCCCAAAATTCACCCCTTTTGCCAGCCGAAGCGCCCGTTTTTGCACTGCTGGGATTCCCTTGAGGCTCCCCTCCATGGGAAACCCCACCTCCGGACTTCTGTGTTTTTGTGATGCTGCAGGGGAATCCCAGCATTGCAAAAGCGAGCGCTTTGCTGGCAATGGAAGTGCGGAGGTGGGGTTTCCCATGGAGGGGAGCCTCAGGGGAAACCCAGCAGCGCAAAAATGGGCGCTTCTCTGGCAACGGAAGTCTGGAGGCGGGGCATCCTAGCAGTGGTGGTGGGTTTGTAAGGTGAAAATAGTTTGTAAGAAGAGGCAAAAAAATCTGAAACCCAGAGTTTGTATCTCGAAAATTTTGCATGACGAGGCGTTTGTAAGACGAGGTATCACTGTATATCATATTTAGCTATAATTGACAGTATAATCCTTCCATAAATTCACACCAACAGCATGAGCAAACTCACCACACTAGTTCATTCATTCACCACACATCTGCAGACATATTTGATTATTTCATCTAAACCTATAAAATATGATAGGGGTAACAGGTAAATTTTTCAGAGAAAAACAAAAAGAAATACTTCCAAAAAGGGAAAAAAATCTGCTAGTCGGAGTTCATTTAAAACAGATAAAATATGCATTTAAAAATGAAAATTATAGAATTAACTTAAGATGAATGAGAATTTCTGCAAAGGCTTGAACTTGTGGTAGAAATTTTTATTAAATTTCAAAATTGAAAAATGGAGCTCTTCTGTAACCTGTTTCAAACAAGCTTCAGGAAAATCTCCAGAACATCTAATTTTTTGTGATATGCTTCCATACTTAATATACTCCATATTCATTGGAAGTGTTTGTATCAAGCTATATCACAATCAAGTACCCGTTCTGACTTATACACTTTGCTTTTTGCAGGCTTTCTCTCCCCTCAAGATACCCTACCGGCCATCCCAATCAGTGATCCCTCTGAAAGTATCCATATTTTAATGGCAAATTTGGGGAATTCTGTTTTTTTGAGAACAAATAAGAACAAGGCTTTTTAAGAATCCAGAAGCAGACCGAGATGCCCAGTTGTGTAACAGCAATCAGTCCCATCCCTGTCTCTGCTATGCACTGCTGAGTCTTAGCATGGAGTCTCGGCATTGGCTGAATGTAGACTTGGGCATATTGGCTCAAAACATACTTGAATAATTATCATATAACTATCATTATTAATTATTGTTACTTCTCAGTTTTTCTCTCTTTAGAAATAAGAGTTCCAAAATGAGAGTTTGGTAGAAAAAAAAATAAAGTCAGGATTTGGAGGGGACACTTAGGTGAAGTCCTTGATCAAATCAAATGAAATTTTGCAGGCTTCCCAAGAATTTCACAGCTCATAAATAATTATTGTGGTTACCCCAAAGGAGCTTTGGTTCTGAGCTAATGCTGCATATACCGGTAATTAGAGTGAACAATAACCACATTCTGTCTACCAAGTCAACCCTGTTAAATTTCAGTAACATTTCTCTCAGCCATCTCTGTGTTTCTGAGAATGGAATGGTGCCAATTTTGCAACCGGCTACTCTGTAATATGTAATAATTTTAATGCAAGCAACGTATTATGAGTGTTTTCCTATTTATTTCAACAGAATGTGACTTGTGTCCATGCCCAGGATTGTCAAGTTTTCATCCAAATTAACAAAAGAATTGCTCCCCTATAAAATAATATATATTGTAAAGTTCTTTTTGTGAGTTACCTTATTTATCAGGATTTTTAAAAGACAATATTGAGCTCCATATATTTTTTGGAAATTATATGTATTCAAATAAGAAACAGTATTATGAAACAATTTATCAACTGCTTCCCTTCCCCATCCAGTAAATTATCAGTCTCTCTCAAATTGTCTCTAGCTAGAGCCATCAAAGCTGCATAATGTTGGTACAAGAGGAGGATGTTGTGGTCTGACACATCTAGAGCGAAATAGGACAAACCTGCCACAGCCAACTTGCAACCAATTTGCCATGGGATAACTCATGATGGCCAACTCATCACAGGACAGCTCATTGTGAAACAGTTTAACAATTCAATTATTTGAAATAAATTTTAAAAAGTTAATTTTTGTCATTGCCATTTCAGTCTGTCCCTGCTTTTTCATTCTTTAATGATTCTATTCCACCATTTCTTTGGTAATTAATGTAACTATTCTCCCGCAATAAGTTAGCTGTGACGAGTTGTCCTACAGCGAGTTGGCAAATTGTAATCAACTCTAGTTGGAACCAGCAGCATTAAGTCTCAATTAGAAATGTTGCAAATGTTGAAAGCAATGTTAAAAAATTAATTACGCCACCCTAGTGCCATAAAATCATGGCTTTGCTTTATTGTCTTCTCTAGCATAATTTAAAGTGATTGGCATTAGGAAGAATGCTTGGGGACTTGACGTGTCAATAACCCCACTAATCATTTTCAGAGTTCCTAAGACCAAATATATATTTTTGCCACTTCTTTGACTTACCATATTATACTATCAACTAATCAGAAGTCTGCATCTTCAGATAAATGTCATGCAGAGGAATGTATTAATTTGTGAGAAAACTGACCTTCACAAACACACAGCACTTTTAAGATACTTTGTTTCAGAAAGTTTTTTTTAACAGTGTTGCAATTTGACTGCAATCTTACATTGTAACGATCGCAGTGATCCAAACTTGTGCAGTGAACTCTGACTGAACAGAAATTTGAATCTTATTTTCAGCAACCGAAACTCAATATTGTCTTTATCCCACTATCCAATGTTAAAACTAAATAAGATTGAACATACTGATACTTGCACAGGATCATTTTGCAAAACTCTGTGGTCTTTATCCTCAGCCTTGAATATGAAAACTCATGTATACCTTTATAAAAAATGCCATTGAATAAAAAGATCATTGTTTCTAATAGACTAGCCTATTAAATGTCAATCTGCTTGCTAATTCCTCAGAAATGCTTGGAAATTGCTGAATATATTTGGTTCCTGATGTGTTCCACACAAACGTTATACCTCTTCAGAGCCAAATAATGTAATGTAAGCCACAAGAGCAATATTTTGTACATTCTTACAGCATTGTAGATTTTAAAAAAATAGGATTACCGTTAGTTAGCTAATTTGTTTTTAACTATGCGCAAAAGACATATTAGTATAGCATAAAAAAAAATCATGTTTCTTTCTAAAATTATAAAATCTGTATTTATATTAAATGTGTTTGGGAACATACATTATCAAGTTCCTTGGAAGTGGAGACAAACTTTGAAATATATAAATGTATGCTGAAGTATGTGATAGCCAATGATTTATAGAATTTTCACACAAGACAAATTAAGTTTCTTGGCTCGCTTTAATTTGATCAAAGGAAATAACACGGCTGGGATTTTAGAACCCATGTTTATTTAACCTATTAGAATGCTGCAAAGAGTTCAACCAGTCAGTTAATTAAAAATATGGGTAATTTTCAAAGATGAAATAGTTTATGTAAACCAGTTACCATGAACAGTTGATATTAAAAAGCTGCCTGACTAGTTGTATTTTTTCTAAAGACACTCCTATTTCATTGTGGAACAGTACATGATAGTATTCAGTGATTGGGGATTAAATATTGTTGCCTGTTCAGATTGCTTCAGCATTTTAGAGAACAGGAAAATTTTAGAGAACAGGAAAATTTGCCTTGCTAAGTGAATTTGTGAACACTTTATAGTCATCTATAATCTTGTAGCACCATGTCTTACAATGTGATTGGAACAAGTCTTAAAACAGTTCTCGTTAACAAACATCCTAAAAAACATGACACACCTTTGGGAGCTATTTAACCAGAATCATTTTTATCAATTCTTAGGACTTAGATGAAGCTCAGATCATGTTGTATGTCACAAGCAGAGGATTATAGATATTCACATTTTAAAACATATTTATTTCTATTCTGCTGCAAACAAAATAGCATTTATTAGCTTGCATGTTAGCTATTTATGGAATAAATAGAATAAGTAAAAGTGGAACCAAATCTTTCTCTTATCACTGGTAGCAATGGTACATTTCTGTTATTTGTATTTGCTGACTAAAATGTTTGTTACACTTCCTATAAGAGCAAGAAATGTAAGAATGACACTTAAAATCACCATCATTTCCTTAAAATTGAACCAAATTGCCCATGCATGTCAGACTAATCTCATTGATTTCTTTGACTATGTCACAAAGGTGTTGGATGAAGGTGGTGCCGTGGATATTGCCTACCTGGACTTCAGCAAAGCCTTTGATACGGTTCCACATAAAGAGCTGATAGATAAATTAGTGAAGATTGGACTTAATCCCTGGATAGTTCAATGGATTTGCAGCTGGCTGAAGCATAGACACCAGAGGGTTGTTGTGAATGGCGAGTATTCTGAGCAGAGTCAGGTTACAAGCGGTGTGCCACAAGGGTCTGTTCTGGGTCCTATTCTTTTTAATATGTTTGTGAGTGACATAGGGGAAGGTCTGGTAGGGAAGGTTTGCCTATTTGCCGATGACTCTAAAGTGTGCAATAGGGTTGATATTCCTGGAGGCGTCGGCAATATGGTAAATGATTTAGCTTTACTAGATAAATGGTCAAAGCAATGGAAACTGCAGTTTAATGTTTCCAAATGTAAAATAATGCACTTGGGGAAAAGGAATCCTCAATCTGACTATTGTATTGGCAGTTCTGTGTTAGCAAATACTTCAAAAGAAAAGGATTTAGGCGTAGTGATTTCTGACAGTCTCAAAATGGGTGAACAGTGCAGTCAGGCAGTAGGGAAAGCAAGTAGGATGCTTGGCTGCATAGCTAGAGGTATAACAAGCAGGAAGAGAGAGATTATGATCCCGCTATATAGAATGCTGGTGAGACCACATTTGGAATACTGTGTTCAGTTCTGGAGACCTCACCTACAAAAAGATATTGACAAAATTGAACGGGTCCAAAGACGGGCTACAAGAATGGTGGAAGGTCTTAAGTATAAAACGTATCAGGAAAGACTTAATGAACTCAATCTGTATAGTCTGGAGGACAGAAGGAAAAGGGGGGACATGATCGAAACATTTAAATATATTAAAGGGTTAAATAAGGTCCAGGAAGGAAGTGTTTTTAATAGGAAAGTGAACACAAGAACAAGGGGACACAATCTGAGGTTAGTTGGGGGAAAGATCAAAAGCAACATGAGAAAATATTATTTTACTGAAAGAGTAGTAGATCCTTGGAACAAACTTCCAGCAGACGTGGTAGATAAATCCACAGTAACTGAATTTAAACATGCCTGGGATAAACATATATCCATCCTAAGATAAAATACAGAAAATAGTATAAGGGCAGACTAGATGGACCATGGGGTCTTTTTCTGCCGTCAGACTTCTATGTTTCTATGCTTACTATGTGAGCAGATCAAACCTATGGGCACCTATTTCTTTCATACTAGAAAACATTTAATGTAAATTATTAATGCTCTACTTGCATTATTAATTGGACATATTTAGGAAATAAGGGTATTTTTCTCAAACAGAAAAACAACTTGTATCGTTTAAAGCAATTTATTAAAGAATGACACATCTAGTGAAAAAACAGTGAACAAATTTTATCATTTTTGTGAAATTAAACTTCAAACATATGTTTTAAAAGGCCACAATTGAGAAAAAAATGTAAACACAAAAAAGTAAATATATAATGGCTATTATGTACAATTACAATAGTCATTTCTTTGAATCTTCAGATATTAGATATACAGGTTTTTGAGGTCCCAGCTGTAAGCATTTTCATGAAGACACTAAAATTCAGCTTTCTGATACAAAGGTTTTGTCGTTCATGAGACGTGAAGTCTTAAAAGGAATTCATGTCTACATAAGTAACTTCAAGGGAGTTAAATCTGCAGAGATCAGAAACCATGCTCCTGGCTACTGAAATATGCAATTTTAAAAAAAAGTTGGTAATGTTTCATAAGATCCAGTAATATATATCTTTAAGACATAATTCCTCTTTTCTCAGTATAACATGATTGTAAACTAGTACTGCTCTAACTGTATAATCGAAGGCATGTCCAATCTCCAACCCAAAAACCAAACACAGCTTATGATGGGTCCTCAACTGGTCTTTAAGTCTATCACAAAGAATAAATGGAAACAAGATTTTTCCCATCACTGCAAACCTTTAAAATAACTGCAAAACTGGAGTGCATGTAATGAAGTGTATGAGTAAATAGATGAATGATGCTCAACATGATTGATAAATATTGCCACTCTGCTGAGCAATTTTTGCAAGCTAGTGATTTATATTTGGCATTTTGGAGGAGGGATCTTAAGGTTTTTTGGTATGGGTGTTTTTCATTCTGGCAGTTCCTGAGTTGAGGAATATAAATGTGATTGTAGGACAAGTACTGTATTTGTGAATCAAAGAGAATGGAAAAGCAGACAATTGGGAAAGCTGTTGAAACTCAATTGTGTTGAACACCAAGTGACAGGTGCAAAAGAAAGCGCAGTGTAGAAAGCAGAAGGCAGAACATGTGAATTGTGGGAAGGGAAGGGCTGGAAGAGTGGAAATGCTGGAAATGGGAAGACATTATCAATGTGACAAACGTTGATGCACATTATTATCACCTCTTGTCACTGTATAACACGTTACAAGTTAACTGCTGCCATGCAGATATAGAACTGCATGTGGAAGCAGAGTGGGACTTAATAACTTCAATAAGGGGCTTGCTTGCCACTACTGTCATAGCTCCAGTGGAAGGGGAAAATATCAGCTCATTGAAAAAACTGCAGCTTGGGAAAAGTTACAACTCTTTATGTCAGCCCTTCAAGGGAGGCCAGGTCAGGAAAGCCACAAGAAATACTAAAACTCTGTTGCTGTAGACTATACTGGAATAACAAAAACTTGGAAGCCTGAGAATGTTTCCCTTCCTCTCCCTTATACCAAAGACTCTCAAAGTCTTCAGTCTTTTTGTGTCACTTTATTTTCCTGGATCTCACTTTCTACTAATGGCACATTTCTCTCCCTCCCACCACCACCCCAAGGTCATCTCTTCGCTATTCTATACTCTGTCTCTGATTATGACCTGTCATTATGGCGGTGAAGGGCTTGCATGTGACTACTTCATGCTTCAGTGAGTTCATCATATACAAGCCAAGGAATTAGGGAAGTTTCCCTTCTCCCAATTGCATGGGAGTGTATTTTCTGGAGTCAAATTGGAGGACTGCTGGACACTATAGGGGGGATGCAGCATGGACAGTCCAGTACGCCATCCCAGTAGGAAAAATGGAGATGTCCACACATCTCCGCGTCCCCAAGGTGTGCACCCGTGTGCCTGCACGAGATTTGGCTTCTGTGTATGAGCTGATTTTTGGTGGTGTTTTTGCTTCCGCATATGCGCGGAAGCAAAGAAACCACCCAAAACCTCTGAAATCTCACCTGCGCGAATGTCCTCGCATGAGATTTCGCTTCTTGCACAGAAGTCAAATCTTGTGCCAGCGTGCCCACCCACATCGGTCACCAGGAGCACACCAGGACTGCCGGCGATGGGGAGCCCTTCACCAGTGCTGGATGTTTGAATTTGGCTTTACAGTAGGAAGTTTGGCATAATAGAAAGGTCAACTGGCTGAAGTGACCATAGGTCAGTTGGTGTACCCATCTGCCTGTTAGATGAATAGATGAAGAGGCAGGCCTAGCTTGGTGACTTGTCTTCTAATGGAAGCTGGAGGACAACAACACTAATCTTCAGGCATACTCTGGAGTTGTTTTGTTTCACTGGGCTTGGAGGGATTGAATTATTTGCATGCTGGGTTGCTTTATGAATATGGATATCAATCTGACTTTTTAAGAAACGAGTTGATTTATTCAGAGTTGGATTTTCAATCTACAGTACTTTTAATGTTATTAAAAATATGAAGTTACGGTTTACGTTTTGCTTTGTGGTTTCACTGTGAAATATCTAGTCATTTTGACAAGGCAAAATATTAACCCTGTAAGGAACAAATAAGGGTAGAAAATTGAGCTGGACTTCCTATTCCCAATGCATTGTAGTCTTATTAAACAAATTCCTTCCCTCAACACACACTGCACTCTTCTGTAGGTTGGCCTTGAGCCAGATTTCCCCATCCCTGTACAAAACAATATTTGAAAAACGAGGCAACGGATTTGAGGCTGCTTTTGGGGAACAGCTGCTTGCAGAGTAATGGCTATTTTGGTACAGAGGATTCATCAAACACTACAGAGCTGCAGGCTGTGTGTCTCATCCCCTGCTCACGGCTTTTGATTTTCCTGATTCTAGATTTCCAAAATAAATAAACAAAAACATCATAATAGGTTTAAGTTAAATTTTCTTTATAATATATAATTATAAATGAAGAGGTTGTGATATGACTTTTAAAAAAGCCTCAATAATTTGAAAATCGTTCAATTTTAAGACAGCGACAGCTTACATATATATAGATATATATATAAATATGCCCATGTTCATTCTTTTTCCCCATTTCAAGGTTATTTCCTCCCAGCCATGATTTTTAAATACTGTAACGCATTGTGGGCCGAATCATTGTGGGCGTTGCTCCAGGAGATTCCAGTCCCATGGGAAACTATGATTGGATTGGTTGTAAGTTCTACGAGGCTCTGGAATTGTCCATTCACACTCAACTCCTCTGAAATTACAGACACAAATGGTGATAAGTAGAAATCATTATCTTTTATCAAACAAAACATGGGTAAATTCTCCTTCCGAAATGTTCTGAACAGATCACCAGGTCATCAGAGATGTCTTATTCTGAAGATTGATGTAGAAACTATATATTTTTAATGAGGATGGAGGCTCATTCTCAGAGCTTGCTATCAATGACAGACACCATTATTATCTGTACATGTTTCTATATAAGTTTCTATACATGTATCTGTACATATTTCTCATGATGACCCCCTTGAGCCTCAAGATGAACTAATGTAATGTTCTTCAAACTAGCTACAGAACAGTATCTGAGCCTTAAAAAACATAGCCAAAATATATAGAAACCAATTCTCTCCTTGTGACAAGTATCCAGACCAAATTTGGAAAAATAATGTCAGAGTACACATCATCTGAAATTACTTTTTCTGCCCTAGCAGTTTTTTTAAAAGAAATATAAAGGGAAGGAATGCATACTACATAGTTCTCCAGGCCTTACCTATGTTCAAATATTTTATATTAAAACCTTGCTCCTCTGCAATTTCTCCAAGGAGCTGAATATAGTCTGTATTGGGAATACTGAGGGAGCTTATCTTCAACATAGCCATTTTTTCGCCAGAAGAGTTCCTTAAGCTATCCCAGGTGCATCCCAAATTTTGCATTTGTTCTTTTCCCTGAAACAAATGAAGAGGATTTAGATTTTGTTGCATATTTTAATATTGCTTGGTATTTAGTCATGTAATCAATATTTTTAAAATCCTGAGAACCTATGATGCAATGCTTTGTTTTAATAAGAAAACATAATAGTGCAATGACTACACCTGTCTGTAACTTTTTAAAGCAGCCAAATTATGTTCTAAGATGATAAGGCTAATAAGGGAAAGTTTTCATTGCATAGGATCTTGGAGATACAGTAGGTTTGCAGTTTTAATGATTGGTGGAAGGTGCTGCTGTATTCATATTCCTGGTAGTGCCCCTTCTGAACTGAATTCAAAACACTGCACAAGACTAACAAGATGCCAATCCAAACAGTTCTTACAGGTACTATGGGCTAATCATCAGTTCCAGCTAGTGGCAGATTGAAGGAAAGTTAGCTGTAGCAGCAACACCAGAGGAATTATCTAGCCAATTTGGTGAAAAAGTAAAAACTCTGACAGGTTTGGTGGATTTTCCTAAAAACTGCACAGTTATTTCAAGGGTTGTGTTTTAAGAACTTGCCTTTAAATAAATTTAAACCAAATATCAAATCTATTTGATTTACAGAATAGAATTTAGGCAAAGCTATTATTGAATAGTGAAAATCCTTTTATTGTGGCTACCTTGAGGCCAAGAACAGAAATTGATAACCTATAACCTCCAGAGACTTCCAAATACGGTTACCTATTTAAATAGAAGTACAGTAGTACCTCGTAATACGAACCCCTCACCATACGAACTTTCCGAGATACGAACCCGGGGTTCGGAATTTTTTTGCCTCTTCTTATGAACTTTTTCCACCTTATGAACCCGCCATCTGATAGCCGAACCCGGAAGTTCGGCAAAAGTTCGGGTTCGGGTGGCCGCCAAGAAGCTCCGCCGCCCGGCTGTCACCTTTTGAAACGGCCGGGGGCTTCTCGGCGGCCACCCGAACCCAAACTTTTGCCGAATTTCATAAGGCGGAAAAAGGTTGTAAGAAGAGGCAAAAAATTTCCGAACCCCGGGTTCGTATCTTCCTGGCCAGCTGAAACGTGGACTCCAGGAAGGACGTCTTCATGATGTCAAAGCTCCACCCATGGAATTCCCTATTGGGATTCCCCACCTCCGTTTGAGCCTCCCGACCGGCCAACAGCTCCACAGTTCTTTTGCAAAGCTGACAGCCGGGCAGCGGGGATTCTCTGCATCCTCCTGAACCTGAACGCCGAACCCGAACTTTTGCCGAACTTCCGGGTTCGGCATTTGGGAGAACGCTGAGAAGCGCCCGGCTGTTTCAAAAGGTGACAGCCGGGCGGTGGCGTTTTTGCGGGGGGGTTTTCTTGTACGCATTAATTGATTTTACATTGTTTCCTATGGGAAACATTGTTTCGGTTTATGAACTTTTCGCCTTACGAACCTCCTCCGGGAACCAATTAAGTTCGTAAGATGAGGTATTACTGTAATTTATGAACAGAGAACAATTATACCATATATGTAAATAATATCCAATTGAGCTTTTTATCCTGGCTGTAGACTCTTGTCTTTCAGTAATAGGGACCCTGGCTGGCCACTTAAAAGATCCTAAGCCTGAGAAAGATTGTACATGGATTCCATAGTAATGATAGGTTAAAGGTTCCTTTCAAATGAGCCAGTTCACACTGGATTCACATTAAAATGTAACCATGCTTATCCCCATTAGGACAGTTAGTAGCCTTTTTTCATGGTCTATTTCCTGAGTGAGAGAGTTTTCCTAATGGGGGAACATTTTGCTGTTTGGCAGTTCTAATCCTGAGATACCAGATAAAGTGAAAATAGAATACAAATCTAATAACATAGTCTAACTTTTAAGAAAAATGCCCATGCGTTTTTAAAGTTGTGTTCACTTTTAAATGTGCAGTTCCACCCTTGTTTTTTAAACTTTTTACTCTGCCTTTCCTGGGATAATGAGATAAAGAAATCCAGAATTTTGATTTCTCAAACAGCTGTCCAATACACTACACAATTGTTGAAGCAAATAAGAGTTCTCATACAATTTATGACATGGCAGGATGCTCTTTTTTTTTAAACAAAAAATCACTGATTAATAGTATTTCTAAAATATTTCTTTGGACACCAAAACTGAATTTCTATCATTCTCACTAAGGGGAGGGGAGGCTGGCTGAAATTTTCCCATTTTTTAAACTTTCATTGTAATATTATAAATCATGGTACACAGTGTTATTTCAAATCAAAACTCAGCACACTAATAGATAATATGATTAGGTATTATTAACATTCTATTATTTTTTTAAAAACCTGAAATTAAAACGTCTTACATTTTCAGAAAAGCAATGAACAAATAGGACAAAGTAAAAATCATGTTGTGTTTTAATTAGCATTTCCACCAGACTAGGCAGTAGTGGTGAAGACCTATTTTAAAGATAACAGCCATTTTTTCCAGCACCTGAAAACATTGCTTTCTCCAGTGCTTCAAGAAGGTAGCCAAATACAAGGGACGACAACATTCTTGATGTGGAGAAGAACTGCAGATTATCAAAACGTCTGTTGCTGTCAAAATAATATGTACTGTAATTGATACCAAATATTAATGCAGCTCATCATGGATGCCAAATAGATATGTGAGGTTTATTTGAATACTTACATAAAAAATCCTTATCTCTGTTGAGAAAATGAAAAGGAGCTGCAAGTGTAATTAGTATTCATTTATTTAGTGTATGTCGGTGTTCTATTAGCTGGGAGACTTTGCCATTTGGCTGCCTAAGTAATTATATGGAGGGATATAATTGTATCTTTTCACCCATATAAAAAGTTCTTGGGTAGGGAAGCCAAACCAAGAAAGGGGCTGCCAGAAAATAGAAAAAGTAGGACCCACAGGTGTTTACAATGGGGTTCCAGTGACTATAACTCAAAGAACTCATAAGATTTGATTGTATCCCTTAAATCCACTCCAAGCATTGCCACCAAACTGTCCCAAGTAACAAACATAAGAAAATTATTCAATGCATGGGGAAACTGCTATATTACTTGAGCTTGATTAATTTTAATATGATGTATTTTCCTGCCCATACATCTTTTTCTGTCCTAGCACTGCGTACAACTGGTAGTGCAGCCAGCCCTTGGCTTGCCAACCAAGGGCCAGGAGGGAAGGCTTCGTCTGAAAAGAATTGTACAAATAATCCTAGTTTTTGGAGGGAACTGTAGGTTTCAACTCAATGCTTGCTTATTCAAAACTAAATTAAATAATAATGGAAAAGTGAGGGAGATCCCACAGATGAAAATATTAAGGAAAAGAAAAAAACCTGAATACTTTTTGACCTGGGATTTATTTTATCAATGGCTAGGTGACAAAAACAGGAGTTAGAAACAGGGAAAGATATGGAAAGGATCAATGATATAAGGGAGGTACAGTGGTACCTCATCTTACGAACGCCTCTTCTAACGAACTTTTCAAGATACGAACCCGGTGTTTAAGATTTTTTTGCCTCTTCTTCCGAACTATTTTCACCTTACGAACCCAAGCAGCTGCTGCTGGGATGAAGGGGTTTCTTTTTTTTCCCCTTTTTTGAAGAAAGAAAAGGGAGGGGCAGCTTGGAGTAGGAAACATTTTGCAGAGAACAACGTGCTTGCACAGGAACTGAAAGGGTGTCTTTTTAAGAAAGAAAAGGGAGGAGGGAGGGGCAGCTTGGGGGAGGAAATTTTTTGCAGAGAACAACATGCTTGCAAAGGAACTGAAACGGTGTCTTTTGAAGAAAGAAAAGGGAGGGGCGCCCCCCTTGCCTCTCTTCCTTCCCACTCACCCTTTAGCCTAGCCTTGCTTCTTCCACCTGCCCCCTTTAGCTGCTCCTCCCTGCCCTCTGTTCGCCTCCCTTCTAAAGTATGGGATTTTCCTGAAGGATTTGCAGGCATTATTTGCTTTTACATTGATTCCTATGGGAAACATTGTTTCATCTTACGAACTTTTCACCTTACGAACCTCCTCCTGGAACCAATTAAGTTTGTATGATGAGGTACCACTGTATATTAAAATGGTTAAATAAAAAACATTGTCATTATCATCATCGTATTTCCACAAAAATACGACGTACTAAAAATAAGGCCTGGTTTTTGGGCTGGGCGTAAATATACACCCTCCCCTCCAAAGTAAACCCTAGGGTTGAACGTGGCCAGCATAAATTGCAGCCCTTCCCTTCTCCAATCAGCTAATGGCAGCTGGGTCACTTAATCAGGACCTGCAGATCAGCAGAGCTGATTGGGAGTTGCCTCTCTGTTCTATCTCTCCCCAGTGTTCTTGGCGCTTCCCCATCTCCCATCCATCCATCCCCCTTGCCTGCAAACTCCCACCCCTCTCGCAAGAGAGCAACTGCCCAGCACCTCTTGCCACATAGTGCCCATTGAGTTGACAAAACCCCCTCCACCTGGCCAGAGCGCCTCACTCCGACCAAGCGGTAACAGGCTACCACTCTGGGAATACACTTCCCACGCTAGGATTCCAGCTCTATGCGGGGCTGCGGCTTCCTTTGCTCTTCTCTGCCTCTATACTCCGGCTTCAAGAAGACACGTAGCAGGTAACTGACCCAACTGGCCTCTCCTCTGCTTCCAATGGCTTCCAGCCAGAGTTTGTTTCTTACAGCCCACCCTGCGCCAACTCTCGCCATACCTGCCAACCCCCACATTGTGTCCCACCACAAGACATGCAGCACTGGCAGCTCCGTCACGTCACTTGGCCAGTCTGTGTAGGGAAACATCTTGCGCAGTAGAGAAAAACTCGCAAGGGTGAGCAATTTACTCGCATTCACAAGAGGTTTTTCTTTACTGCACTATATGTTTTCCTGCACAGACTGGCCGAGAGACGTGCCAGACGGTGAGATGAGCATCTTGTGGCCTGGCCTACCCCATTCACCCCCCCAATAATAAAGCCATGGTCATATTTTGTGGGTCAAAAGAAAATAAGACCCTGTCTTATTTTTTGGGAAAGACATTTTTTATTTTTTATTATTATTATTATTATTATTATTATTATTATTATTATTATTATTATTATTATTATTTGCATCTCATGGCCCGGCTCACCCCATTCACCCCCACAATAATAAAGCCATGGTCATATTTTGTGGGTCAAAAGAAAATAAGACCCTGTCTTATTTTGGGGGAAACACATTATTATTATTATTATTATTAATTATTGTTATTATTATTATCGTTATTATTATTATTAACATCATCATCATCACTAATGTAATGAACACTGTTGAAAAAAAACTTTTTTTAAAAAAAAAGAAATAAATTATAAATATATCAATGGAAGTTATTCCCAAACTATTTTGTATAAAAATGTCATCCTTTACATATAAGGAACAGAGACAGAAGATGGTTATTATTAGGAATGAAGAAGACATTAATAAAGTTCAGTGGTGAAGGAGGTACTTTCCATTCAATTTAATGAATTACTTACTAAAGAAATTGTGATATTATCCTGACAAAAACTGTGGAACTTTCCAAGTAATTTCTCAGCAGCATTTCTCTTTGCTAATTTTTTAGATGTTCCCATACCTAGATAATGAAGAGAAGATAAAATTATTGAAGTAGACAAAAGAACTATGGTGGATTACATGAGACAATTACATTCCAGAGTCAGATAGGATTACTTGTGCATGGGGCATGCACAACCCTTTCTAGAGCCACAAATTTGAATTTCTCTTTGTATCTACTTTGTTCTGCATTTACTAACTTTAGAAATAGGCATCAATCACTAACTCCTGTCCTCTCACATCCCTTCCAGCTACTGTCAGTACTGATTCATCAAATCACTGTATGGATGAGAATGCAGAATAGTATGGAAGAATATAAGGAAGAGAGAGATGCTTCTGGCTCCGTATGAACCAGGCTTGCTAACTTGGCTGAGGCTTCATTTGAACCTGCCTTATCATAGCAGGCTGACAACTTAATTGCAATTTGAAAGTAAAGGCTCTACGGGAAAAAGAGTAGCAAGTGCAGCTGATAAAATATAAAGTTTTAGTTGACTGCATCCATTCAGTCGTATAAAAATGTTACAAGGATAAAGGCCCGTGTTTTAAATAAACTCTACACAGATGAATTGCACCAATACATAAATAAATCATATCAAATCCTAATTTCTACTCTGTTTTATGGACTTAGAGACAGAGGCCAATTGAAAAAGAGAGCAATAATGTGCTGCAAAATAGCAAGGCAAATTAATGACAGAATGCTAAGCTGCTGTGGATAACCTCTCGCCAAATGGTGATAAACTCCAGTATCTGTTTGAGAGCAATGGTGATCAAGCAGAATTTCGCTACATTCCTGATCATTTTCTTGTGGTATATATAGAAATAAGACATAGGTACCCTGCCTATCTGATTAGATTGTAGGAAGACAGGAGGAGGTGCATAAGCTTTATGCACTAAGTACAGAAGAGGGAACAGGGAAATAAGACACGTACTGCTAACATAAATAAAAGCTCTCTAAGAGCGTTGTGAAATCTTCCATCAAAATACTATAATTTTAAATTACTTTTATCAAGCAAACCTTTATCAATATTTCAAAATAAGAGAAAGAAAAGAATTCAGTTTAGAATGTTCAGGAGGGTAACATATCAGTGTTTTGATGTTCGATTGTACTGAAACACAACCAATATTATTAAACAAGTGCCCTGATTTTATTTATTAGACCAATTAATTTTTCCCTGAGTAAGAGGAGAGGAGGAGACTTCTAGGTTCTTGATTCACTAGCATTTCATATAATAGGAAATAAGTGCCTGCAATCCTTCCCCAACCCCTTCCTCTTCTTCTAGCTTCAAAACATGTACTTGATTCAAGGGGCAAAAACACAGTAGAAGTAATTTTACAGATCAGATACTAGTTTCTTTATATATATATGTCACATGTTTTTTTGCTGAATTTGAAAATTAAGGGAGACTAGGATAGATCTATTTCGGCCTTATTTTGGCCTCATCAGCTAGCCATACCCACTGGGACTTGAACCTGCAACCTTTGCCTTGTAAGGCAGAGAATTATCCTCTAGGCTACAGTATCCAATCCCTTCAGCTCTGCACCAGGGAAGGGTTACATATTTTTGTGTCGAATCACCCTGGTGTATCGAAGGAACATCACAACTCCTTATTTGCCTTATTTGGGTTGGGCCAAGAGGCAAAAAAGGAGCTGTGATGTTCAATACACCAGGGTGATTCAACACAAAAATATGTAACCCTTCCCTGGTGCAGAGCTGAAGGGATTGGATACTGTAGCCTAGAGGTTAATTCTCTGCCTTACAAGGCAAAGGTTGCAGGTTCAAGTCCCAGTGAGGGTATGGCTAGCTGATGAGGCCAAAATAAGGCCGACATAGATCTATCTTAGTCTCCCTTAATTTTAAAATTCCAGCTAAAAAAACATTTGACACATACAGAATATAGTTGTCGGCTATAAATAAATTAACTGCCTATATATATATTTAAAGCATATATATATAGACAAGGGACCTTAGTCTTTCCAGTGTACGGGCATTGTTATGCATAAAAATGTCCTGGTAAATCTTTTTTTTTTAAATCACTATTTCTCCTTGCCTTATTGTATGTGCAGCTATGTGTCCAGAAGTGCATTTAATTCAAAACATACATAACCAGGCTTCCAGAATGAAATATCTGACAAGGCCGTTTATTAAACAAAATTATATAAATACGAGAAAGTCTGAAACAAGAGAAACAATCAATTCTTCATCATTTTTAATCAAGACATCTTGTAAAAAAATCATGTACCTGTTTCTACAAATGTCTCGATTCTGCAAGTCATTGCAAACTCTCTCTTATGAGGTGGCCCAGTCTCCTGAGCCACTGTATATTCGGGTAATCTCCAACCCTTCCTCATAGCCAATTCCTTGAAGGGGGTGGGGGAGAGAAAAGCACATAGAAAATGTTTTAGATGCAGATTAAAAAACAAATCCCTGCACTTCAGAGATTTCCTCATCTAGCACAGGAAACAAACCACAGTACAGTAAATCCTATGTTCAACAGACCTGACTTTGAACCTAATGGTTAAAATAGTGGATTTCTCAGTTATTTGGGGAAGTAGTCTACACCAGGGGTCTCCAACCCCCAGACCGTGGACTAGGACCAGGCTGCGGCATGCCAGAAATGCGTCTCACAACAAACGTAGCCCCTTCCATGGGATGCAGGCAGTGCATGAAACTATGTGCTTTCAATCCCCAGATTAATGCTCCATAGAATCCCTTCTTTAGTAACATAGCAATTAGAGCCAAAAGATTCCTTCAATAGTTACTAACGCTGAGGATGAGATTGCTAATAGTAAATCCAAAACTTTCACAAGATCACGTTGGGGCCCAAAACTGTCCATATACAGCCAGTGTTCTATCACTTGTTCAACCAAAATAGAACCAAACAGAACAAAAACTTTATTGTGTCACTTTAGATGTACACTAATAGAAACACATTAAAATGAAATATATTATTATTATTATTATTATTATTATTATTATTATTATTATTATTATTATTATTATTTATTGGATTTGTATGCCGCCCCTCTCCGGAGACTCGGGGCGGCTAACAGCAATAATAAGGTAGCGTACAATAATAATCCAATACTAAAAACAATTAAAAACCCATTAATATAAAAACCAAACATACATACAGACATACCATGCATAAAATTGTAAAGGCCTAGGGGGAAAGAGTATCTCAATTCCCCCATGCCTGGTGGCAGAGGTGGGTTTTAAGTAGCTTACGAAAGGCAAGGAAGGTGGGGGCAATTCTAATTTCTGAGGGGAGTTGGTTCCAGAGGGCCGGGGCCACCACAGAGAAGGCTTCCCCTGGGTCCTGCCAAGCGGTATTGTTTAGTTGACAGGACCTGAAGAAGACCCACTCTGTGGGACCTAACTGGTTGCTGGGATTCGTGCATATATATATTTATGGTTGCAGTATGCCAAGGTCATGAGATCATTTACAATCTTTCCAGCTGGTTTCTGACAAAGTCCATTCACTTAACAACCATGGGGAAAAATGATTGTCAAATTGGGTGTGACTCACTTAACAACTATCTTTACTGGTCCTAACTGTGGTCATAAACCAAGGACTACCTCTATCAGTAGTATTATCCCCTCCCTTGCCTATTTTGTTATCAGAAACTTTCGCTTTATGTTGCTTTCTTTCCTGAAGATGATGTGAACAGTCTCTTTCCTCATTCACACAACCTGTTCCCGAATACCTGCATTAGTCTGCCATCAAAAAATTTAACCAAAAAAGGGGAGGAGGGGTTGTAAACCTGATTTTTTTTAACCATAATTTAGGATTCTTTGAACTTCTTAAAAAACAAAGATATAATACATAACAGAACAAATTAGTGTTAAGGTCATTGTAACTCACTTGCAACAATCCAATCGGATTGGTCTGATTCTGTGCTTGATTGAGAGGTTCGGGGATTACATGGTCTGGCATAGAAATACTAAAATGAACATAGTAAACTTAAAATGGACACTTTAGACATTATTTCTGGTACTATTATACACATATAATAATGCCAAATGTACTGGATTTTTCACAGGAATTGTTATCTCATTTCCCCCCTATTTTTTCATAATGTGATAAGTAGATCTGAAGTAAGCAATGTTGGAGTCATAAAACCAGTAAAGAGGGATATCCATCCTCTTTAATATTCACTTTTTACTTTCTGATGCCCTTTTTTCTCTTTCCTTCTTTGATATCTCTTTCTAAGCATAATAGCTTTCTACTGGTCTCAGACAATACTAATTATGAAAATAAATTTCACAGTAATTATGAAATTCCTACCTATTAATGCCTAACCAGATTTTCTTGAAATTTCATCTACTTTTCTAAAGATAAATGCCATAAATGTGATAAAAATTCTGAAAAGATCTAAAATTCCAGAAAATATTTCAGTGGATTATCTCACTCCTAACAAAGATAGATGAGATGCTATTACTTAGTACAGTGGTACCTCTACTTACGAACTTAATTTGTTCCGTGACCAGGTTCGTAAGTAGAAAATTTGTAAGAAGAAGCAATTTTTCCCATAGGAATCAATGTAAAAGCAAATAATGTGTGTGATTGGGGAAATCACTGGGAGAGTGGAGGCCCTATTTCCTCCCAGGAGATTCCTAGAGAGGCCCCACAGAGGCTTCTCCCTGGCTTCTCCGTCCCTGATTCCTCCCAGGAGATTCCTAGAGAGGCCCCCGGAGACTTCTCCCTGCCTTTTCCAGTGAGTTTCAGAGGCTTGGGTTTGTAAGTGGAAAATGATTCTTGAGAAGAGGCAAAAAAATCTTGAACACCCAGTTCTTATCTAGAAAAGTTCATAGGTAGAGGCGTTCTTAGGTAGAGGTTCCACTGTAATTGTTTCTTCCAATACTTTTTGAAACATGGCTAGCATAAAGCCCAGAGGCTGTCCTCACTTTTAACTCAGGTGAACTGGCTAACTCCCTGCTTAATGTTATTACATCAAAATGCTCAACATCAAACTCACCAGACATTTGGACTGTTTTTCAAAATATTCAGTGCAGCTTCAGCAGCTCTTTGTCTTGCCATCTTTTTGCTGGAACCTGCTCCTGAAGCAATTAGAAACAAAAGTATTTTTCTGTTCAAAGCAGAATAACAATAAAGATCTCAACATCTGAATTTCAAACATCTCTTCGTGGGATTCCCCAGCTCCTTTTGTGCCTCTCTCCCAGCCTCCCGGCCGGCCGACAGCTCCCCGATGTTCGCCTTCCTCTGCCACCACCAGCGCCCAGCTCCTCCTCCTCTTCTCAGCAGATGACAGCCGGGCAGTGGCTTTCGCAGTGTTTGGCACGAACGTCGGACCGGAGCACAAAATTTTTAAAAAATTCGGGTTCAGTATGCCGAACACCACAAAATTTGTGCGGATTCGGTTCACCCAACACTACTTAAGAACAAATTATTGTATCAGCAAAAATGATATAATATAAACTTGTATAAACTGGAGCATTCTTACCCTCCCTCCCATTTTGATACTATAATCCTGAACCATTATATTTGCTTTCATGGCTGCACAACATGTGGCTTTCTAAATTTTGCTAAAGAACAACTTTTATTAATTCCATCCAGCAAGACCAATTCCATGACTGAAATTCAGTAGCATCTGTTATTTTGGACCCACTTTGGAGCCACAATTTATGCGGAAGCAATATACTAAACAGAAGAAACACTTCATTCTTTTTCAAAGAAACAAATACTACCTGCAATGAATCAAAGAAATGAATTTTAATACATTGCATTTTCACAAACCTGTTGCACTGATGTCACCTATGGTGACTTTATAGGTGAAAATGGGCATGTGTACTTCTCCTTCGGCTTTTTCAAATTGATATTCAGGATTAAGGTGAGTTTTTGTGCCATATTCAAGCAACAGCTGAATCGGTGTTTTGTTTGGTTTGGCTGCAATAATATCCTCCAAGCTGTTCATCAAATGATTTATAAATAAGTGAGAAAATAAAAAAATATTTAAGAAATTACTGATTTTTCTTTTGAAAATATATTGCTCTATTTTTCATTCATGGTATTTAGTATTTAGATTAGAACCCAGAATATATGCTTCTATGATAATGCTTTTTATTACCGTAATTACAAATGTATACAATGGAAAAATAGGAAGGAATATCATTTTGTCATTTAACTTGGTAAATATCAGCTGCATTTGGATATAATCACAGAAGTATGAGAAGAGAAAGTGCGGATTAGCTGTAATGTTCAAAGACAGCTTAATTTGTTTAGCCCATTTTTGAACTACCCATTGTCCTTCAAAGAGCTGCAATGTGCAAGGCACATATCTGTATCTATATCAGGCATGTCAAACTCGCATTTTTACAGCATCGTCACGTGACATATCAGGGTTTTCCCCCTATTTGCTAAACCAGGTAAGATCAGCGCATGACACATCCAGCCCGCAAGTTTGACAGCCCTGATCTACACTATATGCTAAATAACCTTTTGTTATCAACACTGGAAATTATGCAAGACTCATCAGAAATAGACATCACATTTCTTAAACAATTTTAAAAATTAAAATTTGCTTTGAATGGCCTTTAAAAATTTTAACAATAGCTTTTTACACACAAACATACCACCTATTAATCATGCATTACATTTTGTATATTGTTATTTAAAAGTAAATCTCAAATCAGTAGTGGTACTTCTCTAGTAAGTTGCACAAAACAATTCCACAGGAACAGGAAAAGGACAAAACTCTTTCCCTAAGACAGTGTTTTTCAACCAGTGTGCCGTGAGACATGGTCAGGTATGCCATGGGGAAATTAGAGAATGTTACAAAACCCGCCTAAGGCCGTGCTTTCTTAACAACTCCCCTCAAGTGGGAGTGGCAGCTGGCATGTCCAACCACTTTTCAGAAAGGGGGAGTGAAAGGCCGAGCCTCAGGAAAAGGGAGACGTGGGATTCCGGAGGTGTGCGTGATTGACAGGAGCGCAGCTCAATAGGCGTGCGGTGGTCCCCTCAGCTTTCCCACTCCTCTCCAATCATGGGTGGGGGGTGGAACAATGGGAGGAAAAGATGAAAGCAGGAAAATGGCAGCGGCGTTGGCAGCAGCGGCGGCTTTCATGGTGGCGGCTTGCGGCAGGGCACGGTGCCAACAGCCTGCTTCCCCACGCTGCTCCTACTTGCGATTCTTTCATCCCTGCGTGAGTACTGGGCGGCTGTGGAGCTGGGGGGGACAACCGAGGGGAGCGCAGATGGAAGGAGAGGCTACTTCCTCCTTGGAGAACCGCCGCCCTCTTAGCCAGACCCAGTGTGTGCTGGAGGTCATCTTTTTAAAGAGCTCAAATCTCTATATACACCATCAAAACAGACAGAACCAAGGCCCCTGCACCCAGCTGACACTATATGTATAATATGTACTGTGTTAGAGTATCATTTTGTGTCAATTTGGTTGGTGGTGTGCCCCAGGATTTTGCAGCTCAAAAAAGGTTGAAAATCACTGCCCTAAGAAACAACCACCAGTTTCCTTCACCCATTGTGCTTTTTATTATTTAGCTTTTTATCCTGATTTTTTTTAAAAAAATTAATTTGCTCCTAATAGTTGTAAATAAAGTATGACATGGTACACTTTCATTCTCCAAAGACAACTTTGTTTTTTCAGAAACTGTCAATTAGCTTATGAGTAAAATATTTAAAACAATTTTTAATGATTTAATCATAAACAAAATGGCAGTTTTAGGGGTCTCAACCTTGCATCTGTTCAGCTGAAGCACTTATGCCTGTATAAGAAAAGATGCTCTGACATCTTAAAAATGTTTGGGTAATTCAGGAGAAAAATGCATTCAGCCATGGAAGAATTCTGTGCACGGAAGCTGCATGTATCTTACACACAGGTAGCTTATTCTCCAGAGAATAGAAAGACAATTTCACGTGCCAAAGAGGATTGCCTGTTCACCCTCAATGGAAATTTGTAGATGATACAAGTCACTGGTTTCATTTGAGACAACAATTATAGCCGCAAATAGATGTGAATTTGAATAACTGGCCTTGTGTTGCAGCTGGAACAATCTGAAACTTAACATGCTCAAAACTGTAGAGATGAGAGTGGATTTTAGGAGCCCTTCTATTCTATCCCCTCTTACTGTATCATGCAGGCAATACAATATCGACAGTAGCATCCATCAAGTTTTGTGTTCCATAATCTTCCAAATCTCTCCAACTTTAAATGGACACCTAACATTAGAACCATAATAAAAAAAGGTACAACAAAGAATGTTCTTCCTCCATCAACTCAGGAAGTTCAGGCTGGCCCAGGAGCTGTTGTTACAGTTCTACAGAGGAATTATTGAGTCTGTCATTTTTCTACTTCTATAACTGTCTAATCTGGTACAGCAACCAAACAGGAAAAGAAAAAAGAAAAAGTGCAGAGAAGAGGGACAAAGATGATTAGGGAACTGGAGGCTAAAAGATATGAAGAACTGGGCATAGCTAGTTTAATGAAAAGAAGGACCAGGAGAGACAAGATAGCAGTCTTCCAATATCTTAGGGGTTGCCACAAAGAAGGAGTCAACCTATTCTCTAAAGCAGTGTTTCCCAACCTTGGCAATTTGAAGATAGCTGGACTTCAACTCCCAGAGTTGGAGTTGAAGTCTAAATATCTTCAAGTTGCTAAGGTTGGGAAACACTGCTCTAAAGCACCTGAGGGTAGAACAAGAAGCAATGGGTGGAAATAAAACAAGGAGAGAAGTAACTTAAAACTTAGGAGAAATTTCCTGACAGTCATAACAGTTGATCAGTGGAACAGTTTGCCTCCAGAAGTTGTGAATGCCCCAACACTGGAAGTTTTCAAGCAGATGTTGGGTAACCATCTGTCTGAAGTAGTGTATGGTTTCCTGCCTAAGCAGGAGGTTGGACTAGATCTCCAAGGTCCCTTCCAACTCTGTTGTTGTTGTTTTGTTTATTATTATTATTATTATTATTATTATTATTATTATTATTATTATCATCTCTCACAATACTGTCATATCTAAATATGCATCTAAGTAGCCATGTTGTGTAGCTGTATTATTATCCTTTTTAGCTTCTTTATTGCTCTTCTTCCTACTCTGTTGCCTTAAATGTTAACCAAGAGTTTCTGTCCCAGAGACAAATTTCTTGCGTGTCTAATCACACTTGGCCAAATATTCCATTTTCTACTAGGATCTCTTCTCTCCCGCCCCTCCCATTCTATTCTATTAATCCCAGGACCAAATTTAACAAAAAGCATTTCAGCTGAATTCATTACTCTTACAGCTAGCAAGCTAACCTTAGTTAATTCTAAAAACTAGACAGAATTAGGGTTTAGTTATTCTCTCAGATCAGAAGCCATCAGAAAATGTCAAGGGCCTAAAGGTGACTTTGAAGCCAAAACTATCCGCCAAAAGGGGCAAGAACAAGCCATTTCTGTCCTGTTTCCACCAAAACAGAATAGGACCACTGCATGACGTCACAAATTAGACTCCCAGGAACCTTATAGCAGCGTTTTCCAACCAGTGTGCCGCGGCACACTAGTGTGCCGCGAGACATGGTCAGGTGTGCCGCCAAACTCCTAGGGCAGCTCCAGCTGGGCGGGGCACTGCCGGTGCGGCTACTTTCCGATGCCGCTATTGCTGGCGCTCTCCTGCCCCAAAGAAGGAAGGCGGGAAAAAAGGAGAGCTTCATTCTTCGCACCGGCAGCAAGAGGAGGAGGGCGCCATCAGCAACGGCACCAAGTAGTAGCTGGGGGATGGCGGTGGCAAGAGCTCCAGGGCGGAGGCACCAGCAGCGCCCCGCCCAGCTGGAGCTTCCCTGGCGGGGGCGGCAACCAATGTCCTTTGGGGCCCGGAGGGAGGGCGGTGGGAGCAGGAGGGTGCCGGGCCGCACATGCCTGCGCCAGTGCACCCCAAAACACCCCCACACACACACCCTTTTCCAAGGGCGAAGCCGCGGCCGCCCCCCCACACCTCTAGGCCCCTCGCGCCCCTGGCATTGAAAGTAAGCCGGCAGGGGGATGGGGAGAGCACACGCCGGCCTGCGCCCCCGACATTGAAAATCACTTTCTCCAGCCTCCGGAGAACGAGAGAGATCGCCTTCGCCACCTCTCCTGCAGCCCCCTGGCTGAGAGCCCGGGACAAAAGCGCTTTCGGCGAAGGCAGCGGCGAGCAGCCAGGGGCGAGAGACATAGCAAGAGAGACAGAGAGAGAAAGAAAGAGAGATAGCAAGAGAGGCAAAGAGAAAGAAAGACACATATAGCAAGAGGCAGTGAAAGAGAGAGAGAGAGCAAGAAAGAGAGAAAAAAGCAAGAAAGAGATAGCAAGAGAGACAGAGAGAGAGCAAGGGAGAGAGAAAGACATAGAGGGAGGGAAGGAGGGAGAGAGAGCAAAAAAGAGGAAGAAAGAAAGAAAGAGGGATGGAGAGAGAGAGAAAGAAGTGAAGGAAGAGAATGAGGGAGAAATAGAGAGAAAGGGAGGGAGAGATTTTTTTTGTCCAAACTTTTCTTTAGCCGCGCCCCCCCCCCCCGGTTCAATGTTCCCCAGGATTTTGAAAATATGAATAATGTGCCGCGGCTCAAAAAAGGTTGGGAAACACTGCCTTATATGGCTCAACGGCCTAAACAAGGGCTCCACAAGCTTTCAATGAGGAGAGTTGGATTTGCCCCCTCTCCCAACTTTGCTTAGATCTAAAAGAAGACAAATTGGGAAGCCACTTGTTTGTATGGTATAGGAGAGGGGTAGACAAAGTTGGCTCTTCTATGACATGTGGACTTCAATTCCCAGAATTCCTGAGCTAGCATGATTGGCTCAGGAGTTCTGGGAGTTGAAGTCCACAAGTCATAGAAGAGCCAACTTTGCCTACCCCTGATATAGGATCGCTTGCTTGAGCTGGGGGATGGACTAGGAGACCTCTAAGGCCCCTTCCAGCTCTGTCCTGATTCGATTCAATCCAATTCAAACAGAGAAGCTCTCCTTTTCTGCCTTCAAATTGCGCCGGATTTTTATTTTATTTTCATTTCTAATCTCCCTACCTTGCCAAGCGGCAGAAAGTGCCGAGTCGGGTCCACATCCTCTCGGAAGTCTTCGGGGGGTGGGATACTTCACAGCCCTCTCTAAGCGGTTTAGCGCCAGCCTATTGCCCCCAACAATCTGGGTCCTCGTTTTACTGACCTCGAAAGGATAACGTCTATTCCCGGGGGGGGGGGCACGTCACGTAAATGCAAGCAGCTCCGGGCCTGGGAAGGGTGCCAGCCGTAAAAAGCGCCCCCACCCCACGCAACACACACACACCCTCCCTCCCTCCCTCCCAAGAAGCTCCAGGGCGCCCGCAACCCCTTCCTTCCTCACGGCGCAAATTATGCCCCCCCCCCCCGCGCTGTGCATTGCTTATGGCGGCGTTTCCATTCCATCCGCCCCGCCTGACCTGGCGAGTTTCGGCTTTGTTCTCGGCGAATTCCGCTGCCCGGACAATTCCTCCGGCGTCAAGGGCGCGCATGGAAGAGACGCAGCCACGCTACCCCCGGCCAACGCCTCCATCTCCTCCTCCTCCACCACCACCGCCACCTCCAGCTGGAGCGCCTTTCCCTTTGCCCGGACTCAATTAATGGGACCCATGTGGTTCCGGTGAGTCACATGAGGAGGAGCCCAAAGCAAGGCGGGCTTTTCGTTCAAGGCACTCGGTGTTTTTCGACCTCTGGGCTCTTTTAACGCTGGGTTTGACTGACGCCTTCCAAATGACGGGTGAATAGGCCGCATTTGTCAAAGTCGCTTTCTCTCTCGGCCCAGACGGAGCAGGATTGAGCCCCATTCATCGTGGTTTGGCCTTTGCCTCCGAAAGAGCAGTTTGGTTGCGTTGCAGTACCGCCGTGCACCTGGGTATTCCGCTGTCATGGCTGACGCCGAGTTGCTCGTGCTAAGTGTAGCTCAGTTGCTCAGTGTACCTTTTATGCACGCTGAGAGCATATGCACCAAGCAGCAAAGAGAGAGAGAAAAATGACTACTATCATTTGTCAACTGGCTTGTCAACTGAAAAATGAAGGCGTTGGTTTTGTTTGCGTTTTGAAATCATGAGAATTTCAAAATAAAATACTGTACTGTGTGTCTATAACAGTGAGCTCATAATAGGGCAACTCTATCAATATCAAAATGCCACTTAAATAGTTGAGCTAGTTTCAAACTAGATTTTGATTTCCTTACTCCCATTCTTTTTCTTTCTCTTTTCCTTCCTCTCTTTTTTCTATCTGTTTCTCTCTCTTCCTCTCTCTCTCCTTCCCTCTCACTCTTTCCCTCTTGGCTTCTGGGCAGGTTTGGAAAACTCTGAGTTGATGATGATTTTTAAGTGAGCGATTGCTCACTGCTCAGCTTAGAGGGAACTATGATTGTAACTCATTAATATTGAAAGGTGGAAGCAGGGGTGGGCTACTGCCCAGAGGGGGGGGGGCGTAGTGGGGTAGCGAAAATGGAGCTCCACCCCAGAGCACCTAATTTGCACAGTGTGGTAGTAAAAAGTTTGGTAGCCCATCACTGGTTTGAAGCCATACTTAACTCCAGCCGTACTGGGGAAAAGTCTATGTAACTGTGCTGTAAATAAATAAACTCAGTGCTATAAAGCTCTCCACAGCCATAGCTGAACCACTAAGCATAATCTTTGAAAAATCATTCAGGACCAGTTACCTACCAAACCTATGGTCACTAGTCATGGTCATCTCCATCTTCAAAAAGGGAGATCCCAGTCTAGTAAAAAACTATAGACCGATCTCTCTATGCTGTGTCACATTCAAAGTCATGGAATCAATCATAACCCAATCCATTACCCTCCATCTAGAAACGTAACAATCTACTTTCAAACAAGCAATTCAATTTCAGGAAAAAATCCTGCAATCTATAACTACTACACTGCAAAAACATGGACCTCAAAACGACCAGGGCAAAACAATAGATACAATTTATATAGACTTCTGTAAAGTCTTCACCCGATTCCTAAGAGCTTAGTAAGGGACATGCATAAGCACACCAGTGTGCCTACCATTCCTGTCCAGTTGTTCCTTCTTATCAGTACACATCTTATGTATATAAACAATACTATATCTGTATATTACAAATACATACTTGACTAAAATAAATAAATAAATGTATGCTGAGGATGAGAGTGACTTACTACAAAGGTGTATGGTTCAGTAAGTCATTTAGTCATTTAGTGACTGGTTACAATGGCATTGAAAAAGTGATTTATGGCTAATGTCCACAAGTTAGAATCGTAGTCCTCCCCATGGTCAGGTGATCAAAAGTCAGACACTTGGCAACTGATTCCTATTTATGACAGTTCCAGTGTTCTGGGGTCATGGGGTCACCTTTTGTGACCTGACAAGCAAAGTCCATGGGGAAGCCAGATTCACTTAACCACTAAGTTACTAAAATAATAACTGCAGTGATTCACTTAACTGTGACAAGAAAAGTAGTAAAATGAGGCAAAATTCACTTAACTGTCTCACTTAGCAATGGAAATGTCATGCTCAGTTGTAGCTGCAAGTCAAGGACTACCCATATTTACCGCATGTTAGTCTAGATCAGGGGTGTCAGCGGTGAAGGGCTACCAAAATTTTTACTACCACACTGTGGGTGTGGCTTATGCAGGATGCCCTGTATTTTCTTTCAAGGTCTTTCAGTGCAAATTGGGTGCTCTGGGGTGGAGCTCCATTTTCACTACCCCACTGCGTTCCCCCCACCTCCGGGAAGTAGCCTACCCTTGGGTGTCAGACTCAATTTTGTGGAGGACCGCATTAGGGTTGTGGTGGCCTGAGTGGATGATTTTCCCCTCCCTTCACTCCCTCCCTCCCTCAATTTTCGTTCTCCTTTCTTCCTTCCCCTTTCCTTCTTTTTTCTTCCTTGCTGTCTTCCCCCTTTTCCTTTTTCTTTGTCTTTCCTCTTTCCCTTTCTCCTTTCCTATCCCTTCTTGGATGTTCAAATGCAAAAGGAGAAACATTTCTAGATGCCTCCTTGCCTTGTGATTAAATGGCCACTTAAAACACAGTAAAAAAAACAGTCTCAGTTTATCCTATGCTTGCACTTAATGGGGCATCCACACACAACAGGACAGCAAAACAGTAAAAATGGTGACTGTGATAGTTGATCAGAGCTCCTATGCTTCTTATGTGCAACAGCTTTAGCATTTAGAAACAGAGGTAAGTTAGTTGCTTTTCTATTAATACATAATCTTTAAAAGGTTTATCCTCTAGGGGCCCTGCCATGGTCTAATTCAGATTTCTAATTCTATTTCTTCCCACTCTGCTGTGTCCTGTTTTCTCCACTGGAAATGGCTGTTTGCAACACACAAGGAGGGGACACTTTCCTAAGAGGTCACAATTCAAGAATACCAATGTACATACATTCGCTAATGCTAATCTAATGCACCTTCTGTTAAGCGCACCTGGGATATCTAGTGAGGGAGCAGGCCCTTAAAGGACCGCTTTCTGCTGCATACCTCCCAGTGGCCAGTTAGGGCCCACAAAGCTGGTTTTCTCAAGGTGTCTTCGGCTAGACAATGTCGGCTGGCGGAACCATGTGAGAGGGCCTTCTCTGTGGTGGCTCCAGCTCTATTGCATCAACTCCCCCCTGAGATCTGTATGATCCCCACCCTCCTGGCCTTCCGAAAGGCTATGAAAACATGGCTTTTCCATCAGGCCTAGGGCCAGTGAGCGACTCCATCTTGTCCTGGCTGAATGGATATGAATGTTCTGTATTAAGGGTTTTAGAATTGTTTTTACTTTGTTTTATATTCTTGTTCACCACCCAGTGTCCAGAAGGAGTTGAGCAGCCTATAAATCACAATAAATAAATAAAGAAAGAAAGAAAGAAAGAAAGAAAGAAAGAAAGCCTTCCAAAATACCTCATATTTCTCTGTTCCTTCTTGCCACACCTGTCTCCCCTCTCCGCTATTTCTTTGCCTTTGAAGGAGGGAGAGGAGAGTTGGCTTGGAAATGCTTTTCGTGTTGAGAATGGATGCTCCTGGGTGCCATAATATTGCACGTGTTCAGTCACTCATCCTCTCTTGCAGAGAATCGGGGACCCAGAAGCTTTCATTCTTGGCTCGAAAAGTGTTTGCGGTGCCTGTTCCGCCCCACAAAACTCCTTTCCATGCTCACTAAAATGTGCTGCGGATGGAGCTACTTCACCAACCCATCCCATGGTTGGAGCCAGGAGAGTGTGGAATCGGAAGGACTCAGGAACCAACACCACCCATGGCCCGACTCAAAGAATAAGACCTGCGCACATGAGCGAGCAGTGCACCTGAGTCATGGACGGCATTTGTTCTTGCACCCTGCCTTGGATCCAACCAGTGGTGGGAAGCAGCCGGTGCAGTCAGGTGCTCTGTCCTGTGTGCCCCTGACATGCCCCCATGCAAGATTTGGCTTCTGCACATGCAATGTGAGAAAAATATTGTGTGAGGATAGTCATGCCAGTGAGATTTCGGTGATGTTCTTTGATTTTTTGCTTCTGCGCATGCACGGAAGCAAAAATATCGGCAAAAATTGCCGAAATCTCACTTGCACACACATCCTCACGTGAGATTTTGCTTGCTGTGCATGCGATGGACGTGTGCACACCTGCAATGGCCTCAGAGGGCGCACCGGTAGGAAGTAAGACAAGCAGCCCTTCATTGGATCCAACCCATGGGGCCACCCTGGAGCCAATGTGGGACCGCCCAGTCGCCTCAACCTCACCCCCTGGGCATACACATAGGAGCAGTGAGCAGGCAGGGGCTGGTGCCCTGGGTGAAAGAGGCACTCATAATGCAGTTAGCCTGTTGGAGAAGATAGTTCCCCAGGTCCCATGCACATGTGCTACTTCCTGTCCACATACCCAGGGAGAGGGGCAAAGGTGCCACCACAGATGTAAGAATGGTGGAAGGTCTTAAGCATAAAACGTATCAGGAAAGACTTAATGAACTCAATCTGTATAGTCTGGAGGACAGAAGGAAAAGGGGGGACATGATCGAAACATTTAAATATGTTAAAGGGTTAAATAAGATTCAGGAGGGAAGTGTTTTTAATAGGAAAGTGAACACAAGAACAAGGGGACACAATCTGAAGTTAGTTGGGGGAAAGATCAAAAGCAACATGAGAAAATATTATTTCACTGAAAGAGTAGTAGATCCTTGGAACAAACTTCCAGCAGACGTGGTTGGTAAATCCACAGTAACTGAATTCAAACATGCTTGGGATAAACATATATCCATCCTAAGATAAAATACAGGAAATAGTATAAGGGCAGACTAGATGGACCATGAGGTCTTTTTCTGCCGTCAGTCTTCTATGTTTCTATGTAAGGCTGACCACTTTTTGGCCACCATTGGGTTGTGTGTCTGGTTAGTCTGGCCTGGGCCGAGATGTCACAGGCTTTTCCTTCGCTGTTTCCAGGGCAGATCTAATACAACATGGGCCAGATCTGGCCTGCAGGCCTTGAGTTTGACACCCCACTCTAAATGCAAATGAATAGCTGTCCGCAAGGAATATAAATCCTTTAATTCCCCACCATCCAGTCAGAGCTGAAAACACTTCTGGGCTGAGGAGTGAAATGTCTTCAAAGAAAAGCAAGAAACTCCAGTTGCCTCCTGAAAAAGCACTTTTGGGATATTTGGGGGGGGGGGATCTCATTCATGATACAGTGGTATCTCTGCCTAAGAACACCTCTACTTACGAACTTTTCTAGATAAGAACCGGGTGTTCAAGATTTTTTTGCCTTTTCTCAAGAACCATTTTCCACTTACAAACCGAGCCTCTGAAACTGTAACCGGAAAAGACAGGGAGAAGCCTCTGTGGGGCCTCTCTAGGAATCTTCTGGGAGGAAACAGGGCCGGAAAAGGTGGGGGAAAGCCTCCGTGGGGTCTCTCTAGGAATCTTCTGGAAGGAAACAGGACCTCCACCCTCCCTGTGGTTTCTCCAATCGCACACAGTATTTGCTTTTACATTGATTCCAATGGGAAAATTTGCTTCTTCTTACAAACTTTTCTACTTAATAACCTGGTCATGGAATGAATTAAGTTCATAAGTAGAGGTAATGCTGTATATGTTAGAATAACAATAATTTTAAAAATTAAATGCAGTTAAAAATAGCAGATTTTCTATGTTGTGTGAAAGCAGTGTGGAAACTAGAATGGTATTACAGAAGAGTATTGTTCTAATTGTGTCCTATCAGTTTACTTTGTTAATTTATTATTAATTATTTTGACTCTGCCTGGACAATGAAAAGGAGTTCTTGAATATACACTGGAAAAGTATGACTAGAATAATGCTAGTGCTTCCCTTTCAGTTAGATATAATCAACTTTAGGACAAAGTAGAGTTTTTCCACCTGTATTGATCTACTTTTTAATATGGCTCTATGGTTTGGAAATTGCGATAAGAGGTTTATTATTTTAAATGTGTATGTATAATATGTTTGCTGCTGCTACTAAAAGTTTTGTGAAACAGGTTGGTGATGGAGGTCGATTAGTTCCTGTCCGTAGCCTCAGTGAAGCTGATAAATATCAACCTCTCAGTCTTGTTATCAAAAAGAAAAACTGTTTTCTTTCTAAAAGGTCAAAATTTATGTCAACACCATTCAGCCTAAAAGATATTCTTCAAGGAGAGAAAGAAATTTCTGCAGGTAAGTGCTGTAAAGTCTTTCAAAGCTTATAATACTATACACAATTTACTCAACAATAACAAAACATAGAAAACAAAGCAACCTTGGGAGGGAAAGGAAAAAGTATTCAAATAGTTTGGTATTAAGAATTCATTAAAAAGTGGGGTGGGGAGATTTGTTAGTGCATTCATTACAGGATTCGAAAGCTAAAGAATACATTTTAAGAATTTGCTTTTTGTTATTAAAACATTTATTCATTTTGTGTGACTTGTCCTCTGTAATAGGACAAATATATAATACCTGATTGCAATGTGAATTTTAGTATGTTGCTTAGACATAAGCCTAACTGAATTTGATAGGATTTACTTTGTAACAGATATCCTTAATACTGCACCATTAATATTTAATTATAGAAGTTCAAACATTTTATTATAATGCGAATGAAATGTGACATTTGTTTTCTTACATAACTTAATTTGGCCGTAATTATAGTGCTATTTCTCTGTAACACTATTTCTTCCTTTTATGTTAGCTGCCTAGCTTTTCAAAGTTTTAATTTGATCTTAAAGCAAATGATAGGGAAATGCTTTGAGTTTACCAGAAATGCATTTTTCATATCTTTGTAAAGAAGGAAGCTATTAGAAGAGAGCACACTTCACAGTCTCCTACAGCGACATCCTGCTGATAACATTTATTATAGAAGCAGAAGGTATTCAGAGCACAGCTATGCGAAGCAAGCACAGAGTCCTAGGATGCAGAGTGTTAAAGGGCCACATCTTCTCAAAGTCTCAGAATGGCTACTGCAAGGCCCAGCCGTAGCTGTCCTAACAGAAGTGTGGGCAGTGAATGTATTTGCATGATCAGACATCAGCCTGTGACCTTTCAGACAATGGATTTGGAAGGGGGTTCACAAGATATCTTTCTAGGTAGCTTAGCCCAAAACTAAAGTACAGACAAAACCTAAGGTTAACCTCAGATCACACATTCTCACAATCTTGTGGAGAGTATTTAATAATCCACAGGGGCCACCTGGAATTAGTTATGGCTCGATGCCACAGTAATTAAAACAAAAGGGAATATATCTTGGCTGAGTCTGGATGGAATTCAAAATCTTTTATCTCTGTAGCCATTCTGAAATTTATGTGCAAACATTTTAACTTGTGACAACACGAGATCTTATTTGATTCTATAGAGAAGTAATATTGTTGCTTGCAGTTCGGGCTAATAACAGTGAAAACCCTTTTGTGTCATAAGAAATTACATATTTTGCACCATTGCAAATTATATGTTCTGAAAAGGAACAGGATAAATATATTGGAACCTTGTGTGTGTGTGTGTGTGTGTGTGTGTGTGTGTAATCTTTTCTTCAGAAACCTCCCCCCCCACACAAGTAAGCCCTTTCTAGGATAATATAATCTGGAGTTTATCTGAAGATTCCAAGATTGGTTTTATTTGTTCACTAAGTCTATCATCTCTCAATATAGATGAATGCGATGTTTTTAAAGACACCAATAAACCATCTTTCCCCTTAGGTATTTCATCCTATCAATTACTAAATTATGAAGACAAATCTGATGTAGCCCTTAATGGCAAGCAAGGAAATCATATCATGAACTCTTCTGGGGTCAGTACTGCTGGGTCAGATTCCCTTGCAGTGAAGGCTTCTTTCGGTATTGTAACTAAGCATGAGGTTGAGGTACCGACGTTGCTCAGAGAATTAACTAGTAGGTTGGTATAATAATTTTTTTATTACCTTAATGGTTTTGCTTACTTTATGCCTCTACTCTTTGATGAGTTTTGAGAACTACAAATATTGCCAAAATCCAATAAGTGAAAAAAGACATCATAAAAGGAACAATGCAGGACTCTGAGAATTATTTCTTTGTTATTTTAGAAAAGTGGATTTTGAACACTGCCTTGTTCGTCAGTCACGAGAGAGTAGCAGAACAGTTCTCTGTGTGGTAATGGAGAGTATTCGAACAACTCGACAGTGTTCTCTCTCTGTTCATGCTGGTATGAGAGGTGACACCATGAGAGTAAGTGAGCATGCATATCATATCAAAATTGCTTGTGTATATTGAATATTTCGTCTCTGGCTTTAAACAGGTGTCCATGAGGAGAATCAAAATAATCAAGATCCCAATCATGTGATTTAAGTCCCGCCCCGTTCTCATATGCGTGGTGCATGTTGTAGGGAGCTGAAAATGACCAGAGTGTTGATCACATGCTTGGGCCTAGCATCTTCACTTTTTTTGACATCCTCCCAAAGGCATCCCTGCTTTAAGTGTGCATTGTTCTGTACCGATTTATTGCAAAGTCATCTTCTACACATTTTAATAATAATTTAAATAATATGTACAGAAAAAGAATTCCAGCCAAATTAACTCTTAATTTAATTGCTCTTGTAGTAGAAATAAGGAATGTTGAAACTTTGCTGTTTACCAAAAAGTGTATAGTTGATCTAGTCAATCTACAGGGGGTGGACAAATGATAATGTATCCAGTTAAATAAATCATTGAAATTCATTTAAATGCTTTGAAGGAGGAGATTTTGATGCATGCATGGGATTCCCTTGTCTTCAATAACAGTCTTTGTCACTTCTCTTTATGGCCTATTCCGTAAGCATGGGCTTCTTTGAGTTGTGCCCATGAATATGCCACAAATTTGCAATTTAAATTGAGTCCAGGGATTAGTAGGGTTCAATCTCAGTACAAACAACTGATCAGATTTACCTGATTTGTGCTTCAGACATTTTAATCATGCTATATTCATTGGACTATTTATCATTTTTCCTTGGTTCATTGGAATTTTAACTGATGATGTCAAAGATGAGTCTATTTCTCTTGAAAAAGAGTTTTACTGGAAAATATACTTTGCTTTCTAGAATTTATATTGCAGTATATTCAAGAAGTTTCTGAAAGATGCCCTAATTAATTCATGAGCCACAAGCCAAAGTTCAAAAGGAATCCAATCATTTATTGGGAACAACATTCTGGAAATTACTCCGATGGAGTCAGATCTAATATAGACAATGGAGTCAGGGCCAGACTATTTATGGGACTGCCTCCTCCTTCATACTTCGCTGCAGCCAGTAAGGCCCCATGGAGTTGGCCTTCTCTAGGTCCTGTCTGCCAAACAATGTCGGTTGGTGGGACCTCGGGGAAGAGCCTTCTCTATGGTGGCTCCAACCTTATGGAATCAATTGCCCCCAGAAACTTGCATTATCTACTCCCTACCGGTCTTCTAAAAAGCCATAAAGATCTGGCTTTTCCGGCAGGCCTGGAATTAGGATTGACTGTTAGTACACATGTTTTTTTTTAATGATATAGTAATTTTACGGTATTATAGATTTTATCAATGTTTTTATTGCTCTGTTTACGTATTGTATTTATAACTGTTGTTAGCCACTCAAGAGTCCATTTCGGACTGAGCGGCATATAAATGAAATAAATAAATAAATAAAAACATCACATACTTTATTTTATTTATTTATTATTAGATTTGTATGCCACCCTTCTCCGAAAACCTTACAGGTCCCATGACCCTATCTCCTGTGGGTATGTCATAAATCACATTCTCCAAAGAACCATGTTGGCATGCTGTAAAACCCACATCCCTCCTACTGACTCCAGTAATCTAGGATACAATCTGTAGAAAGGCATGTGTGGAATGTAGCTTCAGTTAGAGCAACCAAGCAGCTCCATCAGTTCTGGCAGCTTGAAAGCTTTGCGAGTTGACAATATCATTCAGTTGCTCTCATTTTGAGAGAAATATTAATGCAGCATGTGTTATTTCTTTTTCCACTAGTTTCATATTATCGATGAACATAATTACAAAGGATGTGACAAAGCAATTGTCTTTCCTGCACATACAACAATTGCATTTAGCATATTTGAGCTTTATATTCGCCTGGATGGTAATTTTGGTAAGTAATATTTGGCCTGCACTCTTGATTGCTAGGATGCATGCTATTCTTTTTCAGAGACTAAAGTTAAATGTATTCTGTTTTACACCCATTCTTCATCTCACAATATAAATGTAAGATACAACCTGATCTTATTTTGCATGATTCCATAGCTGCAATACGATATGCAGAAACATTTATTAATAATTTATTTTAGTTGGAGGCAACTAGGTTTCTTGCTTTTATGAAATAAAGAATTGTCTTTTATATAAAAAGGGTACAGCAGTGAGGGAAAGTAAATCTTTCTAGTCCTTCTGTTCATCTTATCATTGCTTGTTCCTCCAGCTGAACTGGAGTTTGACATAAGGGCAAGAAAGAGACTCTAATACAGTGATCCCTCGAGTTTCGCGATCTCGATCTTCGCGAAACGCTATATCGCGATTTTTCCACCGATGACGTCACTCTCTTCCTTCCTTTCTCATCTTTCTTTCTCTCTCTCTTTCTCTATCTTGCTTCTTCCTCTCTCACTCTCTTCCTCACTCTCTCATCTCTTTCTTTCCTTCTCTCTCTTTCTCTATCTCTCCCCCTCGTGCTGGCGGGCGGCGGGCGGGCGAGCGGGGGCATCAGCGAGGAGCCGGGGTTTCCCCTTTGCGTGGGCGGCTGGGAAACCCCGATCTTCGTCTGCTCGCTGCTGCTGCACCGAGCAGATCAGCTGCTGGGCGGCCGAAGGAACCTTCCCTGGGTCTTCCCCCTCTTGCTGGCGGGCGGGCGAGCGGCGGGCATCAGCGAGGAGCCAGGGTTTCCCCTTTGCGTGGGCGGCCGGGAAGACCCAGGGAAGGTTCCTTCGGCCGCCCAGCAGCTGATCTGCTCGGTAGCGCAGCAGCAGCGAGGAGCCGAATTGGGTTTCCCCTTTGCGTGGGCGGCGGGGAACGCAAACTCCACCATCTACGCATGCGCGGCCATAGAAAAAAAGGGTGCGCATGCGCAGATGGTGTTTTTACTTCCGCAACCCTACATCGCGAAAAATCGATTATCGCGAGGGGTCTTGGAACGGAACCCTCGCGATAATAGAGGGATCACTGTATTGTCTAGTAGTAGTAAGACAGTGTTCTTAGTAGTAGTTTAGTAGTCTCTGGGCTAGACAGCTTACAGCCAGTTAAACTGATAAAAATAAATCAACATATATATTAAGGTAATTAACCTAAAAAAGAAGTGCTACTGTCCTGAACAGTTTGAGTCCAGGTTGAGCAACACATTAATGTAATATTCATATGAATATTGTTTGCTACTAATCTGTTGCAGCCCAGTTCAATAGTTATCCAACGGTTACTTAACTAATGAGGTATTAAGTAGTGCTCTGATACAATATATCAGACTGCTGGTTGCACTAACTGAATCTGTAGTCTGAAAAACATCACACATCTCCAGTTACTACCATCTACCAGCAATGAGGGATTGGATTCATTGTCCATTCTGCATATTCTGCTCCCTTCTCAAGCCACACTAAAAAGCAAATAAGTGCAGTGTGGGTGGAATGAACAAGGGGAATTACATTGTAGCCACTGTTT
This sequence comes from Erythrolamprus reginae, assembly GCF_031021105.1. NCBI lineage: Eukaryota > Metazoa > Chordata > Lepidosauria > Squamata > Dipsadidae > Erythrolamprus > Erythrolamprus reginae. Next base: position 194,728,058 of record NC_091950.1, read on the forward strand.
AGTTACTGTTGGCAGGCAGCAATAGTAATTCATGCTATCAAGCATGGATGCTCAAATGGAGATACCTGTACAATTTGATGCTTAAGAGATTTTTGTATACCTTTTCTTTTGTGTCTGCATACATTCAATTCTCTACATTGGTTTTTTTAAAACTCTTGTGTTTCCTCTGGGATTCTTTATCTATTGTTTTTAGCATAGTATTAGAAGCTACAAAGATACGTTTTAATTTTCTTGGTATGCTACTCAGACAAATTCAAGTACTGAGCAGTCTAAAAGGGAAAAAACAACACAGCAAAACAATTTCCTGTACATTGGGGAGTGGGAGAAATCTGCATGTTGGATTCAATTGTACTGTCCCCATTTCTCTTTTGGTTTGAGGCTACCTAAAATAATAATTTAAGAAATGATTGTCATCATTTTACCTTCAGCACATGTTTTTCATTCCAGCAGCTTTGTCTGGAATATAGGGACAGAACATTGCTTAGAACATTATTTGTCCACAGTGGTAGCTTGAACATGTGTGGACTTCACTGTGCAGGATTTCTCAGCCAGTATAATGGTTGAGGAATTCTGGGAATTTAAGCCCATACATCTTCAAGCTGCCAAAGCTGAGAAACAGGGGTTCAGGGTGCTTGTGTAACAGCCACCTTCGTGGGATTTTTTTTTCTGGGGGGGTGGGGAGGGTTTACGTCACACTGATACAGCGGCCTAAAAAATAAAAACAAAAAAAGGAGAAAAAAAAGGAGAAACCTGCTTGTGATATCTGGTCTAGCAAAAAAATTTGCTTCCAAGTTTAAATGTCCATTGCTGAATCACTCTTCCTATAGATACTGTATCATTTCATAATACTGTTATTCCAATATTTTTAGCTTGCATGGAATACCTTGGTTGTAAAACAAATGAAATGTCTTTATTCTCATTTTTTTTGCTGCATTTGAGTAACTATTTCAAATACCTTTTCTCCCAGAACTTTGTGTTGCTCCAGAATCAAAAGGAGGATTTGAAAAAGAACCATCAAGATCATTTTCACTAACTAAATTAAGGAAAAATCTGTTTCATCGAAGTATGATGTTCAATATTTATTTACATTTCTTTGATTAAGTTAAATATGTTATTATCTGCTTTAAATAGCAGTGAGATTTTTTTAAAAAAAATATCAGAATAATAACAGGAAGACTGTTATGGGACCAATTTAAAAAATTGGATTTCAAAATTAACATACTGTATATATTTTAATTAATATAACTGAGTTTACTTCATGTTAAGTTCTATATTAGGGAGACATCTTTCAATGTTCAGCAATGAAATGTTATAGTTATATTATGGTATTTATAGTCTAACGTACTGTAATCCAGATACAGTATTCCCAAATTCCTGTAATCAGTTCTCTGATCTACCGTGTTCTCCCGAAAATAAGACCATCTTATATTTTTTTGAAACTCCAAATATTGGGTTTCAAAAAATATTGGCCTTATTTTTGGGGGAGATCTTATTCTTTTGGGGCACGTGGAGCAAGATGGGGTTCCTCTTGCCATCTTATGATTTCCAGCTCTCTAACGCTAACCAGAGGAAATGGCAGGGATTGGATGTGCATGCATTTAAATATTTTCAGGGGTGTATTTTTGGGGAGGGTTTGTTTTTGGGGAAGTTTATTTTTGGAGGAGGGCTTAGTTTTGGGGAAACGGTAAATTAAAAGGATATGATCATTGAATAATTTTTTCATGTACAGTATTTGATCCCTCACCTGATGTATAAGATCCACAGTTAAAATATTGGTCAATATATACAATTCTTTTTTTCATATTTCCCATTCTGTAAAGGGGTGGCAGGTTTATGACAGTGTATCTAGAGGAATCATAGTTTATGTTAAGTATGAATAGAACAGAATTAGCCTTCCTTCAATCTCTCAATTCACAAATTCTAAGAATTCTTAGTGGCTAAACTTAAAGTTTAAGTGACACACACACATATATATACTTGTTCCTATATACGTGTTCAGAGAAGATAGAAAAAAAGAAAGTAAAAATTACTGATTTTTGAGTGAGATGTCATAATGGCATCCTATAAGGCAGCTAAAATTATTCTATTAACAGTGAGTGTGGAATAATATGACAGATTACATGATGATTAATGCAGTTTCCAAATTGAAGTGTATTTTGCAGCTATTTTACTGTGTAACCTATATAGCAATAGCACTTATATACCGCTTCATAGTGCTTTATAGCTCTCTAAGCGGTTTACAAAGTCAGCATATTACCCCCAACAATCTGAGTCCTCATTTTACAACCTCGGAAGGGTAGAAGGATATAATGTGCCACTTAAATTTAACATTTCTTGTGTATTTCTGCTTTCTTACAGATAAAAGGGTGATGGATATCATTGTCCACTCAGATAATTATTTAGATGACCTTTTTGCGGATTATTATGAAAAAACAGCAAGCATGACTGACATTTCAACAAACTATTTCCGAGAAGGAGCCCATGTAAGAGTGAATTTGCTTAATAACCACATTCCTAAAGGTCGTTGTTCTTTATGTGGTATGGGGAGTTCCAGAAGGGAAACAGTTTATGGTTGCCTTGAATGTTCTTTTAATGGACAAAAGTTTGTGCGACTTCATGCCGTGCCTTGTTTTGATCTCTGGCACAAAAGAATGAAGTAGATTTCCGATATATGGCTCCAAAGTTAATTGTACTTAATGTTCCCTGTAAAACTAGCTAAGACACAGCTATCTTTTCATTTTGTTTTCAGTGGTATTTAAATACAACTAACTTATTCTGGGTCCAATTCTATATCTGAATTAGGTTTGATTGTGCCATCAAGCTCCTTCAGTTTTGACTGAAAACATGCAAAAGACAGAATCACAAACTCTCTTATTTACATCTGTTTTTAAAAGTAAGTTTTCTAATTATAAAAATAAATATGTTAGAATAATTTAATAAAACTGCTTTCCAAAATTTGTTTTCTTGGATTTCCTTTGAACTACATAGTGAAAGGTACACTTTTGAGGTAAAATCTTAGATTTTGGTAAAATCTAAAAATGTCACAGCAGGTGCTTAAATTTGGAAATATTTGCCATTGTGGAATGTTTGCTCCAAAGATTTATATCCCAGAAATCTTTGCATGCATTATGAGTCTTTTCTTTAATTCAGGAAGTATACCAATTATAGAGTTTTCAGATTTTATTTTTGCTGCAGTTTATAAGACCATGGTTGAAACCAATTTTAATCTCAATACAGAAGTATAAAAATTACCATAGTTAATGTATATAAACTGGTATGTAACCGAAAAAAGACTTTAAAATGCAACTATGTTTCACTGTGAACAAATCCCAGCGAAACCAATGGAGTTTCTTAATTATACCTTTGTGCTTGGTGTGTAGCAAATCTTTAAATGTATTTGAGTACATCTACCAAGACTTGTTTAGGAAGAGGAACGAGTACAGCCAAGTCATCCAACTGTGATGGCTGTGGAACTCCATGGCCCATGAAAACTGCAAGATCACCAAAGTCCACAAAGCAACAAGTAGATATTTGAATAATATGTTTTTATAGTTCATCATGCTGGTAGACATTGTATTCTTTGGCAGATATGAAGCCATCACCATCATGGTCATTCTTTTTAAATATATCTACCAGAATATTATTTTGAACAGAAGAATCCCGGTTTTTGCCATCTCTTTCAAATTCTTTCTTCAAATAATGATTTATCTAAAGAAATTAAAAACAATAATAATTTCAACTTGCTCTTATATTCATAATTGCTTTTATATTTCTATTTTTATTCTATTGTAAGTCAACCAGAGTTGCTTTAACTGTTGTTCTGTTCGAGTCTGTGCAACACGAAATCGAAGTTTGAGACCCTGTAAAAAATTTTCCCTGCATTTCTGAAACTTGAAATTTCATGACTTTTCATCATTTCAAGGGTTCTCTCTATGCGAATTTTTTTGGGGGGTGGGGGGCTTAGTTTTTGCTGGGCAAAAAAAGTCACACTTGTACTCTTTACGAGTCTGTGTGACTCACACCGAAAATTCTTTATTTTAAGTGCTTATATTTGGTCAATTTGAAAACTTCTTTCCCTTGGAAACTAGTTGAACATTTCTGCACACAATGAAAGGAAAATTGAAATAAAAATAATGCTTATTGGTTTATTTTGTTTATAAAAGCCCACGCCCCCCCTTTTTGGTGATATTTTTTCCAATTTATAGATAGTTTAGCCTGCAAACAACATACAATTTTACTAGATTTGTTGTGGGATTACTAGTTTGAACATTCCTGATCATAAGAAAAATATAAATGAACTGAAAAAAATGATGCTTATTGGTTTTTTAAAATCAGAAATAAGGCCTCCCCCCTCCCCCGGCTGCTTGCAACCATTTTCATTTTAAATTATTTTTAGGCTCCAAATCCAAAATATTTTTAATATGTTAGGCATTGATTTACTCAATGTAACATTGCTGATCATCATACAAATATTTTTTGGGGTGGGGTGGGGGCTAACTTTTTTCTGGGCAAAAAAACCTCAAGTTGAGTCTGTTTCTGGTCGTATACGACCTGCAACAAAAATATTTTTTTAGGTACTTACATTTGGTTTTTTTGAAAACCCTTTTCACTGGGAAACTAGTTTGAACATTTCTGCACATAAAGATATAAAAATTGAACTGAAAAAAATTGATGCTTATATTTTTATTTTGATCAATCCTCCCCCCCCCCATTTTTTGAGCATTTCGTGTCAGTTTATATTTTTTTAGGCTACAAATGTTTAAGGAATTTCCCCCCAAAAGTTTTGATATACTAAATTGAACATTCCTGATCATAAGAAAAATAGAAATGAACTGAAAAAATGATGCTTATTTGTTTATTTTGCTCACAAAAGGGCCACCCCCCTCGGCCTTGCTGTGTGACATTAATTTCACTTTTTATATAGATTTGGGTAGAAATATTGTATATCCTTTTGAAAAGCAAGCACATGATAGCCAGACAACTAATGTTATAAAAGAAATCCATTTTACTAAAAACAAGTATGTAATTTTGAAATTAATAGCATAATTTTTATATAAATTGAAATAATTGAACACGGGGGGGACTTTTATGTGCAAAATAAACAAATAAGCATCAATGTTCAATCTGGTAATTCAATGCCAAAGTTATTGAAAATATTTGGAATTAGGGGCCTAGAAAAATTTATAGTGACATGCTTGAAAAAACGGGGGGGGGGGGGCTTTTATGAGAAAAATAAACAAATAAGCATAATTTTTTTCAGTTCAATTTTCATATCATTATGTTCAGAAATGTTCAAACTAGTAATCTCCACCCCATGTCCAGTCAGCGAAGCAGTGGAAGTGATGTGCCGGTGCCTGGAGGCTGATGGGGCCTGGATGGGTGTCAACAAACTCAAACTCAACCCAGACAAGACGGAGTGGCTGTGGGTCTTGCCTCCCAAGGACAATTCCATCTGTCCGTCAATCACCCTGGGGGCAGAATCATTGACCCCCTCAGAGAGGGTTCGCAACTTGGGCGTCCTCCTCGATCCACAGCTCACATTAGAGAAACATCTTTCAGCTGTGGCGAGGGGGGCGTTTGCCCAGGTTCGCCTGGTGCATCAGTTGCGACCCTATCTGGACCGGGAGTCACTGCTCACAGTTACTCATGCCCTCATCACCTCGAGGCTCGACTACTGTAACGCTCTCTACATGGGGCTACCTTTGAAAAGTGTTTGGAAACTTCAGATCGTGCAGAATGCAGCTGCGAGAGCAATCATGGGCTTCCCTAAATATGCCCATGTCACACCAACACTCCGCGGTCTGCATTGGTTGCCGATCAGTTTCCGGTCACAATTCAAAGTGTTGGTTATGACCTATAAAGCCCTTCATGGCACCGGACCAGATTACCTCAGGGACCGCCTTCTGCCGCACGAATCTCAGCAGCCAGTTAGGTCCCACAGAGTGGGTCTTCTTCAGGTCCCGTTAACTAAACAATGCCGCTTGGCGGGACCCAGGAGAAGAGCCTTCTCTGTGGCGGCCTCGGCCCTCTGGAACCAACTCCCCCCAGAGATTAGAATTGCCCCCACCCTCCTTGCCTTTCGTAAGCTACTTAAAACCCACCTCTGCCGCCAAGCATGGGGGAATTAAGACTTTTTTCTCCCCCTAGGCCGTTACAATTGTATACATGGTATGTTTGTATGTATGTTTGGTTTTTATATATTAAGGGGTTTTAATTTGCTTTTAGTATTGGATTTTATTGTATATTTTCATGATTGTTGTTAGCCGCTCCGAGTTTTCGGAGAGGGGAGGCATATAAATCCAATTAAACTTAAACCCACATCAAACTTAGTAAAATTGTATGTTGTTTGCAGGCAAAACTATCTATACATTGAAAAACAATTCACAAAAAAGGGGGGGTGCGGGCTTTTATGAGCAAAATAAACCAATAAGCATTATTTTTTTATTTCAATTTTCATTTCATTGCGAGGAGAAATGTTCAGCCTAGTTTCCAAGGGAAAGAAGTTTTCAAATTGACCAAATATAAGCACTTAAAATAAATAATTTTTGGTGCGAGTCACAGACTCGTAAACAGTACAAGTGTATAGTGGTTTTGAACAGAGCAGCAGGGTTAAATAGCAAGATGGGCAGCATATAAATAAGCCTCTTGTATATGAACTCCAATACACTGACAATCAACTACTGAAAATCAAAATACTACATAAAGGAAGACAAGCATTATAATATTATAAAATATATAGTTTTCCTCTATGGCCACAAAACAGATTGTAACTTACAAAACAAAATTTTTACTTGCTGACTTCACACTTGCACCTTTAATCCTCTAGAAAATATTTTTAGGAAACACAGCAGGACTAGAGAAGAGAGTTGATTCTAGTAGAATCTGTTCCTCCAGAAGGATTCATTTTGCTGGTAGCCATCATCAATACAAACCACCAGCAATTTACAATCAAGGGGGATGGTTTTTTCCAAATTGCTTGCTTTGCATGCGGGATAAATCCAAGAAATGTCACTGTTAAAGAGGAACCAAAACAGAATCTTCTACTACGAAAGCAAAAAACCCATCTGAGGGATTCATTGATCTGATTGTATTTTCTGGCAAAACAAGACAGGGACAGAAAGAGAATTGCTTGTGTTTTACCATAAATGCAACAACATACCACAGGTAGTCATTGACTTATTATTGGAATTAAGACTGGACACATCATTATGGTGGTTAAGTTGAGACATTCATGTAACTGGATCCGATTTTACAACAGTTTGCAGAGGTCATTAAGTGAATTACCAGTCATTAATTGAATCCATGGTCATTAAGAAAATGCCGCAATTTTAAGTGCAAAAAGTGTGGCAAATTTCAGACAGGACAATTGTGGGACTGTATAACCAGTTGTATAAGTTAGCTGATATTTGTTCAAGTGACTGCGTGAGTGGGTGGCATGTTTTATGATATTCAGGAGTGCTCTATGCATCATAAAGTACCTGTTCCAACCATTTCGGATGGTCACTAAGCAAGCAGTCATAAATCAGAGATTTACCTGTATACTCACTGTTTCTATGCTCACTATCTCTCCACATTGTCTTTCCTCTCTGGTAGAAGTAGGTTATCGGTCTCATCTGAAAGGGAGACTGTTGGGGAGCACAGTTCAAAACGCAAACAGCGTATTTCTGTGTTTCCCTAAAGAATGACTGATGTCAGAGAGTACTGGAGATGAACCTGAGTCCCAGATAGGGGGTATAAGACAGAGATAGAGAATATGCAACCCTCGGTAAATTGTTGACCTCTGATTTAATCAACACTGTCATCATGACTAATAATGAAGGTTGGGAAGTGGTATCCAGAGTAACAACTTGTCCATCCAGCTTTAAAGCAACATTGAATTCAAGCAACCTTGGAAGACTGATAAGAATGAGCATTTTCTAGTCTATTAGAACAGACATCAAAAGTCATCATAAAAAAAATTAGAGAAAGTGATGCTAAAAAGAAAGTGATTCATACATTTATTCCACAATACTTCATAAATTGATTCTGTAAAAAACAAATGAAATGCTTTAATGAAGTGGCTTATGCTATTCTTCATACCTCGTCCTTTGAAAGCTTTTTGTCACTATCCAGGTCTATTTGAGAAAATGTTTCAATACTCCGTGGTCCTTTAGTTACTGCATACAGTTCAATTTCAAAGATCAGTGTTGCATTGGGTGGGATCTTTGCTGCTTCTAAAAATGTAAGGGGAAAGTTATAGGAAATGCACATTCTGATTTCTGATCATTTTAACCAGAGACCACCATATGTCTACAGCTCTTTAGCAATGTGTTACTGATGGATTTTAACTCAGGGGAAGTGATTTGTGCAACCACTTGGTTGGAGTCAATCCTCCCCCTTCAAAGACACAATGTAAATGAATAGGACCCAGTACATACTCTTCATCCTGAAGCCTTTTGCTGTGCCAATGGAGGATAATAAATGGCAGAATCTGATGCTTGGTGCTGCTCTCACTGCTTTGACTATGACATGAGGTCTGTGGCTGCACTAAATAGCACTGACAGATCAGAAACTAACTTCATCCATCTGTTCTTATTAATATGTGGACTTTTAGTAATATGGCCGAGAGCCTTCAGCAAGAAAACACTAATCATTCAAGAAAGACAAAAGGACCTCGGAAAAGGAACAGGAACATCAAGATGGGATATGTAAGATTTAGCAGCTCAGAAATAAGAAATTTAACACTGAAGACAGGTGCTATTATTGAAGGAGTGAGTTTCCAGAATTAGTCTGGAAAAGTGATTCACAAGCCATGCCCATGCAATTAGTCAGTAGAGGAAGGAGCTAGTCCTCTTCTTCATAGGGGGAACTCATTCAGTGACTAAATTCAAAATGGCTTGGTTGCTTTTCTAGGGCTAGGAAACACTCTTACCTCAAATGTAGCAAGTGTTGCTGATATAACTGAGTAAGAGTTAGGTCACAGGGATTAGATTTGACATTCCTAATCTGATAATTTATTCTGAAGCCCTTATATGTAGCTCTGAAAATTAAACATTAAAATATGTTCCTCATCGCGAACAATTTTGAAGTAAAAAGTTGTAAGATGAATTCACTGTGAATAAACAGGCAGAGATTAATACTTTCCTATATGTATAAATGTAGATTGGCCAAAATGTCATGTGTATTTAGAAATAGCCACATCTTGTGACAATCTCAACAAAGATTGAATGCATAGATGCTTAAATTGTGAGGGCCATTTAGGTCTGTCACGGCTACACTGCTGCCTATTGAGCATGTACAAATCTGAACCTTTCCCAGAATATATCATGTTGGCGAATTATGAAAACACACACCAATATTTACTAAAGCAACAACTACTTGTCTGCGGAGAGGGGCGGCATACAAATCTAATTTAAAAAATAATAATAATAATACTTGAGGTAGTTGAATCAAACCTTTAGAGAGTTATACATACGTGCCCTCCTATATAGTAGTTGAGGGTGGGGAGGATAGTTTCACAAAACTGGGGGATTTCAATGATCATTTTATTGCTATTTTAAAACCACATGCAGCAGCCACTTAGACTACTTATATTTCCCCTCCCTTCCAGTTCAAGATTTAGTAGCAAAGCCTAATAAAAGAATTCAGCCACTAGCAAGTCCAAGAGTAATACATACCACAGGGATACCCTGGAAAGAAGCAAAAAGCCACATGCATTCTTGACATTCTTAACTAGGTCATTCTTTGCCCAGCATGCAGAAGTATACTCTGATAGAGAACAAGCAGGTTGTAGGATGAGGAAAAAACAAGTTCTTCATTTGCGGCCTGAAAAAAGAATCATCATTAGTCTCCAGCAGTGCTCATGTGCTCTTATATAATATCTCTTGATGGATCATGATGAAGTGACATGGCTATGGAAATCAAGTTATTACTGGCTTTAAGAGAGTCAGAATCTCAGGGCCTGTTTTCATTAAATTTAGAAGAAAATGTGCCCTAAGGACAATTATCTTCCTTTCTTTCCCCCTTGTTGTATTTTAGGATGCTAGGTCCTTGGATCTAGCTGTGTAAATATATTGCACTCTGAGGCTTGTACATTTTATATCTCGCCGCCAATAACAATATTACTAAATTATATATATATATATATATATATATATATATATATATATATATATATATAACAATGTTAAAATGACAGTGCAAACAACAGCAGCAATTCCTCAGTATCACTATTACTCCATAACTGCTGATGGATAAGTAACATTTACAGAAAAAAATTGCTGATAAAAAAAAGGAAAAGTTGTGTTACTGATAAGTAAAATTGATGTGCTCTGACATCTCAAAAATCCTCTTGAGTTTGGATGCCAAATTATGCAATAAAAATAAAAGATTTAGTCATATTTTAGTCATATTTTACCGTAGCCCTGTTCTCCATAGGCAAGTGAGGGAGGAATAATCACTTTTCGTTTCTCTCCAGGACACATATTCATCATTGCAATATCTAAGCCTTTAATGACTTGGCCAACACCAAGGACAAACCATTTTGGATGGCCATCATTTTGTGTGCGACTGCAAAGAACAGAAACAGTGTACTTTAAAGAATTAGCTCAACACATTAGCATAACATCAGCATTGATACTTTTTGTATGTGGGCTCAAAGAATGCAAGCAGTTCTCCTGTGTCATTTACATACTTGTAATTCTGTTAGTATTTATATTGTATGTAACCTTGGCCTGGCTATGACTACAGATAGGACCTTAATTATTAAAAAGCAGCTTAAATCTGTTAATGGCAGAGATCCTGGGTACTACTGAGGTCACAATAAGATACCTTAGGAAGGATCCACCAGTAGCTTCATCAGCCTGCTAAAAATGCTCAAAAGCAGAAGGCAGTTGTTAGGGAGCTATTTAGTATATCTCTCATTCAAGCTTTTTGTAATTAAGGGCAAGCATCTGCTGGTGATGGTAGTTGAAAATCAGACTTCATATTCTAAGGTTTGAGCAATCTAGCACTGAATCACCACATTAAATCAAGAGACTTGGCAGCAGACACATCTGTACCTGAAAACAATCATTTGGTGTATACAGTTCAAAGTCAATCAAGTTTGTAGTGCTCCATGGGCTTGTACATTTGTTTAGATATTTCTAATAGGTAATATAGCAATAGCACTTAAATTTATATACTTGTACCACTTTATAGTCATTTACAGCCCTCTCTAAGTGGGTTACAAAGTCAGCATATTGCCCCCAATATAGGTCCTCATTTTACCCACCTTGGAAGGATGGAAAGGCTTAGTCAATGTTGATAATTAATATAATTAATTCATAATTAATTATATTTACAGTGCTTTACAGCCCTCTTTAAGTGGTTTACAGAGTCAGCATATTGCCCCCAATTTGGGTCCTCATTTTACCCACCTTGGAAGGTTGGAAAGGCTGAGTCAACCTTGATAATTAATATAATTAATTCATAATTAATATAATTATATTTAAGGAGTTAGAAGATAAAAAAGATATGCATACAGATTTTTTTATCAAAGTATGCTGATAACATCTGCATATTCCATTGATCAAGAAAGGATCTGTTACCATTTGAGGCAGCAGTACTTGGGCATAAAACCAAAGGAGCATTTTATCTAAAGTGAATTGAGAGAGGTGAGAGTTCAAAAGAGAATGCACTATCACCAACTTACCTGCAATAAAACTTGGTCTTATTACTACCTACGAAACCGTCGTAATGCGCATTGAGTAGATCGCCCTTTTTGCTCTTGGGCTCGCAGATTTCCGGGACGTGCAAGATTTCTATCTGGACATTTTCTGCAGGGGGACCCTCTGCCTTCTGCCCATAGGACGGAAGGAGGAGAGCAAACGCCTGCAAGAGAAAGCAGAGTCCGGCGCGGTAAGCCATAGTTGCAAAATTGGTGCCGTGGCTGCGTGGCACTACAGTAGCATTGTTCGACGTCACGGAAGCCAAGAGGGGCGTGGCCAAGGATGCTCCGTCTACGCAAAGGCCGCTCCGCTGTTTTGCCCTGTTCCGGCGGATGCGTAAAAGGCGTAGATGGGTCTTTCGCCTGTTTCTTTGCCCCCCCTGCCCCCTTCCCCGAGAGTAGAGAAAGCGTGCAGTCGTTGGACTTTTTAGGGCGCTTTCTCGCTCCTTTAAAATGAGGGAGGGCGGTTATTAAACAAGGATAGGATGAGCAAGGTTTGTAGTCCCTTGTTGCCTCGTACGTGCGATTTGTTTCACCGCGGTAGCGGTGAAAGGTGAAGCACCGATCATACTTCGGAAGCGTTGCCTTTTAGCCTCCCCCGCCTTAATATTTTCCTTCAATGACTATGGCTTTATTTATATCATAAAGTGAGCAGACGCCAAATGATGCAATAAAAATAAAAAGTTAATATTTAGCCATTTTACTACAGCACTGTTCTTCGTAGGGAAAGGAACCAGGAATAATCACTTTTCCTTCCCCTCCAAAACCCATGTCACAAAAAGGTGCTTTTTCAAGAGGCAACTGGGCGTTCTGTTTTCTCTTGGTTTGGATGAGAAGCGAAGCTCTTCCAAGAAAAACCAAAAAGCCCAGTTCTTGAAAAAGTACCTTTGGGACAACCTCTATGACTGAGAATCTCCATAGACACCTTGGGATACATATTCCACATTCCGTAAGGAGATGGGCAGTTTACAAATCCAATAAATTATTCACCATTGCAGTATAGAAGCCTTTAGTGACTCGGCCAATATCAGGGACAAACCACTTTGGGTGGCCATCATTTTGGGTGTGCAACTGCAAAGATAAGGAATTTGAGGAATTAGATCAACATATCAACATCATATCAGCACTCTAAATCCGATGCCTGCTGCCAACGATGCTATCCAGCCGGACTGGAAGTAGCAAGAGCTGTCCCATAGTTATGTTGGACAATGTTTGTTTATTTATTTGTCGCCCAGAAAATAATGCACCACATTTTTTCCTTCAACTTTTATTGAACACAATAAAACTTACACACAAGAATTATGTTTCTTCTACACTCCCTATTTTTCGATGTAATCTCCATTCTGTTCTATGATCTTCCTCCAGTGAGACACTCCTTGTTCTGGTTATAAAGCCATTTTTGCACTGTGAATCACCTCTTCGCCTCACCCTGTGCCCAGCGACTAACCATACTTCTGTCGATGCAGATTCTCCATAAACTGTACATAAATGTTTGTGAATGTTCCCAACAGTTTCTTTCTCCGCAGTGAGAAATTCAATGACAACACGCTGCTTGTAATGTACATCATGTACAGACGCCATTTCAAAACATTGCTACAGCTATGCTGTCTCAAGAAACACGCTACTTACACACACACTCCTGCCAATTCAAATAATGTGTATCTAAAGTTTCATATTTGTACCATTACTGAAAGCTGAGGGAAAAAAAGTGCATTACTTTCTGGGCGACCCTTGTATAAACATAAACAAAAGCCATTAAAACCTGGCAGGCCTGGGGCCGTGAAGTTGTCATCCTGATCCGGCCATGAACCATTGAGAATATGTATGGTTTGTAGGGATCGTTTAATGTATTTTTATAGTGTCTTTACTCTTGTTTACATTGTAGCTATGTTTAATATTATCATATTCTATTATTGTTAGCCGCCCAGAGTCCATTTGGAATTGGGCTGCATATAAGTGCTACTAATAAGTAAGTAGATAAATAAATAAATAAATTATAAATAATAATAAATAAAGGCAAAATAGGTGCAGGTAAATTTGAATAGGACAGTAAGACAGGGATGGTAGACACAATGGTGCGCTTATGCACACACACCCTTACAAACCTCTTAGGAATGGGGTGAGGTCGACTGTAGACAATCTTAAGATTAAAATTTTGGGGGTTTGGGGACAATGTTTTTGGGATTTGTTGTTCCTTCCAGGAAAGACGAATTAGGTAGCAAAAGAAACACGCACTTTAAAAGTCTACATGGATACGTATATAAGTGGAAAGCTGGGTGTTTGGTGTTGCACGGGTACCTCCCACCTTCGTTGCTGGAGTGGAAGAGTTGGAAATGAAAGGCGACGGATCGTCTTCGGAGTTCCGCAACGAGGCGAGCATGCGTAGAGGGTCTTTGTTTTTCTCTCTACCAGCAACCTCTTCTTCCTGCATCCAGGAAGTAAATGAGGCGTCGGGGTCGATGGCACCAAACGCACAGGCCCGAGGAAGGGGGAGGGAAAAGGGAAGGCGAAGGCAAGCGAGCAAACGGACCGACCGAGGAGGCAGGCGAGCCGAGCCCGGGGGAAGAGACGTCGTTCATTGTTTTGTTTCCTCAGAGACGGGCAATGAGTGGCTTCAATCCCGCCTGGGCAGCCGCGTCTCTCACAACAGCCTTGGGTCCCAAAGGCGGCGGGGGCGGCGGCGCCGGAGGAGGCGGCGGCTGCCTTTTGAGCTAAACCTCTCAGCCCTCCATGCCCATCGCAGATTCCGCCTCCTCCCGCTGTTGCTCTGCTGTCACCGCCGCCGCTTGCGGGGCGCGAGGGAGGGCTGGCCTTGCCCGCCGCTCTCGAAGGAACAGGCGGCCGAGCAGGATGGTGCGCCGGGCGCGGCGGCTCTTCTGAACGATGGAAGGCGTCCTGTACAAGTGGACGAATTACCTCACAGGTATATTATATATACACCTACGGAGGTTCTTCGAATCATTCAGGTCGGGTTTTTTTGTGTCCTGAAGGCGCTCCTTTTGCTTTCTCCCTACTATGGTAACTGGGTTTTTGCCTTTCAAGACGCTTCTCTTCTCCCAGAAGCTTCTTCTGCTGGGGCTTGAGCTGAAGAAGCCTTCTTGGAGGAGAAGCAAAACGTCTTCAAAGGGGGGACGGACCACAGGAAGGCCGGTTAATTGCCTCTTGTGTGGTGGTGGTGGGGAAGAAAGCACCTTCGGGACTACCTCACAGGTAAGCTTACAGGTAAGGAGGAAGGAAGGAATGCAGGGAGCGAGCTCCCTGTCCGCTGGCCTTTGAAGACACACAAGGTGCGGCCTCCCCCGAAAAGGGATGGCAGCAGCCTCTGGATGAGGAAAAGAGCCACCAGGAGTTGCCTGGTCAAAGCCTTGTAGGAAGAGGCAGGGTGGCTGGCTGACCAGTACAGGGAGAAGAGAGGCCCAGCTTGCATGTGGTACCTGTAGCATTTCAGATGCTGGACTCCAGGTCCCATCAATCCCAGCCCATGCAGGTAGTCTTTGGAGTCCTTAGGACCACAACTGAGGCCAAAATTTACCTTGTTGAGTGAGAAATGTGTTAAAATATAAGACAGGGTTTTATTTTGGGGAAAATGGTGTGTGTATGTATGTGTGTGTGTATATGTGTATATACATATGTATGTGTGTGTGTGTATATGTGTGTGTGTGTGTGTGTGTGTGTGTACTGCTAAAAAAAAATAAAGGGAACACTTAAAAAACAGAATATAACTTCAAGTAAGTCAAAATTCTGTGAAATTAAACTGTCCACTTAGGAAGCAACACTGATTGACAGTCAATTTCATATGCTGTTTTGCAAATGGAATAGTTGGGCAAATGAAATATTCAAAGAGAATATTTCATTCATTTAGATCTAGGATGTTTTATTTGAGTGTTCCCTTTATTTTTTTTTAGCAGTGTATGTATGTATTTATGTATGTATGTATGTATGTATGTATGTATGTATGTATGTATGTATGTATGTATATGTGTGTGTGTGTGTGTACTGCTCAAAAATAAAGGGAACACTTAAACAACAGAATATAACTCCAAGTAAATCAAACTTCTGTGAAATCAAACTGTCCACTTAGGAAGCAACACTGATTGACAATCAATTTCATTTTGTTGTTAGCACATTCAACTTTGTACTGAACAAAGTATTCAGTGAGAATATTTCACTCATTTAGATCTAGGATGTGTTATTTGAGTGTTCCATTTATTTTTTTTGAGCAGTGTATGTTTTTTCTGTCGAATTCATTTCATTCAAATGCCCCTTCATTTTCAAATTCAGCAAAAATATGTCACACACACACACACACACACACACTTTTATATGTATAACAAGTTCGAAATAGATACTAGGCTCCCTTCCTTTTCACTTATCAGCAAAAAATATGTAACCATATATATGTGTATATATATATACAGTATATTGCAGAATGACTCTTGAACACTGCCACTGTCATAAGTATGAATCAGTTGTCAAGTATCTGAATGTAAAGCACATGACCACTGCAAGGCTACAATAGTCATAAATGTGAAAAATGGTCAAAAATTACTATTTTCAGTGCTGTTGTAACTTTGAACAGTCACTAAATGAATTGTTGCAAGTCCGGGTCTACCTGTAGTTGGGAATGATGGAGAAGACCATTACTGCACTTGAACTCTTATAAATCAGAGCATAAAGTTACTGGCTTAACATTTCAACAACTTAAGGGCCGAGTGCAGGTAGACCTAGACTTACAACAGTTCATTTAATGACTGTCCGAAGTTGCAATGGCACTGAAAAAAGTGACTTATGGCCAGTTTTCACACTTAGCAACCATTGCAGCATTCCTATGGTCATGTGATCAAAATTCAGATGCTTGGCAGCTGACTCATATTTATGATGGTTGCAGTGTTCCAGAGACATGAGATCCCTTTTTGTGACTTCAATGCAAAATCAGTGAGGAAACCAGATTCACTTAACAATTGTGTTATTAACTTAAGAACTGCAGTGATTCACTTAACAACTGTGGCAAGAAAGTGAGGCAAAACTCATTTAACAAATGTTTCACTTAGCAACAAAAAAATTGGGCTCAGTTGAGGTGGTAAATCATGGACTACTTGTAGAAGAAATTTTTTAAACTTTCAACCCTGATTCTTTCAGAAGAAAATTATTTCATTTGACTCTCTTATTATCATCATCCTATTTTACTCTCGTTTTTACTCTCTTATTATCTTCTTTGCTCTCTTATTATCATCCCTAGATCATAGTGGTTAGGTCTTTCAGGATGGAAAAATAACCAAAATGGTATTTAAAATTGTCCTGTAATTGATCTCATCATTATTAGGTGTATCAGTAAGTAGGATCCACTTCAGGAAAGTTTCTACGTTTTAAGATGAGTCATTTTGATGGTACTTCATGCATTTCAAGCTTCTGTTTCATATTAATTTTTAATGGTGTTTTCAGTAAATATTTAAATGGGGCATGGTCGTACAATATAACATATATAGTCTGTATATACTGTATACTATACTGCAGAGCCGGGGTGGCGCAGCAGATAGAGTGCTGTACTCAGGCCACTGAAGCTGACTATAGATCTGTAGGTCAGCGGTTCAAATCTTATCACCGGCTCAAAGTTGACTCAGCCTTCCAGAGGATCCGGATTGTGGGGGCAATACACTGGCTCTGTTAAAAAGTGCTGTTGCTAACATGTTGTAAGCCGCCCTGAATCTAAGGAGAAGGGCGGCATAAAAATTGAATAAATAAATAAATAAATTCCATCCATCCATAAACAGGAGGAAAAATGACAGTAATATTTATGGATAATTAAATATCTTTATTGAAAATTTGGTAGACATTTATTGTTAGTCTATATAGAGATAAGGATATAAGAGTAAGGCTAGAAAGGGGCCATGAGCTTCTTGATTTAAAACCTAGGCTCTTTTTCCTGGGCCAGATTATATCTGACCATAGGCTATCAAATGCAAGAGTCCTAGTCTTGTCTACTGAGATCATGTTGCTTTGCAGGAAGTATCTGAAGAAGCAATCCAGAATTCATCCAGAAAGGTATTCCATCCCTTGCTTAAGACTCTAGATCTAGGACAGGTGTCAGCAACCTGCAGCTCCAGAGCCGCATGGGGCTCTTTGGGTCCTCTGCTCTGGCTCCCTGTTGGATGATCCTACCACTGGTTGACCCCACCCTTCGCCCTCCCCTCTTAGTCACTCCTCGCCTGGCCTGAGAAGATAAAGTCAACGGTGGGGGATGGAGAAGCAGCCAGGGCAAGGACAGAGAGATAAAGAGAGGGAGGGAGAGGGAGACAGAGAGAGGGAGAGAGAGAGAGAGAGATGTCAAAAGGGGTTTGTGGTTCCTGATGGTTTTTAACAACCGGTTCTCTGCCGTAATGACCAGCTGGGTAGGTGTGGCTTGGGGATCATGTGACTGGTGGAAGTGAGTGATGTATTGGCTATGCCCATCCAGGTGGACTAGTGGAATGTAAGTAAAGCTGGACATTCTAAAATGTCAGAACCTTTTTAGATGATGTCTTTAAAAGCAACTGTTTTGATCTGATTTGCTTCAGTTGAGATTAAAAGGTGCTGAGTGGATTGTGGGGGTTGTCACAATTTTTCTGTCCCTTTTCTACATGTATGCAGCATTGACACATAGCAAAAGAGTTAACCTGCACCATCATCTTGTAGATTTTAACCTCATCCCCAACACGCATATACTCTGTAGATGTTGCAAGTTAAAAATAATTATTTTTTCAAAGGTTTTCTTGAACTCTATTTTATTAATGGAAAGGGCAGGCTGGACAAATGAGACCATTTAAGAGTTTACCCAGAGCCTGGAGAATATGGATCTGAATGAGAGTATGGCTCTGGATGGAAAGAAGCTGGCTACATGAGACATGAGCCAGACATGAGACATGAGTGTCTCTGAGTTTTGGGACTCTCAGATCTGAAGAATTACTCTATTGCATTTTTGACAATGTTACTGTATTGTATTTTTGACAATATGGAGATCTTCCTATACTTGGGATTCCTGCTTAAAAGAGTAGATAGCAGTCGTATACAGAGGGGCACAGATTCAGTTTATGTGTCAGCTGCACAATTGTAGAACTGGGAGATCTTGCTCACAATCAAATCATACCCAGGTCACTTCCCATTTGGATTATTATTGCAATGCACCCTACATAGGGCTACCCAGTAAAACCACCTGCAACTGGAGATTCATGATTCCAGAATGCAACAATATGTGCAATTCTAGACACCCCACAGGAGAACCATGTTATACCACTTTTGTATCAGCTGAACAGGCTTCTTTCAAGATTCTGGTTATCACTTTTAAGGCCTATGTGGGCTGGAACCAGTTATCAGTTATCTTCTTCTCCCGGACATCTAGTCACCCCATTAGATTGGAATAGGTGAGATTTGCTGTAGGAATCCCCACCCCCCCAATCACTTGGTGGGTTCTAGAAAGCAAACCTTTCTTGCAGATGTGCTTAACTTGTGGAGCTGCCTCCCCTCTGAAGTGAAGGGCACAAAACATCCTTACCTTCCCAAAGGCTGTTAGGATGAGCCTTGTATTGGTAGTTTAATGGGATTGTTATGGTGCTTGATGGTATCAAAGGATTTAGCATTTTTTTGTATCTTATTATCTGTCTGTATTTAGAAAAAGAAATCTAAAATTAGTCTAATTGTTATTAGCCACCTACAGCCATAGTTCCCTCTAAGCTGAGCAGTGAGCAATCGCTCACTTAAAAATCATTATCAACTCAAAGTTTTTCAAACCTGCCCAGAAGCCGAGAGGGAAAGAGTGAGAGGGAAGGCGAGAGAGAGGAAGAGAGAAAGAGAGAGAAACAGATAGAAAAAAGAGATGAAGGAAAAGAGAAAGAAAAAGAATGGGAGTAAGGAAAAGAGAAAGAAAATCAAAATCTAGTTTGAAACTAGCTCAACTATTTAAGTGGCATTTTGATATTGATAGAGTTGCCCTATTATGAGCTCACTGTTATAGACACACAGTACAGTATTTTATTTTGAAATTCTCTGAGGCAAAACAGGGTGGGTTTTTTTTTATTTGTTTGTTTGTTTATTTATTTAATATTTCTGTGCCACCCAGTCCCGAAGGGACTGCCGCTCAGACACTATACTTTTCCGCCCCCCCCAAAAAAATTAGAGGGAACACTGCCTACAGCTACTTTATATAATATGGCAGCTATATAAATATTTTAAAACATCAAATGCATAAACTTAATATGTCCAACTATGCCAGAAGAGTAAATTGCAGAAGTAAAATTTATCAGCAATTTAAAGTTTTTTAAGTGGGCTATTTAGGTCTTTTTACCTGTCTAATAAATATTAACTTTCAAAATGTAGGTTAGTCTATGTATGTTATTAAAATGGAATCATTTATGCCCATAAATGGGAATGAACACGAATCTTGCTTTCAGTTGCATGTTCTATATGAAGGATGGTATTACAGTGTATATGAAAATTATATTTGTAGCCAAACAGATGAACATTGTTTTCTGCTATTTCCTTAGGTTGGAAGCCTCGCTGGTTTGTTCTGGATAACGGGATATTGTCCTACTACGATTCACAGGATGATGTTTGTAAAGGCAGCAAAGGAAGTATAAAGATGGCCGTTTGTGAAATCATAGGTAAGATTAGCGGTGAGGCATTGGCCTTTTGTTTTGGTCTGTGCAGTTATCAATACTGGGCATGGGTGGTATACAGTTAGGCTTGGTTTTAAATTGCTTACTTATAGCAATATACAAGATGGAGCCATAACAACTTTGGGGGAGAAGGATCCTAAGAAATGACAGGAGCTTAATTCTGGAACTAAACATAGTATTCAAAACTGAATGTGTACTTCAGACATCTTTTTTCCTTAGTTTAAAAGGATTCTGCCTCTGTTCCTGATTCCATAGGTGCACCTGCCTTTGATGGCATTTTTTAATAAAACACAGAACATCTAAGTAGGTGTAGTCTACTTTTGAATACAGACCCTTGAATCTGAATAATGAAATAGATGTTTATATCACAGAAGCAGTACTAATTACACAAGTATATCTTTCTATTATCCTTCTGCAATGCCATGCACGGTGGTGGGGAGGGGCTTTTGCAAGTGAATTGGTGCCTGTCAGCACTGCTTTGTTAGTCCTTTACCTAAATATTTTATATTTAAAATGATCCTAATTTTTAAAAAATCTTTTATTATATTGATTAAATTGTACATCCCAAAGAGCCTCTTTGTGTGGGTGATGAGCAGTTAAATTTAATATATAAATACATAAATTTTATTTTGCTAATACATTTTTTATTCTAGGTGATTTAAGAAAACGTATAAGCTTATTTTATGTTGTCTCTTTTTCCTAAGTTCATCCTACAGATAGCACAAGAATGGAGCTAATAATTCCAGGAGAACAGCATTTCTACATGAAAGCTGTTAATGCCGCTGAGCGACAAAGATGGCTGGTAGCCCTTGGGAGCTCTAAAGCTTGCCTGACTGATGCCAAAACTAAAAAAGAAAAAGGTGCATATGCTTTCTAAAATATTATGGAATTCTTAAAAGCTACCTTCTTCAAAACTATCAAAAGTACATGTAATTTTATTTCTTTTTCTTTCATGGTAAGAAAGCACCATGATTCACTTCCTTCGTGTTGAACAGTAGGGGAGCTTTTGTAGCTTTGCTTAACAAAATAACAGAGTTAGAAGGGGCTTTGGAGGTCTTCTAGTCCAATTTTCTTCTCAGGCAAGAAAGCCTACACCATTTGAGACAATTCTTAAAATTCTTAATTGTTCCCATTGTTAGGAAATTTCTCCTTAGTTCTAGGTTGCTTTTCCCTTTGATTAGTTTCCATCCATTGCTTCTTGCCTGGGCTTCAGATGTTCTGAAGAATAGGTTGACCCCCTGTTCTTTGAGGCAGCCCCTCAATATTGGAACACATAGAATAGAATAGAATAGAATAGAATTTTATTGGCCAAATATGATTGGACACACAAGGAATTTGTCTTGATGCATATGCTCTCAGCATACATAAAAGAAAAATACTGTATACATTTGTCAAGAATCATGTGGTACAACATTTAATGATTGCCATAGGGGTCAAATAAGAAATTAAGAAACAATCAATATTAATAAAAATCTTAGGATGCAAGCAACAAGTTACAGTCATACAGTCCGAAGTGGGAGGAAAAGGATGATAGGAATGATGAGAAAAATTAGTAGAATAGAAGTGCAGATTTAGTAAAATGTCTGACAGTGTTGAGGGAAAAAAATAATAATTATTTGTTTAGTAGAGTGATGGCATTCGGGAAAAAACTGTTCTTGTGTCTAGTTGTCTTGGTGTGCAGTGCTCTGTAGCGACGTTTTGAGGGTAGGAGTTGAAACAGTTTGTATCCAGGATGTGAGGGGTCAGTAAATATTTTCCCTGCCCTCTTTTTGACTCGTGCAGTATATAGGTCCTCAATGGAAGGCAGGTTGGCAGTAATTATTTTTTCTGCAGTTCTGATGCACATCATGAACACATCATGCTACTCCTGGTCTTTCTTTTCACTAGACTAGCTGTACCCAATTCCTGCAAACATTCTTCATATGTTTTAGCCTCCAGCCTTCTAATCATCTTTGTTTGAATCTTCTAGGCACTTTTATAGTTTTCAGGCACTCAAAATTAAGACATTTCCAGTGGGAGATTCACAGTATAATAGATCTGATTCAAAAAGAAGTACAAAGGCATATAGAGAAGAAGAAAACAAGCATTAGCCAAGTAAAAGGGGCCAGGCTGATTTATTACATTATTCTTACAAAGAGTGGCCCTTGCTCTTTTCACCTAGAAGCAAAAGGTTGCTTGTTTTTTAATTCTGCAAACTCTGGGAACTGTTGAAGAATGTTCTGCTGCCCCAGTCCTGTCATTGATGCATGCCTTTATTGTTAATGTGAAGCAGCCTTCTTACACAAAAATGATGCAAAGAGAGCTCCCCCAAACAGTGTGCAGTTGGGGACTGTACAAGGGTCCTTCTTTTAGATAGAAATCCTCTACCATAGACTGCTTCACAAGAGGAGCGAGTGTGTGGTTGGGGTACACACTATCGTTGAGAGCAGGGCTATATTGACCCTCCGTCCCATCTTGAATATTTTGGGAATGTCAGTGTTAGAAATTAGCTGTCTGATATTGAAGTTGCTAAAGCTTTCCCCAGTTCTATCTGTTCAGATCTGTTTATTTTGTTAAGTTAATTTTGTTGAGATGATTAAGTGAGTTTTGCCCACTCTGTGACCTTTTTGCTGTTGTTAAGTGAATCACTTGTTAAATTAGAAACACAATTGTTTAATGAATCTGGCTTCCCCAATGATTTGCTTGTCAAAAGGTTACAAAAGAGTATCACATGACCTGGGATACTGCTATCATCTGAGGGTTTAAAAAAGTTTACTTTATTGCTTCTCGTGCAATGAAATTAAATGCCATTTCAGTGTACATTATAACTATAAAAATAAAACACAAACACACATCCTTCACATTCTATACAATTGAATTGAAAACCCCTAATATTACAATACTGTATTGTACTATCCAGTAGAATTCAATATGGTTACTGCCCTGTGATAGAACTGTTTTTCAGCCTATTTGTTCTTGTTTTATTATCCTGTACCATCTGCCAGATGGTAATAATTCAAAAAAAGGGGGGGGGGCAGGATGAGATGGATCTTTAAGAATGTTTTGAACTTTCTTAAGGCAGTGGGAGCTATAAAGCTCTTCCAAAGAGGGGAGAGGGCAACCAATGATCCTCTGGGCAATGATGCTAACTCTCTGGAGCACTGTCCTATTTGACACTGTGCAATTGGCAAACCATACGTAGAAGCAGTAAATTAAAATACTCTCTATGGTGCAGCGGTAGAAGGTCATGAACAGTTTTTCATTCAGTTGTTGTTTCCTGAGAAGTCTCAGATAGTATAATCTCTGCTAGGCCCTTTTGACCAGTGCTGCAATGTGAGTGCCTCAGGTCAGATAATCTTTTATGCTAACACCCAGAAAATTAAAACTGGCCCACTTGCTCCACACGGTCTCCATTGAGAAGCTAGGACTGGATGTCTGATCTGTTCCTTCTATAGTCCACTATAGGCTCCTTGGTCTTATTGGTGTTAAGGACCAAATTATTGTCTCCATACCATGAAAGCAACCAGTCCTCTTCATCTCGATAGGCAAACCCCCTAGAGATGAGTCCCACCACTGTTATATCAGCTGTAAATTTAGTAATACTATTATTAGTGTGAGTGAGAATGCAACCATGCACATAGAGAGTATAGAGTAAGGGACTCAACACGCAATCCTGTGGTGTACCAGTGTTAAGAATAAGAGCTGAAGAGATATACTGTAATTACCTAATCTGACCCTCTGAGAATGGCCAGAAAGGAAATCCATAATCCAAAGGCAGATCTGAGTGAGTAGCCACGTGCCTAAACTTTGATCACATTTATTTGTTTGTTTGTTTATTTAATTCAACCTCTGTGCCGCCCAATCCCAAAGGACTCGGGGTGGCTTACAACAGTATAAAATACAGAAAAAGAAGTCAGATATAAAGTCTGAGCTATAAAACCTTAACCATGGGAATGCCGCAATTGTTGCAAATGTGAAAAATGGTCATGTCACCTTTTTCAGTGCCATTGTAACTTTGAATGGTCACTAAATGAACTATTGCAAGTCGAGGACTGTATAATAGATTAGAATATGTCAGACAGGTGAAAAAAAAATTGAATAATAATTCTTGGAATCTTCTATTCAGAGAACCCAGATACTTAAGAAAATTGGAGATTTCAGAGTGATTCTGGAGTTGGACATAAATAATATAAATAAAAGAAGGAAAAATGAGCCATAAATACTAATACTGATTTCTGTGTAAATGAGATTTCCATTGAAATCTCTGTTTTCAATGGAACCAACATAGCTATCAGTCACTTTTGCAGAATGCATCAAAACAGCTATTTAGGATGTTCTACACACTTAGTAGGCTCATTGGGAAAAAATGTATTTATGAATTACAAAATAGAAACAAAACTGGAAACTGGCAAAAAGAATGGAAGTTCAACAAGTTGCTGTCAATTTGAATGCGATTAAATGTGAATATTGATTTTAATTTTCAGAAGGGCATTTACAACCATGATTAATAAATTTCCGTTTTTTTATATTCTTCTAGAAATAAGTGAAACCAACGAATCTTTGAAAACCAAAATGTCTGAACTGCGTCTCTATTGTGATCTCTTGATGCAGCAGGTCCATACAATACAAGAATATGTACATCATGATGGGAATCATTCCTCACCAAGCATTGAGGTAATATTTAATTGTTTGAAAAAGTTTTTATTCACTCACGTTAAATTCTTGGATTATAAGGATATGCAATGGTATCATGGTGGATCCATAGCTTTATCTGAGAGTACTTCAACAGTCCATCACTGCCATACTACCTGTAATAATCGAATCTCAAAGATATACCAAATATTTTAGATTATATTTTTAAATGTTTATTGTTCCCTTCCAATATAGCAAAACTTTAATTTAATTGTTTTTTTGTCTGTTTTTAGTCTGTTAAATCCAAATGTCCACTATCTCAAAATTTTTGCACAGTATAGTTTGTGTCAGTATCTATCAATTTACATTTGATATGTAAAGTGATATTTTGCATATATTACAAAAATTGATAAAATGACCTAGTGTGTGTATGGGTGCATATTGGTTTAATCTACTTCCTTCTGCACCTTATAAATTAAGAGCTGCACATCTAACATTTCCAAATTATTTAGCAGATAGCAAATAGAAAAAGCCTCTTAATAAGTTAACCTTATTGAAAACTGCATTTATTTTACCGAGAAAACTAAATGAATTCCAAACCTGTATCTCGTTTCATTGCTGTCAAAATGGATCTATATTAACCAATGTGAGAAACATTTTTAGAAATCATTTAATCAAAATGATTTAAAAAACCCAGTAAACAATTGCAAAACTACATGGGTTAATATGTAGTCCTATCTACCCAATTTATAGATTAATTAGCCATCTTAAACTCTATTTAATGCTATTTGCTGTTACCACATTATCATCAATATTTTCAGAATTTATGTTGACAAAATTAGAATGCTAGAAGGCTAATTATTTAAATATATATATGTAGATTAAAAAAAACCCGCTATTAGAATATGACCAGAGGTCCGGAGCAGCATGAGGCTCTTTGGGCCTCCTCCTGTGGCTTTCTATCCCATCACTAGCTGGCCTCGCCCTTCCCTCCCTCACCTGGCCTGAGAAGGTTAGGGCGACGGCGTTAATGGACAAAGGCTTTTAGCTCATTAGCTCCAGCTCCCTGCACTATTCATGTGCTCCTATATTGATAATGAATATGTTGGCATGGGCTTTTCCAGTTTGTCAACATCTGGAAAGTTGCCTGTTCTTTTCTCTATTTTTAAATATTTAATAACTTTTATCGTGTTATAAACAAAGTTACCAGAACAAAAATGTCTGAGGTGGTACAGTGAACATCTCTACCCCACCCAGCCGTTAGAAATGTTAGGGGTCAACAGAATAAGTTAAGTCCCTACAAACCAGCAATTACAATTTCTGGTTTGCAATTAAATTACAGTTAAATTGGTGAAAAGTTTTGCTAGGAAGCAGTTTGTTCTAAAGGTTTTCAATATCTGTTCTTTCATTTTGTTTCCAGAATATGAATGAAGCTTCTTCCTTGCTCAGTGCCACCTGTGATACATTTATCACTACACTTGAAGAATGTGTGAAAATAGCGAATGCCAAATTTAAGCCGGAGATGTTTCCATTGCCTCATCCCGACCCTTTAGTTTCTCCTGTGTCTCCTTCACCTGTACAAATGGTTGGATATTCTTTAATATCAAAATCCCTGAAGTTTTGGGGAACTTTGGGAGGCAGCAGTAGGGGATAAACTAGCATATGGTTCCTCAGTCTTGTCCTTATTCAGGTCACCAGGCTGGGCCTCTACCCAAAGTTGTGAAACTCTCAAACCATCTCAGGAAAACTTACCTATTCTTAACTGCCTTGTTTTAGAAACATGTACTTCTGATAGCAATCTTGCTTGTTCTGAAGGATATTACCTCATACTTTTACTGCCCATAAACTCCATAATATTTGTCTATGAGCAAAAAACCAAGATGGAGTTCAATGGAAATAGAGGACCTCCATGGCTGACTATTCCCAGCCCTAAACTGTTCTATTCCCTTCCAAGCCACCCATGTTTTCTTCTGCAGACCTCGTAACCTCTAAAGCACAAAAGTCCAGACCTAGCCTATTAATCCTAATTTACTTAAACATAGTGCTTCAAGGCCTCCTTACTGTTGGAAACTAAATATTAAAACCAACAATAAAAGCAATGTATTTTTTAAAATTATGATGTTATAAATGCTATTTCATTTACGTTCATATAATGCATGTTCCTCCGAGTACATTCGGAAAAAAACATTCTAAATACATATTTTAAAATAAATATTTCATTACAAATAGACCTGTAATAACCTGCTTCATTATTTATATTATTTTTTAGATGAAACGTTCTGTTAGCCATCCTGGAACTTGTACCCTTGAGAGGTAAGTATAAAGTTGTGATTAAATATTATTCTAAAATCAAAGAAATTAGAACCAAAATGTTGAGGTTCACTTATCCCATTGTGAGATATTGTCCGATCTCAAGTAAATGGGAATATTCCATGATCTGGCAATTGAAATTCACAGCCTGTTGTCCCATATAATCTGACATTAATTTCGGAAGAATGTAGTTCTGGTGAGTTTCTCTTACAGTATATAATTGAAAATTAATTCATGACTAGATTCAATTCACTATGATAGTTTTATTTTGTACAGGCAATCCTCATTTAGTGACTGTTCATAGTTATGACCTTGCAAGTCAGTGCAGTCAATTAGAATATATTTGGGAATTTGGCGTACTCTATTCTCCACTGCTTCTGGAAGGAGAGTCCAGGATGGGTTAACCCTCAATCTTATTGGTAGAGACTGAGTTATAAATTAACATGTTAATTAGGCACCGCCCCTTGCCTGCCCCCAAGGGCTCAGTTTTTAAAACTCAGTCATTGGAAAGAGACTTATGAGTTTAACTTGGTCAAAGTTTTAGTAGAATAAATGTTTTAATATTGATCTAACATGTTTTTTCTTGTCTTTGTTTACTGTTTTTCAGATGCTGTTTCACCAAGGACGGGGTCGCTGCCCTCCGTGGGCACCACCCCCATCACTGGCCCCTATGGAACCTCTTCCCTCAGAGGGTACCGTTTCGGAAGGGGGATTCAGCCCTAGGTCACTGACCTCAGCGGTCAGACCTGGCTGCAGCCGAAGGTGGGGGAGTCCACCCCCCACCCCCACTGGGAGATTGACAGAAACGAGGTTGCCAAAATGAGGAGCCGGATGGCAAGGCAATCCGGAGAAGGCTTACCGCTGCAGCGCTACTCGAATGAGGCGGAACGCGCTGATCATATGTTTGGTGGTGAGGAATGCTGCCGCGGTGACCGCCGTTTGCCTTCAGCAGAATCGGCCTTTCGAGGAGACGCGCGAGTGCACTGAAGGAGCCATATGGCCGGCGGTTTGTCGAGGATCGCGCACGCACGCGCGCAAGGCAACCTGTCAGTCAGCCTCCCAGATGATCAGCGGCTCCCCGTTCATTAGGAAAATTCCTATTGCCGCAGCGGCTGACAGGGATGCTGGCTCGGGAGCCTCAGGTGTCCTGACAGCCACAACGAGACGAGAGGCGATGGCAAATTACCGCCCTCGGCACTCGCGACCGCCATTTTGGAGATCGCCATTTTGGGTGACATGTCGGTCGCGCCCGCCATTTTGGATTACATTTAGGCGGGAAAACCCCCCCACTCCCTCCCACTAATCGCCTGTATAAGCGCGAAGGAGTCACCCTAGTGGGCGGAGTTACATGACACAGAGATCGAGGGCCATTTTGTAGTAGATTACAATAGCCTCGGTCGTGACTTTACATACAGAAAATCTGTCTTCAAGTCAGTGTTTGTTCTGCCTTGACCGCAAGATAAGGATCCGTGAGTACCATGGAGCAATCTGATGCGGGGGCAGAGAAGGTGGCCTGTTCGGCTATGGTTCCCAAGGCAAAGGATAAGGCCAAGTCTAAGCCCAAATCACAGGGAACTTCCTCCTCAGCACTCAGAGAAGCCGAAAGGAGGATTCAGGCGTTAGAGCAGAGGTTGGAGACTGCTCTCCAGGCCCCTTCCCTGACTGCAGGACAATCCCCAAGTCAACTGCTACAGGAGCCTTGACACCACGCTCCATGGCCCAAGGGAATTTGTTACCAGGAAGGGATTGGTCCCCAGATCGCCAGATTAATCAGCAGGCCCAACTGCCCTTAAGCAGACCAGGGTCTGCCACCAATACAAGGCCTTTATGGGGATTTTCACCCCAGACAACTGTAGGCCCAACTGCTTCATTCACCCCCACAGCTGCTGGACTCAGAACTCAGAGTGACACCTGGCAAGGTCTATCTCTTGCCCTGCAGGAGATGATTACTAATGTATACTCGCAGGGAGTAGCATCGGGGGTGCAACAATGCAGCCAACAGCCCCGTCAACCACAAGGCCGGAATCTGTGGTCTGCACCGCCCCTTTCGGGTTTGGAGTTGTCAGAGGGAACATTGCAGGATGACAGCGACAAGGATTATGATCTGTCGGATGACGAAACAACTCCTGAGCCACCTTCAGTTGCTGGACTCTTCAAGCCTGCCTTGTTCAGGATTTTATTACACAAGGCTAAACTAGCGGTGGACCTCCCTGGTCCTGCAAAGGCCGCTGAGACGCCCAGGTCAACTATCCTACTGACAGAACCCAAACCTGAAACAGACCATATCCCGGCACCAGATATTTTTATACAAAACGCCAAAAGACCATGGCAACAACCAGCGGCAGCTCAAGGCCCTTCGGCGTTGGAGCGCAAGTTCTATACCTGTGACGAGGAACTGGAGAATTTGCTCCAATTTCCACCAATTGACCACCCAGTGGTAAATCTGGTTTCTAATGCCATGGTTCCTGCCGAGTCAGGGGACAATCTGAAACCCGAGGACAGGAAGGCGGAGATCCTGCTCCGGAAATCGCATGCCATGTCCGGATGGGGATTTCGAGCAGCGGCCGCTGCTTCTTTCTTCAATAGGGCTTCAATAGCGTGGATTGAAGAAATGATGGCTAAACTGGGACCGGAGGATGGTAGGCTGCGGCAGGACTTGAGTAAGCTGCTAGCCGCAGCGGAGTTTTCGGCGGACGCTACTCTCCACGCTGCCAAGTTCTCGGCAAGAGGGATGGCCACCACGCTTTCATCCAGACGCCTGTTGTGGCTAAGGAACTGGCAGGCCGACACTAAATCAAAGTGGCGCTTGGCCTCCTCCCCTTTCCACGGCGCTGACCTCTTTGGGGAGGTTCTGGATAAAGTCCTTATCGAAGATAAGGATAAGCGGAAGGTTCTCCCCAGGTCAAACAGGCGGCAGGACAGGTGGACTACACCGTACAACATACGGCAGTCCTTTCGTTGGGACACTTCTTCTGGAACGGGCCAGGCCCAGTGACCGTACTCGCAGGGCCGTTTCAACCAGTCTTCATCCTTTCGGAATGACCGGTCGGGCTTCCAGGACAGAACCAGAGGATATCAGCAGGCTAGACGCCCTTTTAGAGGCACAGGCCAGAGGGGCATCAAACGCCCCAAATGACTCCGACGGCAGACAGCCAATAGGGGGAAAGCTTCGCTTCTACAGCTCATCCTGGCGAGCCACATCTTCGGACAAATGGGCAATAGCCACGGTGTCGCGAGGCCTAAGGTTGGAGTTCCTTCAGCCCCCACCCAACCGTTTCCTCCAGTGCCCGACACCACGGAACCCGGCCAAGAAAGAGCAACTGTTTCAGGAGATAACGCACCTATTGCGTATCCAGGCCATAGAACCGGTTTCTATTCCATGATCTTCACTGTACCAAAATCATCAGGAGGTTGCCGTTTGATCCTGAATTTGAAGCAACTAAACCTGTACATCCTGTACAGGAAATTCAGGATGCACTCGTTGCAGACCATCCTGACGGCAATTCGCCTCCAGGACCTTTTAACATCACTAGACCTGAAGGAGGCATATCTACACGTACCAATTTATCCTCCTCATCGAAGGTTTCTGCAATTTTGTGTCGAGGGCGTGCACTATCAATACAAGGCCATGCCATTCAGCCTTTCTTCGGTGCCCCGCACGTTCACTAAGCTGCTGGACGTCCTCTCAGCGAGCCTGCGCGCACAATCGGTGCGCCTAATGGCCTATTTGGACGACATTGTGATCTTGTCCAAATCACGGGCACAGGCTCAGCAGGATCTCGCCCTGACGATGAGGACCTTGACGGAGCACGGCTTTACCATCAATGTGCCCAAGAGTCAGCTGATCCCATCTACCACGCTGCTACATCTGGGCTCCATCATCGACACGACTTCGTGCATGGTGTATCTCTCCCCGGAAAGACGGAAGAACATAGTATCCCTCGTTTCATCCCTTCGGAGAGACAAGAGGACGTCCCTGGCCTTTTTGTCCAGGGTACTAGGGACCTTAGTCTCTTGCATAGGGATAATTCCGTGGGCCAGACACCACATTCGAAGCCTTCAATGGTTTCTGCTGCCAGCCCAGAAGGTCAGGACAAGCAACTCCACTGTGCGGGTTCGTCTTCCAAGGGAGATAAAGGACTCTCTGGCATGGTGGGTCTCCCCAGCCTTGCACTGTGGGCTGTCGTTCCGCACTCACGATCTAGTCACACTGACTACAGACGCCAGTCTCTCGGGTTGGGGAGCGCATATTGGTCAGCAGTGCGCACAAGGCCTCTGGTCCACGGAGGATCTCAACCCGGTGAACATAAATTTTCTGGAGCTCAGGGCAGTTTTCCTGGCGCTCCAACATTTTATTCTTCTGATTCAAGACAAGCATGTACTAGTCCTGACGGACAATGTCGCGACCAAGGCCTACCTCAACTATCAGGGGGGTACGAGGTCGCGACGCCTCATGCAAGAAGCTTCGGCCCTCTTCACCTGGGCCGAGAGGAATCTGGCATCATTATCAGCGGAACATATTGCAGGGGTCGACAACACTCAGGCCGATTGGCTGAGCAGGACCACACTCGACCCGACAGAATGGAAGCTGGACTCGCGACTGTTCCAGGCAATCACGAAGCGTTTCGGCACGCCTCTGGTGGACATGTTCGCGACGCACGCCAATGCGCAACTCCCCAGATTTTACACTCGTTTCCCTTCGCACAAGGCGGAGGGAGTCAATGCCCTAACCTCGCATTGGCCGCAAGGTCTCCTATACGCCTACCCACCAACGAAGATCCTACAGAAGGTGGTAGACAAGATTTTGCAGGAGAGGGCAGAGGTAATTCTGGTAGCTCCGTACTGGCCGCGCAGACCGTGGTTTTCAGATCTAGTGTCTCTTTCAATCTCCCCGCCGTGGAGGATCCCGGACAGAGAAATATCCCTCAACCAGGGATCGGTCAATCACCCGGAACCCCAGTGGTTTCAACTAACTGTTTGGAGATTGAGCGGAGCAGATTGAGGGGACACAATTTGCCTAATAGCATTATATCGACGATACAGGCAGCTCGACGGCCATCCACCTCGAGGATCTACCAGGCCACCTGGTCGGCCTTCTGTAAGTTCTGTCAGGAGAACAACACGGACACGGAGTCGGCTTCGGTGTTGCAGGTATTGGGGTTCCTCCAAGCGGGTCTGGATCGGGGGTTAGCTCCCAATACCCTCAAGAGGCAGGTCGCAGCTTTGTCCACAATTATTAGAACAGGGGATTATAGGTCCTTATCTTTCCATCCTTGGGTAAAGGACTTCATAAAGGGTGCTGCGAATACTCATCCCCCGACAATTCATCGATTTCCGTCGTGGGACCTGTCGTTGGTGCTAAATGCATTGACTGGTCCACCGTTCGAACCCTTAAGGTCCATAACACTTAGGTTTCTAACAATTAAGATGGCCTTCCTGGTCGCGGTTACATCGGCTAGAAGGGTCTCGGACATATCGGCGCTATCTATACGTCCTGATCTTTGTATATTTTACCCTGACAGACTGGTTTTACGGCTAGATCCAGCATTTCTGCCTAAGATTAACTCTCTTTTTCACAGGAAGCAGGAACTAGTGTTGCCTGACTTTTGTTCTCATGGGAATCATCCGTTAGAACTCAGGTGGCACAAACTGGATGTCAGGAGAGCCGTCAAGATCTATATTAGACGGACAGAGTCATTTAGAAGGTCTGAAAGGTTGTTCATCTCTTTCTCACAGACTAAATCAGGGCTTGGGGTTTCTCCCAAGTCCATCAGTCGTTGGATCCGAGAGTGTATTGCTGAGGCTTACAGAACTACCACTCAGACTCTCCCTCAAGGGATTACTGCTCATTCCACTCGCAGTGCAGCCGCATCAGCAGCCTGGATGACACAGGCTTCGGCTGAGGACATACGCCGGGCGGCAACGTGGTCTGCACCTTCTACGTTTATCCGGCATTATAAACTGGACACGTATGCTTCCGCTGAAGCTTCGTTTGGGAGAAGGGTGTTGCAGAGGGTTTGTTCTTCTACTGTTGATCCCTGAATCTGCACTTTCCCTCCCTTGGACTAGAACTGGGGCATATCCCATGTTGGACTCTCCTTCCAGAAGCAGTGGAGAAGAACCGTTGTACCTACCTGAACGGTCTTCTCGATGCTCTGGAAGGAGAGTCCAGACCCACCCAAGTAATCGTTGGATTCAGGGGATTGGGTTTGACTTTTTAGTTGTTTGTGTTTAATAAGGGTTCAATAAAATTGTGTTGGATTATAATGACTTCGTTTTTTAAAACTGAGCCCTTGGGGGCAGGCAAGGGGCAGTGCCTAATTAACATGTTAATTTATAACTCAGTCTCTACCAATAAGATTGAAGGTTAACCCATCCTGGACTCTCCTTCCAGAGCATCGAGAAGACCGTTCAGGTAGGTACAACGGTTCATTTGCCTCCTTAGCAAAATATTTATGTTTAACCTGAAGCGATTTTTTCACCTTTTCATCTTTTTAAGTATTATTTTTGGCAACATATGTCAGGGATTTACAAACAAGATTAATGAACCCAAAAAACCTGTGTGTCTTAAAAACATATAACCTGTGCAATATTTTAATTTTAGGAGCAGTCGCTTTGGAAAAGAACCAAATGTAGCTTCCCATCAGCTTTCCTATCGGTGGAGAAGATTAGCCTCAGATACAGAACCTTCAATGGATATTGCTTTTGAAGATACAGACAGTAAGGATATGACCTTATGGGTATTGTCATTACTTTGTACTCATTTTTCTTACATCTCAGCCTATATTTTTGCTAGAATAATAGTGAATATCAAAATAAATTACAGCAACAGTCTTGCACCATACTCATTCAACTAAGATGAATTCAGTACTTTGTTAAAGATATAGAACAGGCACAATGCAGTAAGCAGTGAAAAAGTAGAATAGGATAGAATTTTTTATTGGCCAAATGTGATTGGACACACAAGGAATTTGTCTTAAGATTAAGATTTAAGATTTAATTGGATTTGCATCTGGCCCCTCTCTGAGGACTCGGGGCGGCTCAGAGCATGTACAGAAAAACAAGAAACAGTAATAACAATCCAATTAATAATACATTAAAAAACAATCTTTAAAATTCTAATTTAAAAAAACCAAAAAACCCCTATCAATACCATTCATTCAACAATCAAACTAAAGCATTCATTGATCAGGGGGGAAGATCTAAGGAACCCCAGGCCTGGTGGCAAAGATGAGTTTTTAAACTCTTTTGGAAGGTGAGGAGGGTGGGGGCAGTATGAATCTCCGAGGGGAACTGATTCCAGAGGGCCGGCCCCCCCACAGGGAACTCCCTTCCCCTAGGTCCCGCTTGCTTGGTCGACGGGACCCTAAGGAGACGAACTCTGTGGGACCTCACCGGTCACTGGGATTCGTGCGGCAGAAGGCAGTCTCGGAGATAGTCTGGTCCTATGCCATATAGGGCTTTGTAGGTCATAACCAACACTTTGAATTGTGTCCGGAAACAGATCAGCAGCCAATGCAGTCCGCGGAGTGATGACGAGATATGGGCATGTCTTGGAAGGTCCAAAACTGCTCATGCGGCTGTATTTTGGATGAGCTGAAGTTTCTGAACACTCTTCAAAGATAGCCCCATGTAGAGAGCATTGCAGTAGTCAAACCTCGAGGTGATAAGGGCATGAGTGACTGTGAGCAAAGTCTCCCTGTCCAAATAGGGCAGCAATTGGTGCTCCAGGCAGACCCGGGTAAACGCCCCCCTCGCCACAGCTGAAAGATGGTGTTCTAATGTTAGCTGTGGATCGAGGAGGATGCCCAAGTTGCAAACCCTCTCTGAGGGGGTCAATAATTCCCCCTCCAGGTGATGGATGGACAGATGGACGTGTCCTTGGGAGGTAGTACCCACAGCCACTCCGTCTTGTCTGGATTGTGCCTGAGCCTCTTGGCACCCATCCAGACCCTGACAGCCTCCAGACACCGGCACATTACTTCCACTGTTTCGCTGAGTGGACAGGGGGTGGAGATGTACAGCTGAGTGTCAGCAGCATACTGATGATAACTTATCCCATGCCCTTGAATGATCTTACCCAACAGTTTCATGTAGATATTAAATAGCAGAGGGGAGAGGACCAACCCCTGAGGAACCTCAGAAGGTAAGGACCTAGGAGTCGACCTCTGACCCCCCCGCTAACACTCACTGCGACCGACCAGAGAGGTAGGAGGAGAACCACTGTAAAACGGTGCCTCCCACTCCCAACCCCTCCTGCCGGCGTAGAAGGATACAATGATCAATGGTATTGAAAACCGCTGAGAGGTCAAGAAGCACCAGGATAGAGGATAAACCCCTGTCCCGGGCGTGCCAGAGATCATCCATCAGCGCGACCAAAGCAGTTTCCGTGCTGTAGCCAAGCCTGAATCCTGACTGCTGAGGGCCTAGATAATCGGCTTCATCCAAGGACGGCTGGAGCGCCACCACCTTCTCAACAACCTTCCCCATAAAGGGAAGGTTGGAGACTGGATGATAGTTGTTGAGAATGGCTGGGCCCAGGGAAGGCTTCTTGAGGAGGGGGTGCACAAGTACCTCCTTGTAGGGAGCCGGAAAGGACCCCTCCCTCAAAGAAACGTTGGTGCATATGCTCTCAGTGTACATAAAGGAAAAGATATGTTCATCAATAATCATAAGGTACAACACTTAATGATAGTCCAGGTACAAATAAGCAATCAAATCATATTAGAAACCGGTCAATATAAATTGTAAGGATACGAGCAACAAAGTTAGTCATACAGTCATTAGTGGGTGGACATGGGTGATAGGAACAATGAGAAAATTAATAATTGTGCAGATTTAGTAAATAGCTTTACGGTATTGAGGGAATTATTTATTTAGCAGAATAATGGAGTTCGTGGAAAACATTGTTCTTGTGTCTAGTTCTGGTGTGCAGTGCTGTATAGCATCGTTTTGAGGGTAGGAGTTGAAACATTTTAATGTCCAGGATGCGAGGGGTCAGTAAATATTTTCACAGCCCTCTTTTTGACTCGTGCAGTATACAGATCCTCAATGGAAGGCAGGTTGGTAGCAATTGTTTTTTCTGCAATTCTGATTATCCTCTGAAGTCTGTGTCTGTCTTGTTGGGTTGCAGAACCAAGCCAGACAGTTATAGAGGTGATCCATTCCCAATGTTAATTATCCTCTATTGTCTTTTTTCTGATTCTGTAAGTTGGTCATCCAGCTCCTCCATCTTCTCAATTGCTTCAACTTTCCCTTCAACTTTCTGTAAACGTTGTTCATTTTTTCCATAAATTCTTTCACCTCCTTCAGTTCTTCTTCCACTTTGCCGATATTTCTTTGTTGGTTTCTTTAAGATCTGCTTGCATAGCTTGCATCATACTTTTCAATTCCGTGGTATTGAACTTGTGTGTCTGTGCTGCAGTATCTGCCACTTTGTGTTCTGGACTTTGTTGTTGAAGTGGTTGCTGGTATCGAATGTAGTGGTATCTTCTTCATCTTTATCAATTCTTGTGATCCAAATATTTATAATCCAATAAAAAAGGAAAAAGGGAAAAATAAAAAGAGAACAAAAATAAAGAAAGAAAGAAAGAAAAGAAAGAAAAGAAAAGCGAATAAGTTTCAATATATTCCAATAAAAAACAGGAAGAAAAATAACAAATAGAAAATAAAATCACCTTAGCACAAATAAAAAAGGATAAAAATAATCCAGTCCTTCAATAGTCCATTGTGAAGGCAAGAGGAAAAAAACAACCTCCATAATTCACTACTAAATAATAAATTGCTTCCAACTAACAAAAAAGAAAAAGGGAAGGAGAAAGATATTTAATTTCAGGCTCTTCCCACCTTAATCCAATGAACAAAATCAAAGGAAAAGAGAACAATTTATTCCAAACAAAAATGTGTCAAGCCAAAACAACACTTCCCCACAGTAACAACGCAATACTGTATTGCCTCTTGTATGTCTTGCTCTTATCAAACTAAAAGGAGAAAAAAAAATCTACCAGCTCTTTTCAAGGCTATAATATAACAACTTTTGTCACTAGATGGCACTGTGACCCAGCCAATAAGTCCAATAGCCCAACACAGTTTAATTAAAAAATGAAAGCCAAAGAAAAAAAGCAGCCAAATTAAAATAGGGAGGAACAGTAATAATACTGTATATATATAAAAAATTCACAGGCACTTACATATTATAACTCCAAATCCATATCAATAAGTGGCTCTGTGACTCATCTTATCTTCAACCCTCTTTTTTTTCTGACTCTGCTTTCTCCGCCACTAAGACAGGGAGCAGTTTAAAAGAAAAACTGCTCACCCCTCTCTATAGCCACATCCAAGCAGCTTTTTTGCTCTTCTCACACATTCCAGGTATTTCCTCTCTCCATAATCATGCAAATCAATCACTTAAACCAGTGGTTCCCAAAGTGGATGGTACTGCCCTCTGGGGCGCGTTGGGATGCCTTAGGGGGCCTTAAGAGGCAAGGGTGGTGGCAGGGGGGCACTAAGAGGGGCCAGAAGGGCGGCAGATGGTTTGTTGGTCTTGTCCGTGCGCTGCTACCCATGTCCACCCAATTGCCTGCTTGCCACTTTACCCACCACTCTTTTCCCGGCGGGGGCTGGGTGGGCCATGAAATGGGCATCTTCCTGGAGTTTAACAGCTTTGTATGTCTTCGGCTGGTCTGTTTAGGAAAAATAACTTGCAAAATACAGAAAATCTTCTCACGGGGGTGAGCAATTAACGACTTCTCACAGCAAGAAGAGTTTCTGTATTTTACAAGCTTTCTTCCCAGCCGAAAGACACACAGAGCTGTAAAACTCCAGTAAAACGGCCATTTCGCAATGGGAGACAGTTTGGGGTTGACAGAGCAGTTGGAGCGGGTCACAAAATGGGCCACATATGGCTTGAGTGGTTGACCCCGAGGGTCCTTGACAGGGGAAGTGGGGTCCCAATTCAAGGGGCACCAAAGCTTTGGTACCCTCAATGCTGCTTGCTCAACCAGTTATATATGCCTGTTGCCGCTGCAGGAACTGGGCTTTGTGGAAGCAGGCACAGGCCATCCTCTGCAGAGGAGTTCTTAATTTTGCACAGAAAGCAGACGGGGGCAACTCACTCCCTTTCCCTGCACTTCTGTCACTCATGGTGCTGAGGACGACAAATGGAAGGCCGACGCCCCCCCCCACACCTTTGTCTAGAGCTGCTGGAGCCTTGGCTGAGGGGCTCTTTGTTGCTGGTGGTTTAAGCATCTGCGGCATGCGTGTGGAGGAGCCAGAGCCAGAGAGTTGCTGTGGTTACAAGAGCGATTCCAGAACGGGCGGCCAAAATATACTGTACTAGGGGAACCCTGTATGGCCGTAAATAGATTGGGGTCTTAGCTTATTGGCTGACCAGGAATGAAACAACTTTCCTGTATTTCATCCAGCGAGGGAGAGAGGTAGAGGGAGAGAATTGAGAAGTGGTTATGTGCACATCCCACGGGACTTTTTCACGGCGGTTCCTGCCTGTCCCGATTCTCCCCCTTGCTGCGCACGCTCAAGAGAGAGCAATCGAGAGGTGGCTATGTGCGCACAAAGCAGGACTGGTTCAGCTGCATTAGGCTGCATCTGGCAGCGTTTTCAAAAACGCTTCTCTTCCTTGGCCAAGCTACCAATGAAATAATCAGCTCCACCTCCCTGCCCAGCCCAGGAGGCAAGGGAAGGGAGGGAAGAAGGAAAGAGAAAGGGAGGAAAGAAGGAAGGAGAGAGAGCGGGAGGGAGGGAGAGAGAGAGAAAAAAAGAAAGAAAGAGAAAGAAAGAAAGAAAGAAAAGGAAGAAAGGAAAGGAAGGAAAAAAAGAAAGAAAGAGGGTGGGAAGGAGGGAGGGAGGAAGGAAGACAGAAAGAAGGAAAGATGATGGGAAGGAAGATAGACTGAAAAAGAAAGGAGGAAGGGAAGGGAGGGAACAAGGAAGGAGAAAGGAAAGATAGAAGAGAAAGAAAGAAAGAAAGAAAGAAAGGAAAGAACAGGAGGGAAGGAAAACATACAGAAAAAGAAAGGAGGGAGAGAAGGGAGGGAAGAAGGAAAGAAAATGGAAAGAAAGAAAAAAGGAAGGGAGGAAGGAAGGAAGACAGAAAGAAAGAAGGAAGACAGAAAAAGAAAGGGAGGGAAGGGAGGGAAGTAGGAAAGAAAAAGGAAAGAAATAAAAAGAGAGAGGGAGGAAGATAGATGGTAGGAAGGAAGGTAGACAGAAAGAAAAAGAAAGCAAGAAGGGAGAAAGGAAAGAAAGAACTAAAGAAAAACTTATCACCACAATTGAGCCTAACATTTTAGTTGCTAAGCAAGAGCATTGTTAAGTGAGTTTTATCACATTTTACAAGTTAGCCACACCCACCCGGTCCCCTGACCACCAAGCCATGTCCACCTGAGGGGGCGGCGGGCACTGAGGATGGGTTTCTAGCACCAAGGGGGTAGGGGACTGAAAAGGTTTGGGAACCACTGACTTTAAACAGTTCAGCTCACCCAGCTGCAATGGCTGCCCCAGCTAATGGCAACAGCTGAAGTTCAGAAGACTGTGGTCTGTTCCCTGTGGGGGGCGAGGTGTCTGTGATTTCCCCCAGGCCACTGATTTGTGCCTTTCCATCATTTCCAGAGTGGCTTTAATCCAATTCCGGGTCCCCAACAGCTGGGAATATCAGGGTTTCCCACAGCTTGGCTTATATGCGATATGAATTGGATATAGGATTCCCAACACATGAGACTGCTAGGTGATCTTTAATGGAATCTTATACCTTAGCAGATCCCAGACACTAGCTTACTTCATAAAGTATCTAATTCTGAAAGGTGATTTATGTGTAGGACTTAGATGTTGGGATGACTTCCTGGTATGGTATAAAATATATGGCAGTGGGAAGCCTGGCATAACAAAGCTATTGCTAGCCTAACTAGATAGCAATAGAAGAAAATACTTGTATTTTCAGGGCTGAACGGTGGAGTCCTTGGTGGTCTCTGACTTTGGCTGTTGGCCTGCAGACATTTCATCACCCAGTGAGGTAACATTTAGGGAGTAGGGTACACTGATAGGGCAAACCACTGTATATAAACAGAGAGCAAACTACACTTCCTTTGAACATGGATGATTTTACCCAGTTGGTTAATGAAATGTTTGCAAAAAATCCAACCAAATTCAGAGAACATCTGCAAGTAGATCCTGCTTACTTAAGTGCATCATAAGCATCTGGTATAAAATCTTCCTAGGTGTCTCTGTCCACATGAAGCAAAACTGCCAGGGAAGAATAGAATTAAGGTTTCATTTGGAACATCTTTGCTTAAGCTCACAGCACTGTGATTCAGATAGGATAGTGTCTCCTTGTAGAAAGTAAGCAAAGCAGGACAAATTGATTGAAGTGTGCTTTTCATGTTGCAGGACTAGCAACATTCAATTCTAGAGGAGCCCTCAATGGAGATTTGGCACCGCCGGCTGTTCCTGAAGCAAAGCTGTTGCTGTCTCAGAAACCCAGAGTGACCGAAGAGACTCTTTCTGAGCCAATCTCCTGAGGCAAGAGAACATCCCCCCACTGCCTCTGAGTAATGCTATGCAAAAGCTGCTGTAATTCTGCTCTCATCGTGAGGGAGTAGTAGTTCCCTATGTGAAGGTTTTCTCTGCACTTTATAGAATAATGTAAAAACTATATTTGAAGTGTATTTTATCTTTATATAGTTGACTTGCAAAAGTATTTTCCTAAAAAGAAAATTTCAGTTTGGGTATTTTTTAATAGATAGGTGGATTCCTCTTTGTAAATACTGCTCTTCTTTTTACTGGGTGTGATAGTCTGACCAACCTTGAGAAACAGGTTTCAGATCTAGATTAGGGAAAAACTGTCCCCTAGACCAGTGGTCCCCAACGTTTTTTCCACCAGGGACCAGTTTCAGCAAGACAATTTTTCTATGGCCTGGTGGGGGCGGAAAGGGGTGTGGTTGGGGGCGGGATTAAGCATGGGGGTGCTGGTCCTCCCCGCCCCTCTTTCCCGCCATCGCCCTGTAGCCGGCAGAACCTGCCTCCCAAGCCCTCTTGCCCAGCGGGAGCTAAGCGCTGGAGAGAGGGGGTCAGGCTGGCCCTCCTGCCTCCCCCCAGCCAAAAACGCAAAAGCACCCCGCGGCAGAAGCCAAAAGAGGCTTGAGCCTCTCGGTCCTTCCTGCCCCTCTGTCCCGTCCATCGTCCTGTGGCCGGCAGAACCTGCCTCCCGAGGCCTCTTGCCCGGCGGGAGGCGAAGCGCTGGAGGGAGGGGGTGGCGGCATGAGGGCCGGCAGCTGCTGACTCCACGGACCGGTGCAACATGCCCCGCGGCCCGGTACTGGTCCGCGGCCCGGTGGTTGGGGACCCCTGCCCTAGACTGATCCACTGAATTTAATCCCAGAGTTCCTTTACCAGAAATATATTCTCCTGAGAACAGTCTCTTTCCCACCAATATCAGTGGCAGTCCATCATATTGTAATGACATCTTTATTTCAGGACAGATTTGTGGTGGAGTTTGTTAAAAGACTGAGATGATTCCTAAAAGGTATCTCATTAGTAATCTCTCATCCACCACTGTGTCTTTTTTTAAAGATACTACCTAGATTTTTAAAGTATATCTGAAATTCCATTGAACAAGGTAGAATGTCAATGCATCAGAGGGAACATTTCAGCCAAAATTAAACACTTAAAAGTCACACCAATGCTATCAAGTGAAATGGATATGGAGTAAAGTCGGTGAGATTTTATAGTGCTTAGTTTGAGTTAGACCTAATCTGATTAATTAAATATCAGCCTAATAGCTGAAAGCATCTGCATTTTTTCTTTGACTTGCACCCAAAAATATAGCCAATCAGAAATATGTTATGGATGTGCAGTATTTTTTTAAGCACACATATGTAATTATGAGGCATTATGCTATACACTGGTTAAAGATATTTTAACATTTAAAAAGATACGTATTCCTTTTTGCACCATAAAATGCCTATTTAATCTTACTGCGATGAAAAGATAAGAAAACAGGCTTAATTCTTATTGAGATTTTCCTCACTAAATATGGCTTGTGGCAGTGTTTGCTTGTTTGTTTTTCATGTTAATTGGGCAGAATCCATCAGTGTTAGGAGCTTGCAAGGCAAGTAAAGGCATATTTTAATCTTGTGTTAAACAGTGTTTCCTTTGTCTGGACTGACCCCCCCTCCCCAGTACCTCCCCCTTTTCTTTTTTAGTATGAGGCAAAACTAATCTTCAGAGTGTCTTTTCAGCAGGTTTTTTTTTTTTACATTAGTGCTGTTTTATAAAGTCTGCTCTTCAGCTGTTGTTGTGATGTATTCGTGTTTGCAGCAGAACATGTATGTTAATGAACCTTTACGCCAAAGGGAGGGTGGCTTTCATCATGGTGGGCCCTAGTCTCAGAAATCAGAAAAATACAGCAAGATCCTCTTCTATTCACTCCCTGCCACTTGCCTCTGTCAGTGCTGGGAGGCCAAATTCTAACTAAAGCTTGTAGCAGTCATTTATGTCAGGGGTTCCCAACCTTGCGTAAGACTTGTGGACGTCAACTCCCAGAATTCCTTAGCCAACTGAGGTGAAGTCCTCACATCTTAAAGTTGCAAAGGTTGGAGACCCCTGATATATGGTACATCATGGGCCCAGCTGGCCCGAAAGAGCTCTGGCGATGCCACTCTGTTTCCGCCAGAGCAAAGAGGAAATATGGGACTTGAAGTTCAGCAGTGTTTGCACAGACATGTCTGAGGGGTTGTGTCCAAAGTTGTTAAATGTTTTGAAATGTATATTTTTGTTTTTTATTCACTTTGGGATAGATTTAGTTAATGTATTGACCATAGAGCACTTTAAAAAAAAATGCTTTTTTTTAAAAAAAAAGTGATGTAAGTGTTCAATAAATGCAGTTTTTACACAGTCATTCTCTCTTCATTTATAATTGCATAACTTTTGATCATTGGAGGTTTTTAAGAAAAGGCTGAATAGCAATCTATCTGAAATGGTATACTGTAGGTCTCCTGTTTGAGCATGGGGTTAGACCAGAAGACTTACACAGTCACTTCCAGCTCTGTTCTGGTTGAATGATAAAGGGTTTTTTAAATGCTAAGGCTTTTACTACCCTCGCCTCGAACTAAAAAGAAAACCTCTCCCTAATACAAATAAGCAGACTCTGTAGTTGTAAGAAGGGTGGCAGAAGCACGAACGGCACTCTGAAGAAGAATATATGTTAATATCACATTGCTGTGGCAACATTTTAATGACAGATACCAGATTTTTGTGTGTGTTTTGGTGCCACCTTCCAGGTACTTACTTCCGTTTACAAAACAGCACAACCAAAGGTGTCTGTGCCTCTGCATCGCTCCAACCTCACAGTTTTTTTACTGACTGCCTCTGTGGATTGTATGGTTCTTATTCATGCTTTGAGTCATGCTATCAGAAAAAATGATTTATTGACTTGTAATGTCATTCACTGATTTGGCAATCACCAATATGGTGATAAACCCATCAGAATAACTCTGCCTGCCATAGTCTATTGTCTTCTAACATGTCATGGTGATGTGAGAATATTGATAAAAGATTTCCTTTGTTTTATTTGCTTTACTATTATTCTTCTTCCACAATTCTCTGTTACAGAGGTGCCTTTCTCTATTTCAGAGGTGTCAAACACGTGGCCTGCGACCTGGATGAGTCACACGCTGGCCACGCCCACCCCCATTTTAATTAAGGGACAAAAAGTTGCAATAGATAACATGATGGCAATGTGACGATGCGGGTTTGAGACACCTGCTCAATTTAGAAAAAAAGGAAAGGATATTC
Organism: Erythrolamprus reginae; assembly: GCF_031021105.1. Lineage (NCBI taxonomy): Eukaryota > Metazoa > Chordata > Lepidosauria > Squamata > Dipsadidae > Erythrolamprus > Erythrolamprus reginae. Next base: position 194,772,119 of record NC_091950.1, read on the forward strand.
AGAATGAGTTTGATAATCCTACTCTGACTGAAACATTTTCAGGTTTCAAACATCATCCCCAGATTTTGGTGGTAATCGCAGAGTTGCATTTTTCAACAAAAACAAGCAGTACATGTAAAGAAAATAAAGTCAATTCTCCTGCTGCTTCCTTGCCTGGTGAAATATGCAAGGCAGGATTCCCATATATTTAACAATGGCGTGATGAATGAAATTCCCTTTTCTCACTTAACTTTTTGTTTTCATGCCATTGCATTTTATTTAATTCTTCCTTTTATGAATCAGGGATGCTTAGTGCGTCAGGAATAAAGTATGTAGGATTTAAACGGTTTCGTTTTGTGTAGATGTAAGAGTAAATATTTAAATGGGAAAAACTGTGTGGTCTGAGAACAATCCAAAATCATGCAGCCGAATTTCACAATGTTAAGGAACTGAGGAACCATTCATTTGTAGTTTCTGGATCATGGGTTACCCTCCACCCCCAAACCCTGCCCAAACAGAGGTTGAAAGTAGGAGAAAAAGGAAGAAAAAAGACTAGAATACAGAGGTGGTAATATGCAGGTGGCATGCTTTATTTAAAAGGAACACTATCTCAAGGAGGTTCAGTAAAATAGCTAAGAGCTCACTAATAGTTTACTACTTTACTACTATACTAAATTTTTGTTCAGGGCAAAATGTGATGTTATAGCAACAGTTTACATTATCTTTAAACTGCGGTTCAGAACTTAGTTGCCCAGACTTGACATTATCTACCTAAATACTAACACTATTACATAATCACTGCATCCATGGAACCTCCAAGAGTTGGCACTGCTTCTGCACATGAGTTCCTAAACAGCTTTGTTCAATAACGGGATAGCCAGGTGATGTTACTTTTTTTGTAAAGCTGTTCAGGCAGTCATTGTGCCAGAAACAATGCATAGAGAGGCGATGAACAAAATGCTGGCCGCTGACATTTTGTTCCATCTATGGTAAATCAGTCATGAGCAAAATAAAGTTTGACTTTCAGACTCAACATAAGCTATTAGAGTGGGGCTTACAGGAGGGTAAATGCAAACCTCACCAATAGCTTATGTTTCTGATTGCAAATAAATTCATGCACGCAGTGAAACGTGCACAGCATAATCTCTTAGGTGTCAGGAAAGGAGTCTTCAACAGGGAGCCTCTCTACCTGTTGAGGCAAACTTAGACATCAACTTTGTGTTGAGGCACCAATATTAGTTCAATGTTGAGCAGGGTATTCGTTCCGTCAGGAACTTTCTCCTACCAACGGTTCCAAAAGTTACATTTTCAAATGTCATAAAATAAATGGTACAAAACTCCATAACCGTTATCGTCGGCTATATACAGTATGTACATGTCAAATGAAAAAAAAAACACGTTTTAAAGTCACATAATGATGACTATAAATCATAGCATAATTTCTAGGACCTTGTTCTCGTTCAGGAAGGTATAAAAATACTATTTTAAAAACTATATATTTACAAATCGGTTATTTCAGTCCGTGTGAGTCGCTTGGCAGAAGCCAAGTGCAAAGAAAATAATGGTACTTTCTACATTGATCGAATGTTAATGTTCACAGTGGCAGAGTCAATGCCAAAGTCGTTTTCTAAATTCAGCGTGTAAAGGCCCTCATCGTTCTTCTGAACATCCATTATGATAAACGTGGTTAAATCTTCACAGGTTTCAATGTGGAATCTGCCCCCCTGGCTAGAAATATTTTGTCCTCGGCGGGACCACGTTATTTCAGGAGTAGGTTCTCCAGAGAAAGCACAGGAGATGGTTAGCACTTTTCCTTCCTCGATGGAGATATCACTTGGAAGTGCTTCGATTTTGGGAGGTATCCCTTTGCAAATCAAGAAAAAAAAAGTTGAAAATTAATTCTCGATGGAGGTTACGACTTCATCGGGACAGGAGGTATATTCTAAAGGAAGTAGCGGGGATTTCTCTAACTCTACGTATAATTGTATTGCTCACCTCTCATACCAGATTTAAGCAAGCTACTAGTCGAACTCTCCATTTGGGTCAGACTAGATTTCCCCGTTAGACTGCTGGAGCTCATCTCTACAAAGGATTCTTGCATGGAAGACATGCTTTTGGCAGACATGCTTGCAAATTTCGTTTCAGTCATACTGCTACTGCTGAACGAAGTTTCTTGTTTAGAAGCGGCCATTTGAAATGACTGTGCAGAAAAACTCTCCTGCATGCTCGCTTCACCACTTCTCCTCAAGACTACCTCTTTTGGAGATTCTTCAATTAGAGCTGTGGAGCATAGCAAACGTACATGGAGGGAAAAAAAACACCAATGACACCACATTAGCTGGTAAAGACACATGTTCTCTATTGACTTTATGAAAAGGGCAACAGAAGTGGCTTGCAATTTGAGGAAAGCTGAATCTGGGTTTTGACATAAGGTTCCAATAACGGATAATAATGCAAGAATACCCTATGTTAAATAAGTTATTATTACAACGATCAGATGACTTAAAATTACTCATTAAAATTATAAGTACTGAAGAATTGTGGGGGGAAAAGACTTGTTTTCCTCATTCATATTCATTGAAAGCCCCATTAAAAACATACTACAGCTTTCCTTAAATACAAGCCTGTGTACAAAGAAATAGCAAACACAAAATAACCCAATGATTCCTTGGATATGTACAGCCTTATACGTTATCTGAAAACTTCAATACTTTTTAAAATCCTGGAAGGCTGTGCACCATTTGGAATTTGAGAGTTTTTTAAACAATTATCACCAGAACCAAGGGGTTAATAGCCAAGATATGTTAGGATAGTTGAAAGCTTTATGACAACACTGAGCTGGCATAATTTTTTTTCTTAAATATTAATGATATGCTTAAATATAATAACATCCTCATTTATATTGCACATTTGATTCATTGCATAAAGTAGCATGTCATTAAAGAATTCACAAAATCAGCTGACTTTCTTATATCATCTAAGTCCTGGTGCCATTAAAGGAAAACTGGAAGACAAAATTAACTTACAAAGGACGGTCAAGGATGCTGTTGCAGAGCATTGCCCGTGAAAATTTTTTGCTTTGACTGTGTATTTTCCACTATCGCTCAATGCAGCATTTTGGATTGTAAGAGAATAAACATTCTTGAAACGGTTTACTTGGATGTTGGATGAGAGAGAAATCTGATAACAGGAAGAGAGGTTTAATTAATGTCATGTTTAATTCAAGCATGCAAATAATTTTTTTATGGCTAACAACTAATTACTTACTGGTTGATTATCTTTAAACCAATGAACCTCAGGAGAAGGATCGCCAGTGACTTCACAGGTCAGTAGCACACTCTGTCCTTCATTAACATTTTGAGATTTTGGTTGAGTGATGAAGGTTGGGGCATTTGAAAGATCTTTGGAAACTTTCATTTCAAAGTGACATTTTATGAAACCATCTTCTGTCTTTCCTTCACAGGTGAGTATTCCTTCATCTTTCTGAGTAGCCTTGCTAATGGTCAATGAATGGTCATTTCCAGATACACCATATCTATAATCTTCAGAGTTAGCTATCTCTAGTCCATTTAGCAGCCATTTTATATCAGAAGCATTGGGAATATTGGCTTTGACAACAGTTCTTTCGCCTTCAGACACGGACATTTGGGTGGTAGTGGCTTTAACTTCTGGATAAGGTTTCTTAATATCTTCAGGTATTAGAGATTTCTTAACAATTTCCTCTTGGACTACTGCCTTTTCTTGAGAAGTCACAGTAGCTTTCTTTTGGGTAGATAATTCATGGACTTCTTCTTCTTTCTGAACCAGCTTTTGCATTTTGGCTAAGCTCGATATCTGAGAACTTGCATTTTTGAATGCTTGGCCAGTAAACTGGAAGCTAGTTTTAGAAGCGCTACCTTCTCCAATAATCTCACATGTATATTCACCTTGGTCAGAGTCCTGAAGGTTATGAATGTTAAGTTCATAAGTTCCATCGGCTGCATAATGAAACTTGAAATGATCATCTTCTTTTAATTTCTTGCCATCTTTATACCAGGCTACTTCTCGGACACTTAACACGCTGCTCTCAACTGAACAGAATAGTTTCACTTTATCACCCGAAACGTCAACCTTCAGTTGTTGTGTTATCTTGGGAGCCATAACAACTGGCAAGTCTACTTTTTCAGCTGGTGCAGTTTTCTCTGCGACAGTTGATTTTGCTTTGGAGGGGGCAGGAGATGGTTCAGGAGACTTTACTCGCTTTGGAGATTTTACTCTGTCGGGAGATTTCACATGCCGTTCAGGAGACTTGACCCTTGGAGGTGACGTAACTGCTTTTTCTGGAACCTTTTTTTGTTGCACAGTTAAACTAAAGTGAGCTTCCTGCCTTCCTTCAGAATTTTCAACCACAACAGTATAGCTGCCTTCATCTGACATCTGGACAGATGAAATTTCAAATGTAGACTTATATTCAGTGCGTGTCACTTGATAACGCCCAGAGGAAACAAGAACCTGTCCGCCACGTAGCCATGTCACTGTTGGTGTTGGTTCACCATCAGTGTCACATGAAAATCTTGCAGTCTCGCCTTCAGAAACTGTGATTGAGCGGGGTTTTGTTAATATTGTAGCAGGTAGAGTGGTTTTAAATTTCCGGTGCACAGCTTTTTCTTTTATTGATTTTTCCTCTGATGCACTCATTTTCTTCTCAGCAGAAGCATGATGTTCATATGATGATAATGACTCCCTTGTTGCTGTCAGTTCCGACTTGACTTCTCTTACTGAAGAGCTTGCTTCTGTTTCGGAAATTTTCTTAAATGACGAGATTGCATATGCATCAGTTCTTGTCAGATCAGGAATAACAGTTCTAGGAACTTCCTCATCTCTGCGCTGGGAACTGTATGTAGTATAGTCTCCTCCTGTAACATCTAATGTTGCATAGTCTGAACATTCTCCTCTGTAGTTTGTAGACACAACACGGTATGTGCCACTGTCATCAATATGACAATCAAGGATCTCTAAGGTCAACACACCACTAGTGTTAGTGAAATGTATCTTATGGCTCTCGTGGATTTCAACGCCATTATGATACCATTTCACCTCAGCAGTTGGCTTGGACTGAACATTCAGAATAAATCTGGTGTTGGTGCCACACGGGACACGATGTGAACGCATTCGGAGAGTGATGCGTGGAGCATGATCTAGAGTGAAAGGTTCTTGGGTCAGAACTTCATGTTTCCTTTCCATTGTTTTCTGAGTTTTCAAAGCAGCTTTCATGGACTCATACCTGGAAAATATATCAAACCTCGCTGTCCTTTCAAATCTAGAGAGAGATCGCTCACTGGATACTGGACTTGGTGAACGTGGACGAGTTCTTTCGGGCGTGGGAGATCTTCTCTCAGGTTCTTCCACAGGATGTGAATGAGGCCGAATTAATTCTGACACAGGTCGCATCAATTCAATATAAGTTGGAGAAAGAGAGCGTCTTCTTCGGAGTAATCTTGAAGGAGGTGAATATTCCCGATGAACATGTCTCACCATTTCAATTTCCTCTTCTTCCTCTCTTGATGTGATTTCAGTTATTTCTTTTTCTCTCCTCCTTCTCATCCGTCGCTGTTCTTCCTGTGACATATATTCCAACTCACTCTTATATTCAGAGAGCCGCTGCGTGGTAGTAATTGGTCGTAAGAGTTCTTCCTCTTCTTTCTCAGCCATTATCCTCTCCTTTTGTTTAGGTTGCCGGTAAGCTGCTCTGTCATGACGTGTTCGAAGCTGGGCATACGTTGCAGTCGTGTCTTCTTTAGTGGGAATATGATAGGTTGCGTATCTCAACTCTCTTCCCCTAGATACTTCCGCAGCTCTCTGTGCATCTGAGGCAGAGTAATGAAGAGAGGATAATTCAAAGCGTGGGGGGCTTCTGCTTGGAGGTGAGGCAGAAAAACCTAACTCCAATTCTTCTTCAAGTAGCAGTCTTTCTTCTTCAATCCTCTTCATGGCCAAGTAATCGTCGACAGGCAGAAGTATTTCTTCATCCGATAGATCACCAAGGGATCGCCTCCTTGGCCTGTAATAAAAGTCATAATCAGGAGAGGGTGTGCGCCGACGTGCCGGTCTCACTATTTCAAGATCGTCTTGTGACAATTTAGGTATGCGCCACCTAGGTTTATATTGATCCGAAATGCGTGGCAGTGGCATCACGTAGAATTGTTCCCATCTGGAAAGACGGATGCGCTTGGGTCGCTTCTGAACAATTCTGTCCAGTTTTCCTGGCATCTCATACTGGTCTCTCAGCCTCTTGTACCACTTCATGTCCGACATAGGCACAAATAGTTTGATGTTCTGATCTTCTTCAATAGCAGTGGCCACGCGCCTGCGGGGCTCTGGGATCTCGTAAGGCATCCGGAGTCTCCTTTCCTCTTTCATTTCTTCCTTCCTCAGCTCAAATTCACCTTTAACAGTTTTTGTGCTTACAGCTGGTTTATACAGGAGAGCAGCTTCTCTCAGAGCCTCCTGGGCTACTTGCGTTAGTGCAACAGTTTCCGTTCTGGAGAGAATTTCGGCCATTCTCACAGTCTTGTCAATTCTACTCTGCACAATTTTTTGCTTCTCTTCTTCAGACTTATATTCCCGCTTGACGTAGGTCAAGCGTTCTACTTTCAAGTAAGCCTGGCAGCTTGTAGAACCAGCACTGTTTGTAGCCGTAACTCTGTAATAGCCACTGTCTTCAGGCAAAGTGTCCCTTATATGTAAAGCATAATAATCTAATCCTTCATGTACAATTTCAATATTGGGACTAGCCGAGAGAGGCTGACCATCTTTTTCCCACTTCAGTGTTGGTTTTGGTGTGCCGGAGACTCTGATCTCAAAGCAGACATGCTGCCCTTCGTGGCATTCAGCATTTGCCAAAAGCCTTTTGAACATGGGTCGCAGAGTGATGGCTTCGGCAGGCGCATGATGAACAACAGTTAGTTTAGCTTTGCAGCTATCTTCGCCGTATTTGTTACGTGCCAGCACCGTATATTCAGCATCATCACCCTCATTAAGATTGTGGATGATAAGTTGATAAAGACCTTTATCTGTTTCAAAGGTATACTTCCTATCATCGTCTCCTGGTTTGATCTTCTGACCTGATTTGAACCAAGTTACACGAGGTTCTGGGTGAACTGTTATAGTTACTCCAAACCGGATATTTTCACCAACATAGGCAGTTCGGTTATATAGAGGCAAGGTAAATTCTGGCGGCTTCTCCAAAAGTCGCATGGTATCTACTCTGCGCTTCACTCTCTTGACAGTTCGGCATCTGTAAAAGTCAGAAACCTCTCTGACACCTTTAACAAATAGTTCTGCATAGGAACTGTCTTCCCCATAGTCATTTATAACTTTGCATCTATAGGTACCGTCATCTGCTTTAGCAATATCTTTGACATACATTGTAGCTATGCCTTCGTGATACGTGATTTCATATTTTTCACTGTTTTCCAGTTGCTTTACTCCAAAATACCAGTTCACTTGTGTGGCTGAGTCATAGTTTTCAATTTTGCAGACATATTTGACATGTCCACCTTCTTCTCCAACAGCATGCATTATTTGACTTGAAAGTGGGCCAATATCAATTGATGCCACTTTAACTTTAGCAACAATTACTCCCCTCTGAGATCTGACAGCACCTCCCCATGCAATACGGGCAGTTGATATAACGGTACTCCATTCCTTCTTCATCAGTGTTTGGTAGTAACGTCTGTGTCTTAATGTCTTTATTACTTTAGTGCTGGTTTTCTCAGTTCTCTGCTTCAACCATGGATGATTAAGAGCTTCTGTAGCAGTCATACGAGATTTTCTTTCTTTTATTAATAGACGGTCAATAAAGTCCAAGGCCTCAATACTTATATCTTTGAAGGCTTCATCATCAAAGTTGTATTCGGCACTGATGATGTTTTCAACTGTCTGTTGATTTGTTTCAGCAAGGAAAGGATTCAGGCCACTTAGAAGTACATAGACTAGAGTTCCAAGGGACCACATATCCGTGGCTGTGCTAACCATATCATGCTGGTGGACTTCAGGACCATAATATTCAGGAGAAGTAAACTGAAGCCTGAAATTATCACCGGGTTTCAGTTGTCTTGCCTGGCCAAATTCAATAAGTTTAATTGTAGAACTTCTTCTTGTGAAATAAATAATGTTGTCAGGCCTGATATCAAAGTTTCCGATGCTGTGACTGTGTAAGAATTCCAGGGCTTCACATACTTGGCGTACATAGCTTACAATTTCTCGTTCATTAAGTTCAAAACCAGGAATGCTCAATCTTTCAAAGATGTCAACTCCAGAGATGAATTCAGAGATCATGATCAATTCTTCTAAGCTTTCGAATGATTCGTGAAGGTACAAAATATTTCTGTGTCTAGCAATGTTTAGGATAGAAATTTCTTTCTTTACTAGTACTTGATCGGCACCTTTAACTTTGACAAACTTAGCCAGGTAAGTCTTTTTGGAAGCAATCTCAACACATCGGTGAACAATTCCAAACTGCCCATGGCTGAGTTCTTCAGCAATCATATATCTGTCATAGAGTTCCTTTGTAGAAGAATGAGTAGCCTTGGCTATGGTGACTTCTCTGGCTTCATCAACTTCTTCATCATAATTGAGTACCTTTGTCTTATCTTCTTTGGTTACAATAGAGTCTGTTGGTTCAGAAGGCTGACTCTGCCCAAACTTATTTTCTGCTATAACACGGAAGACATAGCTTGTCTTACCAAAGAGGTTTACTACAGTGTACCGTGTATCACGAGCTTGGCCGACACGGATCCACCTTTCAGCTGTTGTAGCGCGTTTCTCAACGGTGTAATGTGTGACTCTACTTCCACCATCATTGGCAGGAGCATTCCATGTTAGGTTGACAGAATCCCTTGAGACCTCACTGGCTTTCAATCCTCTTGGTGCGTCAGGTACGTCAGCCACATCTAATTCAACTGTTTTCTGATCAATGCCAAATCTGTTCTTAGCACAGACAATGTAGAAACCGGCATCTTTTCTGTCTACACCATTAGGGAAAACAAGAGACGTGAAGGATCTCGTAACAATCACTTGGTAATGTCCATTTGTGTCAATGAGATCTTGCCCCTTCTGCCAAGTGATCACCGGATCAGGCTTGCCACTGAATGGAATTTTGATGCTAACAACTTCACCACGAAGGGCGTGAACAGCTCCCATACCTTCCAGATTTTTAGGTAGGTGGATCTTAGCAGGAACTATTAAAAAACACAAGAAAAAATAAATTAGAAAAGTGAATACAGTAAAAAAAATTAATTTTGTTTTTTAACAGAGGAAAACTGATTCTCAGGGAGGGGGACATTTTTTTTGTAGCTTATAGTCTAATATTTGAAATTCACTTGTGCCATAAATTCTTGCCATTGCCAAATAATTGAAGCATGTTGTCCCTATTATAATATTTGGAGATTATCCACAGAAAGTGCAGCTTCTCAGCAATTTTGGCAGAGCTTCTTACTAGATGGATACATCAAAGAGATTTATCTAATAACATGATAGAAAGTTCGTTGAAATTTTTCACAGTAGCTATGCTAAAATTATGAATACCAATTTGGGCATAATTGAATTTTTCTACGATAGAAGCAATTGTGAGATAATTATTCCCTGAAAAGGCTGGTGCAAACATGTACTAATTGTTTTAAAAATGTGTTCCGTATATTGTTTTTTTAAATTATAAAGTTCATTTTCAAACTACAGAATATTGGTCTATAAAGCCTGCTCCATGCAGTGCTTTCATGTCTGAAGGCTAATCTAATGCTAACCCTAACTCTGTTAGCACTGAAATTATTGGACAAAGATCTTAAATACAGGAGTCAAATGGAAGTTTGGATTTTTGTCCACTATCTTGCATTTTAAAATTCAACAAAAAACAATTGTAATTTAAAAACACACACATAATTTACCTTCAACCTCTAAGGAGGCAGTTCCAGAAATAGATCCTCCTTGGTTGGTTGCTCTCACTTGGTATACAGTAGCATCGTCGTCTGTTACATTTGTAATCACCAGTTGATGATATCCTCCTTTAAATTCTTGTATCTTCACCTTTTCACCATCTGGCATAATCTCCTTACCCTGCCTGAACCATTTCATAACAGGTTTCGGGTGACCGGTGACTTTGCAAACAAATGTGGCATGACCTCTAAATTTCACATGCAGATTTCTGATTTCTTCTTTGAAATGCGGTGCCTGAATTGGTACATCAGATTTGGGAACGATCGGTTGTGAAATTTCACTCCATTCACTCTCGCCACCCAGATTTTCACATTTGACACGGAATTCATATTCCAGACCTTCAATAAGGCCTGTGACAGAATAGACAGTCTCGCGGATTTCTTCTGTGGTTACAGCAATCCATTTGTTCTGCTTCTTTTCTCGCTTTTCAAGGTAGTAATTTCTAATCTTTGAGCCTCCATCACTTGCAGGTGGCCTCCAAGACACAACACAGGAGTCTTTTGTAATAGCAGATACATTTGGTTGAGTTGGTTGTCCTGGTTTTTCTGTAAAATAAAACATTTCCAGGACATGAAGTCGGTTTGCTTAGTAGACAGTTTTAAATTCAACAATGGATTATGCTTTATTTTTATGTGTGCTTACCAAAAGGTGTCTTGATGATAACAACTGAGGAAACCTCTAAAGCTTCACTGATGCCAAATACGTTCTGAGCAGAGACGCGGAAATAATACCCTGCGTTTTCAATTAGATTAACAATCCTACATGTTGTGCCAGATATACTTGATGACACCAATTGCCATTCAGCACCTTCTTTGGCTTCTCTTTTCTCTACAACATAATTTGTGATGAAGGCACCACCGTCATCTTCAGGTGCCTTCCAGCTAATGACCACAGAGTTCTTCAGCAGAGCTTCCATCACAATTGGTCCTGCTGGTTTATCTGGTTTATCTGCATAAAAGATGCATGAAGCCGTAGTTGAAAAACATGGTTTGTTTAACTTTGGGGGATGGGGAGAGAAAGAAAGAAAAGGCAGCACTTACCTTGTATTTCCACATTGAGTACAGTATCAACACTTCCGAAAATGTTGCTGAGTTGTACTTTGTACTTTCCGGCATGCGTCTTATGCTGTACATTTTTGATGGAAAGATGGGTATAATGCTCCGTGTTCTCAATTGTAATGTTTTCAGTGTTCTTTAAAAGTTTCTTGTCATGGAACCAAGTAATAGCAGGCACTGGACGACCAATGTAGACAACATGGAGGCGAAGAGTAGAACCTACACCTGCACAATATTTCTCTTTCAAAGGATAACCAGAATGGAATTGTGGAGGAGCATGCAATAAGAGCTTGCCGCTGGTTTCAACTTCTCCAACATCATTGGTACCCTTACAGGTATAAAGTCCTTCATCTTCTTGCTCTTCTGTCAGCACAGTCAGCGTATGGGTGCGCCCATCTGATGACATCTTGTATTTTCGGCTTTGTACTAGTTCTTTGCCAAAACGATACCATTTAATGTCAGGAAGAGGTCTCCCAATAATCTGGCATGATAGCTGACCTGCGTCCCCTAGGTTTGTAGTGACATCCTTCATTTCTTGTCTTACTCCAGGAGCTTCTCCAGCTGCATTTATAAAAGAGGAAAGAAAAAAAATCCTGAATGTTCTTCTAGTTTAAAAAAAATATTTTATTTCAGTGTTCCCCATCTTTTCAATCAAATTATTATAGCATTCAGCATAATTTTTATTTTTCTAAACATTAAAATCATATTTAGTTTCATTCATAGTGTATGTGGAGTTTATTTATCATGTACTTAGCCATGGCAGTGCAGTGGTTAGAATGCGATACTGCAGGCTACTCCTGCTGCCCGCAGCGTGGCAGTTCAATACTCACTAGCTCAGAGTTGACACACCCCTATCCAGGGGTGGGCTACTGCCCAGATGGGGGGGGGGGTGCAGTGGGCTAGCAAAAATGGAGCTCCACCCCAGAGCACCCAATTTGCACTGAAAAATGTTGAAAGAAAATGCAGGGTGTTCTGCATAAGCCATGTCCACAGTGCGGTAGTAAAAATTTGGTAGCCCTTCACTGCTTCCATTCTTCTGAGATCGGTATAATAAGGACTCAGATTGCTGAGGGCAATATGTTGATTCTGTTTAGAGAGGGTCTGTAAAGAAGTGTGAAGTGGTATTGCTATATTGTGATCCATTCAGCAGAAGAAATGTGGGGTTCCTCAGGGGTTGGTCCTCTCCCCCCCGCTATTCAATATCTACATGAAACCGCTGAGTGAGATCATCCAAGGGTATGGGGTGAGGTATCATCAGTACGCTGATGATACCCAGCTGTACATCTCCAGCCTGTGTCCAGTTGGCGAAGCAGTGGAAGTGATGTGCCGGTGCCTGGAGCCTGTTAGGGTCCAGATGGGTGTCAACAGGCTCAAACTCAACCCTGACAAGATGGAGTGGCTGTGGGTTCTGCCTCCCAGGGACAATTCCATCTGTCTGTCCATTACCCTGGGGGGGGGAATTATTGACCCCCTTGGAGAGGGTACGCAACTTGGGTGTCCTCCTCGATCCACAGCTAACTTTAGAACACCATCTTTTGGCTGTGGCGAGGAGGGCGTTTGCCCAAGTTTGCCTGATGCACCAGTTGCGGCCCTATTTGGACAGGGAGTCACTCATGCCCTCATCACCTCGAGGTTAGACTACTGCAACATAGGGCTAATAATAAATAATAATAATAATAATAATAATAATAATAATAATAATAATTTATTAGATTTGTATGCCGCCCTTCTTCGTAGACCCGGGGCGGCTCACAACAACAATAAAAACAATATACAGTGTAACAAATCTAATAATTAAAAGAAAGCATCTAAAAACCCATCATTTAAAAACCTATACAACACAAGCATACCATACATAAAACTCTGTAAGCCTGGGGGAGATGTCTCAATTCTCCCATGCCTGGCGATATAGCTTTGTCTTAAGCAATTTACGAAAGACAAGGAGGGTGGGGGCAGTTCTAATCTCTGGGGGGAGTTGATTCCAGAGGGCCAGGGCTGCCACAGAGAAGGCCCACCAGAGGACATTGTTTAGTCAATGGGACCCGGAGAAGGCCAACTCTGTGGGACCTTATCAGCCGCTGGGATTCGTGCACAGAAGATGGTCCCGGAGATATTCTAGTCTGATGCCATGTAGGGCTTTATAGGCTTCCTCTGAAGAGTGTTCAGAAACTTCAGAGCATGCAGAATGCGGCCACGAGAGCAACCACGGGCCTTCCCAGATATGCCCATGTCTCATCAACACTCCAGCACTGGTTGCCGATTAGTTTCCGGACACAATTCAAAGTGTTGGTAATGACCTATACAGCCCTACATGGCATCGGACCAGAATACATCCCAGCGGCCGAATAGGGCCCACAGAGTTGGCCTTCTCTGGGTCCCGTCAACTAAACAATGTTGTTTGGTGGGACCCAGGGGAAGAGCCTTCTCTGTGGCAGCCCTGGCCCTCTGGAATCAACTCCCTCTGGAGATTCAAACTGCCTCCACCCTCCTCACCTTCCACAAAACTCTGAAGACCTATCTATGTCGCCAGGCATGGGGTAATTGATATATCCCTTTGGCTAGTAATATTTATGTGTGGTTATGATTGGTAATATTAGCAGTTTTTAATGATAGTGGGGGGTTTTAACTTTAGTTTTTAATTATTGGATTTGTACCATATTGTTCATTGTTGTTGTGAGCTGCCCCCAGTCTTTGGAGAGGGGGGGCATACAAATCTAATAAATTATTATTAATAATAATTGTACAGGTGGTCCTCAACATACAATAGCTCATTTAGTGACTGTTCAAAGTTACAATGGTACTGAAAAAAAGTGACTTATTATCATTTTTCACACTTACTACCGTTTCAGCATCCCCCTTAGTCATGTGATCAAAATCCAGATGCTTGGCAACTGGTTCATATGTAGGATGGTTGCAATGCCCCAGGGTCATGCAATTCCCTGTTGTGACCTTTTGACAAGCAAAGTCAATGGGGAAACCAGATTCACTTAACATTTGTGTTACTGACATAACAACTGTAGTGATTTACTTAACAGTTGTAGCAAGAAAGATCATAAAATGGGGTAAAACTCAATAAGTTTCTTGCTTAGCAAATGAAATTGTGGTCATAAGTCAAGGACTACCTGTATTAAATTTCTCAGTCCTTTATATTATAACTGTCAAGTTAATCAAATCAACCAAAATTACAGATCCATCACATTCTTTTCTTTACTTTAATATCTTCTAATAACTTTGCAAATGATACCATAAAGCATAATATATCTCACATGTCAGTTTTGTCTTCACTGTCATTGCTGTTCTACGTGGCCTGCTCATTCCGGTTTCATTTTCTGCAAAAACTCTGAATTCATATTCTGTAGCTTCCAGCAAGCCTCCCACTGTAAATTGTCTGTCTTTGATACGTTCTTTGTTGCATTTTTTCCATGCGGTCTCTCCATATTGGCGATATTCAACCCAGTATCCAATGATGTCTTTACCACCATCGCATTCAGGGCGCTCCCATTCTAGAGTAATACTATCTTTAAATATAGAAGTGATCTCAATTTCTCCAGGCTGGCTTGGTTTATCTGTAAAATGAGAGAAAAATAAGTGAAGATCTGTCTTCTTCCAAATATATATCTGAATGCTCTGATAATTGATTTTGTATTTACATACCAAATGGATCCTTGCACACAACTGGTTCAGAAGCAGGGCTTGGTTCACCTTCACCAATATCATTTTGGGCAATAATACGGAATTGATATTCAGCATCTGGAACCAGTCCTGTGACTGTATACATTGTAGTTGTGATGTGGGTCTTGTTGTGCCTAACCCATTTATCAGTAGATGTTTCTTTACGGTCAATATAATAGCCAGTGACACGAGAGCCACCGTCGTCTCTAGGTCTGGACCAAGATAAGTTAACAGAACTTTTTGTGACATCAAGTATTTCTGGTGGATAACTTGGAGGCTCTGGTGGATCTGTTAAGAAGAACACAAGGGTTACTATACATCTTTTTCTAGGAAAACTTAGTTTAAATCTCAATTCAGTTGTGATATTTTAGAAATGACTCTAGGCTTGTCATTATCTTTCATCTTAAACTAACCACTCAGCCATGGTGGTGCAGTGGTTAGAATGTAATATTGCAGGCTAATTCTGCTGAGTATCAGAGGTTTAATCCTCACTGGTTCAAGGTTGACTCAGCCTTCCCTCCTTCTGAGCTCAGTAAAATGAGGACCCAGATTGTTGGGGGCAATAGATTGACTCTGTAAACTGCTTAGGGCCATAAAGCATTATAAAGTGGTAGATTAGTCTTAAGTGCTATTGCTATTGCTATCTCACATGTTTCCCTTGGGGACATATCAGAAAACATAGTTTTTGCAAAAAAGCCCAAATAATATATCCCACCCCCGGCAATGACACAATAACAACAACAACCAGAACTGAGATGTGTACTTACTCAAAGGTGTCTTTGGCACCACTGGCTCTTCAGATTTCAGGGATCGACTCACACCGAACTGGTTTTCGGCATAAACACGGAAGTGGTATTCCACATTTTCTTTGAGCCCTTTCACCACCAATGATGTGCCTTTTACTCTGGAACCCACAGTGTACCAGGCAGTCTTCGGTACTTCACGCCTCTCAACAATATATCCCAATATATCAGCACCACCATCATCAGTTGGAGGCTTCCAGCTGACTCTAACGGAGCGCCCTTGGATGTCGTCATATTCAAGTGGCCCTTCTGGTGGATTGGGAATGCCAATGACTCTGACTTTGATGTAGACTACTTTCTTGCCACATTTGTTCTCAAGTGTTAAATCATAAGTACCAGAATCCTCCCTTTCTGCATCTTTGATCACCAATTCAGTATCTGTTTCGGAAGTGGCAATCATGGCTCTCTGGAGGATGTCGTGTCCTTCCTTAGTCCATTTGCAAATCGGAATAGGTTTACCTTTAATTGGCACCGTGAGTTTAATTGCTCCACCTTGCCTTACAAATAGACCTTCCAGGTATTTTTCATCCAGTACATAATCAGGATATTCTGGAACAAGGAAAAAAATTATCTCACGTTAGATACAAAACAGTTAAATAGTGTGGTTAAGTTTTAAACATTGGGTTCCATTAAGGAGAAACAGCTGAATTTTCTTACCAAGCATTTCTGTTACTTTGGCTGTTCCTGGTACCTCTGCAGGTTCTCCAGGACCTCCAGCATTACAGGCGATGATACGGAATCTATACTCGGCCCCTTGTGGAAGATGGGTTAGAGTGTATTCACGAATTTTGGTGGGTGTGGTGTTACATTTTGTCCATTCAAACTGGTCAACCTTTTGCATTTCAATTAAATAGCCAGTGACTTTAGATCCACCTTCATCTTCAGGTGGACTCCAAGCCAAGGAAATCGATGTTCTTGTAGTATCTGTAACTCTTGGATTCTGAGGTTTGCTGGGAGGAGCTGGAATACATAATGAGAACAGACACAGCTCTAGTTAAGAGGACTTCGCATTTAACATTGTTTTTCAAAAAGGCAGTTCAACTCATTAGCATCTACTATTTCTTAAATATTTCCTAGCAAATGTGGTACATTATTTACCAATTGGATCCATAGCAATCACAGGCTTTGATGCTCGGCTTGGTTTGCCAGTGCCCCTAGCGTTGATAGCTGTGATGCGGTGTTCATACTCCAGGCCTTCAATTAACCCTGTTGACCGATAGCGTGTCATAGTTACAGCAATTTTGTTTACACGGACCCATCTGTCTGATCTAACTTCTTTGCGTTCCACAATGTAACCCGAGATCTGGGAACCACCGTCTTCTTCTGGTGGATACCAAGTAAGTGTCATTCCGTCACGGCAAATATCAAACACTTCTGGAGTACCAGGAGGACCTGGGATGCCTAGATGGATAAAACAGAAAAAAAATGAGAACATTATTCAATTTACAGTCATATTTGTTCCTTCTAATCAAAGATAGTTTTATATATCTATCTCTATCATCTCTATTTATCATCCCCGTCTCCATCCATCATTTGTCTGTCTGTCTGTCTATCCAAATACTTTTAAATAATTCAATGTAACTGATTATTTAAGCAAAAGAAGAACAGAAAGTATGTAATGTTTGTTCTAAAAACATTTCTTTATATTTATTTTTAGTTTTTAATGCAAAATATTAACTTACTGATTCTGCTCTTGCATTCTATAATCTCAGATTGCAAGTAGGATCCAATTCCAAAGCGGTTTGTAGCAGCCACACGGAATACATATTCAGCACCTTCAATCAGTTTAGAAAATTTAAAGGTTGTCCGAGTTACTGATTCTGATACTGGTAACCATCCTGGACGGTGAGCATCACGTTGCTCTACCACGTATCCACTTAATGTTGCACCACCATCCATCTCAGGTGGTTCCCAGGAAATAGTTACGAAAGTTGAATCTATGTCGACTACTTTAATAGGTCCAGTGGGTGGTCCTGGTTTATCTATGAAAAAGAAAAATCAAGCATAAAGGATTAAAAAATAATGTGGTTCACTTAGGGAGGAAAATGGAGGGGGAGAGGGGGGGAAGCAGGGATATATTTTAAGCCAACCAGCCAAAAATCTTACCAAGAATAATAACTTTGATTGTTTCAAGAACAGTTCCAGTTGTATTCTTCAGTTCAAGTGTATACGATCCAGTATCTCGTATTGTTGTTTCGCGTATGGTTAATTTAGTGTGTTTAGCAACTGTTTCAATCTTGACACGCTCTGATTCTTTTAGTTTAGAGCCAGCAAAGAACCATGAAACAGCTGGAGGTGGCCGCCCAGAAATTGGAATGGATAATTCTATAGGTTTTCCAGTTGGTACATGGATGGTCTTTTGAGTAATTCCAGAAAGATCAATTGCAGGTAGAACTAAAAAATAGAAAGTTTTAAAAAAGGATATGGTTAATCAAGTCAAACCATGAATCATTGCTATGAACAAAATTTCACTTTTCACTTACCTTTTTGTTCTTGCACGGTGACGGCTGTGACTATTTCTCTTGGTTCCGAGACACCTTTCTGGTTTTGGGCTCTGACTCTGAACAGATACTGTTCACCTTCATTTAACGAAATGATTGTGTGCTCGAAGACTGTTGGTTTCAGGGTTACCACTTTCATCCACCTGTCTGTTCCAACTTTACTGGCCTCGATTACATAACCAGTTAATCTGCTACCACCATCATGCTGTGGTTTTTCCCAGGCAAGTGATACGGTAGATTTGGTAACGTCGACCACCTCCAGTTTCTGTGGCACACTTGGGACTTCAGATATAAGCACTGTATCTGATGTCTCGCACGGTTCACCTATTCCGTAGATATTTTCTGGCAGAACTCGGAAATAGTATAGAGCCCCTTCCATGAGTCCGGAAATTCGGTAAATGGTTTTGTTACATTTGGTAGTTACAGTTTTGTAAGCTCTCATGGCAGCCTCACGTTTTTCAATGATGTAGTTATTGACTGGTGCTCCACCATCGATGGCAGGGACATCCCAAGTAATAGTTACAGATTCTTTTGTGACTTCTTTCACTTTCACAGATCCTGGAGGGCCAGGAGTATCTACAGGGGAGCGAAAGAAAACATTGTTTATTATACTGTATTGTCTAATTCTTTTCCTTATTGACAAAACAGTATGCGTAGACCAACACTGGCGTAATCTTGTTTATAACGTTTTCTCTTTTTGATGCTTGCCTGGCTCTCTGTTACTTGATTGTGGTGCAGTTTCAAGTATCTTTTAACTTGTAATGAAATAAACAAGGTGACTGTAAAAAGAAATAAAAGGGGGTAGCTTACCATAGACTTTTACAAGAACTGTTGCTGATTTCTTTCCTGATTGATTCTCAGCCTCAATGACATATTTTCCAGCATCATACCGGTTAACTTTGTCCACAACCAAGAGTGTATAGCTGTCGGTGGTGTCAATGATAGCCCGATTTGCTAGGTCAACACCCGCTTTACTCCACATAATTATTGGTGCTGGTCTGCCAGACACTGAGACCATTAGACGTAAAGAGCCACCAGCTCTGACAGTAACGGTCTTCTTTAGATCGTCAGCAAGCTCAAGAGCAGGTATTTCTGTGAAAGGGAGGAGAAACCAAATATGAACTTCTGTTTGAATATTCTAAACAGGTGTGTAAATAGAAATCTATGAATGCTTTATAAAGGTGATGTTACCTAGTCTTTCCACAGGTTCTATTTCAGCTGGAGACTCGCTGTATTCACTTATGCCATTTATGTTGGTAGCAGCCACTCTAAAGCGGTATTTCTGGCTTGGTCTAAGACCAGTCACAGTGAATTCAGGATTCCTTATGGTGGCTGTGGTATGGACCCTGTACCATTGATCAGTGCCTTCTTCTTTCATTTCAAGAATGTAGCCCAGTATATCAACTCCACCATCGTATGTGGGCTTTGTCCAAGCTAAGCTTATGCTTGTCCTAGTAGTATCTACAACTCTTGGAGGTGAAGGAGGTGCAGGAGTATCTTTGAAAAAGAACAAATTATTATTATTATTATTATTATTATTATTATTATTATTATTATTATTATTATTATTTCTTGCTTTTTTTCTTGAAGGTATAAGTTTAATTTTGATTGCAAAAAGCTTGATACTGGCATAATTAACAGTCTTTCTATTCCTGAACTAGTAGACTATGGATGGACATCTCATCTGTTTAGAAATTCAGACCATTCAGACCATATGAACATTTCCTCTTTATTCTCTCTTTAAAGGTAAATCAACTCAAATTTATGCATACTAGTTCTACAACATAACAACCTATCTATAAGATTTTGTGAAATACTTCCTCAGCATTTTTGGAAATAATGAAATAAATTAAATATTTAAAGGCCTGATATGTTTCAATTCTCTTTGACCTCTAACCTAAAATATAATACAGTAGTACCCCTAGATACGAGCATAATTCGTTCCAGAAGGGAGCTTGTATCTCGAGCAAACTCGTATCTGGAACAAATTGCTTTAGACTTTGTTTTTCCCCTCTGAGATAACCAAAAGCAAGGATTCTTGCGCCACCTAGTGGACGCTCGGCTCGTATCCCGAATTTGAGCTCGGAACTTGAACAGAAATGTCTCTCCCCTCCTGGCTCGTATCTTGAAATACTCACATGTGGAGCAGCTCGTATCTAGAGGTACTACTGTATAAGTCTTCAGAAAACAAAATGCCAGAGTTATTAGTATATCTAGTATGGGGAAACATTCTATGATGGAAATACATAGTCATATCATAAGTGCAATATAATCTATTGACACGGCTGTCCCTACCATAAAAGGAATTACCTATCTCAATTGTACTGTACCAGCGGTACTTATGATATTTAATGCTTAAAGTCAAATTTTTTGCTTTTAATTTTTGTTTTGTTAAAAAAAATAGAGTTTTCTGATTTAAATGGGGTATTAATTTCTGACAGAACATTGACTGTTGAAAATTATTTCATATCTAATTAATCTGGATGCCCATCTATGTCCACAATGAGAATTGAGTTTTGCAAGATTTCACTAAATTACATAAGCATATGTAATTACCAAAGCATAAATGACCCTGAGGACTTTGACACAAGATATCAGATAAAGGTCATAAATAACAAACGAACGAACAAATAAATTATTCATCTGAGATTCAAAATTATTTTTTTAAAAAACCTATTGACCATTTCATAACCATGACTAAGAAACAACTTATATCACTTGATTTGAAATTGACTGTAAAGATATTAGTTTTGAGAACTTACAAGATGGTTCTTTGCACAAAATATATTGAGAAGCTTCACTGGGCTCACTATTTCCAGCAGCATTTACAGCGGTAATACGGAATTGATATTCACTGCTTTCCATGAGACCAGTGACTTTCAACCTGGTGTCATAAATGGTGTAGTCTTTGTTTACTCGGGTCCACCGTAGACTTCTCTTTTCTCGTTTATCGACCAGATAAGTGCTTATTTCACTACCGCCATCGGATTCTGGTTTCAACCACTGAATAATGATGTGCTCTTTGCCAGCACCCACTGATTCCGGCATCCCAGGAGGTGACGGAATAGCTGAAATGGTTTTTTTTTAAAGAAAAAAAAATTAGATATCTTTTACACATATATCCAGGATTATTTTTTTAACTGAACTAAGGAGGCACTTACTAAATGAATTTCTAGCAATGACTGTTTCCGATTCCAGTGGAACTCCAGGTCCATACTTATTGACCGCTCTTACACGGAATATGTATTCATTATTCTTGATAAGTCTCGTAGCAACGCATGAGTGTGTTGCACATTCGGCATTAACAATAACCCAGTGCAGCCTGCTAGTCTCACGTCTCTCGACAATGTAGTGAGTGATTTCTGCCCCTCCATCTTCTTGAGGAGCATTCCAAGCCAAGGTACATTTCTCCTCTGTCACTCTGCTAACGGTGATCTTGCCAGCACAAGGACCAGGAGAATCTGTAGACCCAAAAACAACCCCAAAAAGGAATTGGTGCAATGATATAAAATTGGGTTGAAAATAAATAGTTTGTTCTCTCAGAAATGATGAATCGTGACATACTCACCAAGTACTTTGACCGAAACAGAAACCTGTTTTGTTCCGCTAGCGTTTTTAACAGTTAATGTGTATTTTCCAGTATCACTTCTGTCACAGAACTTAATGATTGCGACAGCATGCTTGCTGGTATATTGCAAAGAGATCTTCTCACATAAATCCAACTCCTTCTCGCCTTTAGACCAAAACACTTTGGGTTCTGGCTTTCCACCAATCGATGCCTCAAGAACAAGATCAGATCCAGCCCTAACAGTTACAACATCTCCTTGTAATTTGGCATCCAGCTCAGCTTTGGGTGGTGCTATTAAAAAAAACAACCCCAAGATGAATAAACTTTCAACATAAATTTATTTTAAAAGTGACAGATTTAACATAATTTAAATATTTATTAAGAAAAAAGTCTTACAATATTCATCTTTGCAGGTGACAGAACCTGTTGTTTCGGAGCCTTTGCTAATTACACCAGCTGCATTCTTTGCTAATACACGGAATTCATATTCCTCTCCCTCACCGAGGGCTGTCACAGTAAAGAAGTTTTCTGAAACAATGGTGTAATTGCATTTCAACCAGCGTCCATCTCCAGTCGCATGGTAGGGCTTGCGTTCGACAATATAGCCAACAATTTTGCTTCCACCGTCATAAAGTGGAGCAGTCCAGCTCAATGAAACTGAAGACCGAGTGACATCTGTCACTTCTGGTCTACCTGGTGGATCTGAAAAAGAACATTACAGTTGACATGTGTTTTTTTTTAAAAAAGATTCTCTTAAATAAAAATTGGAATTACAGTGTTCCCTCGATTTTCGCGGGGGATGCATTCCGAGACCGCCCGTGAAAGTCGAATTTCCACAAAGTAGAGATGCGGAAGTAAATACACTATTTTTGGCTATGAACAGTGTCACAAGCCTTCCCTTAACACTTTAAACCCCTAAATTACAATTTCCCATTCCCTTAGCAACCATTTAGATTATTACTCACCATGTTTATTTATTAAAGTTTATTTTTTTAAAACATTATTAAAGGTGGACGAAAGTGTGGTGATGACACATGACATCATCGGGCAGGAAAAACCGTGGTATAGGGGAAAAACCCGCAAAGTATTTTTTAATTAATATTTTTGAAAAACCATGGTATAGGCTTTTCGCGAAGTTCGAACCCGCAAAAATCAAGGGAAACACTGTATACTTTTTCTGCATTATACGTACCAACTGGATTTTGGGCCACTATTGGCCTAGAAGCTTCACTGGCTTTGCTTACTCCAGCAGCATTTAATGCGTATGTTCTGAATTGGTACTCCAAACCTTCTACAAGTCCAGTGATTTTGTAGTCACATTCAAAGCATGGAGTTTTGTTTTCCTTTACCCAAAGGATTGTGTTGCGTTCTTTCTTTTCAATCCAGTATCCCACAACTTTGCTGCCGCCGTCATGGTATGGCTCCTCCCATCTGATGGACATGGCATTGGCCGAAACAAAATAGACCTCAGGTCTTGTGGGAGGACTTGGGGGGACTAATAAAAGAAAGAGAGAAGTGTTAAATACTTGGATTCTTTTTCAAGCAAAACTGGAACTAATGTATATACATTCATTAGGATAACGATTCCTTACCAAATGGATGCTCAGCCACAACTGGAACTGATTCAACAGGCTTGCTGACACCAAATCGGTTTTCAGAACTGACACGGAAAGTATATTCCATATATTTAGTGAGATGAGTAACTTTGATCTGTGTACGCTTGACGCTGGAGTTAATGAGCTGCCAGGCTGTTGTGCCAGATTCGCGTTTTTCAACAATGTAGTTAGTAATATCAGTGCCGCCATCATCTTCAGGTTCCTTCCAGGACAAGACGCAGGATTCCGCTGTCACTGATGATATTTCTATGGGGCGTGTAACCGGACCTGGCCTTCCAATAACCATAACTGTGACAGTGAATGTTTTCACACCAGCCGTGTTCTCAAGAGTCAAATAATATTTGCCAGAGTCACCTCTCATGCTGTCCTTAACAATCATTGTAGTTCTATCTTTGGTTGTCTTGATGGTCATTCTATCAGTTTCCTTGAGTCTCATTTCCTCAAGTTTCCAAGTTACTTTTGGAATAGGACGTCCACTAATTGGTATATCAATTGTGAAGGAGCTTCCAGCTTTGCAAGTTATAAGTTGCTTAGTTATTCCACTAAGATCTGCTGTTGGTTCAATCTGTGGCTCTTTAATAATGACAGAGGAGAAAGCTTCTCTTGGCTGACTGTAGCCAGCATCGTTCTTTGCTCTGACCCTAAATTCATATTCGTTGTTCTCAATAAGACCTTCTACTGTAAAAGTAAGCTGCTTCGTTTGACCTGCTTCACGCCAAACCTCAGTTCCTTTCTGTTTCATCTCTAGTAGATAACTAGTGATACGGCTGCCACCGTCGTGATCAGGTTTAAGCCAAGCAAGTACCACAGATGACCTAGTGGTATCAACAATATCTAATCTCTTAGGTGGAGCAGGTTCTTCAGTGGCCACCACTGGCTCTGCCATTTCACATGGTTCTCCCACTCCATATTCATTTTGTGCTGCGACACGGTAAAAATAGGGCACTCCTTCTGCAAGATCAGTGACTTTAGCTATTTGACGGGTGCATTTTTCATTAACAACCTGCCAGCTGCGGCGACTTGCTTCTCGCTTCTCCACAACATAATGATGGATACGTGCACCTCCATCCAAAATTGGAGCATCCCACATTAAAGTGATGGAGCCTCTAGTCACATCCTTAAATGTAATAGGACCTGGTGGCCCGGGAGTATCTAGCACTTTCACTGTGAAAGCAATAGACTTGCTACCACTGTTGTTTTCTACAGTAAACACATATTTTCCGGCATCTGTTCTATTGCAATTCTCTACCGTTAATGTACTGAATGAATCTGTTGTGTGAATGTTAGCACGTAAGTTGAGATCAGAATCCGCTTTAGACCATGTAGCAATAGGAACAGGTCTGCCCTTGAAGGCAATAAAGAGACGGATATTTGTCCCTGCTCGGACTATGTGAGTCTGCTTGAAGCTAGCATCAATATCAAGTTCAGGGGAAGAAAGCCTATCCACGGTTTGTACAGAAGCAGCAACTTCACAGCTTTCTCCTCTGCCTGCGGTATTTACAGCACTGACTCGGAACTTATAATGCACATTTGGTTCTAAGTCAACCACAGTATACTTAGTAGCGATCAAAGTCTCAGCATTGACTTTATGCCAATCTCCCAAATCAGCTTTGCACATTTCAATGATGTAGCCAATAATTTCCAAGCCGCCATCAAAAACTGGTGTGGTCCATTCTAAAGTGACACTCGTTTTTGATGTATCTATCACTTTGACCACAGTAGGAGGACCTGGTGGATGAACTGGGTCTCTGCATTTAATCAGCCTTGACACGGCACTAGGTGGGCCCACACCAGCCTTGTTTTCTGCCATAACCTGGAACTCATATTCATTGCCCTGAGTTAGCCCGGTGACTCTATATCTTGTCTCGGAAATGGGTCTCTTGCTAGATATTTTGACCCAGAGAATGCTCTTCTTTTCTCTTCTTTCCAAAATATATTGATCGATATCGCTTCCACCATCTGATTTTGGCCTTGTCCATGTCAGAGTGATGCTGTTCCCTGTTACATTGCTAGGTTCTGGAGTCCCTGGTGCATCAGGAACAGCTGTGGAATGAAAATAGAAGATTAGAGAAGGCTTTGGAGAAGGCTAACTGGCACACACACACATAATTTTTCTATTGATAATGAACTTACTGTAATGTGCCTGTGCTACAAAAGGATCAGATTCCAGAGGTCTGCCGACCCCAAACTTGTTAGCTGCAGAGATTCGGAACTGGTATTCATTGCCTTTTATTAATCTAAGTGCTGTGTAACTGCAGGCTTCACAGTGGTCTTCAATTAGCGCCCAGGAAACTCTGCTGGTTTCACGTTTTTCAATTACATAATGAGTAATGGCTGCACAGCCGTCATTAGCCGGAGGCTCCCACCACAGTGTTGCCTTCTCTTCAGTAATATTGGTGAAGCGTATTGGGCCTCCTATTTTCCCTGGAGTATCTGTAACACAACATGCAGTTGTTTAAGTGGTGCTGCATTTAGTAGAGGATAAAGAAAATTGATCAAGTTTGAGACAAATAAATTTAGTGAAAGAATGCCAAATTACCTTGGACTCTTATGGTTATGTCTTCTTGTTTGGTGCCTGATGAATTTTTGGCTTCCACCCTATATATTCCACGATGGTCTCGAGAAGCATCTCTAACAAATATGGTACTATAGCCAATAGCGGTGGTTATTTCAACACCCAATCGCTTGTCAATCTCTTCTCCATCCTTAAACCAGGTCACTTGAGGCACTGGCCGCCCTGTGATAAGGGCCTTAAGTCTTATGCTTTCACCTGCTTTGACTGTAAGACCTTCAAAATGCTCCGCACCGAATTCAATATTTGGCGCAACTAGAAAAGAAAAAGAAGTAAAGTAACCTTTACAATGTATTTTCACAATATGTCGCAATACATCTTCCCCAGAATAAGAGCAGTTTTAACTGCATTAATTCCTTTCTATGAACTTGAAATCTGTTACAGGTAATCCTTGACTTACAACTGCAATTGAACCCCAAATTTCTGTGGTCAAGCAAGAAAGATGTTGAATGGGTTTTGCCCCATTTTGCAGCCTTCCTTGCCACCTTACCTAACAGCCTGCAGTTGTTAAGTGAATCACTGCAGTTCTTAAGTTAGTTACATAGTTGTTAAGTGAATCTGGCTTCCCCATTGACTTTGCTTGTCAGAAGGTCACAAAAGGGGATCCCATGATCCAGGAACACTAGAACTGTCATAAATACATGTCAATTGCCAAGTGTCTGAATTTTGACCACGTGATCATGGGGATGCTGCAATGGTCATAGGTGTGAAAGCTATTATAGATCACCTTTTTCAGTGCTGTTATAACTTCAAATGGTCACTAAACGAATGGTGGTAAGTTGAAGACTACCCTGTTTCCACCCAAATAAGGCACCCCCTGATAATAAGTCCAAGCGGGCTTTTGAGTGCATGGCAATAAGGCCAAGCACTTATTTTAGGGTCCAAAAAACTATAAGACAGGGTCTTATTTTGGGGAAAACATGGAGCTTATAATAAAAATGCATAGCACGGGGCAACTATTTTGCAGAGTTAAACCCAAACCTTTCATACTGATTCATTCTGACTGAGAAAATCTAACATGCTCACAAACTTTTAAAAATGATTGGAGTGCCATATAATGGAATAAGTATAACCACTTACGATAACTACTACCACTTATTGCTACTAAGTAAGACTTACTAGCATCATCTCGAGTCATGATATAGCCTGAAGACTGAGAAGGAGGGCTAATAGTCCCAACAGCATTTCTTGCAAGGATTCGGAATTCGTATCGGTCTCCTGGGTTAAGTCCTGTAACCGTGTATTGGCATTCACTGACATCAATAAAATTGCATCTGACCCAACGGTCTTCAGGTCCTTGCCGTCTCTCAACACTATAACCCACAATCTTGCTGCCTCCATCACGCATGGGTTCAGTCCATTTGAGAGTAATTGTCTCCCTTGTCACATCAATGTAATCAGGAGTGCCAGGTGGATCTGAATGAAAATAAAATGCATTCACAGTAATCAGCAAAACAATTCCAACAGACTAGGAACATAGGCATTTGATACTATGTTCAATCACTTACCAACTGGGGAAACAGCTAGATGGAGTTTGCTTGGATCACTAGCAGGGCTTATTCCAGCAGAGTTTTCTGCATATACACGGAACTGATAGTCCAAGCCATCCATTAGACCAGTAATTCTGTATTCTCTACTAGATATTGATGAAATATTTACTTTCTGCCACAGGATGCTATTTCTTTCTTTCTTCTCCACGTGATACCCAGTAATTTCTGCACCTCCATCATAAAGGGGAGCATCCCAAGAGATAGTCATTCCATCAGCTGTTATATTGTAAACAATGGGCTTTCCTGGTGAACCTGGTGGCTTAAACTGGTGTTTAGCTATCACCTCTATTGAGTTCAGTGGTGGGCTTACCCCGTATCTATTTTCTGCACGGATTCTGAACTGATATTCTGCATCTTTTATGAGGTTTGGAACTTTGAAGGTTGTCCTTGCTACACTAGAGCAGACCATTTTCCAATTGGTTTGTGAAGTTTCTCGCTTCTCCACGCTGTAGCCTGTAATGTCTGCTCCTCCGTCATCTTCAGGAGGATTCCACGAAAGAACCATACTGTCTGATTTGATTTCATCTAGCTTGATTGGTCCTTTGGGCTTAGAAGGTGGGCCAAGTGTGATAATTGTAAAGGGGAATGACTTTCTGTGGACAACATTATCAAGAATTAAAGTGTATTTGCCACCATTTTCTTTCTTCACGTTCTTAATGCTTAATGTTATTTTGTTTTCCGTTTTCTTGAAGCGAACCAGTTCGCTTTCCTTAAGAGGCATATTGTCTTTTAGCCAGCTCATGCTTGGTATAGGCTTTCCCTTGTAGGGCAATTCAAGATGGACATTGTAACCTATCCTCACTGCTATTTGTCCTCCAGGAATATCAGAAAGATCTGCTTCAGGTGTTATTACGTAATCTTTTACTGTAATTGGCCCAATTGTAACACCATCGCTTCTTCCTTTTTCATTCTTAGCTGACACTCTGAAATCCATAACAGAAAGCTCCTTAAGTTTTTCCACTTCAAATTCACATGCCTTGCTTATGCCTGCATATGACCATTCTGTCTCATCCTTTGATCTTTTTTCAATAACATACTCGGAGATGATACTACCACCATCAAACTCAGGTTTGGTCCACTGTAAGATGACAGAGGTCTTGGTTGAATCTTTCATGGCTAAATCCCTCACAGGTCCAGGTACTTCTGCAGCTTTCACTGGCTCCAAAGTTTCACATGGTTCACCTAATCCGTTTTCATTTTCGGCAAGAACACGGTAGAAGTAGGGAATCTTCTCTGACAAGTCACTTATCTTAAAGGATGTATTAGAGCACTTTGCTGTAACGGAAGACCAAGCTCTCTTTGTGGCATCTCTTTTTTCAATGACATAATTTGTAACTTCAGAGCCACCATTTATGAGTGGTGGTTCCCATACCAAAGTCACGGTTCCACGAGAAACATTTTTGAGGTGCAATCTCTGGCATGCAGATGGAGTGTCGAGCACTTTGACGTTCACAAAGGAGGTTTTGGCTTTTCCAACTCCATTTTCAATTGTAAGGGTGTATTTTCCTGTGTCATTGCGAGTGACTTGAGGAATGCTAAGAAGAGTAGATGATTCTGTGTTCTGGATGGTGTATCTTTCATCAACACTAAGATTTTTGTCACCCTTTCTCCATACAACAGTTGGAGGTGGCCTTCCCTTGAACGGGATCATTATTTGCACGTCTTGACCTGCTTTAGCTACAATGGAGGTCTTGAGAGCCACATCCAAATCAATTTCTGGCTCTTCTGCAAAAGACAAAACAAAACGATATCAAATTGTTAACATGGGAAAAATCCAAAAATGCAACAAAAAATGTGAAAAGAATAAAGGAAAAAGATTAAAATTTCATACCAAGAATGTCTTTAGCTTGTACAGGTTCTGTCATTTCAATAGGTTCACCTTGCCCGGCATAATTTATAGCAGCTACACGGAAGTAGTAATTGATTCCTGGCTGAAGTTGAGAAACAACATATTCTGTGGTTCTCACTTCTCCTCTTGCACTCACTACAGACCATTCTTCTTCATCACCTTCTCTCTTTTCTATAGCATAGCTGGTAATTGCACTTCCTCCATCATAAACTGGCTTAGTCCAGTTAAGTGTGATAGATGTCTTGGTAGTATCCACAACCTTCAGCTTAACAGGGGCACCAGGCTTTTCTATAAAACAAATGAAATATCACATGAAACTTCAAAGTATTAGCTATCTAACAGCAAAACATGAGTGAGGCCTGCCTCCACCTTTTGGCCTTCCAGAAGGGGCATTAAAACTGACTCTGCCGATTGGCTTGGCGTCCTTGTTGAGGTGCTGTACACTATACTGTAGGTGTCTGATGGACTAATAATTCAAGGTGTTGGTTATGACCTATAAAGCCCTCCATGGCACCAGTCCAGATTATCTCAGGGACCGCCTTCTGCTGCATGAATCCCAGCAACCAGTTAGGTCCCACAGAGTGGGCCTTCTCCAGGTCCCGTCAACTAAACAATGTCGTTTGGCGGGGCCCAGGGGAAGAGCCTTCTCTGTGGCGGCCCCGGCCCTCTGGAACCAACTCCCCCCGGAGATTAGAATTTTCCCCACCCTCCTTGCCTTTCGTAAGCTCCTTAAAACCCACCTCTGCTGTCAGGTGTGGGGGAACTGAGATACTCTTTCCCCCTAGGCCTTTACAATTTATGCATGGTATGTTTGTTTGTAGGTATGATTGGTTTTAAAATAAGGGTTTTTTAGTTGTAGTAGTATTGGATTTACATTCTGTTTTTATTATTGTTGTTAGCCGCCCTGAGTCTACGGAGAGGGGCGGCATACAAATCCAATAAATAAATAAATAATAGGAAATATGTCACCATCATACAATCCTTGCTTAGGGTTTCCTAGTTTTTGAATCTTATTGAAAGGCACGAAAGGAGCCTCCACAAAGATTACATTATTTTGGGCAATTGGATGTCCCCTGAGCAACAGTGTTGTCAGCAGCAAAACCTTTCAATCTAGAAGCATGCCGTGGTTAGCTTTGTAACGTGCTTCTGCCGTGAATACAATAGACCTAAGCTTATTAATTTTAATATTTCAATACTGTACTTGCGATTTTACTGATAAACTGTCTGGGGTTTACAATTTGCGGCATGAAATGGATGGCAACATAAATTAAATGAAGCAACACATAAACCCATTTCCTTGTTTTCTATCATGCCATTTCAAGTACTTTGATTTTTGGTTCCTTTTTAACTTTGCTGCCATTCACGTGCCTACTTACCAATAGGATCTGCTGCTTTGAAAAAGTCAGATGCTTCAGAGAAGGGACCTTGGCCAGCTGCATTCACAGCAGAGACTCTGAACTGGTATTCACTGTTTTCGGTTAGTCCTGTCACTTTCTGTCTGGTGTCCCGAATGGTTTCTTTAACGACTCTGAACCAGCTTAGGCTTTTCTTATCGCGCTTTTCAAGATAATATCCATTTATTTCACTACCGCCATCCACAGTAGGCCTGGTCCAGGTTACAGTCATTGACTGTTTGGTTATCAGGTTGGCCTCTGGTACACCAGGTTGTCCAGGAGTAACTGTATTTTATTGAGAGGGGAAAAAACCCCCAATCACATTAGACCAACATAATCAATTAGCAAATACATATATAAAGAATAAATTTATTAACATCTTTCTTACCAAATCTATTTTTCGCTACAACGCTCTCAGATTCCAGTGGATCTCCAACACCAAACTTGTTCACCGCTCGTATACGGAAAACGTATTCGTTTCCTTTTATGACTTTCGTGGTAGTGACATTGCATTCTTCTTGTTTTTCTGAGACCATGGACCACACCACACGGCTTGTTTCACGTTTTTCAACAACGTAATGTGTCACTTTGGCACCTCCATCATCAGCTGGTGGTTCCCACTGAAGAGAAATCTTTTCAGCTGTGACTGTTTTAAAGTGAACAGGCCCACCTGGAGGTCCTGGTTTATCTGTTGAGGAAACGATTATCTATTAATATACAAAAATAACCCTGGCTAGAGGAATTTAAAAGAACAATGAAGTGTAATACTCTTCAAAGCATACCAAGTATTTGTACTTTAACGGTAGCAGATGCTGAACCCATGGCATTCTTTAATTTCAGTTCATAGCTTCCACTATTGATACGAGTTGCATCCTTGATCAGTACAGAGGCAAATTCGGTGGTATTTTCAATAGATATCTGGGCACTTGTTTGTACTTCTTTGCCATTTCTAAACCATTCTATTGATGGTATGGGTTTTCCCGAAATCCCAAGTTTGAGCTTAACTGCAGTGCCAGCTTTATATTTGACCACTTCTGTATATTCTGGTGGCACATCTATTTCAGGTGCACCTTAATAAGAGATAAATAGAATAAGAAGCCATTAAGACACTTTACATAGAAACATAGAAGACTGACGGCAGAAAAAGACCTCATGGTCCATCTAGTCTGCCCTTATACTATTTCCTGTATTTTATCTTACAATGGAGCTATGTTTATCCCAGGCATGTTTAAATTCAGTTACTGTGGATTTACCAACCACGTCTGCTGGAAGTTTGTTCCAAGGATCTACTACTCATTCAGTAAAATAATATTTTCTCATGTTGCCTTTGATCTTTCCCCCAACTAACTTCAGATTTACATGCTAAAAGGCTCACAAAAGAACAACTCAGTAAGAATAAATACGCCATTCGACTAAAATTCTGCACCATCTGATACCAGAAAGAAAATCAAATATACTGTAAGTCTACACGATGCTATTGTATAAAGAACTCAAGAATTCAGCTGCATAGTTTTGTCGGTGATGATCACTCAAATCCTATAAATAAAAACAAGATTTTTTTTTGTTTAACACATTTCTTACCATATGTGTCAATGCAAGTGACAGGTCCTAAAACATCTGATGGGTTACTAATGGAACCTGCAGCATTCTTAGCAAAGACACGGAATTCATATTGAGAGCTTTGAGTCAATCCTGATACAGTAAACAGGGTCTCTATGACATTGGTAAAGCTGGCCTTTGCCCATCTTCCATTCGGAAAATCACGTTTCTCCACGATGTAGCCAGTGATTTTGCTACCACCATCAAAAGCAGGTTGTGTCCAAGAAAGGCTGACAAATGTCTTGGAAATATCTGTGACTCGGAGGTTTCTTGGTGGTTCTGCAATTTGGAAAACAATTGCATTTGTAATTTAACATTTGTATAAGTACCCAACGCTAACTGACCAAGAATGTTTTGCACAAAAGTCAACATGAGAAATGTGATGCTGTATTCCTGAATACATACCACATGCATCAATTGCAAGAACTGCATCAGATGGGTGACTTGGTTTTCCAATGCCTGCTGCATTTTCAGCGCAAACTCTGAATTCGTAAATTAGTCCAGCAGTAATGGTAGAGACCTTGAAGTGAGTTGTGCGTATAATCATTTTATTCACTTTCTTCCATAAAATGCTGTTCCTGTCCTTCATTTCCAGATGGTAACCAATGACTGGACTGCCTCCATTAGAAACAGGCTCATGCCATCCAACAGTGATGTTGTCTCGGGTAACATGAGTGATCCATGGTGTTGAAGGTGGCCCAGGTATAGCTGAATAAATAGGAGAGACAAATTAGCAAAGTATGTGCCTATGTCTGAAAAATTCATACAACCAGAACCAAAACCCGGAAGTACTTACTGTAAGGCAGTTTTACAACAACACACGGTGAATCAAGGTGATCACTAATGCCGAAGCGATTTTCTGCTTTGATACGGAACTGATACTCTTCTCCGGTGGTTAACTTCATGACCTTAATCATATTTCTAGCAACTGTTGCAGACACCTCAGACCACACTGCAGTGCTTGTTTCTCTTTTCAGCACAATGTAGTTTGTGACTTGGCTTCCGCCATCGTAATGTGGAGGCTCCCATTTCAGGGTGACTCCTTCTTCAGTGATGTCGCTCACCACAACAGGACCGACTGGGGGACCTGGCCTATCCAGGACAACAATTTTGATGAAGGATTTTGTTGTTCCGCTGGAGTTTGCAGCTGTGATGTCATATTTACCAGCATCGGTAGCCACACTTTCCTTAAGGTTAATAATTACACACTCTGCAGTGGTTTCTGTATTAAACCTCATGGTTGGCTTGAGAGGAATGCCATCTCTGGATAAAGACACCTTTGGCAAGGGTTTTCCCAAAATTGGAATCTCGACCTTTAGATTTGAACCAGCTCTCACATAAACTGTATGGTTGGGGAAACCTTTCATATCCACTTCAGGTGATTCTGTAAAATGCAATAATGGCACATTATAAATATCACAAATGCCAATGATTCCATTAAATCCAGACAACGTTATTCTCAGTAATGGAATACATACCCAGTTTTTCTTTAACCGTGACAGGAAGAAGAAGCTCTCTAGGATCACTGAGACCAGCTTCGTTTTCAGCAAATACTCTGAAGAAATAATCCATGTTCTCTCTGAGACCTTGGACAATGTGATGGGTCGTCTTGACTACAGCACACTTGACCCATTTCTGCTGCCCTTTCTCTAAGGCTTCAACAAGGTAGCCAACAATTCTGCTTCCACCATCATGCTCGGGTTTTAGCCATACAAGACATACACTGTCTTTGGTAATGCTCGATACTCCTAGTTTTTCTGGTGGGCTTGGTTTTTCTAAAAAATAGGAGGATAAATTGAGAACAAAAAACACACTGGATGCACACTTATTTGTAAGATACAGTACTTTGCAAATAAATATTTTTCCTTACATATATTGGAACTCAACATCAGCAAATCCCTAACACAAACACCTTTCATTTTGGCTTTGCATATTAACTTTATATTGTTAATATAAGCATTATGAATACATTAAAACTCAATATGGATATAAGTCCTGCTAAAATTTACTTCAATAAATCGTAAGTGAAGCACATAGGGGCTACCTTTGAAAAGTGTTCGGAAACTTCAGATCGTGCAGAATGCAGCTGCTAGAGCAATCATGGGCTTCCCTAGGTATGCCCATGTTACACCAACACTCCGCAGTCTGCATTGGTTGCTGATCAGTTTCCGGTCACAATTCAAAGTGTTGGTTATGACCTATAAAGCCCTTCATGGCATCGGGCCAGATTATCTCCGGGACCGCCTTCTTCCGCACGAATCCCAGTGACAGTTAGGTCCCACAGAGTGGGCCTTCTCCAGGTCCCGTCAACTAAACAATGTCGTTTGGCAGGACCCAGGGGAAGAGCCTTCTCTGTGGTGGCCCCGGCCCTCTGGAACCAACTCCCCCCAGAGATTAGAATAGCCCCCACCCTTCTTGCCTTTCGTAAGCTTCTTAAAACCCACCTCTGTCATCAGGCAAGGGGGAACTGAGATATTCTTTCCCCCTAGGCTTTTACAATTTATGTGTGGTATGTTTCTATGTATGATTGGTTTTAAAATAAGGATTTTTAGCTGTTTTAGTATTGGATTGTCGCATGTTGTTTTTACCACTGTTGTTAGCTGCCCCGAGTCTACAGAGAGGGGCGGCATACAAATCCAATAAACATAAACATAGAATATTTTTTAAAAAAATATTACTCACCCGTTATTTTAACTCCATCTTTGGTTTCGATGGGAACACCAACCCCGAATTCATTTTCTCCAGAGACTCTGAAGTAATATATTCCACCTTCTTGTAGATTGGTAACTTTGTAGGAAAGACGATGGCAATTGTTGGTTACAGTGACCCAGGCTTTCTTGCTTGCTTCTCGTTTTTCAATGTGGTAATTCTTCACTGGAGCCCCTCCATCATTATCTGGGGCTTCCCAAGATAACACAGCAGACTCTTTTGTTACATCTTTTACAATGATACTAGATGGAGGTCCTGGTGAATCAAGAACTTTAACAATTAATGTCAAACTGGCTGTGTTTACTATGTTTTGTAATGTCAGTGTATACTTTCCAGAATCATTTCGTGTTGCCTTTTCAATGGTAAGCGAAGTGCGGTGATCTGAGGAGTCAATATTTGCTCTTGTGCGGAGATCAGTGTCTGGCTTACTCCATAGCACGTTAGGGATAGGTTTTCCTCTGAAAGGCACAGTCATTGTAAATGATTGACCTGCTTTCACAACTAACGTCTTTCTCATTTCATTATCAATATCAAAAACAGGTTCTTCTTCTCTTTCCTTTGCTACTTGAGGTTCTGAGGCCTCACTTGGATCACTAGTGCCAATTTTGTTCACAGATCTTACTCTGAAAACATATTCTGCTCCCGATGTAAGACTCATTACAGTGTATTCTGTTCCTCTTAAGCTTTGAATAGCAGTGGACCAATCAGTTTCACTAGTTAGCTTGTATTCCACAGTGTATCCAATAATAGGAGCTCCCCCGTCAAACAATGGTTTTGTCCATCCAATTGTTATATGAGATCTTGTATGGTCCATTATCTTGGGGCGAGATGGTGGTGATGGTAGGAAAACTGGATCTTCTGCTTTTATTAGTGGTGAAGCATCACTAGGAAGGCTAAGGCCTGCAGCATTTTCTGCATATACTCTATATTCATATTCACATCCTTCCCGAAGGCCTGAAGATTTTATTCTGAGATCATAAACTGGCTTTTTATTTACACGTATCCACCGTAAACTGTTTTTCTCACGCCTTTCAATCACATAACCAGAAATTTCATTTCCTCCATCACTTTCAGGTCTTGCCCAGCAAAGAGTCATGGATTCCTTTGTCACATTGGTAATCTCTAAAGATTTAGGGGGGGTTGGAATAGTAAAAGGATCCAGGGCCTTGACAGCTTCACTTTCTAAAGGCTCACCAACACCATATTTATTTACACCCATCACTCTGAAAATATATTCATTTCCTCTAAGTAGTTTCGTCACTTTGCAGGATGTTGTTGGAAGTTCTGCTTCACAAAGAGTCCACGCAAGCCTACTGGTCTCACGTTTTTCCACAATATAATAGTCAATCTCCGCCCCTCCATTTTCTTGAGGTGGTCCCCATGACAGATAACATTTCTCAGCGGTCAGGCCTTTAATTTCTAGTGGAGCTGCTGGTGGACCTGGTCTGTCAAGTACTTTACAGTTAACTGCTAATGATCTTGTTCCAGCAACATTTTGTAATGTTAACACATACTGCCCGGAATCCCGTCGAATGCAGTCTTTAACAGTGAGTGCTGTAGAATGATCTGTTGAGACTATTTCAACTCTTGCCTTTTCTTCAATATCTTTGCCATCCTTTGTCCATGAAATTATTGGCAAGGGTCGCCCTGCAACGTCAGCATTGATTTTTAAATTCTCTCCAGCTTTAATAACAATTTCTCTGAATTTGGCATCCATCATAATTCTTGGAGCTTCTATGTCATCTTTTACGGTAACTGGCCCAGTGGATTCGGATGGTTCACTAAGCTGGTCAGCAGCATTCCTGGCAATAACACGGAATTCATAGCGCTGGTCTTCAGTAAGTCCAATCACATCAAAGAAAGTTTCCTGGACATTTGTGAAACTGCACTTCAGCCACCGACCATCTGGGAGCTCTTTCCGCTCAATAATGTAGCCTGTAATTTTAGCACCGCCATCATATACTGGCTTGGACCAAGATAGTGAGACACATGTCCTTGTAATATTGGTCACTTCAGGTTGGCCAGGTGGGTCACATGGATCTCTTGCTGCCACAGGTTCACATGATTTGCTACATTTGCCAATTCCTACAATGTTTTCAGCGTACACACGATATTCATACATCAGGCCTTCATCAAGACCTGTGACCTTCATCTGAGTATCACTTATAAGGAATTTATTAACTTTAGTCCAAAGGATGCTGCTTCGTTCTTTACGTTCAAGATGATAACCAAGTACTTTACTACCTCCATCATTAACTGGTTCCTGCCAATTTACAATCATGAAGGTTTTTGTTGCTTGTACAACTCGAGGAGTACCAGGTGGGCCAGGTAGATTAAATGGATACTCTGCCACAACAGGAGCAGTTTCAGCATAAGTGCTCTTGCCATAACGATTTTCTGCAGAAACACGGAATTGATATTCTGACCCAGTGGTTAAGCGAAGTATTTTAATTGAAGTTCGTGCAACTGCTGCAGATACAATGGTCCATGTTGTTGTTGTAGTTTCTCTTTTCTCTACAATGTAATTATTAATTTGACAGCCACCATCATATTCAGGGGGTTCCCAAGATATGGATATATTATCTGCACTGACATTGTCAATATGTAATGAGGTAGGAGGTCCTGGTCTATCAAGAACAATTACATGGATGAAAACTGTTGTAGAGCCAGCACTGCTTGCAACATTCAATTCATACTTTCCTACATCTTCTCTTGAAGCTTCTTTGATGACTAGCGATGTGGATGTTTTTGAAGTGTGGACATTCACTCTCGTTGTCTCTCTTAAAGGCATGCCATCCTTTTTCCAGTTGGCAGATGGTACTGGCCTTCCTCTAATGGGTACATCAATCTTAAGATCTTCACCAGCTTTAACACTGAATGTATTGAAAAGGAGCTCAACAGAAGGCTGGATTTCAATGTCCTTTGCAACTACTGGGACTCCAAGTTGTCTTGGATCACTCTTCCCTTTTTCATTTATAGCACAGACACGGAAAGTATATTCTTCTCCCGTACTTAATCCAGATATTGTTGCTTCTAATGTTTTAACTTGGGTACAGGTGCTCCATTTTTCACTTCCTTTAGTTTGCATTTCTACTACATAGCCAGTTATTTTACTGCCACCATCACTCTCTGGTTTCTCCCATTTAATAGTAGCACTGTGACGAGTAACATCAACAAGAGTTACTTTTCCAGGTGGATAGGGTGGTTCAGAAACCTTAACTGGTTCAGATGTTTCAGCTGGCAAACCAACTCCATATTCATTTGCAGCTAAGACTCGGAAGTAGTAGCTGCATCCTTCTTGTAGCTGTTCGATTCTGAAGACATTTTTGTTGCAATTATTTGTGATAGTGGCATAGGCCTTTCTGGTCGTTTCACGTTTTTCAATTATGTAGTTTGTGATTTTAGCTCCGCCATCAATAAGAGGAGGCTCCCAAGCTAATGTCACTAAATCTTTCTTTACTTCTCTGACGGTCAGATTTACAGGTGCACTTGGTGTATCAAGTACTCTCACATTAACAAATGCTGATTTCTTGCCACTGTTGTTTTCCAAAGTTAAGTTATATTTTCCACTATCAAATCTGTTTACATTGTCAATCACTAACATTGTATAAGAACTGGTTACTTCAATCTGAGCTCTGTCACTCATGGTGCCTTCTGCTTTTTCCCATTTGACTTCTGGCTCTGGCCTTCCTTTAATTGTGACAAACAAACGTAATGTGCCACTAGCACGCACTGTGACAACTTTTCTGAGATCTGCGTCAAGTTCTATCTCAGGAGGTTCCATTTTTTCAGCTGCAACAACACTACCAGGGATAGTTGCTGGTTCTCCAACTCCTTCAGAATTCATAGCACAGATGCGGAAGTTATACTCGCTATTTTCTTTAAGTTTTGTTACTGTGAATTGTCTTCCTTGTAGACCTGATGGGGGTGTACACGT
Source organism: Erythrolamprus reginae (assembly GCF_031021105.1). Taxonomy (NCBI): domain Eukaryota; kingdom Metazoa; phylum Chordata; class Lepidosauria; order Squamata; family Dipsadidae; genus Erythrolamprus; species Erythrolamprus reginae. Next base: position 194,810,895 of record NC_091950.1, read on the forward strand.
TGTCCATTCATCAGCAGTCGCTTCTTTAAATTCTACAATATATCCTTTAACAGGAGCACCGCCATCATAAGTAGGTTTGCCCCATGCAAGGGACACAGATGATCTGGAGGTATCTGTTACTTTTGGATTGTTTGGCGGGCCCGGTGGGTATATTGCCTCACAAGCACGGTAGAAAATGGATGGTTCACTGGGCTCACCAATACCAGCGGCATTTTCAGCAGAAACTCTAAATTCATAGAAATGGCCATCTGTCAGTCCAGTTACTCTCAATCTTAAGTCTGTCAGTCTCTTTTTATTGCACTTGGTCCATCTAATGCCATCTTTGTCTCGCTTTTCTAGTATATAACCTTCAATTTCAGCTCCACCATCGTCAGTTGGGCGGCACCAGGTTAAAATCATAGAATCTTTCGTGATTGCAGAAGCTTCAGGTGTTGAAGGAGGACCTGGAGGCTTATATGGATTGCATGCCAACACAGGTTCTGATTCTAGAGGGTCGCCAATTCCATATTTATTAACAGCCATTACACGGAAAATGTATTCGTTGCCTGAAAGAAGTCTGGTTGCTTTGTGATTCAGAGCTTGAACATCAGATGCTACTTGTGTCCATGAAAGCCGGCTTGTCTCTCTCTTTTCTATAATGTAATGAGAAATGCTGGCACCTCCATCTTGTAAAGGTGGACCCCATGCAAGGTAACATTTTTCTGCCGTCACACCTGTAACTTTCAAAGGGCCTTCTGGGGGTCCAGGTCTGTCAAGCACTTTTACAGTGATTGGTATTGATTTTGTGCCCCCAACATTAGACAGTGTAAGTGTGTAATGGCCTCCATCTAATCTGACACAATCTTTGACTGTGAGAGTTGTTCTTTCAATTGTAGTCTTAATTTCCATTCTTGCAGTTGCTCCTTCAAATTCTTTTCCATCTTTTGACCACATAACATCAGGAATAGGTTTTCCGTGGATGTCAGCCTCGAGAGCAAATGTTTCTCCTGCACGAACAACAATGAGATCTTTGTACTTGGGATCCAATGAAGCTCTTGGTGCTTCTATGGCATCTCTAGCGACAATTGGCCCTGTGCTTTCAGAGGGCTCGCTTACGCTACCGGCTGCATTTCTTGCAATTACTCTGAATTCATATCTTTGGTCTTCTACAAGACCGCTTACTGTAAACTCAGTTTCTATTACATTTGTAAAACTGGCCTTCATCCAACGGCCTTCAGGTAGTTCTTTCTTTTCCACAGTGTATCCAGTTATTCTGCTACCACCGTCATATTCAGGTTTTTTCCATTTTAGCGTCACGTAATTTCTAGTGATAACAATGGCATCTGGACGGCCTGGTGGATCACAAGCATCCCGAGCAACATACAGTTCAGAACATTTGCTAACCTTGCCTACTCCAACAATGTTTTCAGCGGAAACTCTGAATTCGTACTCAAGACCTTCTTCAAGACCTTCTGTTTTATATTTTGTGTCGTGGATGAGGACCTTATGTACCTTTGTCCAAAGGATGCTGTTTTTATCTTTACGTTCTAGATGATATCCAAGAACTTTGCTTCCTCCATCGTTAACTGGTTCATGCCATTGTACTATCATGTGGTCTTTGGTGGCTGTAGTGACGTAGGGGGTTCCTGGTGGCCCTGGTACTTTGTATGGATATTGTACAAGAACTGGCTTAGAATCTAGAGCAGCGCTCTTTCCATATCGATTTTCAGCAATAATTCTAAACTGGTACTCAGTTCCTGTTTTAAGTTTTGTTACTTTAATAGTTGTCCTTGCGACCGTTGCTGATACCATCTGCCAAACAGTGGTTGTAGTGTCACGTTTCTCGACAATGTAGTTGGATATCTGACAGCCACCTGTATATGCCGGTGGTTCCCATGAGAGGACTACGAAGTTTGAACTAACTTCATCAAAACGGACAGGTCCTTGAGGTGGGCCAGGCTTTTCTAGAACAATTATACTAAGATGCTCTGTTGCTGTGCCTGCGGTGTTGGTGGCGGTGACAGTATATTTTCCAAAATCATCTTTGTTGCTTTCTTTAATAAACAATGTAGTTAAAGTTGCTGTATCTTCAACATTTAATCTGGTTGTCTGTTTCAGAGGCTGGCCATCTTTCTCCCAAGTGATAGTAGGCTTTGGTCGAGCTATAAAGGGGATTTCTACTTTAAGATCTTCTCCAGCTTGTACAGTATATGTATTGAACATCAGTTTGAAACTGGGCTGAATTGTCTGATCTTTGGCAATCACAGGAACTGCCAGTGGCTTAGGATCACTTTTGCCTTTTTCATTGTATGCCATGACACGGAAATGATATTCCTGTCCAGAAATTAAACCAGACACAACTGCATTGCAGACTTTGGTTTCAGTGACAACAGTCCATTTATCAGATCCTTTTGGCTGCATTTCAACAATGTAGCCCAAAATTCTGCTGCCTCCATCATGTTCAGGTTTCTCCCACATAAATGATGCACTTCTCTGTGTCACATCAGTGAGTGTCACTTTTCCAGGGGGTAGAGGTGGCTCTGATGCTTTTGAGGCATCAGCAGTTTCAGCTGGACTACCAATTCCAAATTCATTTTCAGCCATAACTCTGAAATAATAAATGCTCCCTTCTGTAAGGTTTTCAATTCTAAAGCTAGTTTTGTTGCACTTAGCACTCACATTTGCATATGCTTTTCTGGTTGACTCACGTTTATCGATGACATAGTTCTTTATCTTTGCCCCACCATCATTAGCTGGAGGTTCCCATGTCAATACAGCATGGTCTTTCCTTATTTCTTTGACTACTAAGTTTTGTGGTGGTCCTGGTGTGTCAAGTACTTTAACTGTAACAAATGCAGACTTAGAGCCACTGCTATTCTCCAGTTTAAGTATGTACTTCCCAGCATCATTTCTATCACAATAATCAATTGATAGCTGTGTGTAATTAATTCCTTTTTCAATTTGAACTTTATCTGTAAATTCCCCTTCTTCCCGAGACCATGTGATTTCAGGAGTGGGGCGTCCTTTAAATGGGATATTGATCCTGACAGAGCTACCAGCTCTTACCACAATTCCCTTCCTTAATTCTGAGTCGATATCAAGTTCAGGAGCTTCAAGTTTATCTTCTGGTTTAATTGTACCAGGAATTGCTGTAGGCTCACCTACTCCAATTTTGTTGAGAGCACACACCCTTATCTTGTATTCTTGATGTTCTATGAGTTTTTTGATTTCAAAACGATTAACTCTCAGACCAGTCTGTGGAGTAACCATTGCCCATTCTTCTTCATCAGCTTTGCAGATTTCTACAATATATCCCAGGATATTGCAGCCACCATCATAAATAGGTTTACCCCATGCAGCTGTGATGGAATTCTTGGTTGTATCAACAACGTGAGCATTAGTGGGTGGACCAGGCTTGAACATAGGGTCACATGCTTTCCAGTATGGAGTAACTTGACTCGGTTCACCAATTCCAGCTATATTTTCAGCAGATACTCTGAATTCATATTCATGATCTTCATTTAGTCCTGTGACTCTTAATCGTAAATCTGTAATTCGACGTTTATTACATTTCACCCATCTAATACCAGTTCTATCTCTTTTTTCCACAATGTAGCCAATGATTTCACTGCCACCATCACTATCTGGACGATGCCAGGAGACTGTCATAGAATCCTTTGTAACATTGGTCACTTCAAGGTACGTTGGTGCACCAGGAACAACAAATGGGCTTTTCATAAGTACAGGTGCAGATTCCAAAGGCTCGCCAACTCCGTATTTATTAACTGCCATTATGCGGAAAATATATTCGTTGCCTTCCAGAAGTTTTGTTACCTTTAGCATTGTGGCTACAGCATCTGATGCAACTACTGTCCAAGCAAGACGACTAGTTTCTCTCTTCTCAATTATGTAGTGAGAAATATCACTGCCACCATCATGGATTGGTGGAGCCCAGGCTAAGGAACATTTTTCAGAAGTAACTCCAGAAATCTGAATACTCTCTGGAGGCCCTGGCCTATCTAGTACTTTCACTGTTACAGGTACTGATTTTGTTCCTGCAACATTGGTTGCCTGCAAAATGAACTGCCCACCATCCACACGTATAGCATCTTTCACAGTAATCAGAGCTTTGAAGTCTGTATTCCTTATTTCATACCGAGCAGTATCTTCAAGGACTTTGTCTCCTTTCAGCCACATAATAGTAGGAATTGGTTTTCCATGTACGTCAGCTTCAAGTTTGAAAGTTTCACCAGCATTTACAACAATTGCATCTTTATATTTTGGATCCATGGAAATTCTTGGAAGTTCAACTTCATCTTTTGCTGTTATAGGTCCTGTGCTGTCAGAAGGTTTGCTTACGGCTCCAGCAGCATTCCTTGCAATTACTCTAAATTCATATCGTTGGTCTTCAGTAAGACCTGTCACAGTAAATTGAGTTTCAGTGATATTAGTAAAGCTTGCTTTCATCCAACGACCATCAGGTAAGTCTCGTTTTTCTACTACATAGCCTGTTATTTTGCTGCCACCATCATACGCTGGCTTGGTCCATTGCAGAGTGATGGCACTTCTTGTAACAACAATAGCTTCAGGACAACCTGGTGGGTCACAGGCATCACGTGCTATATAGCATTCTGAAACTTTGCTTGCTTTGCCTACGCCAACAATATTTTCTGCAGAAACTCTAAATTCATATTCAATGTTTTCTTCGAGATTAGTTGTTTTGTAGTGTGTATCATGAATAATAGTTTTGTTTACTTTTGTCCATAGAATGCTGTTTCTTTCCTTTCGTTCAAGATGATAACCTAGAATTCTACTTCCACCGTCATTAATTGGTTCATGCCATTGCACAACCATAGAGTCTTTTGTAGCTATTGTCACAAATGGTGTTCCAGGGGGTCCTGGTTCTTTGTAAGGATACTGAGCAACAACTGGTTCTGATTCCAGGGCAAAGCTTTGTCCATATCTATTTTCTGCAAATATTCTAAATTGATATTCTGAGCCAGTTTTCAGCTTCGTCACCTTCAGAGTAGTTCTTGCAACACTAGCTGAAACTACTTCCCACGAAGTTGTGGTTGTATCTCTCTTATGAACAACATAATTAGTAACCTGGCAACCACCTGTATATACTGGAGGATTCCATGATATGGTGACACTTTCAGCACTAATATCTTCAAATTTAACTGGGCCTTTAGGAGGATCTGGTTTATCGAGTATTATAATTTCAATAGATGCAGATTTTTGTCCAACCACATTAGCAACTGCAATTTCATAAATTCCATTGTCCTCTTTATTTGTTTCTTTAATATTTAGAACTGTAAGATTAGGTGAATCGATTACATTTACTCTGGTTGTCTGTTTTAACGGAATGCCATCTTTGGTCCAAGAGACAGTAGGCTTAGGTCGACCAAATATTGGTACTTCGATCTTTAGATCATGTCCTACTTGTATACTGTAACTGTGGAATGCTGGTTTGACATCTGGTTCAATAACAAGATCTTTAGCGGTTATTGGTACTGCAAGGGATCGCGGATCACTCCTGCCCTTTTCATTTACAGCCATTACTCTGAAGAGATAATCTTGTCCTTGGGTTAGATTGGTAATAACTGCTTCAAGAACTTTAACACGTGTGCACTCTGACCATTTATCACTACCCTTCACTTGCATTTCTACAATGTATTGTAAGATTTTACTTCCACCATCATGTTCAGGCTTTGCCCAGCTCAATGAAACACTGTTTCTTGTAACATCATCCACTGTTATTTTTCCTGGAGGTTGAGGAACCTCAGCCACCTTAACTGGATCACTTATTTCAGCAGGCAGGCCAATTCCAAACTCATTCTCTCCAGAAACTCTGAAGTAATAATAACAACCCTCTTGGAGCTGATCAATTTTCCAGGATGTTTTATGGCAGTTTGTAACAACAGCTGCATAGGATTTTCTTGTGGCTTCACGCTTTTCAATGATATAATTTTTAACTTTAGCTCCACCATCTATTACTGGAGGCTCCCATGAAATTGTAACAGAGTCCTTGGTAATTTCTTTGATTTTCAAGTTAACAGGAGGACCTGGAGTATCCAAGACTCTTACACTGACAAAGGCAGATTTTGTTCCACTACTATTTTCTAAAGTAAGAGTGTATTTTCCAGAGTCAAATCTATTCATATTATCAAGAACAAGTGAGGTGAAGCTGCTGGTACTGTCGATAATAGCAGCTTCTCTGATATCCCCATCTACTTTACTCCATTTTACTTCAGGTGTTGGGCGGCCTCTGATAGGAACAAATAATCTTAATGAGCCACCAGCTCTTACATTGATCACTTTTCTCAGTTCTAAGTCAAGGTCAAGATCTGGAGCTTCCAATTTTTCTTGAACAAGGATGATTCCAGGAACATCAGCATGTTCTCCTACTCCTACTTTATTAACAGCACAAATTCGGAATTTGTATTCATGTTTTTCCAACAATTTTTCTACTTCCATATTTGTTTTCTTAATTCCAGTTGGTGGTGTACAAATAGTCCAGTCACCAACACTTACATCACATGCTTCAACAATGTATCCTTGAATTTCAGAGCCACCATCATAGATTGGTTTACCCCAAGAAAGGAAAACTGAAGATCTTGTAACATCTATTGCTTTGGGGTTATTTGGTGGACCTGGTTTATATATAGGGTCACAAGCTTTATAGTAGATAGAAGGTGGACTGGGTTCACTGAGACCAGCTGCATTTTCAGCGGAGACTCTATATTCATAGTCATGATTTTCCAGGAGTCCTGTGACTCGGTATCGAAGTTCACTGATCAAACGCTTGTTGCATCTTGTCCACCGAATGCCTTCTTTGTCACGTTTTTCTAGCACATAGCCCAAAATTTCACTGCCTCCGTCAGAAACTGGTCTATCCCATACAACAATCATTGAATCCTTGGTAATAGCTGAAACCTCTGGAGCCTTTGGTGGAAGTGGCACCACATAGGGATTTTTGGCAAGTACAGGCTCAGATTCAAGAGGTTCACCAACCCCATATTTATTGACAGCCATGATACGGAAGATATATTCATTGCCTTCCAAGAGTTTAGTAACTTTGCAACTAAGAGTTTGCACGTTGGCATCAGCTAAAGTCCAAACTAAGCGACTTGTTTCTCTTCTTTCAACAACATAATGTGAAATGTCACTGCCTCCATCCTGCAGTGGGGGTTTCCATGATAGCACACATTTTTCAGCAGTTGTCCCTGTTATAACAACAGGCCCTTCAGGTGGCCCAGGTCTGTCAAGGACTTTGACATGAACAGAAGCAGTTTTTTCACCTGCAACATTCTTCACCAACAAAATATAATGTCCGCTGTCAACACGAACAGCTTCCTTCACGCTTAGGCTTGTGGCAAAGTCAGTACTTTTTATATCCAAACGTGCTGTGTTTGTTAGTTCCTTGTCATCTTTCAGCCACTGAATAGAAGGCAGTGGTTTGCCATAAACATCAGCGTCAATCTTAAATGATTCAGTAGCATGTACTGTAAGTGTTTCTTTAAATTTGGGATCCATACTTATGCGAGGTGGTTCTACTTCATCTCTCACTGTGATAGCCCCTGAACTTTCAGAGGGCTCACTGAAAACGCCTGCTGCATTACGTGCAATCACACGGAACTCATACCTTTGATTCTCAACCAGGCCAGTTACTGCGAATTGAGTGTCAATTACGTTAGTAAAACTTGCTTTCATCCATCGGCCTTCTGGTAATTCTTTCTTTTCAACAATGTAGCCCGTGATCTTGCTTCCACCATCATACACTGGTTTCTTCCACTGAAGAGTAACAGAATTTCTTGTGACAATTATTGGTTCTGGACGGCCAGGAGGATCACAAGGATCATGAGCTTTGTAACATTCTGAACATTTGCTTGCCTTTCCAATACCAACAATGTTTTCTGCATAAACTCTGAATTCATATTCAAGTCCCTCTTCAAGTCCAGTTGTTTTAAATTTAGTGTCAGGAATTGCTGTTTTGTTCAACTTAACCCATAGAATGCTGTTTCTTTCTTTGCGCTCCAAATGATAGCCAATAATTCGGCTGCCACCGTCACTGACTGGCTCATGCCAATGTACTATCATAGTATCTCTGGAGACTTCTGGTACATGTGGAGTTCCAGGTGGGCCAGGAAGTTTGTATGGATATTGGGCAACCACAGGCTCTGATGTGAGATATGTACTCTTTCCATATCTGTTTTCAGCAGCAATTCTAAATTGATATTCGCTTCCAGTCTTTAATCTGCTCACTTTGAGAGTTGTTCGTGCAACAGTTGCTGAAACAATCTGCCAAGCAGTAGTAGACGTATCACGTTTTTCTACAATGTAATTGTTAATGGAACTGCCGCCATCATATTTGGGTGGCTCCCAAGAAATGATAATACTATCTGCAGTTATTTCATCCATCTTTACCGGTCCAGTGGGTGGGCCTGGTTTATCAAGAACAACAATACTAAGAATTTCAGTTGCTTCTCCTGCAATATTTGTAAGTTTTACCAAATATTGTCCAACATCTTCTTTACATGCTTCCTTTATTGTTAGCAATGTGTTGTTTTCTGTATTTTCTTCATTTACTCTAGTAGTTTGTCTTAGTGGCACATTATCCTTAAGCCATGTTACAGTGGGTTTAGGTCGACCAACAAAAGGAACGTCAACCTTTAACTCTTCACCTGCCAGTACACTGAATGTGGTAAACAAGAGTTTGAATGCTGGAGGTATTACAAGATCTTTTGCAATGACAGGCACACTGAGTTGCCGAGGGTCACTGATTCCTTTTTCATTTTGTGCTGAAACACGGAAGGAATATTCTTCTCCTTGGATCAATCCTTTAATAGTAGCTTCAGTAACTTTAACAGTGGCACAAGTAGCCCACCTGTCACTGCCTTTGCTTTGCATTTCTACAATATAGCCCAAGATTCTGCTTCCTCCATCATGCTCAGGTTTTTCCCAACTCAGAGACACACTGTTTCTTGTCACATCTAATAAAGTTATTTTTCCTGGAGGTAGAGGCCGCTCGGATGCCTTAACTGATTCTGATGTTTCAACAGGAAGACCTATTCCATATTCATTTTCAGCAAGAACTCTGAAGTAATAGCTGCAACCTTCTTGTAGCATGTCAACTTTCCAGCTGGTTTTATGGCAATTGGCCATAACAGTAGAGTACGCCTTTCTTGTTGCTTCACGTTTTTCAACAATATAATTCTTTATTTTAGAGCCACCATCTATGAGGGGAGGTTCCCAGGTGAGCGTGACAGATGACTTGGTGATCTCTTTTATTTTCAGATTCTGTGGAGCACCAGGTGTATCAAGGACTCTTACAATTACAAATGCTGATTTGCTACCTGAACTGTTTTCTATAGTCAATATATATTTGCCACTGTCAAATCTATTCACATTTGCAACCGTAAGTAAAGTGTAAGAACTTGTGGATTCAATTGTGGCTTTGTCTAAGGATTCTCCATGTTCTCGTGACCATTTTACTTCAGGTGCTGGTCTTCCTTTAATCGGGACAAAAAGTCTCAAAGTACAACAAGCTCGAAGAATCACAATTTTACGCAGCTCTGCATCCAGTTCAATCTCAGGGGGAAGCATTCGTTCTTCAGCTTTTGGTGTTCCAGGAACAAGAGCAGGCTCACCAATGCCTTCAGAATTCATGGCAAAAATTCTGATTTTATACTCCTGGTTTTCTTTTAGATTAGTGATGGTAAAAGATGTGGCCTTGAGTCCTGCTGGTGGTGTTACAATTTTCCATTCATCTTCATCAGGTAATGCTGTTTCAACCATGTAGCCAGTAATTTCTGAGCCACCATCATATAAGGGTTTATTCCAAGCAATTGTAATTGATGACTTGCTTGTATCTAAGACACGGGGATTACCAGGTGGTCCAGGTTTGAAAAGAGTGTCACAAGCTTTGTAGAATGGACTACTAGGACTTGGCTCACTTACGCCAGCAGCATTTTCAGCCTTTATTCGGTATTCATACTCATGGCCTTCTGTGAGTCCAGAAACTTTGTAACGCAAATCTGTCACAACTCGCTTATTACATTTCACCCAGCGTAATCCAGTTCTGTCACGACGTTCTACAATGTAATTGGTTATAGGACTTCCTCCGTCTGAATCGGGAGGTCCCCAGCATACAATCATAGAATCTTTGGTAATAGCTGTCACTTCAGGTGTCTTGGGAGGATCAGGTATTACATAAGGATTCACTGCTAGGACAGGCTCTGATTCTAGAGATTCACCAACTCCATATTTATTAACAGCCATTACTCGGAACACATATTCATTGCCCTTCAATAGCTTTGTGACCTTCAATTTTGTTACAGGAACTTCTGTGGCTACAGATGTCCATGCCAATCGACTTGTTTCACGTTTTTCAACAACATAGTGATCAATACTGGCACCTCCATCATCTAAAGGTGGGAGCCATGACAGGACACATTTGTCTACGGTAACATCAGACACCGCCAAAGGTCCTTCTGGGGGACCAGGTCTGTCTAGAACTTTGACATTGAAAATGTGTTTTGCAAAGCCACCTGGGTTGGATGCTGTAAGAGTATATGCACCGCCATCTCGTCTCGTGGAGTCCTTATTGGTAAGAACTGTAGAGAAATCTGCTATTTTAATTTCCAGTTTTGCTGTATCCTCAAGATCCTTGTCTTGTTTTGTCCATGTTAGAGTTGGTGGAGGTCGGCCTGCAACATCTGCTTCAAGTTTGAAAATTTCACCTGCTTTTACTACTAGAGTGTCTTTGTATTTAGCATCAACCATTATTCTTGGTGCCTCAATTTCATCTCTGCATGTTATTGCATCTGATGGCTCAGAAGGCTGACTAACGGCACCTGCAGCATTTCTAGCAATGACACGGAATTCGTAAGCAGCATCTTCAGTAAGCCCACTCACAGTGAATTCGGTTTCTAATATATTGCTAAAGTTTGCTTTTAGCCATCGGCCATTTGGAACATCTCTTTTTTCAACTGTATAGCCAGTTATCTTAAAACCTCCATTATATTCAGGTTTTGCCCACTTTAGGGATACTGCATGTCTTGTGATGTTTAGAGGAATTGGCTTTCCAGGAGGATCAATAGGATCGAGAGCGAGGGTTGGCTCAGATGGCTTGCTTGGTTTACTTTTACCTGCCAGGTTTTCTGCAATGACTCTGAATTCATATGCAATGCCATCCATCAACCCACTTGATTTGAAGGTGTTGCCTGATATTAAGGCTTTGCTGACAGTTTGCCAAAGAATGCTATTCCGCTCTTTTCTTTCAATGTGATATCCCAGAATTGGACTTCCACCATCTGTAAGGGGTTCGTGCCAGCTAATGCTGATTGAATCTTTTGTGACTGCAATGACTTGAGGAGTGCCTGGAGGTCCAGGAACTTTGAAAGGATAGCTAGCAATTACATTCTCTGAACTGATAGCTGGACCACAGCCATATCTGTTCTGAGCTTTAACACGGAATTGGTACTCAGTTCCAGTAGTCAGGTGAGCTGCTTTGTAGGTGGTACGTATAACAGTGGTTGCTAACTCAGCCCAGGAGGTACTGTCAGTTTTGCGCATTTCTACAACATAGTTGCTAATTGGAACTCCTCCATCATTTAGTGGAGGTTCCCATGAAAAGGTGACAAAATCAGATGAAACTTCTTCAAATCTAATTGGTCCAGTGGGTGGTCCAGGAACATCATGCACGTGAACAGTTATAACATCACTAACTTCACCAACAATGTTTTTAGCAGAGATTGGATATCTGCCACTGTCATTTCTTGTGCATTCACTAATGTTCAAAATGGTTGCAGTAGCTGTATTTTCATAGTTGACCCTTTGTGTTTGCTTGAGCAATTGATCTTCCTTTTTCCAGGTAACAGTCGGTCTGGGGCGACCAAGAACAGGAATCTCAACTTTGATATTGTCACCGGCTCTAGCAATTATGGTTTTGTGATAGATGCCACGCAAATCAAATTCAGGAAGCATCATTTGTTCTTTAACAACAACTGGCCTGCTTTCTCTTGGATCACTTCTTCCAGCACTGTTAACTGCCATAACCTGGAAAGTATATTCTTCATTTTCAGTTAGATTCTTTACCACACATTCTAATGTTTTCACTGTAGTAATGTGTGTCCACTGAGTTGAACCCTTTTTCTGTGCTTCAATTACATAGCCAGTAATTTTACTACCACCGTCATGTTCTGGTTTTGGCCAAGCAAGGCTGACTGAGTTCCTTGTGATATCCATAATATTAAGGCTGTCTGGAGGTGATGGTGCTTCTGTTGCTCTTATAGGTTCAGGGGTTTCAGCTGGTTCACCAATTCCAAATTCATTTTCAGCAAATACTCTGAAGTAATATTCACAGCCTTCAGCCAAACCAGGAATCCTAAGGGAACATTTGGAGCATTTGGTTGTGATAGTTGAATATGACTTACGCGTTGATTCACGTTTTTCTACTATGTAATTTGTTATACGGGAACCTCCATCAATTAGAGGCATATCCCAATGAAGAGTAATACAATCTTTGGATATGTCTCGGGGCTTCAGATTTATTGGTGGCCCGGGTGTATCCAAAACTTTTACATTTACAAAGCCAGTCTTTTTGCCAGCAGCATTTTCAAGGGTCATCAGATACTTTCCTGCATCATATCTATTACATTCTGTTATAATGAGGAGAGTGAATGAATCTGTATTGTCAATATTGGCCCGTGCTTTAAGTGGGATGTCATCTTTGGTCCATGTAATTTCAGGAGTCGGGCGTCCTCTAATTGGAACAAATATCCTAATGCTCAATCCAGCTCTGACCACAAGAGTTTTTCTCAGTTCAGCATCTAATTCAAAATCAGGAACGACTTCACGTTCTCTGATTTCAACATTTGGAATTAATGCTGGTTCACCCACGCCAACAGCATTGATAGCACTTATTCTGAAATTGTATTTGGCTCCAGGGTGGAGATTAGCAACCACAAATTGTGTGATTCTTAGAGCGGTTCCTGTGGTATCTTTCACCCATGTTTCTTCTCCTTCTTTTTGGTGCTCCACAACATAGCCAATAATTTCAAGTCCACCATCGTAATGAGGTTTCCCCCATGCTAGGCTAGCACTTGTTTTTGTCGTATCAGTTACTCGTGGATTTGATGGAGGTCCTGGTGGATCTATAATAATGGGGGGAAAAAGAGCTTAGATTAGAAACACTTTTTAGGAAATTGTTCTATTAATGCAGTGAAGATGGAAGAATTTTTCAAAGTACAAGAATTATACTAACATGCAGCATCTTTAGTTAGCACTGGTTGAGAAACATCACTTGGTGGTCCAATTCCTGCTCTGTTTTCTGCGCTGACACGGAATTCGTATTCATTTCCTTCTAGTAGTCCAGTTACTTTGTATCTAAGATCTGACACCGGTTTCTTTGAAACTCTAATCCATCTCACACCTTTCTTTTCTCTTCTTTCCAGGTGGTAACCTGTTATCTCGCTGCCACCATCATCTATTGGCCTCTTCCAGCTCACTGCCACAGAATTTTTGGTTACATTTGATATTTCTGGTTTGCCAGGAGGACCAGGAGGGCCTAGGGGAAAAAAGAGATGTTGAAAAATGCTAACATTTTTTATACGGATTGCAATAAATTTATTCTATGATTTATTGACCAGTTTTGCTTACCAAATCTGTCCACCATTTTAACTGGGTCTGACTGAGATGGTTCTCCTCTGCCATACTGGTTCACAGCTGAGACCCGGAATAGGTATTCATTTCCTTGAATAAGTTTAGAAACAACGTGTCTACAAGACTGGATGTCTTCAGCAACCTGAGTCCATAGCAATCGGCTAGTTTCTCTCTTTTCAAGCACATAAGACTTGATTGGAGATCCACCATCTTCTGTAGGAGGAGTCCATGTGAGAGTAGCTTTTTCAGCAGAGACATTACTGACTTCAATTGGTCCAGGGGGACCTGGTACATCTAAAACTGTCACATGCACATGTTCTTCTTTAGTACCAAAAGGATTAGTTGCAGTGATTGTATATTCACCCGAATCTTTTCTGGCAGCATACTTGATGCTAAGGGCAGAAGAAGTTGGTGTTGATTCAATATGAACAGTCTCTGAAGGCTTAAAATCTTTTCCTGCTTTAGACCAGACTGAAGTTGGAAGTGGTTTGCCAAGAATACTTATAGCAGACATTGCAATGGTGTCTCCTGCTTTCACAGTCAAGCCATCCTTGATAGTTGGATCAATAACAATAGTTGGTGCCTCTGTAACAAAAAAGTTCAAGAAATGAGGAGGACAAGAACATCTTTAAAATTAATTAGGTAAGATTATATATCTATCTATGTCTGTGTCTATGTCTATGTATACCTGTACCTACCCCTTCCCTACCCTACCCTACCTCTCCCTTTCCCTCTCTCCCTCCCCCTATACCTATACCTATGTATTTCATACCATACCATACCATACCATACCATACCATACCATAATCTATCTATCTATCTATCTATCTATCTATCTATCTATCTATCTATCTATCTATCTATCTATCTATCTACCTACCTACCTACCTACCTACCTACCTACCTACCTATCTATGGAAACATACCATATTCATCCTTGCATGTAATGGCTCCTGTAGGTTCAGATGGTGGGCTAATGGCTCCAGCAGTATTCTTTGCTCTAATTCTGAAGTCATATCTTGAGCCTTCATAAAGATCAGTTACTGTAAATGCACATTCAGGAACATTGACATGATTTGCTTTCATCCAGGTTTTGGAAGGTAGATCACGTTTCTCTACTATGTAGCCAATTAATTTGTGTCCACCATCATATTTTGGTTCTGTCCATACCAAAGTTACTGAGTTTCGAGTTATGCTGATAGCTTCAGGTTTCCCAGGAGGATCTGAAAATAATAGGAACAGAATATAGGAATAGCATCATGGATATTATCATTTATAGATAGATAGATATAGATAGATAGATAGATAGATAGATAGATGATAGGTAGGTAGATAGATAGATAGATAGATGATAGATAGATAGGTAGGTAGATAGATAGATAGATAGATAGATAGATAGATGATAGATAGATAGATAGATAGATAGATGATAGATGGATGGATAGATGGATGGATGGATAGATAGATGAGAGAGAGAGAGAGAGAGAGAGAGAGAGAGAGAGAGAGAGAGGAGACAATAACTTACCGATTGGATCAAGAGCCACAATTGGTTCAGATGGTAGACTTGGTTTCCCAACCCCAGCTATATTTATTGCCATTACTCTGAATTCATATTCTAAGCCTTCAGTCAGTCCTGTTACTCTGAAGTCTTTCATTCTTAGAGGAGTCTTGTTTGCTCGTTTCCACAAAATACTGTTTCTTTCTTTGAATTCAAGGTGGTAGCCTACCAAGAAACAAAAAACCCTATTGCTTATAATTGTAATAGTATAAGAACTAATGAACTGATAAAAATCAGTATTTTTCTTATACCATCTTTTACATTTTTAACCTTTAGTTTAGCCCTTTGCATCTAAAATTCTGGATAAACTTTCATAATTTCCCTCTAAAATTATCTGTCTCATTACCATAAATTACATGGCAAGTTCTTTCTTGCAAGTTGTATGCCTTTATTTACATTTAAATCATTTAAGTAACTACATTTAAAATGATGCAGAATCTGATGAAATCATTTTGCATTCTAAATATGAGTAAGTGCTATTGTTATATGTTGCCAGCATTCTGTTTTTTTTCCAGTTACCTAGTGTGCTTAAAACTACAAAGAGGGAAAAGGTGAGTTAATTAAAATATATCTCAGGGACTGAATTTTAGGGGAAGTTTAAGTAAAATGTATCTAAAAAAGTATACCTGTTATTGGTGAGCCACCAGTCTTTTTAGGGTCTGTCCATGTCAGAGATGCAGAATCATGCCTAATCTCAACAATTTTGGGTGGTGGAGGAGCATCAGGAACATCTAGAAAATGTAATAAATTAGACTCAATCATACATTGATACTGCAGAAGCATCACTTGCCTATAAATGACTATAGAGCAACTCTATTACTTACCAAATGGATGCTTTGCAATTACAGATTCAGATATTAGACCTTCACCTACACCGTATTTATTTTCAGCACTGATTCTGAAGGAATATTCACAACCTTCATGAAGTCTTGTAACTCTAAAGGTAGTTTTCTGCACAGCTGAGGCACAGGTCACCCATTTATTGGTCACATTGTCTCTCTTCTCGAGGATGTAGTTCGTGATTTCTGAGCCGCCATCATCTTTGGGAGGACCCCATTTTAATGTCATAGCATCAGCTGTAACTTCTTCAAATTTCACAGGGCCGGTTGGAATTCCAGGTTTGCCAACCACTTTTACAGAAATCGTGCCTTCTTTACTACCAGCCACATTCTTCAATGTAATTGTATATTTTCCAGCATCATCTTTATGGCAGTCACGAACAAGGAGTGAAGTGTTAACTGGTGTAGCTTCAAAGGCCACTCTTCCCGTCTGTGTTAGAGGAAGGTCGTCTCCTTTCTTCCATGTCACAGTTGGTACCGGCTTCCCTTTAATTGGAATTTTCAGGCGGAAAGAGCTTCCTTCTCTAGCCAAATAGCATAAGCCAGGGAGGTCTCTTAAATCAAGATCAGGTGCCACTATAAACCAAAGAAGGCAAATAATTAGGAATTCAGTTCAGACAATAGAATAACTTCCCTTCACATTTGTTCTTTATTTATTTTTTTCTTTTAACAACTCTTCAATCCCTTGCATCGGGGGTGGAGTTTGGGTGACTGAATAGAGCTAAGCATTTACTGGCTGGATACCCTTCCTGACACCTATTTCAGAGGTGGGATTCATCAGATTCTGGCTAGTTCTAGAGAATCGGCAGTGGACATTTTGAGTAATTCGGAGAACCGGCAAATACCACCTCTGACTGGCCCTGCCCCCATCACTTCTCTGCCTCCTGAGTCCCAGCTGATTGGGAGGAAATGGGGATTTTGCAGTAACCTTCCCCTGGAGTGGGGAGGGAATGGAGATTTTACAGTATTCTTCCCCTGCCATGTGCATCAAGTCATGCCCACCAAGCCATGCCACGTCCATCAAGCCATGCCCACAGAACTGGCAGTAACATTTTTTTTGAATTCTACCACTGCCCTATTTGCAGCTCACATCAGATATTTTCTCTTTGTGCCTAGAGAGAGAAATATCTGCAGCTACCTAGGATTGAACTGATAGCCTCCTGATTATGAGGCGAGAGCTCCAAGTCTAGGCCACCACACTGCTCCCTGTTGCTCTTCAATAAATAAGTAAAAAGGAGAGCCTATAGCTTTGTTATTTTTGCTGTAAAACATATTGGCATGAAAGGTTCTTTCTTCACTAAATACAAGGTTCGCAAGCACCATATGTACAATAAACAAATGGATGTAGGTATCTACTCACCAACATCATCCCTTGCCAGCACTGTAATTTCATTTGGTGTACCGTAGCCAGCTTCATTCTGTGCTCTCACTCTGAAAAGGTATTCTTTTCCTTCTTTCAAATCTTTTGTGGAATAGTGAAGATTCATAGATCTCATAACTTCTTGCCACTGGTTTTCACCAATCAGGAGTTCAACAATATATGCATTAATACGACTCCCGCCATCACTTATAGGCTTTTTCCAAGTTAAATTGCAGGATGACTTTGTGACCTGTGGAGCTTTTAAGTCCACAACAGGCCCAGGTGTTTCTGATTGAAACAAGAAAATGTCCACTTAGAAAAGGCTACAAACAAAATCAGAAACTTTAAGAGACAAGAGCCTTTTAATAATTGAAGAAGAGAAGAATGATCTTACCTGATGCTTTGACTGCATCGCGAGTTTCACAGGGGTCACCTATGCCATATTCATTTTCAGCAAAAACTCTGAAGAAATACGATTTGCCTTCTTCTAAGTTAGAAACCCTAAAACTAGTTTTTGGACATTCAGTGGCCACTGTAGACCATGACTTTCTTTCTGCGTCACGTTTTTCAACCACGTAGTTCTTCACTGGACTCCCACCATCTATTAGAGGAGGCTCCCATGAGATGAAAGCAGAATCTTTAGATGCTTCTTTTACAATCAGATTAATAGGGGGACCAGGAGTATCTGCATTAAAACAAGTGAGCAACAGCAATTATTGACTAAAATATACAATACTTTTGAATATAAAGTCAGAGGAACTTGTGACTTTGAAACCACTAGGTTTTGAAAAAAATGCATAGACAGATAAACAGGTAGAGATTGGCACTCACCAAGCACTTTGACTACAATGGTGTATGACTTTTTGCCACAGCTGTTCTCTAAATGCAAGACATATTTCCCAGCATCGTATTTATTGACATTTTCACAACGCAGGAAAGTATCAAAATCAGTGGATTTGATGTCCATTCCTGGCCGGTCTCTTATGTTGGCATCCACTTTAGTCCAAAAAATCTTTGGAGGTGGTCGTCCTCTTACTGGCACATAAATCCTCATTGTGACTCCAGCACGTAATACCAGAACTTTCCTCAATTCAGCATCAAGTTCTCCTTCAGGTGGAACTAAATTTCAAATAGAAGATTTAAAAAAAAATCAACCGTTTGAACAAACATTAGAAAATATAAAACAAAGAAGGTAAGGCGAATTAAAAATAGGAAAATGATGGTTTGGAAGTACAAAGAGAAAATTCTTCTAAAAGGTCTTTCACAGTTCTCCTCAAAGTTTCAGACAGCATGCTATTTAATCAAAGCAGAAAGAAGCATCTCGCATTATGGTGAGTGGTTAAACTGCAGCATTGCAGGCTGACTCTGCCCATAGCCAGGAGTTCAATCCTGACTGGCTCAGGCTTGACTCAGCCTTCCATCCTTCTGAGGTCAGTAAAATGGGGACCCAGATTGTCTGGGGCAATATACTGACATTTGTAAACTGCTGATACAGTGCTGTAAAGCACTATGAAGCAGTGTATAACTCTAGATGCCATTGCTATTTTATATTCTATTTCTTACTTCCTTCTGCATAGAATCTTGAATTAAGCATACCTCTTGTCCAGGAGTGGTATTCACTTACCTTCCCTACTGTTTTGCAAATGTGAAATGAGCAAAGCTGAATACCACTCCAGGCTTCCAATCAAATTGGAATGTACACATGCTGTAGTGTTGCTGTCTATTTCCCATGAGGAATATTTTTATACTAAAATGCATTTTGTTATTTTTTAATTCCACCTTCATTATTTTTATAACTAACTCAGGGTGAATAACATAACTAATACTTCTTTCTCTTCTGAGTTTCCCCACAATAGCAATCCTTAAGGCGAGTTGACCTGAGAGAAATTGACCCAGTTGGCTTTCAATGCCTAAGGTGGGACTAGAACTCAAAGTCTCCTGTTTTTTAGCTTTGTATTTTTAATCACTGGTTCAAACTGGTTCTTGGAAATACTGTATATCTTCTGAGTATCATTCAGAAAGAGGGGGAAATGGTTTTCTTAAAGTAGAAGGGCGATCCAATGTTTTCAGTAAGGAAAAATACTGATATTATTATGGATGGCATGAGAAGTAGATAGTTTTATATTAAACACCACCATCCTTTTACTTTGAGGTGTAGATTGTTTCATCATTGTTGGGAACTGAAAGACAAGGGTTTCTATAACAGGTTCACATGAATTCATAGATTGAGCCTCTTACCCCGGATTAAAATGACAAATTCAGGTTTTTTTCAAAGTACTCACTTAGAATATCCTTGGCAAGGTGCTTGTCGGGTACATCACTTGGGTCACTGTAGCCAATCTTATTGACTGCATAAATGCGGAACTGATATTCTGTGTTCTCTGAAAGTCCAGTTACTACATAATGTGTATCGGGCAAGTTCTTTGGCAAATTGCATCGGACCCAGTTTTCTGTGTCAACTCGTTTCACTTCAACGAGGTAGCCAATAATGGGGCTTCCACCATCGTATGCTGGCTTGCTCCAAGACAAGCTGATAGAGCTACGTGTACTATCAACAACTTTTGGGAATGCTGGGGGCCCAGGAGGATCTGGGAATAAAAAACAAAACCACAGTTATATATGGCAGAAACATTTGGACACAGCCATTAAAAAAATTATGTGTGAGTGTGTACGTGCACATGTGTGCAACTGTCAACTTACACTGAGGATCACGAGCATATACTGCCTTAGATGCTCCACTTGGTTTGCCTGGCCCAGCTTTATTGAAAGCAATTACTCTATATTCATATTCTGTTCCTTCTTGGAGTCCAGTGGCCTTTACCATTCTTTCAATGACTGGCTTTCTATTCACTTTTGTCCAGTTAAGAGCTTTTGTTTCACGTTTCTCAACAATATATCCAGTTATAGGGGAGCCACCATCATCAGCAGGTGATTTCCAGCTCACTGTCATGGCGTCCTTTGTTACATTGCTAATTATTGGTGGATCACAAGGCCCAGGTACATCTAAAAATAAATATTTGAAGTGAACTTAAGCAGTTGTTAAGCTATAACTCAGTAATAACTGGACTGAAGGAGTAACTAAGATGTACTTACCATATGGGTTTTTAGCTATCACATTTTCAGTTAAGATTGGATCACCTACTCCATATTTGTTCTCAGCAGATATGCGAAATTGGTACTCGTGTCCTTCAATCAGCTTCTCAACACTGCAGCTTGTGATTGGGACATTTGCAGTGACTTGAGCCCAGTTGGGTCTACTCGTTTCACGTTTGTCAACAATGTAATTTGTAATGTCTGACCCCCCATCTTCAAGAGGAGGTTCCCAAGACAGCATGGCTCGATCGACATACATATTTGTAATTTTCACTGAAGCTGGAGGACCAGGTTTATCTGGAAAACACAATTGTTGCACAGAGAAATTCTAGATCCATCCCATATTAACAGAATAGCCCAGTTCTCGTTCATCTTTAACTTACCTAACACTTTAAGCTTTATAGTTGCTGATTTGGAACCACTTGCATTCTCAGCAGTAATAGTATAATCTCCCGTCTGCTTTCTAATGACACTGAAGAGCTCCACAGTAGACAGGTTTCTCTTGGTGGTGATCTTAATTCCTTCCACTGGTTTTAGAAGCTCCCCTTCTTTCTTCCAACTAATAGTTGGCATAGGTTTGCCATAGAAATTTGCTTCCAAGCAAACATTGGTTCCAGCCTTTGCTACAAGTAAGGCTTTCATACCTACCCCAAGCTCTATCTTTGGTGGTACTGAAAAAGTTAAAAAGAAAGAAAGAAAGAATGAATGAATGAATGAATGAATGAATGAATGGTGAAGACTACTTTGTGGGAAATATGAAGGTCAGCTTTAATATTAGGTAATAAATCCCTTACCATTTTCTGCCTGAACAGTGATTGGATCTGAAGGTTCAGAAGGTGCACTAATGTTTATTGCCGTTTTTGCTATTGCTCTGAATTGGTACTGAGCATTTTCCTCCAAATCAGTTGCGGTGTACTCTTCTTGAGGGATCTGATGGGGAGTAGAATTGCACCGGACCCATTTAGCACTTGGCAGCTTACAGGCTTCAACATAGTATCCAATTATCTTGCTACCACCATCATGTTTTGGTCTTGCCCAGATAAGAGACACAGTACTCTTTGTCACATCAATAACTTCGGGTTTACCAGGTGGATCTAAAATAACAAATGAGATCAAGTTTACTTTCCATGCAACTTGTTTATTTTAGCCTCCATGTAGTTTAGACTCCTAATTTAACATTGCATTATTTTAACGAGGATTATAAAATCTAGAGACCAAACAAGCTGACAGTGCAATCTAGAAAACATGAAATCTATAAGTAAAACAAATATAGGTCTATGCTTGACTCTCCTTTTGAAACTTTTGAGATATTGAATATATTGGATATTATAAAGTTTTGGAAGAAGACAAAGCATTAATACTAACAACTTATATTAGTACATTATAGCAAAATATGTACAAAATGTTTAACTTACCAATTGGTGTTCTTGCAGTCACGTAATCTGTTGGTTTGCTAGGCTTGCTTGCACCTGCTTTGTTCAGAGCGTAGATTCTAAATGTGTATTCTAGCCCTTCAATTAGGTTTGCACACGGATACTCTGTTGACCGCACAAGGGTATCGTTGGCTTTGACCCACAGCAAACTGTTTCTTTCTTTACGTTCAATGAGATAGCCAGTTATTGGACTACCTCCATCGCTGTCTGGCCTATCCCATGCTACAAAAATGCAATCCTTGTTTACTTTGGTAACACGTGCGTTTTTGGGTTCACTGGGGACATCTGTAGTAAAACAGAAGATAGGTTTTTAAAAACAATGCTATCAGCATTCAACAAATGCCCTGATGGTGACAACAGTATAAATGGACAGTCAGACATACCAAATTGAAACTTTGCAACCATCTTATCAGATTGAAGTGGCTCAGAGATGCCAAATCGATTTTCAGCCCGAACACGGAACATATATTCCTGACCGGGGGTCAGTTTTCCAAGTCTGCAGTTTGTTTTTGTGACAGAAGCTACTGCAGTTATCCAATCACCACGAATGACATCACATTTCTCAACCACATAGTTAGTGATGGGACTACCACCATCTTCAAGAGGGATGTGCCATGACAAACTACAGGCGTCGGCATCTATATCAGAAATTTCAAACGGTGGCTGAGGTGGTCCAGGGATATCTATAGAAAGATGCAAAAATATAGATGCAAATTAGTATACATTTTGAGAAACACATAAAAGATAAATGTGTAAGAACTTCTCAAGCACGGGAGAAGAAAATCAAGCATACCCATGACGATGACTCTGATTTTCTGAGTAGCTACTCCGGAGCTATTTTCTGCTGTTAGGCTGTAATAATCGCTGTCTTTCCTGGTTACATCTTTAATAATAAGAACTGAAGTGCTGTCTGCTTTATGCACTGCCAGGCGACTAGAAGTAAGCACATCTTGGTCTGCTTTCATCCATTTACAGGTTGGTTGAGGTTTCCCATACACATGTGCCTCAATTCTGAGTTTCTTTCCTGCTTTTAAACTGATATGATCTGGCATCAGGATTTTAGGTGGCACTGCAATGAAAATTCAACAAAGGAAAACTTACATTTGAGGCTAATAAAACGTATGAACAACTCGGTTACTTTATATTTCACATATGTAATTCTGAAAAATCTTCAACCAGTGTCAGCAAAAAGCTGATTTTTAAAAACTATATCTCAGGCTCCTACTAATTTCCATTATCTGGATAATAAGAGTAACCTATATTGGCTGCATTGGGACGATTAGGCTTCATCTCAACTATAGTAAGCAAGGGTGGGTTTTACTTACCTTCCCCACCAGTTTGCATCACGTGAAAGTGCATATTTTGCATGTGTCCCCTTACTTTCTGCATGCGTGCGTTACTTTCCAGAAATGACCATCGGCACATGCACAGAAGCCTTTGAGCATATATTTTTTAAAAAATTTGCAGTGACCGGAGGACTGGTTTGGGAACATGGACCGCCAGTTGCTGCCTGTTGGTGAGTGGCACTGAATTTCCACTACCGGTTCTAAAGAGCCAATCCGAACTGGAAGCAACCCACCACTGATAACAAGATGAAGTGACTTCAGGTTTTAGAGCTGCCTGTATTGGATGATTTTTCATCTTTAATTCTTCATGGGGTTATACTATTCTAGACAGAACCAATGCACAATTGTGGTATCCTTCTGCATTCATGGTTCCTGTTCAAAGATCTGGTGGCAGTCAAGGGAGGGAAGCACCAATTGTACAATTTCATAAATCAAAAGGCACTCATGTTTTGGTCATCTCTAAATACAGTATAGTAATGAGCTCTATGTAGGGCTGTTCTTGAAGAAGATCTAGTAGTTTCCATCAATCCAAAATAGAACGGTGCACACAAACCTCATTATGCTGTTGTTATACCTTTGCTCTGCAAGCTTGGACTAACTTCTGGGTCCAGTTCAAGGTGCTAATTATTACTTATAAAACCCTGCACGATATGAAGTCAGGGTGATTAAAGGAATGCTGCACTCTCTTATTAAATCAGGCAAGAGAGGTATGTCCAGGTCCGATCGATCAGAAGCTATAATCTAGCGTAGTGGTCTCTAACCTTTCCAGCCATGGACCAGAGGTTGGGGACCCCTGATCTGGAGGGACCCAGTTAAATGTGCCTTTTCTCTACTTGCACCTGTCCCCTGGGATATCTTATCACCAGAGTTTAGGTTGGCTCCAATAATGCTTACCTTTCAGAAACCTTAGAGATTTGGCTATTTTCCCAGCCTTGTGTGAGCCAACAATACTTATGCAGGGTTTCTTTGCCAGCTACTGTATATTTTTAGTTGATTGTGGTAAATATTTTTATACTGTACAGTATTATAAAATCTTATTAGACACTATGGTTGCACGAGTAAGATCGGTGCCATATAAATTGATTTCAATAAAAGACATCAATAAAAATATTTGATCACAATTACTTACTGAGTTGTTCTTTGACTTCAAATATGCCTTCTGTTTCTCTTGGTAAACTTATTCCAACAGCATTTCTGGCAGCCACTCTAAATTTATATTTCGTCCCTTCTTTTAGGCCAGCCACAACAATGTTAAGATCTTTTACAACAGAGTACTGGGTCCAGTGATCACCAGCTTGCCCTTCTTGTTGATAAGAAATAATGTAGCCATCAATTTTGGCACCACCGTCACGCAGTGGTGGCAGCCATCCTAATGTAGCACTGTTCTTGGTAATTTCAGTCACTTCAAGTTTCCTTGGAGGATCAGGCACGCCTTAAAAATAAAACAAGCAAGAATAAAAAGTAAAATATAAACATTTTAAACAGCAGTTGTTTGAATTAAATTATTTCTAAAACCATTGCAACTTTTTATGGCTAATTATCATGTTCTTTAAATTCCTTAACAATTTAATCAAGTTTGATTTTCTAATGAATAAATACGTTGCAAGAAAGTGATTTTAAAACTCTGTAGTATTGTATATTTGGACTCTTGTTTATTCTTCTAATGAGTTTTGGGCTTCTATTCTAAATTCCTACCTTTGTAGGGCTACTGAATAGTATACACGTTATGTATTTTTAAAATTGTTTTAATGCGTGAAATTCATCATGATTGATTCTAATAATCATAGTATATAGATTTCTAAATATTCTTAATGTATGCTTTCACTTAATGTACCATTTATATAGAGTGCTCAAATGATTATTTTAGTGGGCATGTTTAGTATTGCAATTTGTCAAGGAGTAAGCTATGTTAATAAATACTTACTTAGTGGATCTGTTGCCATGATTGGCTTTGGTGTATCTGTTGGAACGCCTGGTCCGTATTCATTGACTGCAGTTACTCTGAAGAAGTATTCAATACCAGGCACAAGGTTAGTAACTTTGAAACTAGTCTTCTTTATATCTGAAACAATAGTTCCCCAGCTTTTTCTGTCAGCCTCACGCTTTTCCAGAATGTAGTGGGTGACAGGACTACCGCCATCATTCTCAGGTGGGGTCCATGAAAGCTGGCATGATGTT
This sequence comes from Erythrolamprus reginae, assembly GCF_031021105.1. Classification (NCBI taxonomy): domain Eukaryota; kingdom Metazoa; phylum Chordata; class Lepidosauria; order Squamata; family Dipsadidae; genus Erythrolamprus; species Erythrolamprus reginae. The sequence goes on from NC_091950.1 coordinate 194,836,346, forward strand.
TTAGTAACCTCAGAGACCTTGAAGTCTGCAACAGGTCCAGGAGTATCTATGAAGAAAACAAAGGATACAGGTACAGCATTAAACCAATCTTCAGCAGTTTGTTAAACCAAACAAGGCAGCAGCTTATTATCCCTAATTATCCCTAGTACTTACCAAGAACGCGGACATTGACAAACACTGCCTTTTCTCCAGCAGGGTTAACAAGAGTCAAAGAGTATTTGCCTGAGTCATCTCGAGTTGAATTAGGAATGACGCAGAAGGACATTGTATCAACCAAGTCAACCTGGCCCTTTCTGATCACATTATCAATTCCAACTCTCCTCCAGGTTACTTTAGGTGCTGGTCGTCCTCTAATAATAGCAAAGAGTCTGATGGGGCATCCGGCTCTGACTATGAGTAATTTCCTCATGCTAGCATCCAATTCTATCTCCGGGGGCTCTGAAAAGAAAAAAAAGAAAAAGAATGTTGTTTGTGAAAGTACCCAGCAAAGTAGAAAACCAGTAACAGATAATGTGATGGCTGATTGGGAAAATTACCAAGTATTTCTTTTGGAGAAACAGCTTCCTTCAAATCAGCTGGAGGACCAATGCCAACCTGATTTTGGGCAGAAACACGGAACTCATATAGTTCTTTCTCATCCAGACTCATCACAGTAAATTCTGTATGAATGACCTGTGCTGCAACATTGCATCGTTTCCATCCTTCATTGGGACCAGCTTTTTCAGTTTTTGGCCTCATTTCTATCACATATCCAATAATTGGAGCACCGCCATCATAGAGTGGCTTTCCCCAGCCAAGCGTAATAGACGTCTTTGTGCTATCAACAACCTTAAGATTGATGGGAGGACCAGGTGGTTCTGTAAAACATACCAAAGTACAAATATAAGCAATTCAGTGAGTTAAACAGAGTGTTCAAATGTTAATTCAATGTTACATGAAAGACCATTACCTATTGGGTCTTTTGCTACTGCTGGCCTGGATGGGAAACTTGGTTCACCAATTCCAATTTCATTTTCTGCCTTCACACGGAATTGGTATTCATATCCAGGAATAAGATCTGTAACTTTCTTGCGTCTTTCTGGAATTGCAGTTTTGGTAACTGGAACCCATCTTAGTGCCCTCTTCTCCTTCTTCTCTAGTATATACCCTGTGATTGATTTTCCACCATCATATTCTGGTGGATTCCAGACTACAGTCATCTCATCTTTGCTGACTCTTGTGACCTCTGGAGGATCGGGACGGCCAGGTCTATCATATTTTGTTTTGGCTATAATTGGCTTAGTCTCTGTTGGTGGACCAGTGCCCATTTTGTTTTCTGCACGAACCCTAAAGATATATTCATTTCCTTCTATGAGATGTGATACTTGTACAGAGTCCATTATCACTGAAGAGGAATATGTGGTCCAAATCATACGCTTGCTTTCACATTTCTCTATGATGTAATTCTGTATTTCACAACCACCATCATCTTCAGGTCGGTCCCAGCTGACTTTACATCTGTCAGTTGAAATATCAGAGACTTTGAGATTTCTTACTGGTCCTGGTTTGTCCAAAACATTTACAGTAGCATATGCTACAAAGCTACCAGCTGGGTTAGTGGCTGTTATAACATATTTACCGCCATCAGTACGTTTAGATTTTGCAAAAAGCAATTTAGATGAATGTGAAGTTGTTTCAATTTTGACCCTGGGAGATTTGGATAAATCTTCAGTATCCTTTGACCAACAAACTTCTGGCTGTGGCTTGCCTTTAAGCCCTGCTTCAATTTTAATTGGGTCACCAGCTTTCACAGTGAGTACTCCGGTCAATTTCAACTCAAGTACTGGCTTTTGCACTTCTTCTTTAACAACTACTTCACTTGTTTTTACCCAATCACTTTCTCCTCCTTCATTCTTAGTTTGAACTCTGAATTGATAAATTTTATTTTCAACACATTTGTCAACCATATACTGTGTTTCTTTAATGCTGCCTTTGTGTACTCTTTCCCATTCGTCTGAATCCTTCGGTTTTCGCTCAACGTGGTAAGATAAATTGGGGCTACCACCATCATAGTCTGGCCTTCTCCATTTCAGATGCACAAATGTCTTTCCTGTTTCTGCAATATGAAGATTTTCAGGCTCACCTGGCCTATCAATTGGATTAATGGCAAGGATTGGAGTCTTGGTCTCGACAACTGGGCCTGGCCCTACTTTATTTTCTGCACAAACACGGAAGAAATACTCATGATTTTCTATGAGATGTGCTTTTGTCATTCTCTTAGTAAGATCAGAAGAGACTATTGACCATCCTTTCTGATTTGGTTGGCGATATTCTACTATATAATTTGTAATTTCAGAACCACCATTATCTTCTGGATTCTCGAAAGTGATCATACAAGAATCCTTAGTGACATAGCTTACTTTCAGGTTCCTACAAGGTCCAGGCCTGTCAAGTACATTAACAATGGCTGATGCTTGGGCATGTCCACTGCTGTTTTTAGCTGAAATAATGTACTTGCCGTGGTCTGCTCTTGTAGATGATTTAATTTGTAGTTCTATGCGTGGAACTTCTTGAATTATGTCAGTGCGCTTATCTTTTGTCAGGATTTTGCCTTCTTTCGACCATGTTATGTCAGGCTCTGGTCTACCTTTCACTTTGCCTATGATCTTTATTGTTTGGCCTACCCTAACTGTAATGACATCACGGCAAGTCACATCCAGTTCTAGCTCTGGAGGAGTCAGAATGTCTTTAGCAAGAACTGTTTCAGGCAATTCTCTAGGTTCTCCTTCTCCAACAATATTTGCAGCTTTGATACGGAATCTATATTCATTTCCTTCAATTAGCCCAGGTACTGTATAGGCACATGGTCTAATAAGGTCATCTTTATTAATTCTATTCCATTGAGTTGTTCCACCTTTCTGGCATTCTACGACATATCCCAGTATAGGGCTACCACCATCTTTGAGTGGTTTTGTCCATACCAATTCAGCTGTTTCTCTGGTCTTATCTTTGAGCTTTGGATTAATTGGAGGCCCAGGAGGTGAGATAGGACGTATTGCTTTGATTGGGTCTGAAGGTGGAGATGGTTTGCTTAGGCCAACACTATTCTCTGCAAAAACACGGAATTCATATGTGTTGCCCTCATAAAGGCCTGTAGCTCTGAACTTCAGATCAAGTACTGGTGACTTATTTACTCGTATCCACTTGCCAGAAATTTCACGTCGTTCAAGAATATACCCAGTTATTGGACTTCCTCCATCAGACTTTGGTATAGTCCAATTTACTGTTGCAGCATTTTCAGTAATATCATGAACTGTTGGTTTACCGGGAGGAGATGGTGGATCAAACATAGACTTAGCAACTGTTGGTTGAGAATCAAGAGGTGGACCAATGCCTATCTTGTTCTCTGCACGAACTCGGAAGATGTATTCAGAACCCTTTTGTAGGCGTGGAATTTTAAGTCTTGTTTGATTAAGGGATGAGCAGACCATTCCCCAGGTTTCTTTCTTTGACTCTCGCTTTTCAACAATATAATTAGTTACTGGACTTCCACCATCATCTTTAGGAGGCCGCCAAGCAATAACCATGTGATCTGCAGCTACTTCTACAATATCAATTGGGCCAGTAGGAGGACCAGGAACATCCAAGACAGTTAAATGAACAGCTACAGTTTTGCTTCCAGCTAGATTGGATACCGTGAGTAAATATTCTCCAGTATCTTTTCTTGTACAACTTTTAATAGTAAGAACTGTTGAATAGTTGTCAGTATCAATTTTGTAATTGCCTTCTGATTTGATTTCAGTAGCATCTGTGACCCACTTTGCAGTGGGAATGGGTATTCCTCTCATGATTGCAGGGAATCTTACTGTGCTGCCAGCTTTAACAACAAGCCCTTCTATTAATTTCACATCTAGCTCAACAGATGGCGGCACTGAAATAAAAATAAATAAATAAAGGTTACTATATGGTTTATTGTAGGAATTAAAATACACAATAATTACTAATAGGATATATCAGGGGTGAAATTGAGTAAGTTTGGACAGGTTCTATAGAACAAGCGGCAGTGATTCTGTGCAGTTCAGAGAACTGGTAAATCACATCACTGACTGGCTGGACCCTCCCCTTCCCACCCCTCCCACTCACTCCTTCTCTCCTCCTTCTCAGGTTCATACACAAAGAGCAAACATGAGGAGGAGGCGAGAAGCAGCCAGGCTGAACACCAGAAGACTTGGCTGAAGTTTTTTGTTGGTTCTGTAGGTGTGGCTTGGTGGGGTGGTGTCACCCCACCTTGCCGTGAGTGACATCAAGTTGGCCATGCCAACTCAATTACATGCCCCACCCACCAAGCCAGGCCCACCAAGCCACACCCACAGAACTGGTTGGGGGAAATTTGAGTGTCACCCCTGGGATGTATGACATCCATAGAACAAGAAATTACCTATCTTTTCTTGGCACTCAATGGGTATAGTCGTGTCTGGAAGACTAAGACCCACAATATTTTGGGCTTTCACACGGAATTTGTAAATCTTTCCTTGTTGTAATCCTGTAACAACACATTCTGGCACAGGGACTGTCTTGAATTTCGTCCAGTCTTCTGTTCCTTCTTCTTGGTATTCCACCAAAAATCCAGTTATTTCAGCACCACCATCGCGATCAGGCCAATTCCAAGCAAGAGAGACTTCTGTCTTGTCAATATCTACATGATGTAAGTTCTTTGGTGGTCCAGGTGGATCTTATAACACAAAAAATTAGTAAAATCATATTTCTGCTTTTAAACATATAAAAAACATGCATGTAACATTTTTAAAATATGAACATTGATAGCTCATTTATAAAGATGTATTTTCTAAATCTATTACATTCTACATTGTTCAGATTATATTTCAAGTGCCATGTCCTGTTCAGGGCATAACACTTTAAGAAAGAGCTTGAGAAACTGGAATAGATGGAAAGAAAAGCAAAATAAATAAATAAATAAAGATTATGAGGAGAAATTAAAAAAACTGGGGATGTTTATCATTAAGAAGCTTGTCTGAGAAGAAATGTGATTATCAAATAACAAAAGGAGGGTGACTTAAAACACGGGTGTCAAACTCACATCATCACGATGGTGTCACATGACATATTGGGACTTCTCCCCCCTTTGCTAAACCTGGTGTGGGCATGGCTAGCATGTGACATATCCGGCCCACAGTCCAGGAGTTTGACAGTCTTGACTTAGAAGAAGGTTAAATCCTGTTCTCCATTATACCAGAATGCAGGTATAGATCAAGTCTCTTAAATTGCAGGAATATTTATTTTGACTGAATGTTGGAAAAATCTAGTGCCAATTATCTAGGAATGTAGTGAGTTCTAATTTTTACTGGATGTGTTATAGCAGAGTATGGATAGTCATATGGTTTTATCTGGGTTCCTGCAAGGGGATTAGATTTAGTAAGTCCAGCTACTCTATAGGTCTGTGCTAATATGAAGATGCATATTACATACTATGGATTAATATTATTGCATAATCAGCATTTTGGATGATGATGATGATGATATAATGATAATAATGATAATAATGATAATAATGATAATGATAATGATAATAATAATAATAATAATAATAATACAGTAATAGAAATAGGCTTACGAAGTGGATCCATAGCCTTAATTGGCTTGTGCGTTTCAACGAAAGGTCCTCGTCCATATTGATTCTCAGCAGCAACGCGGAAGAGATACTGAGTGCCTTCCATAAGATATTTAGCCAACAAACTGAGTTTCTTGGAAGAGGAGGATATTGTTAACCACTGAGCAGTAGCAACATCCTTCCTTTCCACGACATAGTTGGTAATGACGGAGCCACCATTGTCCTCAGGTTCCTTCCAAGTTAGATAGCAAGAATCTTTTCTAACTTCACTCACTTGAAGATTCCTAGGAGGCCCAGGCTTATCTGGAAAAAATATTAATAGGCAACAATGATTCATTGAAATTCATTTGCTAGATTTAATAATACCCATCACTACTCCTTTAAATAAATTTTTAAAAATTGTCATCTAGGCTAACAGAGGTAACTGAATACCCCTGTGAAGTTTTCATCCCCAAATTTGTAAAGGGATATAAAAATGAGATGGAACGGACCAGAGTACCTCTGGAACTGCCTGCTACCGCACGAATCCCAGCGACCGATAAGGTCCCACAGTGTTGGCCTTGTCCAGGTCCTGTCGACTAAACAATGTCGTTTGGGGGCCCCAGGGGAAGAGCCTTCTCTGTGGTGGCCCCGGCCCTCTGGAACAAACTCTCCCCAGAGATTAGAACAGCCCCCACCCTCCCTGTCTTTCGTAAACTTCTCAAGACTCACTTATACCGCCAGGCATGGGGGAGTTGAGACACCTTTTCCCCAGGCTTTGTTTTATGTTTGGTATGAATGTGCTGTTTGGGTTTTTTAAAAATAATGATAGGGTTTTATATGTTTTTTAATATTAGATTTGTTCCACTGCTATATTGTTTTTATTACTGTTGTGAGCCGCCCCGAGTCTTCGGAGAAGGGCGGCATACAAATCTAATAAACAAATAAAATAAATAAATAAATAAATAAATGGTGGGCATTGGATTTGTTACTATGTACTGTTTTTATTATTGTTGTGAGCTGCCCCGAGTTTGCGGAGAGGGGCGGCATATAAATCCAATAAATCTAATCTAATCTAAATATTCTTTCACTACTTGCTCCTGCTCCTTATCTTATTTCCCAGTGACAACTGAAAACCATATTAGCACAATTACCTAGCACAACGACTTTTACTGAAACGGTCTTTGATCCAAGAGGATTCTCCACCGTCAGGGAATAAATCCCTCCATCTTCATGGGCAGCATTACGTATTTCCAGTTTGCTACCCACACCTGTAACTTCAATATCTGCTTTTGTAGAAACTTCCTTATCTTCTTTCTTCCAAGTCACTTTTGGGAATGGGATTCCTTTAATTACAGCACTGAGTCTCAGTGTAGTTCCAACTTTAATATGCTGTTCCCGTGCCATATTAGCATCCAAGATTAACTCTGGAGGCTCTGAAAAAAAATGTTTTATGTTCAGAAAGTATCCATGTCATGTATTCATTTAAAATGAATAAAATTTAACATGTTGCTTACCAAGTCTGTCCTTGACTTCCACTGGATCACGGACATAGGCTGGCTCTGACTCGCCTGCTGCATTAACTGCCAGGACTCTGAATTTATATTTAGCACCTTCAGTCAGGCCAGTTACACTATATTTTGTATCTGGGCAAGAATCAGCAGTAAAATTGGCTTTCTTCCATTCCTCATCTCCAACCTTTTGGTATTCAACAAGGTAGCCTATAATCTTCCCTCCTCCATCATGACGTGGTGGTTGCCAGGACAAATCCACTGAACTTTTAGTTTTATCCACTGCTTCTGGATTAATTGGAGGACTTGGCTTAACTGTTTAAAAAAAAGAAAGCATACAGCAGCCATGAGAAGAGAAAATATTTTTCTGAAGATGCTGAGATCAGAGAAGGTAAGAAGGTGTTTTAAAACATACCAATTGGATCTTTAGCAAAGATTGGTTTTGATGGGGGACTTGGATCACCAATACCAATTTCATTTTCTGCTGCCACCCGGAATTCGTATTCACAGCCTTCAAGGAGATCAGGTACCCTAAACTGGGTATCTGGATAAATAGGTTCTTGGGTAACTTTCGTCCATCGCTTAGACATGGTTTCCTTCTTTTCAAGAATATACTTGGTTATTGGTTTTCCTCCATCACGTGGTCTGTTCCAGGTAACTAATGCAGAATCTTTGGTGACATTCTTAACAATTGGCTGCTCTGGTGCATCAGGAACACCTGAAAAAAACCCCATATTACTGTATTTTTAAAACCCATTTATAGAACAATAGGTATATGAACTATGACGTAAGACAGTGGAAGGTAAGGAATTAAAATAGATTAGAAAATAAGTGACGTACTAAAACGATCCTTGGCTTTCATTTCATCAGATATCAGTGGATCACTTATGCCATACATATTTTCAGCATAAATTCGAACAACATAATCTCTTCCTTCCAGTAATTTAGGAACTTTGCATGTTGTTTTGACGCTGGCTGATGTAACTGGCATCCAGAGATCTCTGTTAGCATCTTTCTTCTCAATAATATAATTTGTAATTGGACTGCCACCATCATCCAAAGGAGGTTTCCAGGAAATAACAAAGTGGTCTTTATGTACTTCATCAAAAATGACAGGGCCCACTGGAGGTGTAGGACGGTCTGTTGAAAAGCATACAAATATAAATGTAAGCACACACAAACAATTCAGATAAAAATGCACAGGTCTGACAATGCTCAAAGAAGTATATAGTGCTAATTTCTAACATGTGTGATAGTTGATAAAGCTAAATATATTGTCATTTGCAATGAAATGTGTAATTCTTTTCTCAATTTACCAAACCTGATTTATTCTTAACAGTGTAAAGTTATTTTGCTACTTTAACAAAAGCAGAGTCAATCACTTGGGAACTAAGTGAAACTAGTAGAACTAGAGCCGAGATATGTAACCTCATGGATTAATCAGACAGAATATTTAGGAAAAGTAAATACTACATTGCTTAAGTCTTGCTTGCAGAGTCTAGAGGGCAGCCATTGGGGAATGGTGCACTAAAATAATTGACAGAGAAGCATGAACAAGAAATTAATTTCTAAAATGTAAGTACATTCTAATCTGTATATTATAGATGTAAAATCTATTTCAAAATCTGTTTTCTCCTGCTCATTTGGGAATCTTCTTACTACTCTGCCAGGTGGTGCACTACATTTCTACTCCAAAGACCATATGGCCTCACTGCAAAATACTGGAATGACTTTTTGTTGAAATAAGGTGATTCTATTTCTCTGTACTCAGTATAATCAGCTCTTTCAGTCTTCCCAACACGGTGGCGGCGTGGTGGTGGTGGTAATCAGAGATAGAGTTCTTTTCACAAGAATCTTATTCTTAAATATTTTAATTTTAGTTTATACATTAGTGTATAACTTAATTATTAGATAACTGATAAGTATTAGATCAACTTTCCCAACTTGTTAATGTAATTCATCTTGGTTTCTAAAGTGGCCATTATGCCATTTTGCATGAGCATCTTCTCACATACTGCTTTTAACTTTCTGCAGCTAATTGTTGGTTATAGTAAAAAGACCCAAAATATTCAAAATCTAATTTGGTTAAAATTCATCAGGATAACATTGTTAGAGTAGCAGATTTCCTAGTTCTGTACTCTGCTGCACCCTCTGCTGTGCCCACACATCCTTTGAGGTCAGGCATTGTTCATTGATTGATTGATTGATTTAGCATATTTATATAGCTGCCCATCTCATGAAAATGGGACTCTTTTTAATATAGGTGCTGCTCCGAAAAGAAGCAGTTGGCGGAAGCACTTTATGGTCAGCTCATCTTTCAAATTAGCAGGAATTTATATTCCCAATCTATGCTATAATTCAATAATAATCCAAAGAATACATTAACAATTCATATGCTTTTTAAACCATAGTCAATCAATTAAGGGGCATGCATAAGTGCACCAGTGTGCCTACGATCCCTGTCCTAAAGTTCCCTTTTATTTTTATTCATACAATGCATTCAAATTATGTATATACTTATATGTATTATCTAATATGACATTGACAAAATAAATAAGATTAAAATTAAAAACTCTCACACAGCTCTTCCAAGCAAATATTATAAACGGATTCCTAGAACAAGACTTACCAACAACAGTAACTTGACAGAATCCTTTTCTTGATCCTGAACTGTTTTCTACAACAACACTATATTTGCCTGAATCTTCACGGACGGATTTTAATACGCCCAAGCAAATTTTAACCGGAGTAGTCTGGATCAGAGTTCGTTTGTCTTCTTTCACTGTAATGTCATCTTTGTACCAAGTAATCTTTGGTGTTGGCTTGCCTGAATATCGGCCAGTCAAACTGAATGCTTCTCCTACACGGACTGTCAGTTTTTCTCGGATATCAAGCTCAAGCTGAGGAGGAGCTAAAAATATTGTTTAAGAAAAAGAAAAGAAAAATAAGCATTTAAAAAATAATAATAATGGAAATCAACAAGTGCATGCTAGTAGGGTGGCTTCCAGAGATCAAACTTACCAATTTCATCCTTGCAAGTGATGGGTTTTGTGCAAAATGAAGGTTTGCCTTGTCCCACAATATTGCAAGCGCTCACGCGGTACTCATAAGTATCACCTTCTTTCAGTCCTTCCACAGTGTATTTTCGATCAAGCATTTTCTCCTTTGTAACTCTAGTAAATTTATCCTTTCCAATGAGGCGGCTTTCCAAAACATACATGGTGATATCAGAGCCACCATTATACTTGGGTGGGTTCCAAGTCAGTGTAACAGACTCCTTAGTTACTGCTTTTACTTCAAGGTCCTCAGGCCTCTCGGGCACGGCTAGAAATAAACAAATACAGCAGATTAAACACATATTCCTGAGACTACTTTTATTGCAATCTCTGCTGATAAAAGATAAAGATACATACTGATTGGGTCTCTGATTAGGAGCTCTTTTGTTGTCTCTACAAAGGGGCCCATGCCAATGATATTCTCTGGTGCAATGCGGAAGAAGTATGATTTGCCCTCAATCAGTCCCTGAACGGTGGCATTTTGTCTGGTGACAGTATAAGTCACTGGTGTCCAAGCTCTGTGATCTGCTTCCCGCTTTTCAATAACATAGTTGGTAATAGCTGAACCTCCATCGTCTTCCGGAGAAAACCATGTAAGTTTGCAAGAGTCGTTGGTTAGGTTTTCTGTAAGGAATGGAACGCCAACTGGGCCAGGTACATCTGTTAAGGAAAAAGAAAAAAGAAAAAATGTAATCGGGACGGACATTTGCCACCAAGAACTAAGATCCTCAAGAATAGTGAGATATAGATATTCAGCTTATTTTTGTAGCTTACCTAGCACATCAACGATTATGGTCTTCTTTCTTTCTCCACCTGCGTTTTTAGCAAGGAGCGTGTAGATACCCTGGTGACTTCTTTTGCAGTTCTTTATGACCATAGAAGAACTGATAGCAGTTTCCTCAATTTTAGCTTCTTCTGGCAGAGGTTTTTCATCCCTGCTCCAAGTAATAGTTGGAGGTGGCTTTCCTGAGACATAAGCTATAATGCGGATGACCCCACCAGCATGAACAACAAGTCTGTCTCTTACGCTAGCATCCAGATGGAGATCAGGAGGCACTGTAGAAAAAAAAAGAATGTATTTTAAATATGTCATACTATTCAACACTGGAGTAGATAGGGGGAGGGGGAAGTATAAGCAGATACAAAAATCCTGCACAATGCCTAATTTCTCTCCTTTTCCACAAATAAGGCTCTGTCTAAATATGTGTATATGACACATTACATATGTGCACATGTATATATGGGTGCATTTGTATGTGTGCACATGTCATAAGAAGATCATTCTTTAAAGGGCATGGTCAAAGGACACTTGAATGAATAATAAGTAATTGCACTCTCTCTCTGGAACATCATTCCCTCAGAAATTAGAATGTTCCAGAAGGTGCTGAAAACCTGGTTCTGCCAACAGATCTAGAGAACCCAAAGTGGGATGGAGCCCATTAAATGGCTTGTGTGATGTGATGTTGCTGGGATGTGGGGTTATTTTATTATATTATTATATTATCATAGTATACTATTCTCTCTTTTATTAGTTTTACTGTTTTTATATGAGGTTTTTATATTTTTAGAAACCGCCATCTGAAAAAAGGCGGCAATATAAATTTCCTAAATAAATAAATAAAATTCCATCACAAATCACCCTCATAGATTGAAATACACTAGTTCTTAGAACATACAACTTTTTTTCCAGCAGTAATTCAAAGAAGACTGAGGGGAGGTGGTATCAAATATCAGGAAAAAGCCACCTGTGGTGAGACTCAAAGGTCTGTGTTGGTGGGGAATAAAACAGAATGGCAATCGGGGAATGCTGCAATTAGGTATAAAAAGAATAAGTTCAAAATAAAATTTATCAGAAAACAGGGCATCCTGAAGCAATGGATGATTTAGACCTAATCTTGTAAGGCATTTACATTTTTCAGCAATATAGTCTCCTCTATTCACTCGTATACTTCTCAGTTCATTAAGATATCATATAAGTTAAATGATAGATTTTCAATATTTTACCCTTTTAAGAAAAAAAGATAATATTTTTTTCTAAGAAATACCTATTCTGTCTTTCATTTCAATAACTTCAGTAACTTCTCCAGGCTCTCCAATACCAGCAGCATTGATTGCTCTGACTCTAAATCTGTAGAAGCCTCCTTCTTTTAATCCTGCCAAAACAAACTTGGTTCCTCTTATTTCTTTATCTTTTGCCTGAAAATGAAAAATAACATAGAGTCATTTATGACATTTCCTGCAGGGCAGAACAACTAGAGCAGAAGGGAATATGGCTGGCTCTAATATTGTCATGCATGTTTCTTTATATAGGAATTGACTGTAAAGTTCCAAATCAGGAAAAATTCATATAAGATGACTAAAAGATGAAAGAACCATCTTTATCTCTGAGGCACATAGTATGTGGGTAACCTAAATTCGGAGGTAAATCGTGTACAGACATAGTTTCTCCATGTGTCCCTAATTCACAAAGTACATATGTGTTATTCCACTAAATGCATATGCCACTGTGCCAGCTGGAGCGAGGGGGGCGTTTGCCCAGGTTCTCCTGGTGCACCTGTTGCGGCACTATCTGGACCGGGGCTCACTGCTCACAGTCACTCATGCCCTCATCACCTCGAGGCTCGACTGCTGTAATGCTCTCTACATGGGGCTACCTTTGAAAAGTGTTCGGAAACTTCAGATCGTGCAGAATGCAGCTGCAAGAGCAATCATGGTCTTCCCTAGGTATGCCCATATTTCACCAACACTCCACAGTCTGCATTGGTTGCCAATCAGTTTCCGGTCACAATTCAAAGTGTTGGTTATGACCTATAAAGCCCTTCATGGCATCGGACCAGAATATCTACGGGACCGCCTTCTGCTGCACGAATCCCAACGACCAGTTAGGTTCCACAGAGTTGGCCTTCTCCAGGTCCTGTCGACTAAACAATGTCAGCTGGTGGGACCCAGAGGAAGAGCCTTCTCTGTGGCAGCCCCAACCCTCTGGAACCACCTCCCCCCAGAGACTAGGATTGCCCACACCCTCCTTGCCTTTCGTAAACATCTTAAGACCCACCTCTGCCGTCAGGCATGGAGGAATTGAGACATCTTCCCCAGGCCTATATAATTTATGTATGGTATGTTGTGTGTATGTTTTTTAAATTATGTGTTTTTTAGTTTTAAATATTAGATTTGTATTTTACATTGTGTTCTACTATTGCTGTGAGCCGCCCCGAGTCTATTAGTATTATTATTATTTTGAATACAGTCTTATTCTAGACATTAATATGTTCTGTATGTAAAATGACATTTTAAAAAGTGATGCTAGTCAAAACTAGTAATTCCAAAATTAGAAATTTATTTTTCTAATTTCTAGCACTTTCTCTGATACAGTAATTCGTTTGATTAATATTTTGGTACAAAAACATCCTGTAATGGAGCCAATGTTACACAGGCAGTTTGTATGTGTACAGGTGGCATTGTCTTCCTCTTTTCTTTTCAGATTAAGTGGCCTTGTCCGATACAAATGCCTTGCACATTTTCTCTTCCTTGCTCTTGCTCCATAGGTTATCCATCCTTCTATAAAAGCTTCCTAAAGAGACCCAAAGCAGTGAACCTGCTGAGATCAGACTGAGGAAGCAGAGACATCTTGGAGAATGGAGCTCAGTGTTCATCATTACATCTTGAATATGTCCAATGATTAAGCCCTACCACAACGTGTCAAAAATAACTTTTCATGGCATCTTATTACTTACCTTTTCCCATTCATCCTTTCCTTCCTCTTTGAATTCAACAAGGTAACCAGTAACTTTAGAGCCACCGTCTTTTAATGGTGGAGACCACTCAAGATCCACTGATGATTTTGTCCAGTCAGTGACCTTTGGAATTGGAGGGCCAGGTGGAGCTGAAAAACATATGAATATTTATTTATAATAAGCATCTATTTCCTATTGTTCGATAAGGCCCCCCTTTGCTTCTTTTCATATAAAACAAAAAGCAACTAAAGTCATTTACCAATTGGGTCCCTTGCAGTAACTGGATCAGAAGGCATGCTTGGTGGACCAACACCAGCAGCATTGATAGCATAGACGCGGAACTGATAATCTGAACCTTCAATGAGGCCAGGTACTTTGTAAGAAACGCCAAGGGTCATAGGCTTAATAGGATCACGGTTAACTCTTGTCCATCTCTTTGCAGTGGTTTCTTTGCGTTCCAGCCAGTAACCTGTCACTGGAGAGCCTCCATCATATTCTGGTTCCTCCCAGTTAACAGTCATGGAGTCATGTGTGACGCTGCTTACTGTTGGTTTGTCACAAATTCCAGGAACAGCTAGGGGAAAAAAGATACAAAGATTGTAAAATAAAGTACAGTAATACTGTTCATTTTTTGAATAATATTTTGCAGCTTTTACTTGGAATTGTGCAAAAAAAGACAGACTGGGATAGCTAGCTATAACTCACACCTCTCAAATTTTCCTACTTACTGAAACATTATCAGCAATTGGGGGAGCATAATTTTTAAAACTGGCTTTTTAAAGCTATAGGGTTCAATATAATTATTGCATTCTCTGCCAAACACTACCATTTCACATGTGATGCTAGTTCAACAGATCCCAAGAGCAGCATGACTGGTTGGAGCATATTGGATTGTCTTTATTCCAACTCTGTACTTAATAATAATAAAGTATTCAGACTCTAATTCAGAAATTTTAATATGTTTTTACTGTAAATATTAAAAAGAGGCTATCCAGAATAGAATATGTACAATAAATTTAAAATATACAACTTTATGTATAATAGAATACATACAATAAAGTAAAATTATACTATTCAATACAATTCAAAATTGAGTGATGATCTAAAATTAAGGTGTACTTTAAGAAACAATAAAAGTTATGTGAAGAAAAAATATTTTGAAGAAATAACTCTTGGTTTGTAGTGTTTTGATACAGCTCTCATTTGTGATGGTCATAGTGATTAAATATGATTCCTCTTCAGTTATGTTTTCTAAATAAATCTGTTTGAAACAAAATCTGTACTTACTGAAAAGATTCCTTGCTGTTTCAGGTTCACTATCAAGAGGTTCTCCAACGCCATATTTATTCTGTGCCATAATGCGGAAGACATATTGATGACCTTCAACCAGCTTGGGAACTGTGAAAATGCATTCTTTAGGTTCTTTGGTAACGTTGATCCATGTCCTTCTATTTGCTTCCCTTTTTTCAATGACATAGTTTGTTATTTTAGAGCCACCATCATCTTTTGGAGGTAGCCAAGACAATGTCATCTGATCAGCTGAAATAGATTCAAATTTAATGGGTCCTTCTGGTGGTCCAGGGCGACCTGAAAAATATATTTGATAAAGTGAAGTAAATTGTAACAAAAAGTAACAAACAGTAAATTAGATTGTCAAAACTAAAAGTGATTATTATTTACCTAGAACATTTAGTCTCATCTCCTTTGCATCTGTTCCAAAGTTATTGACAGCAGATAGGGTGTACAAGCCTGTATCCTTTCTGCGAGACTGTTGTATCACCAATGTGCAAGAGTCTTCACCCACAACTTTATTGACATGTTGATCATATATCACTGGTAGTTTGTCATCTGGTGTCTTTGGATGAGCTTTGGCCCAAGTCAGTGTAGGGAAAGGCACACCTTTTACCTTAGCTACAATGTTAATATCTGTTCCTTCTTCTGCCTCCATAAACTCAGTGAGTTCAATTGATGGAGGACCTACAAACAAAGCCAAGCAAAAATTATTCTATCAATATAAATGATATGGAAGTTAAAAGTATTTTTACTTGAATGTTGAAGTGAAAAACTTCTGATTGCTTCTCAATAATTTATTTTCTAACAAGGAGCAAAATATTGTTATATTATTTCTAAGTTTTGCTTACAAATGTCGGTAACGGTTGTTAACATAGTTAATTTTATTATATACATTTTGTTACATCTATTAACCAATATTTACATATTTGTCATTGGAGCTATTAGAACAATTGAAGCAATGCCCATAGTTATCTCTTTCTATATACTATGTAAATTTTTGTATTCACTTCATTAATATTCAGTTTTAAAATATCTTTACATTTTTGTGATTTTTGATTTTGTGTTAGACATGAATACTTGGTCATTTTTAGGGTTCTATCTACTTTATATCAGAGCAAACAAATTAAATAGATTTATATAGCATTGCATTCATAATTGATTTTGTAATCCTAATTATATTTCTAAATTTAATAGTATTGGTAGTATATATTTGTGCTAGCACCTCAAATTTTGGTTATTTTTACAATAAGTAGATTTACCCATTGGCACAATGGAATATCTTGAATTGAGGCATGGTGGTGCAGTGGTTAGAATGCAGTATTGCAGGCTAATTCTGCCACCTGCCAGCACTGACTCAGGTTGAATCAGCCTTTCATCCTTCCAAGCTCAGTAAAATGACAACCCAGATTGCTGGGAGAAATATACTGACTCTGTAAACCACTTAGAGAGGGCTACAAAGCACTGTGAAGTAGTATATAACTGTAAATGCTATTGCTATAAATGTTATTGGTCAATGGCTGAAATAAATGATGGTGATAATACTTACACGTCTGATCTTTGATAACAACAGGTCCAACTGTAGCTGATGGTCTGCTAGGACCTGCTTCATTTACTGCTTTCACTCTGAATTCATATTCATCACCTTCAATAAGGTCCTCAACTGTAAACTTTGTTTCTTCCACATCACGTTTATTGCACTGGCGCCAGGCTTCCTTGCCTTGACCTGTCCGATCCCAACGAAGGCACTCAATATTGTAATGTGTCACAGGAGCACCACCATCATTCTTTGGAGGTTTCCAAGTCAAGTTGGCAGAATTTTTGGTGATGACACCAAGCTTAAGTTTGATTGGTGGATCAGGAGGTTCTTTTAAAAGAAAGAAGCAAAACAGAGTAAGCACTGGTAAACATTACATTATGCTAATAAAAACAAGTTTTGTTGCTTTAATTTAACTCACGGATGGGATCTCTCGCTGTGGTTCTCTGAATTGTATCTGCTGGTGGGCCAACACCAAAGCGGTTTTCTGCACGTACGCGGAAGAAATATTGTTGTCCAGCTATGAGATCAGGTATAATTAATGATGTTCCAGCACAGTTTGCATTCACTTTGGTCCAGGCTTTCCCCTCAACAGTTCTCTTCTCTATAATATAATTTCTGATTCTGTCTCCACCATCATTGTCTGGCATTTTCCATGAAAGTTTACAGTTGCACCGTGTTATATCACTTACTTTCAGGTCTTTTGGTGGCCCAGGAACATCTATCAATAAGAAAACATCAGGGAATTATTAAGCTTTATTTTATCCCGCAGTATTGGAGAATCAATGCAAAATGAAGATTCAAAAAACTCACCAAGAACATTCACTCTCACATTTACAGTTTTCTGTCCTGCTTTATTTTTGGCTGTAATACTATATTTTCCAGAATGACCTCTGTTACACTCAGGAATAGTAATTACTGAAGTGGTATCAGTGGATTCCACCTATGTTGACAGAATCAAAATGAATTCATTTACAGATTATGTAAAAAGTAAAGCATAGAAACATAGAAGACTGACGGAAGAAAAAGACCTCATGGTCCATCTAGTCTGCCCTTATACTATTTCCTGTATTTTATCTTACAATGATATATGTTTATCCCAGGCATGTTTAAATTCAGTTACTGTGGATTTACCAACCACATCTGCTGGAAGTTTGTTCCAAGGATCTACTACTCTTTCAGTAAAATAATATTTTCTCATGTTGCTTTTGATCTTTCCCCCAACTAACTTCAGATTTTGTCCCCTTGTACTTGTGTTCACTTTCCTATTAAAAACACATCCCTCCTGAACCTTATTTAACCCTTTAACATATTTAAATGTTTTGATCATGTCCCCCCTTTTCCTTCTGTCCTCCAGACTATACATATTGACTTCATTAAGTCTTTCCTGATACGTTTTATGCTTAAGACCTTCCACCATTCTTGTAGCCCGTCTTTGGACCCGTTCAATTTTGTCAATATCTTTTTGTAGGTGAGGTCTCCAGAACTGAACACAGTATTCCAAATGTTAACTCTTTTAAGAGCTTCTAAGAATATAGTGATATATAAATTTAAATTTACTTAAATTGAAATTCAAATTAAATGTAATGAATTTAAATATAATATGATTTCTTACCGTAGCATCTTCGGGTATATTATGTCCATCCTTTAAATAAAAGAGTAAACAGTAAATCTAAAGATATTTAAATAAATGTAGTTAAAATTTAGAAACAGTGTTATTTTCCTTCTTTCTGACCTTTACTGCCTTCTTTGCATCTCCTTCAAATTCCCAAGTTACTTTGGGAACTGGGCGTCCTTTAATAATTGCCGGGATTTTGATTGTTGAGCCAGTACGACAAGAAAGCAAATCTTGTGCTTTCACATCAATAAATATTTCTGGCTCTTCTACAAGATATAAATCACATAAATCACATAAATGAAATTAATCTATTTATAATCATCCGAGCTATGCATTTTTCTCATGAAAAAATATTCATGTATAAAAGAGCTAGACCTTCCATTTTAACAAAGTTCTAGGGCTGCTTGGAAAAATATAAAATATAATATGTTAGAACATTAATAGCAGAAAGACCTCTTTGGAGAAGGTATCACGGAAATTCTAGACACCATTCACATCGTTAATTCACAATAATATGTTGGGCAGCTATTCTGAAATCTCCACTCACACATTATTTGATCTCTTATACTCTTTGACTTTATTTCACATTGTAACACGAAATATTCCAGAATGCTTACCTAGAATTTCTTTGCATGGTATTTCTGAGGTAGCAATACTTGGCTCTGATTCTCCTGCAGCATTTACAGCTTTCACTCTAAATCTGTACTTTCTTAGTTCTTTCAGGTTGGGAACAGTACATTCACAGGTAGGGAACAGCTTGTCTGGCTCATTCACATTCTTCCAATCTGTACTACCTTCTTCTTGCATTTCAACAATATAACCTTTAATAGGACTGCCGCCATCTTTTTGTGGAGGTTTCCATGTGAGAGATATGGTTGACTTAGTTCTATCTTTAACTTCTGGGCATGATGGTGCGCCAGGAGGAACTGTTGGGTAAATGTAAAATGGTCTGAATGAGATTTAGGTCTTCATTATTTTAAGTGGAAAAATCGTATATATTTTGCTTGGCTGAGATGAAAAAAACCCTCCCCCAACTTCAAATTCTAAGGATGTAGGCGATATACAGGTAGTCCTCAAGCTACAACCACGATTGAGCCCAAATTTTATGTTGCTAAGTAAAACATTTGTTAAGTGAGTTTGCCCCATTTTATAACTTTTCTTTCCCACGGTTGTTAAGTGTATCATTGGATTTGCTAAGTTAGTCATGTGGTCGTTAAGTGAATCTGGCTTCCCCGTTGATTGTGCTTGTCAAAAGGTCACAAAAGGGGAATCACATGACCCTGGGCTCACTGCAACCATCATTAATATGAGACAGTTGCCAAGCTTCTGAATTTTGCTCACGTGACCATGGGGATGCTGCAATGGTTGTAAGTCTGAAAAATAGTCACTTTTTCCCAGTGCTGTTGCAATTTTCAAAGGTCACTAAATGAACTGTTGAAAGTCGAGGACTATCTGTATTTTTCTAATAAAGCAAACAATTAAGGCAATTTGCTGTAATTGGGAATACATGTTCTTATGACAATGAGAAGTAACTCACAATATGTTACCCCACATACTTCATCTGCTAAAATCACAGGATCGCTATTAGACATATTCAAGGTAAATGAAACTAAATGGCAGAAGATGTCTTTTGAAATCAGGTAACACTTAATACTATACTCACAGATTGGATCTGCAGCTTCAACGAGATCTGACGGTTCACTGGGAGGACCAATTCCAGCGATGTTAACAGCCATCGCCCTGAACTGATATTTTACGCCTTCAATCAGACGCAACACATTGAATTCCAATCCTTTCACTGAAGGTTTTGTTACAGGTGCTCTGTTGACACGAGACCAATAGACACCTCCTTCTTCTTTCTTCTCTAGCCAATAGCCAGTAATCGGTGCTCCACCATTATCCAGGGGAGGGGTCCATGTTACAAGCATGGATGATCTAGTATGATCTATGACTTTTGGTTTTCCAGGTGGTCCTGGGAGTCCATAAGGATCCTTGATTACTACTTTCTCTGAAAGACATTCATCACTTATACCATACCGGTTTACAGCCCTAACTCTAAACTGGTATTGACCATCGGTTATCAGTTTATAGACCTGAAAAATATAACAAAAAGCACAAAATATCAAGTGTCATTAATTGGAAAATTAAACATTTGTGTTATTTCCACAAATTTCAAGACAGAGTATTAAAAGTCATTAGACACAAATCGGTCTTTCCAGATTCTTTTGTTTAACAATATTAAAAATTGTTTAAAAAATCAGTCTGAAAAATTGTTTGGATCTTCTTTACATCAATAACTTGCAACTATTTTGTAATGAAAATATCAAGCACTACATATTATTTATAAATAGCAGATCTAACATGTGGTAGCTCATTTCAAGATGACTTTGCATTAAAATATATCCTACTCCTAAATTTAATCAAAATACAATAAAAAAAATAATGCTTGTCTTTATTTGCATGCACTAGTTTTTATCTTAAAACCATGCATTTTCCTTCAAAATCAAATTTACCCCAAATCGTCTGTCTACCGCAGTGCTGGATACTTCCTCCCAATCAACTTTCTTCTTGCTTGCATCACGCTTCTCGATAATGTAGTGAGTAATTTCACTGCCACCATTATCAAGTGGAGCATCCCAGGTTAAACAGCAAGATTCAGCTTTAATGTCAGAAACAGTGAGGTTTCTTGGTGGAGAAGGACGATCTAGAAAAAGCCAATTTCAACACTGTTACATCAGAACAAAGGGAAGACTTTTTAATCATCGAAGCAGCTCATCAGATACTTACCAAAGACTTCAACGTGAACGTTGCGGAATGCAGAGCCCAAGCGATTGGAAGCTGTTACTGTGTAAGTGCCTTTATCATTTCTAACCACTGCAGGCATACTGAGTTCAGTTTTAGCCTCTGTTCTAGACACTTCCTTTTTGGTGATTTTAAGGGCATCTGATGTTTTCTCAATGGGAACCTCATTTTTGGACCATTCAATCTTTGGCATTGGAAGACCTGTCACATCAGCAGGAATGTTCACCGGTTGCCCTGCCATGACTTTGATAGTATCTCCCCTAACGGCCAGGCGCAATGTCACTGTCGGAGGTTCTGAAAAGAAAATTCCCACAATGAATAACAATGCAGTTCTTTAAAATATATTAATAACAGAACCCCACTCCATGTTATTATTATCCCAATTAAAATTAAGGTATAATTATTAAAGCACTTCACCTTCATCATCTTGTATAACAACGTTGAGAGGCAGTGAAGGTTCACTTTCTCCAATTTCATTGACTGCCTTGACTCGGAATTCATACATATGCAGATCGGCAAGATTATCCACAAGAAGTGAGGTGGCTCGGCAAGGTGTTTTGTTGACTCTTTCAAATTCATTTGAGTCATGTCTTCTCTTGTCCACAAGATAGCCAATGATAGGGCTGCCACCATCATTACGAGGAGGCTTCCAGTCAAGAGTAATTGATGATTTTGTTCTCTCGGTATACATGAACCTCTCGGGGGCAGTTGGAGGACCTATTGTGAGAAGTTATAGCGATAGGTTTAATTCATATGAGTCAGCAGTGTGCAGCAATGGCCAAAAAAGCTAATACAATCCTTGGTTGTATAAATAGATGTGAAGTATCTGGAGTTAGTTGGGGGAAAGATCAAAAGCAACATGAGAAAATATTATTTTACTGAAAGAGTAATAGATCTTTGGAACAAACTTCCAGCAGACGTGGTTGGTAAATCCACAGTAACTGAATTTAAACATGCCTGGGATAAACATAGATCCATCCTAAGATAAAATACAAAAAATAGTATAAGGGCAGACTAGATGGATCATGAGGTCTTTTTCTGCCGTCAGTCTTCTATGTTTCTATGGATTAGTACCACTTTATAAAGCCTTGGAGAAGAAACAATGGACAAACAATCAAGGAGAGAAGCAACCTGGAGTTAAGGAGAAACTTCTAAAAGTGAGGACAATTAATCAGTGGAACAGCTTGCCATCAAAATTTGTAGGTGCTTCATCACTGGAGTATTTTTAGAAGAGACTGGACAGTCACTTGTCTGAAATAGAATAAGGTCTCTTGTTTGAGCAGGGGTTGGACTAGAAGACCTTGAAGGTACCTTCCAGCTTGCTTCTGATTGACTGAACTTGCACTGGAAGATTTTTTAAATCACGTCTTATGTAGTAGTATGATTTATAATTAAGGCATGGAAAATTTAACTAATGAATTTATTTGGTATTACATTTCTATTTTCGGAGAATTAGATACATATATTATTCTGTCTATGTTAATGCACTTTTGAAGATGTCTCTGCTCAGTTATCATTCCAAAAAGCACTTTGATAAAAGAATGCATTGACAGAATCAGACAACAGATAGCCTTTATATTATAATTACATGTTATGATTAAGGATAGGTCGTTGTGCTTTCATCAAATCTTGGAAAGAGCAAAAAGTGCACCCTGTCTCTACAAGAACCATAATGAACATTTCTGTCTGTTTTCATGATAATTTGAAAATATTCATATTTCTAGTTTCTTCTTGGTACTCAAGCGTTTTGATATTCTAATAGATATTTTACACATACTCTATGTGAGTTCCAAATTTAGTTCCCAGGCTCCTGGGTTAAATTAATTTGTGATTTACTGTGCTTCTTTAGTTTGGTTCTTAATCATAAATAATCTAAATTAGAAATAAGAGGAGTTCAGCCTTGTTGAATTTATTTTGTATTTCAAGAAATACCCCAAGATTTACCAAACAGGGACAACTGCAAAAAGCATACAACAAAGACCAGGGGCAGAGTGTTTGGGGGCAAATATGCTTTTACTATCAGGACTAGGTTGAAGTCATAATATTTTTACACAAAATATATTGCAGTTATTATATAAGTGGAAACCATGAGTGATCTACTGTGACTCACCCAAATAACAGTATGGAGATCTGTTTCTGCCTAATTCTGCTTGCAATATGTTTATGGACTGAAGGACATATAAAAGATAGATGGGCTATTTGGATTTAGATTTAGTAGTTCCTCCCTGGATCATGTTAAATCACTAGGAAAATATTCTGTTTTGCCCCAAAGCAACTAATATACTTGTATCATTAGATTAGGTATTAGTAATGTTGAAACAGCTCTTTTGACAGGACTAAGGTATTCCTCCAAGAAATACATATGCCCCAGCTATAACTGTGAAAAAAAAATCCAGTAACTTTTATCAACAGGAAAAATCTTGGTATTGTCACAGATATAACTACAGTATTTGCTGTACTGTGTAATGTACTGCCATTGAATGGTATGTATGTGTATTGCCTAGATTGGTTGAGTTATGGGTTTTAAACTGGGGTTTATAGTTTTATATTTTCCATATTTGACTTCTTTTTTATTGTATTTGTATTTTTATATTGTTGAAAGCCGCCCTGAGTCCTTTGGGATTGGGCGGCATAGAAGTCAAATAAAATAAAATAAAATAAAATAATAAAAATAAATATTTGACAGTTGAAATTAAGAGTCAAAGTATCCCCCAAACACCCTCATGGGTCTTATTAACAAAAAAATAATACCTTTGGGATCGACAGCAAGCAGTGGCCCAAGTTCAACTGGTGGACCACAGCCAAACTTGTTCTTGGCGGATACCCGGAATTTATATTCTTGCCCTTCTACAAGACCAGTAATATCACATTTTGATCTATCAGTATCCACAGCGAGTCTCCAAGTATGCATTTTGGCATCTTTCCTCTCTACGATGAAGCCTATAATCTCACTTCCTCCATCATCTTTGGGATCATCCCAGTTCAGGAGACACATTTTTCTGTTCACCACAACAGGATGCAGATCAGTTACAGGCCCAGGAACATCTGAAAAAGAAAATATGAAATATAATAACAAAGACACAAAAGGTTCTTCCTCAAATCATTTCATTAAATGTAGCACTTCTTACCAAATATTTCTGCTCTGGTTGCTGCCGATTTGGAGCCACTCTCATTAGTTGCAGTAATCACATATCTTCCATGGTCTTTCCTGAGTGCATTTTTGATAGTTAGCACTGATGAAGTGCCAACATTTTCAATTACCACTCGGTCCTTGTCAATTTCCCCTTCCTCTAAAGTCCACACGATTGTAGGATGAGGACGCCCAGTAACAGTAGCAGGCAGTCTAAGGGTTTTACCTGCCAGTATTTGAACACCTTGTTTGACAGAAACATCTAATTCCACAGTGGGAGGTTCTATAGTCAGAAAAAAAGAAAGAGAATTGATTATTTCATAATGACAGTAATTATTTTCACACGAGGGTTTATTTCAAACCAAATAAAAACATTACCGTTAGGTTCTGCAACAGTTACAGGTTCTGTTTCTCCAGGAGGCCCTTCCCCAGCAATATTAAGAGCAGTCACACGAAGTTTGTAATCAGCACCTTCTCTAATTCCTTTAACTAGGTAGCTTAGAACCTTTACAGGTTTCTCTGTACAACGGGACCATTCATTTGTACCCAGAAATTGCTTATAAACATGGTAACCAGTGATCTCTCCACCTCCATTGTATAGTGGAGCATCCCATGCTAAGTCAATAGCTGTTGAACTTGTATCAATGATTCTTGGAATAGGTGGGCCAGGCGGTACTAAAGAAAATAAATATATAAATCAAATTAGCAGGTTGTAATTTAAAGTTACCTTAATTTAACTAATGATAACTGTACCAATATAGAACTTACATATTGGATCTTGTGCAATTTTAGGATCTGATGGGGGGCTAAATTTGCCAGGACCAGCTGCATTTTCAGCACAAACTCTGAAAACATATGTTAATCCTTCTAACAATCCTTCAACTCTTGTCTCCAGAGCATTCACGCGATCTTTATTCACCCGAGCCCAATGAGTGCCATTGATTTCACGTTTTTCAATCCAGTATCCCAGAATGGGGCTGCCATTATCTTTAGGTTCATTCCATTTAACCAACATACTACTGCTGGAAGGTTCCTCTACTAAAGGTTTATCAGGTGCATCAGGAGGACCTGTACACAAAGAAATAAGCAGATTTTTAATTTATACATATTTAAAATTTCATGTGATAATTTTTATTTGACAGATGGAGTTATTTACATTATTCATAAGATGTTCAATACAGTCTTACATAAATTTATCAAGGAGGTTTGAGTAATAAATTACAGGATTATACTAAAAAATTCAAATAACTATACTGTCTTCCTTAAAGTATTGTCAAGCACTGGGGAAATCAGGAGATTCAAATGGCAGTTCAAATGAGTACAAAGATTTATTGCAAGCTTAAGCTCTCTTCAAGAATCTGACCAACTAGTGGTCAAGGGAAATGAGAGGGAGATAAGAAAAGCATTCAAGGTGGTCTAGACTTAGATCTCGAGCACTCGTGCAAGGATTCATGACTTACGATATGATGAATTTGATCTCTCCCTCTGTCTCAGCCTGGTCATTTTTTATTTGTAATATCATTTGCTAATTGCAGAGGAGTTTTACCAGTGGTGACCATGAAATAAAGTGTCCATGATTTCCACGCTATTTATTTTGAAATAAGTCTCTCAATTCTCCACTAATATGGGGTGGTTCTCATTTACGAGAAAATGGCTTAAGACACCCTATTAATCTGTTCATATATTGATCACCACAAACCTCATCTCTAATGAAGGAATCATAATTCCACTAAACACTTGTTTTGTAGATCCCAGTCAGACATAAAAAACAAAATGAGGCTCCCATGGCAATACACAAAACAGAAGAGAAAGACCATCTCTGAATCAAAGTTTTAATATTAACATATAACAGACATGTGACAATATGCATTGTCTTGGAGGGGAATGATGAACTGTTCCTTATAAAGGATAAGACTTACCAAATGGATCTTTAGCTACCACAGGTTTTGAAACAGCTGGTGGTCCAGGCCCTACTCTATTCTCCGCTTTCACACGGAAGACGTATTCTTTTCCTTCAATCAGTTTAAGCACATTATATTTGCAGTGCCTAAGTGTGGAAGTGACTGTAACCCAGCCCGTTTCAGTTTTGGCGCTGTCTTTCTTTTCCAAGACATAATTCAGGATTTCGCTACCACCATCATCAAGAGGAGGTTCCCATTTGCAAGTTATGGAATTTTTTCTCACTTCTTCAAAAACAAAGTTGACCGGAGGTCCAGGAACATCTATTTTTAAAACAAAAATAATGATGAACTTGTGCATGTGTCATAACATGTCTTTTGTATAAGAAGTGAAATAAATTATGTGCAGGGACGTACCTAAAACATTGACTTCACATGAAGCTTTAGCTACACCGTGGTCATTTTCGACTCGGATAGTGAATGTGCCATGGTCTGATCTGAGTGAGTCTCGAACAACCAGGAAAGATTCTCCTTTTTTACTGTTGTCAATGCTCAGCCGTTCAGGTATGGATAAATGGAAAGGCTCATCCTCTTCAGCTTCACCTTTCTTCTTCCTGGAAATCTTCATGACTCTCTTCTTAATTTCTTCGGGTTTAATAACGTCATCGTTCCATAGCCAAGCAATTGCTGGGTAAGGCGAACCTGAAACCCGTGCATCTAGTGGAATATCAGCACCTTGCTTCACTTCAAGGCCGGCCTGCAAATTAGCAGCAAGGGAGACCTTTGGAGCCTCTGTAACAATAATAAAAAAAATGCAGTATTAATTTATGAGTGACAATTAAAAGTAGTCCTCAACTTACAACATTTCATTTAGTGACCATTTGAAGTTGCAACAGCACTGAAAAAAGTGACCTATGAAAAAGTGTGACTTTTCCACAAACTTATGACCATGGTCACGTGATCAAAAGTTGGAGTCTTTGCAACTGACTCATATTTGTGATGGTTGCAATGTCCTTCCATCACCGTCTGACAAGCAGCATCAATAGGCAAACCAGTTTCACTTATTAATTTAACAACCGTAGCAAGAAATGTTGTAAACAGAAATAAGGGAGTCAAATGTGGTCATAAATTGAAGACTACCTATATAGCACAAAATAATTCTTATGTATTAAGAATGAATAAGGAGGGGGAAAATGTGTAGAACGTACCAATAGGATCCGCTGCTTTGATTAAAGGAGTAATATTAGATGGTTCACTAACTCCTGCAGCATTCTCAGCACGAGCTCGGAATTGATATTCTTTGCCTTCTTCAAGATCTTTTACGGTGTAAGTCAAAAGAGGCACTAAATACTCATTGCATCTCTCCCATTTATCTCCTCCTTTAACCAGTTTTTCCAAAACATAACCCATAATTTTCGTTCCTCCATCGTACAACGGTGGCTTCCAGGTGAGAGTTACTGTCTTTGATGTTGGATTATGAGTCTCAAGATCAAGAGGTGGATCGGGTCGTTCTGTGTATTGAAAATTTAAAATTAAATAAATAAGCAGAAGGTATGGAAAAAAAGTTTACATATTCATTCTAAGCAGTTATTTATTAATGCATATACTTACGCTTTGGATCTTCAGCAATCACTGGATTTCTCAATTCGAGGTATTCACCTCCTCCAATTTTATTGACAGCTTTAACACGGAAATAGTATTCAGCATTTGGAATAAGATCCTTTACATTCCATGCCAATTTATTTTCACCAGACATCACTGGTATGTATGTTCGCCTCCCAGCTTCTCTTCTTTCCAACACATAGTGCAAAATGGGAGTATTACCATCAAATTCTGGTGGTTCCCAGGTAACTTTGCATGAGCTTTTTGTCACTTCACTTGCCTTAATGGATTTGCATGGTCCAGGTAGACCTAGATGAAAAAAAGCACATTTGAATTAAATTTGAAAAGTATGCAACAAAAATTCAAAGAATATGAAGAATACCCATGCTTGTGATAAATGATATGCCTACAAATTACAGTTTCTTAGAATAAGAGACAATTAAGTTTTTTATTTGAACTCCATCATATCCAGGATATCTATCTTACATTAAAATTAGCTTATAATATGTTTCTTCTTTCTTGACCTCATCTTTCTCATTTTCTCGTCTTTTGTACTATGTTCTCCTATTGGTATCTTATGCTTTTTCACTTCTTGTTTATATGTTATAATTAATTATTGTAACTATGATTTATGACCTATCACTTTGTTTTTGTATATTTACTGAAAGCATATGCAACAAAACAAATTCCCTGTGTGTCCAATCACACTTGGCCAATAAAGAATTCTATTCTGTCCTGTTCTGTTCTATTCTATAAACAATGCTGCTTGCATTGGTTTAGCACTATGAACTGAATGCGAATGTCTGTTAATGGAAAGGGAAAAAATATTTACCTATTACTTTGACATTAACTGTGCCAGTAGTTGAACCCAATTTATTCTCCAAGGTAATGGTATAAACACCAGCATCTGCATGGACAGCATTTGTGATTTCCAGCAAGGCAGAGATGTGGTCACTCTTCATTGTGGTTCTGTCACCTGCTTTAAGCTCCTTCCCACTTTTATGCCATGAAATGGTTGGGGAAGGAACAGCTCTGAAGGGAACTGGAATACTTAACTTTTGACCTTCAACCACAATAATATCAGTAGTTTTTATATCAACAGTTGGGTTACCTATTTAAAAATAGAGAAGGATAATCTCAATCGGTGTTAAAGAGCAGTTTTATTGTGGCTGTATATTTTATGATTTCCTTGGAAATAAATATACTTACAATCTGGATCTTTGGCCACAACGTTTTCTGAAATATCTGATGGCTCACTAGCTCCAATAGCATTGACAGCTCTGACTCTGAGGACATATTCTTTGTCAGGTACAATGCCCTCCTCTGCTTTGTATTTCAAGTCTTTGACTGGCCGAGAATTTATCCTCATCCATTTCTCAGTTCCTGCTTCACAGAGTTCAATATTGTATCCAATGATCGGACTTCCACCATTTTTCTCAGGTGGTTTCCAAGCAATGGCAATGTGTTTTCTGCCCGCATCCGTAACATGCAAATCCAGAGGTGGCGAGGGAGGACCTGCATGGATAGAGAGAAACATATTATCCATCAGACATTTACTAAACATAAAACAGTTTGACCTAACTTAATCTTTTCTACATTATGATTTTTATCTTAATTTACTTGTGGGATCTTCAATAGGCAGGATGTCAGTTGGTTCACTGGGATGACCACAGCCAGCTTCATTTTCAGCACGAACTTGGAACTGCACCTCTGTGCCCTCAATGACATCAGTTACTCTGAAATGACAGTCAGGTCCAGCCGTCTTGCCAGCTTTCACCCAACGTGTGCCAAGCTTCTCTTTCTTTTCAATGACGTATCTGTATTAAGAGGAATAGGATGCAATTATGCAATGGAATCAATCTGAGGCATTGAGTTAAAAACAAAATGGGTATTTATCTATCTTGATTAATTGTTGCAATACCGGTGTGATAGAAACATAGAAACATAGAAGATTGACAGCAGAAAAAGACCTCATGGTCCATCTAGTCTGCCCTTGTACTATTTCCTGTATTTTATCTTACAATGGATATATGTTTATCCCAGGCATGTTTAAATTCAGTTACTGTGGATTTACCAACCACGTCTGCTGGAAGTTTGTTCCAAGGATCTACTACTCTTTCAGTAAAATAATATTTTCTCATGTTGCAATACCGGTGTGATAGAAACATAGAAACATAGAAGACTGACGGCAGAAAAAGACCTCATGGTCCATCTAGTCTGCCCTTATACTATTTCCTGTATTTTATCTTACAATGGATATATATGATACATATAGTATCCCATGCAAATAATAAACCTCAGAACCAATTACAGGATGAGATCAGTTTCCTGCTGTGCTCTTTCCTGATGTACAATTTCAGAATCAAAATAGGGCTGGAAGGGACCATGGAGGTTTTCTAGTCCAGCCCCCTGCCCAAGCAGGAGATCCAATACTATTTCATACAAGTGACCGTCTCTTCTTAAAAACTACTAGTTTTTAGCATCTACAACTTCTGACAGAAGGTTGTTCCACTGGTTAATTGTTCTCACTGTTAGGAAGTTTCTTCTTAATTTCAGGTTGCTTCTGTCCTTAATTAGTTTCCATCCATTGTTTCTTGCCTGCCCTCTGGTGTTTTGAAAAATAAATTGACCCCCTCCTCTTTGTGACAATCTTTCAATTCAATTCAATTTATTAGATTTGTATGCCGCCCCTCTCCAAAGACTCGGGGCGGCTCACAACAGAATAAGAACAGTATAACAATGGAACAAATCTAATAATAAAATTTATAAAAACCTCAGCAATTAAAACCATACAGCACATACACATCAAACATGAAATATAATAAGCCTGGGGGAGATGTCTTAGTTCTCCCATGCCTGGCGATATAGGTTTCAAATATTGGAATACTGCTATCAAGTCCCACCTAGTCCTTTTTTTCTCTAGAAATGTTGACTACAGAAAGTCCCCAAAGGGGTTGGGCCAAGATGACATGTGGGGATGGGGGGTGGGCTGAGAGTTGAAAGAATCTAAATTCCCCATCCCTTTGTTTTGGGGAACAAATTCAGACCAGATATTTGAATAGCCTATATGACCTCCCCCCCTCCCCGCCACCTGAAATTTATGCCATATAGAAAAAGGATCCAGGAAATTGTTAGGAAGGGAACAGTTACGCACTGCTCTCCATCTGCCTGTGCCTGCAGGCTTGAGGGGGGGGGGCATAAATTTTACATTCCAGATGGCCAATTTTATGAATGGTGTGCATGTGCATGACAGTGACTGTTTTTATCTTCATGGGTTTTTTTTTCATTTTACAATGTTTTAGTTTAGAAATGTTCAACTTCTTTTATCTTTGTATCTATTTTATTGTATTTTATCACTATTGTAAGCCACCCTGAGTCCTTCAGGATTGGGCGGCATAGAAGGCAAATAAATAAATAAATAAATAAATAAATAAATAAATAAATAAATAAATAGATCGATCGATCGATCGATCGATCAATCAATCAATCAATCAATCTTCATTGTTTTCTTTCCAAACAGCAATTAACAATGCCTTGGGCTTGTTGGAGTGCTGTAGCACTGGAGCACTAAAAGAATTGTTCTGCCAATGATTCCATTACCTTAAGTAGGAAATGAATAGCATTCTTACCAAACTTATTTTCTAAGTATCTTGTTTGTGATTCAATTCCTGCATGTCATTCTACTTACAAATTACTCCATTTACATAACTTTTAAATTGAACTTTATTTTTGGATCCTGATAACCAAGTTGACCATAGATTAAAATGAAATCAAAATGAAATTAAAAAATGACCATATCTCACTTTTCTCAACCCACAGCAAATTTTTATCACTTGGGAAATGGGTGCCTCTATTGATTACTCAACATATTTAATCTATTTTTCTATTCTTCACCTAAATTTCCTACTGGTTTCTGGAACATGGGTGCTCTGAATGTACGAACTTTATTAATTCTTCTCTAATCATGTATCTTTAACTGGATTTTTTAACATTTAGCATTTTACACACAGTAAACGTAATATCTACACAAATATTGTCCTAGATGTCTTTATTAATAATATTACCGTTGAATTGGCCTGCCACCATCATTCTTAGGTGGTTCCCATTTCAAGTCAACGTGTCTCTTTGTCACCTCAACTGGTGTAAGGGCATATGGTGCTCCGGGGGTAGCTAAAATAAATAAAATCCACATTAGATAGACTGGCATTTTAGAAACAGGAAACAGCCGGTTGCTGTTTTGAACATAAACTCTGAAAACTTACTGAATGTGTCTTTAGCTAGAACCGAGTCCTCAATTTCACAGTAATCGCTCTGCCCCACTGCATTTTCAGCAGCCACGCGGAATACGTAGAGAGAGCCTTCGGTCAGAGGTGTCACAGTATATTTGGTGTCCTTTACTGTGGTATCTACAGTCTGCCAGCCTTTGCGGCGCACATCCCTCTTTTCAACAATGTAGTTTGTAATAGGAGAACCCCCGTCTTTTTCTGGCACGGTCCATTTAAGGTCTGCAGTGTTTTTAGTGATATTAATGACCTCAAGCCATCGTGGAGGTGAAGGTGGATCTATGAAGACATTAACATAACAGTTTTACTTTATAAAAAAGCAATAAGGAATCTATCAAGCAGTGGGATAAAGGCAAACTGTATATCTTTATTTACTTCTCTGAGACCTTTATAAATGACATTGCAGTTATATTAGTGTGCCACTATCATTCTTCACGATTTTTTAATGTAACTTTATTGAAGAAATTTTTAACAAGATAAAAACAATATAAATATTAGAAAAGAAACAAAAGAAAGAATAGTAAAGAAAAGAAAACTGAAAGAAAACCAGAACTATTCCTACTGGGAATAACCTATGAGAGATACCAAAGATGTTAAATGTATTTAATTCTGCACATAACAACTGCGGCGAGATTAATTTTTGCACAACAATGGAAAAGTGAAAACATACCAACTGAAGATGAATTATTAGAAAAAAAATATGATCTGTGCAGAAATGGATAAATTAACAATGGAAATAAAATATAAAGATGAGTCAGAATACTATCAAAGTTGGAATAAATTTTACTCTTGGTTAAAAAGTCAGGAAAAAGAAAAAACAAAATAAAAACAACCAATTAAATAGTCAACTAACTTAAATAACAGGAAAAGAAAGGAACAGAGGTTTTGTTGAAAATAGGAACAAAAGGAATACCAATCTATATAAAATAAAAATATTAAATGATGGTAACGTAGAAATATCACTATAGAAAATAAGAAACAGGACTGCCACAATGTTTTTAAAATGTCTTGTTTATGTTTGTTTATGTATGTTTGTAATAAAGTAAAATTTTTGAATTTTTTAAAAAAAAAGAATAGTGAAGAAGAAGGAAAATAGATTAAAAAAGAAAAAGGTTCATAAAGAAATGGTTTCTAATCGTTTTGAAAGTAGTTATCAACACATTTATATTTTATCCTCTCTCCAGGATAAAAACAAGCAAGTTTTTAAAGTTTCCAAGCTCTGTTCAGCCTAGATTCTCAGGAAAAGTTACTTACTTAGCCTTTCCTTGCACAACACAGGATCACTGGGTTCACTTGGTTCGCTTTCCCCAGCTTTGTTCACAGCTCTTACTCGGAAAGAATATTCTTGTTTCTCCATAAGTCCTTTGAGGAAATGTTCTGTCATGGGAACGCCTTCCGCCACTCTCACCCATTCATCTGTACCAGTCTTTAACAGCTCTATCACATAGGATTCAATTTTGGCACCCCCATCATGTTCTGGCTTTGTCCACTGTAGGAAACATGACGTCTTAGCAACATCCTTCACTGTTGGTTTCCCAGGAGGCCATGGAGGATCTGGAAATAAATTAAACATTT
Organism: Erythrolamprus reginae; assembly: GCF_031021105.1. Lineage (NCBI taxonomy): Eukaryota > Metazoa > Chordata > Lepidosauria > Squamata > Dipsadidae > Erythrolamprus > Erythrolamprus reginae. The sequence continues at coordinate 194,869,969 of NC_091950.1, forward strand.
AGATCTGGTGGGCTAACTTTAAATCAAGAATTCAAATGATATTATTAATCTAAGTTAATTTTTACCAATGGGATCCTTCACTAAGATTGGTTCTGTAGGTTTGCTTGGTTTTCCTGGCCCAGCAAGATTCTCTGCTAACACTCGGAACTTGTACTTCTTATGGTTTGTAAGACCCTTTACCCTAGTAATAATAAGAAAAAAACATTTCAATGTTTATTTGGTAGTAAGTATTATTAAACATATATATGATATTGCTCTATAACCATTCACTGGTGTAAATTAAAAAAAAATAAACTGTTAATGAGAAGTTTTTGGTGCTCTCTGAGTTTGGTTGTAGCTAATGTACAAAATCCATATGTATTATTTTAGAAAGGAGTAGCTACAACACATAGATCTGAACGATTTAAACACTTCAAATTACTAGAAAGCCAAAATGTCTCTGAGCTTCCATTATCAACACAAATGTCATAAATTGCTTCAGTGATAGACAATCATTAATCGTTACTCTATTATTACAATATTATTACACTGTTATAGTCACTTGTGGATCCTACATTGCAAAGAAGATAACTATAGAGAGGATTTATCATATATATTGCCACCAGCTTATGAAGATTCAAATAATTGAAAGCAAGATGATTATTTGGAGGTAACGAATCCTCTCATACAGAATGGTATATGAAGTGTATGTATTTGTTTTCATTTGAAAACATTATTTCTTTTCTGAAAGAATATAATATAAAATATATTCTGAAAGAATATAATGATCTTACTTGAATGTCGTATCTTTAATTGGTATTTTATTGCATCGAATCCATTTATCTTGATCAGGGTCAAACCGTTCAACCCAGTACCCAGTGATAGGACTGCCACCATCTTCATCAGGTTCAGTCCAAGTTAATGTTACAGAATCTTTAGTGATCTCAATAGGCTTTACACCTGTTGGGGGACCTGGTGTATCTGAACCAAGAAATACAAAGTCAGAATTAGCAGTCATGTATTTGTAATTTCAATGCAGATAGCTGTTGCCCGTGGCTATTGTTCAACCAGGAATTCTGCTTGAATTATTTCCCTCCTGTGCACCTCCACTTTTGGCAAAAAGCTAGCCCTGTACGATCAGCAAGATCAAAAATGATTGGGAGGTGAGATAGTTCTCACAAAATGATTCACTGGTTGAGTTAGCTGACCCCCCTCCCTAATGTGGAAACATGGCAGTTTCCATGTGACCATTGTACAGAGATAGGTGTACCCGCCTTTCAGCTGAACAAACTTACCAAATGGATATTTAGCAATTATAGGACTGGATAGTGCTGGTTCTCCAACTCCATACATGTTCTCAGCACTGACCCTGAAGATGTACTCTTTAAGTGGTGTAAGGTTTGTAACTTTGAATTTGGTTTCCTTGATGGTAGATGATAATTTGTGCCATATTTCACTGTCTGCAGCTCTTTGTTCCAGAACATAGTTTGTGATTTTGGATCCGCCATCATCGCGAGGAGGATTCCATGTCAAAAGGCAGGACACGTTTGTTATTTCAGACACATCAAAAGCCGCTGGTGGACCAGGCTTATCTGTGGAGATATAACAGTAGTTTGAGCTTCCTCCTCAGCTATGCGATTAGGAAGTTGCTGAGAATTAAATCACAGAAGTGGCATACCTAGAACATTAACTTCAACAGTTGCTGTTGCCCGTCCACTGGTATTTACAGCTTCAATGATATAGGTGCCACTATCGCTCCTTTTGCTGTCTGTTATTATTACTGTGGAATGGTTGGGTTTGGCTTCAATGGAGATCCTTTTGTCAGGTCTCAAGATATTTTCTGCTTTTGTCCAAGTAATGCGAGGTTCAGGCTTTCCAGTTACTGTTGCAGGCAGTTCTATTTTGGTTCCAGCTTTGACAGTGATTCCAGCCAGTAATTTTACATCTAAGAAAATTTCTGGAGCCTCTGATTTACAGAAAATAAAAACAGAATGAATGAAATATGCTACCCATGGTTGCACACCCTCTCCCAAATATTTTGAAGAATAAAAGTTATATGTTGGTAAAATATAATTTGGTAACTAATTACCCATTGCATCCACTGCCTGGATTTCATCGGTGGGGTGGCTTGGTTTACTGGCTCCTTGCCTATTCAAAGCCTTCACCCGATAAGCATACCATTCTCCTTCCTTAAGTGGTGCTACCTTCATTCTGTTAATCAGAATAGCATTTCAGTTAATAGTATCATTAAGTGCCATAAGAATCATTTATATAAAATATAAAATTCTACTACTGCTGCTACGTACTTGGTCTCAATTACAGGTTCACCACAAGGCTCCCATTTGTCAGTGCCACGCTGGCACTTTTCAACTATGTAGCCTTTGATACGTGAGCCACCATCGTATTTAGGTGGATCCCACATCAGGAAAATGGACTTGGATGTTGGATCTCGCCACTTAACATTCTCTGGTGGATCAGGAACCGCTGTAAGAGAGAAAATTTGTTTTGTCTTATCATGGTAGGTGAAATGTGAATGGAAAGAAAGGTTCACTTCCACTAAGTGGTATCTGGATTTTTAGTGATCTTCCTTGCCACTTTCCCCCAAAATAATTTTTCCACAGCTATTGTGCTGGTAAGCCCTGCAATCTAACAAACAGATTTTCCAAGTATGCATATGAGTGTATTAAATAGAAAGTCTGTGGTGCAATCCAGAAAGTCTGTATTTGGTTTTCTCTTTCAATGAGTTTGTCAACTCTCAATATTTAGCCTGAATAATTAGAGGTAGTCCTCGACTTAGCAGTTCAATTAGTTACAACATCATCAGAAAAAGGGATGTGCGGCCATTTTTCAGACTTATGACTGTTGCATCCCCATCGTCATGTGATTTACATTCAGATGCTTGACAATTGGCCCACATTTATGATGGTTGCTATGTTCCTGGGGTCATGTGATCCCCTTTTTGTGAGCTTCTAACAAGCAAAGTTAATTGGGAAACCTTAATAATTGTGTTACTAATTTAACAATTGCAATGATCGACTGAACAAATGTGGCAAGAAAAATCGTAAAATGGGGAAAAACTCACTTAACAAATTTCTCACTTAGCAACATAAATTAATGTTATGTAACTACTTAGTTACAGAACATTAACTTGTAGATAACATTAACTACTTAGCAATATAAGTAGTTAATGCATGGAACTCACTTCCTGACTCTGTAGTATCATTACCAAACCCCCAAAACTTTACTCTTGGACTATCAACTGTTGACCTCACCCGATTCCTAAAAGGTCAGTAAGGGGCGTACATAAGTGCACCTTGTGCCTACCATCCCTGTCCTATTATTATTAATACTAAAATCATATATATAAACAGTGTTATATCTTTGTATACTACCAATACGTACTTGACAAATAAATAAAATAAAATAAAATAAAAATATATCCTGGGCTGAGTTGCAACCAAATGTCAAGGGTTACCTGTACACAGAACATGAAGAAATCCAAAATTATTTAGAACAACTAATAAAGAAAACTCACTAGCAGGTGCTGTCATGTTAACTGGCTCATCAATGTAAGCAGGCTCCCCTGGTCCACATTTGTTGCATGCTGAAACTCTGAATAAGTATTCTTTTCCTTGGGCAAGATCCGGGACAGTAAATTCTTGGTCAAGAACTTTGTCAATCACCTGCAAAGACAAGATACTCTTTTTCGTATTGCAGCCCAGATCATTTCCAAATTAAAAAGCTGGCTTTACTAAAAATATTTTTCTGTTTAAAACATACTTTAATCCATGTTTTGCGGCTCACTTCACGCTTCTCAATAAGATAGCCAGTCAAAGGGCTTCCTCCATCATTTTCAGGAGGTTCCCATGTTAGTTGTACCGAGTTCCTAGTTATTTCTCCAACTGTTAGCTCTCTTGGTGCACTTGGGCGAGCTGAAAATAAATGCAAATTATATTATAAACCTATAACACAGGTATACATTTATTTATGTACGTTCTGATACTTATATACCACTTCAATCCTTAGTGACTGAGGAGCTTCCAAGCCAAATGCAGGAATCAGATTTAAAACTTAACACACCACACCATAACTATAACCTAACAATCAGATACAATGTACTGTATCTGGTTGTTACAGTATAACTTAACTACCAGATACAATTGGTATCTGGTTGTTACCAATACACTATAACCTAACAACCAGATACAATGTGACACAGAAACTACATCTCCCCAGGAACTAAAATTCATTTCCCTCCCAAAGATCCTCTAGAAGAGCCAAGGTTTGATGGCATTTCAAAATCATAGTGGAGATTTATTTGATGATATTTGAAACGAAATATTTTGGTAATGGAGCTTACAGAAACAGGCTTTAGACCTAATTCATCATGCTTTTATTTTTTTTAAAAAAGCATATATCATTCTATACCCATAAAATTAAAATTACCTTCAAATATTTGCAAATATTTGCAATTAATCCTGAGTATGTGCCTATAAAATGATACCCTGAATATTTATCTAATGACAACATTTTTATGTTTTGGAATTTTATCATGAAAAAGAAAGTAGAAATGAATGTAGTTGAGTGCTTTTTATATGTATTGAAAGGTGCTGATTGTTATTCATTTGGTCATTTAATATTGTCAGATTGTTCATTAAATTTACAAGAATTTATACTACAAAAATATTTACTTGACATTAAAACTGAATGCTTACCAATGACATTAACATCGATTTCTCCTGATACAGATGATACAGGATTGACTAATTTCAGAGTATAAATGCCTTTATCTGGGCGTTCACTTGGTGTAATTGTCAGTTTTGCAAAGGCAAAACTGGTCTCAATTTTCACCCGATTGCCATCTTCTAAAACTTTGCCACCCACTGACCATGTGGCAACGGGAACTGGGTAGCCAGTGATGGGAACACGGATTTTGACCGGCTCTGGAACAATAACTTCAAGTGCATCTTTAAAGCCACTTAAGTCCATTGTAGGTCCGACTGAAAAACAAAAACAAAACAAACACAATTTGTGTCAATTAATTTGGGGCAATTTCTATGATAGGTTTAATTTTTATTTATGGTAGCTGTGAAAAGGTACTTGTCATAACTGAAAGTACTCATACTATTATAAGCTGACTCTCTGTTTGTCTGATACAATGATACAATGGGAGTGAAGAAACCTGATAGTAAGACCACTTCTGTTTAAAGAACAATTTTATACAAGAATAGAGGTACTATTCGTATGTGCTTAAAAAGCAGCATGAAATAGTAGCTTTCATAACCAGGAACATCCCTTTGAATAAATCTTAATTATCTCTCAGAACTACATGGAAATGTTTATCAGGTCCTCCATTTTTACACAGTGATGACACCTGCATGAGACATTTCACAAGATCTTTTGCGCATGGCAAAGTCTACTTCAGGATCTACATTGTGAAAATATGAAGTAGTCACAAAGCTTTGGCTACAGCAAGGCCTCCCAAAGCCTTGCTTTGATACCTACCACCAGCATGCCCCCAAAGGCCTTAAAATACCCCGACTGAACCTCTGAGTGGCTGGAGTGGATTTGCTTGCAGCAGATGATCTACACATAGCTATTGTTTTGTCATAAGGATTCTTTAATCACAAGAACTAGGGGGTTGATTTTAATAATAAGCATATATAACATTTACTTTGAATTGCCAACGTGTCAGAGATAAATAAGATCTGCTTACCATGTGGATCATCTGCGGTTAGTGGTCCAATAGCCTCACATGGATCTGATATACCAGCAGCATTTTCTGCAGAGACCCTATAATAATACTTAGCTAGAGGTGTCAGTCCAGTCACCTGCCAAGACAGGGGCAAATATAAATGTAAAGGAAAGTTGTAAATGACACCAACTGAAAATAATCCAAATGTTTCATGCGCTTCAGAAAGAAGTTATAACTTACAGTATAAGCAAGCTTAGGTGCAAGTTTTGCATTGCAACGAATCCAGTCATCCGTTCCTTCTTCACGCCGCTCTATAATGTAACCCAAAATTGGACTGCCTCCATCTTTTAAGGGAGGCTCCCATTTCAGTTTCACAGATGACTTGGTTTGCTCAGCATGATCAAGGTTAATGGGAGGGCTTGGTCTTTCTGCAAGACATAGGAATTTGGAAGGTTTAAATATTGTTCCTTTCAAGAAGAATGCACAAAATACAAAAAAAAAATTAAAAAGATGAAATGGTGTATAGGGAAATCTTGGATGATCCCTAAACTAGCACAGTAGAACCTGGCCAGAACCTTCTACTGAGGTATCCTGAATCTTTTTCCGTGAACATGGAAAATACTTGAAAGAAATTGGCTATCTATTTTGAGTGTGATACTTCTATTCTCTCTTTTTTGTCACAACTAATGATTTCTTAAATCATTAAAACTGAACTTATTCTCTCATATTTCCCCCTAATTCTCCTCAAATATTTTGTATGCTTGTATTTATAAATAAATAATATTATCACTGAGAGATGATGAAAAACTGCTATCTTATTATTAGCATACTAACCAATTGGATCGGTTATCTTCACCGCATGTGTGGATGCACTGGGTTTGCCAACTCCAACTTGGTTTTGTGCTCTGACCCTGAAAAAGTATTCTTTGTTCTCCACCACATCGGTCAATGTAGCAGATAATTCATGGGCTGGTGTAGTCATGGCTGGCTCCCATTTAATTGATCCTCTGTCACGCAGCTCAATCACATAGCCTGTAATTGGAGATCCTCCATCATATTCTGGTGGCTCCCAGGTAAGAGTTGCACTGGACCTGTTCACATCAGCAACCTGTACATTGAGAGGCGGACCTGGAACCTCTGCACAGTGGAAAGAAAATTACAAAACAGGTGCTATTTTTACTCTGAAGGATTGGAACAGCATTAATCTTCTCAAGTATCTGGAACCATTTTCTTACCAAATCTGCTCTTTGCTTCAACGGGTTTATCGGTTACCACAGGTTCACCAGTGCCAACTCTGTTTTTCGCACTCACACGGAAGAGGTACTCCACGCCACCTTTTTGAAGACCTGTTACTGTGTATTCACAACTATCAGCACGATCAGTTGCCAAAATCCAGGTCTTGCGTTTGATGTCACGCCTTTCCACCACATAACCTGTAATCTTACTACCACCATCGCTTTCTGGTTCTTCCCATGCAAGGCTGACTTCACCATCAAATGTTTCCGTGACTTCCAAGTTCCTCACTGGGCCAGGGACATCTTAGAGAAAAGAAAGCAAGATGTATTCAACGGAACAGCAAATTTTGAGCTTGACATATGTTTTATAGCTGAATGGCTTATATAACAATTTATTCCTTTTAATTCCAGTTTTAGGCATTAAATCAAATCAGACCAGATCAGGTCAAATCAAATCAAATCTCTTTATTATGAACTTTAATCAGCCCTTGCTTTCAACTATTAAATTCATGTTTTCTGTATTAAAAATACAGATAGTATTGTTAAACTACTATTATCAGAGAAAACGTACTAAAAGTAAAGTTTTTGGAAGTTAAGAACTTACTGATTACTTGAACATTAATGCGAGCTTCTGCTTTTCCATGTTTATTTTTCAGTATAACTTTGTAACTTCCCTTGTGTGATGGCTTGGCTGCAGGAATTCTGAAAGATGTACTATCAGTTGTGGTATCAACAGTCTGAGTGGGTAAGGCTTCATCTTCTTTAAGCCACTCAGCCTCTGCTCGTGGGTAAGCATCATATGGAACAACCATGGTTAATGGCTGGCCAACATCAACTACAAGATCTTGATCACCTGTCTTTATTCTTGGAGCAGCTAAGGGAAACAATAAAAAGGAATTAGCATTTGAAAATATGTTACAGAAATGATGCATTCAAGTTTGATAAAGAAAAGCAAAATGTACCTTGAACTTTTAAAATAATGTATTGTATTAGGTGAGCCAAATTGTAACTGCCAGTTTTGTGGTATTGTGCTTCTTGAATTGCAAACTAATGGGACCTTGTTATCACCTTTATAATTCACAGAGAATTTCTCTAAGATGGGTAAAATTTTATGATTGCCTGAATGTAGAGATTTTCAGTGCATAAAAACTAAATTTATATATTGTATATAAAATCTCAAAAAAGTAACATAAGATTTTTATAAAGTGATGTTCAAGAGAACTGATAAAGTGTAGAACAAATAAGTGCTAGATATTAAAGGAACAGCAGTGAGGTATGAAGTTGAGACATCATAGAATTGCATAGCAGTACATACAAGAAAGATGTATGTACTTTTTGTGGGAGAGTTTTTCATTCCCATTGAAACTAAGAATTCTGGAATTACTGGTAACATTCAGAAGGAGAATTGAAAGGATTTTGTAACATCTATAAATGTTATTTCTTGCTATGATAAATCAGTTTGAAAGACTTACCTGCTAGTTCTAGCTTAGCTCGAGCTTCTTTGTCTTTGGCAATAAACCTATATTCTCCTTGGTCACGGGGCCTTATTTCACAGACCTGCAGCCTGTGGATCTTTCCTTCACTCATCATTTGATGTTTGTCACCTTGGACTATAATCATGTTGTTTCTCAGCCATTTGACCTCCACTTTATCTTTATTCAGTTCAGCCGAAAAGATGACATCAGTTCCAGGAGCTTCATAAGCATCTTGGGGTGGGCGGATGATCTCCACAGGAATTTCTGATAGAAATATCCATAAATATGTGTTTTATCATTCCGTCTTTTAACTCTTTTTTTTTTAAAAAAAGCACTGACACTTGGGAAGGAACATAAATCAAAACTGAAAATGTACCTTCAACGAAGAGTCTTGCTCTGGATTTTCTGTCATCCACTCCGCAGGAATATTCACATTCATCTTCTAGTCTGCAGTCTTTTATAATTAATCTGTGTAGATTTCCATCCTTTTCAAACTGATACCTTTAGATCAGATGGGGGGGGGGGGAAACCAGGATTATTTGTTTGTTTGTTTATTTATTTTATCTATATGTCTGTCTGTCTGTCTGTCTGTCTATCTATCTATCTCTATAGTCTGTCTGTCTGTCTGTCTGTCTATCTATCTATCTATCTATCTATCTATCTATCTATCTATCTATCTATCTATCTATCTATCTATCTATCTATCTCTAAAGTCTGTCTGTCTGTCTGTCTGTCTGTCTGTCTGTCTATCTCTACAGTCTGTCTGTCTGTCTGTCTGTCTGTCTGTCTGTCTGTCTATCTATCTATCTATCTATCTATCTATCTATCTATCTATCTATCTATCTATCTATCTCTACAGTCTGTCTGTCTGTCTATCTTTCTCTACAGTCTATCATCTATCTATCTATCTATCTATCTATCTATCTATCTATCTATCTATCTATCTATCATCTATCTATCTATCTATCTATCTATCTATCTATCTATCTATCTATCTCTACAGTCTGTCTGTCTATCTATATCATCTACCTACCTACCTACCTACCTACCTACCTACCTACCTATCTATCTATCTATCTATCTATCTATCTATCTATCTATCTATCTATCTATCTATCTATCTCTACAGTCTGTCTGTCTGTCTGTCTGTCTATCTATCTATCTCTACAGTCTGTCTGTCTGTCTGTCTATCTATCTATCTATCTATCTATCTATCTATCTATCTATCTATCTATCTATCTATCTATCTATCTATCCAGTCTGTCTGTCTGTCTGTCTGTCTGTCTGTCTGTCTGTCTGTCTGTCTGTCTGTCTGTCTGTCTGTCTGTCTGTCTGTCTATCTCTACAGTCTGTCTGTCTGTCTGTCTGTCTGTCTATCTATCTATCTATCTATCTATCTATCTATCTATCTATCTATCTATCTATCTATCTATCTATCATCTATCTATCATCTATCTATCTATCTATCTATCTATCTATCTATCTATCTATCTATCTATCTATCTATCTATCTCTACAGTCTGTCTGTCTGTCTGTCTGTCTGTCTCTATCTATCTATCTATCTATCTATCTATCTATCTATCTATCTATCTATCTATCTATCATCTATCTATCATCTATCTATCATCTATCTATCAGATTTCTATGCCACCCGTCTCCCTTCTCCTGGGACTCAGGGTGGCTCATAGTAAACAAGTACAAGTACAAGTATGTGTTCTGCTGAGAAACAAGAGCAGAAACAGCAACAACACGTTGCTGAACAAGCACTTACTTTTTCCCTTCTTTTATTTCGCGCCCGTTTCTGTACCACTTCACAGCTGCTTTCTCTTTGGAAAGCTGGCAACTAAAAACAGCATCATCAAATTCAGTAACTGTTTGGTCCTGCAAATGTTCGATGAAATCGGCAGGTGCTTCTGTGATAATAAGCTCCGCTACAGATTTATCTTGGCCAGCAGTGACGGTGTATTCCCCTTCATCTATGAACCCGCAGTCTTTAATAATAAGGGAATGCTTGTATCTGTCCACTTTGTATAAAATGCGGCGGTCAAAAGTGACTTCTTCACCATTCTTCGTCCATGGAAGTTTTACATTGAGACGGTTAACTTTGCACCAGAATGTGACAGACTTCTTCTCCATGGTTTCAATGTCTTGAAGAGGTTCAACAATTCTGAGATCCTCCTCTGTGGTAAGAGATTAATTAAATGCAATTATTTTAAGCTCTTATCCAAATTTGGGTAGGACTGATATCCTGGATCATATGCTAGTGTGGAGCACTTACCAAGTACAGTTAAATTGGCGGCTGACTTGACATGTTCTCCTCGCTGATTTGTTAGTGTTACTGTGTAAACAGCCTGATCATTCTGATGAGCATCTCTGATCCTTAGAGAATACAGTAAATCCTTATGGACCATGATGTATTTTGCACTGTCATATATTGGTTCGTTATTTTTGTACCATTTAGCTTTGGCACCTTCTGTGTTAACTTCGCAGTTGAAGACAAGCTCTTCTCCCTCTTTAACAGTTTGGTCTTTCAGTGGAACAACAATCCTGAGTTTTTCTGTGAACAGAATTAGTGTATCATTTGTAAGCTGCATCCTGAACCATGAAATAATAACAATAGCAATATCACTTAGGCTTATATACTGCTTCACAGTGCTTTACAACCCTTTCTAAGCAGTGTATAGGGTCAGCATCTTGCCCCCAACAATCTGGGTCCTCATTTTACCGACCTCGGAAGGATGGAAGGCTGAGTCAACCTTGAGCCTAGTGAGATTTGAGCTGCCAAATTGCAGGCAGCTGGCAGGCAGCAGAAGTAGCCTGCAGTACTGCACCCTAACTACTGTGCCACTATGGCTCATAATAGCATACATAGTAGATGTGCTAAGGAAAAAAAGACTTACCAATCACTTTCAACTGTGCTTTTGCTTTGACATCTCCAAGCATGACAATATAACGTCCCTCATCATCCAAGACAGATTCTTTAATGACCAGGATTTTCTTTTTGCCATCAGAAAGTATATCATATTTGTCACCTGTTTCAAGAACAGTGTCGCCTCTGAGCCACTGCACATCAACGCCAGCTTTAGATACTGAGCAGGAAAATTCTGCCTTTTGTCCTTCAATAACTTCAAGGTTTTGAGGTTTAGTTATAAACTCAGCTGAAAGCTCTGTAAGAGACATTAAAAGTCATGATTTAGCTGTTAATAGAAAAAAGACAGATTACTCAGTTTAAAAGTAGTTGCTTTATCCAGCAGATAATACTACAATACTATGGGTTCCCAACCTTTTGATAGCCACTCTGGAAATTTGAAATCATGTTGGTTTATATCAATATATAATGAAAAGAAGGACTAGGGGAGACATGATAGTAGTGTTACAGTATCTCAGGGGTTGCCACAAAGAAGAGGGAGTCAAACTATTATCCAAAGTACCTGAGGGTAGAACAAGAAGCAATAGGTGGAAACTAAACAAGGAGAGAAGCAGCTTAGAACTAGGGAGAAATTTCCTGGCAGAACAATTAATCAGTGGAACAACTTGCCTCCAGAAGTTGGGAATACTCCAACACTGGAAGTTTTTAATAAGAAGATGTTGGATAACCATTTATCTGAATTGGTGTAGGGTTTCCTGCATAAGAAGGGGGTTGGACGAGAAGACCTCCAAGTTCCCTTCCAACTCTGTTATTCTAATCTATACCCTCACAAACTGTTGGCACTCTAATCTAAGACACTAATGTACCAGCAGGATTCATTCTATTATCTAAGCTTCCTCCCTCCACCACCCTTCTTGGCATCTCTGTCTACCGCAAGAATACCAGTTGAATGCAGCCATCAGCCTTTTAAAAAATACTACTTTTTAAGTTTATGGGCCCAGAGAACTTCTTGGAATTAAAAAATGATGCATGTTTTGCAGAATTCCAACTTTCCATTTTTAAATTAAAAAGATGTTCCTGGGTGCCATACTGGAAATGTTTATTTATTTATTTATTTATTTATTTATTCATTCATTCATTCATTCATTCATTCATTCATTCATTCATTCATTTATTTTGTCCAATGCATAATACACATTGAAGAGAAAGATATGTAATAATATAAGTAAAGAAAATAATAGAAGAAAAGATATAAAAGTATAGGTGAACATATTTGAAAGGAAGAAAAGATAAATGAGATAAGGAGAGACAATTGGACAGGGGATGGAAGGCACACTGGTGCACTTATGCATGCCCCTTAATGTGGCCTAACAGAACCAGAGATTACTTTGGAACAGACTTGAAACTTTTTTATGGTTAAGCAGCAAATAAGTCTGGCATTTCACGGCCTGCTTAGCTACTCTGTAGTTCTGAAAGATATCAAAGCAAGCTTCTCACCATTGACTTTGAGTTTGCCTGTCGTCTGAGCATTTGGAAGCTTGCAACTGTAGGCTCCTGCATCATCCAGGGTAGCATTGTGAATGATCAAAATTCTCTTCCGGCCATCAACTTTTTGTTCAACTCTACCACCCTCCGGCAACTCCTGGTCGCCTTTGAACCATGTGACTTCTGCACCAGGTTTAGAGACTTCACAGATAAATTTGATGGTGTCTGTTTCATTAACTTCCACATTGGGCAGGTTTTTAGTAAAGACGGCTTCCTCCTCTGCATAAAGGAATCATAGTTTTAGTTCACGACAACTGCAATTTGCATAAAATAAAACAAAATTAAAAAATGGGGAATTCAGTTTTACCTATCACTGTAAGCATGCCCGAAGTTCTGGCTGCTTTTGCTTCACAAGCATATTCTGCTTCATCATCAAGTAAACATTTGTTGATGACAAGTATTCTCTGGGCACCTTTTGCAATGATGTCATACTTCTTGCCCTTTTTAATTTCAATTCCATCCCTAAACCAGCGTGCCTGTATTAACATTATTAACAAAATATGAAATTGTGTTAAAGATAATAATGGGTATTAGAGTTTAAGCTTTCAAAATGTTAGTAAAGAATTGATATCTCTACTTAATGATGATTATTAAAATCAATAGTTTGATTTGATATTTTGATGTTGATAGTTGAGCCAAACATCCCAATCTTACTTTGTAGGTCTGGTTATCTAGCTAGGGTAGCTTTTTTTTTTTGGCTATTGCGTCACTTTATAAGAACTGCTCATATAAAAGGCTGCTGTCCCCAGAATTAACTCCTGAATGAACAAGTGGAAGATTACATCTCCAGAGCTTTATTTCTAAAACAACTTGGCAACATAATCAGTCAAAATGTGTGTAGAAGAAAATTTTCACCAATGCAGCTGATTGGGAATCCGGTGGCCATTTTGATCGGATGACATGTGAATGGCTTTAGCTATTCTGATCGGATTATTGGCTCGGGCCAATAGAGAACATGTAAAGTCTCTCTCCGTCCCTCTGTCCCTCTGTCCCTCCGTCCCTCCCTTCCCCCCCTCTCTGCAAAGAAGGATGAGTGATGACTGACAACCCATTATCCTTATGTGGTATTTTCTATATGATGTAAGCCTTCCACTAATAAAGATATATAAATATATATATATAAAGACTCGGAGTGGCTCACAACTTAAAATGTATAAAATGCATTCCGCCTATATACAGGATTCAGTTAGAAAATAAAAGATTTATATATCTTTTTATCTTTTTTATAGGGAGGAGAATGACAGGGAAAAAGCAATTATAGGAATGTGCTGGATAATGACTGCCTACAGTCAAAGCCTAGTGAATAACCTAGTGAATAACTTTTGGCTTATGCAAGTACATAGTGTAAGCATAATGGCTAGAATCTAACACTTTCATAGAAACAGGTTGAATTCTGATAAGTGATAGATTTTTCTAAACATAATGTATTCAAAAGTTCAGTTATTAGATTTACTAAATATCACAGACCTTAACAGATGGCCGGGAAATTTCACATTCAAACCGAGCCGCTTCCTTTTCCTTAACTTCAAGATCGGTAAGAGGTTTAAGGAACTCAACACGAAGGGCTGGAAGAGAAAATGTGTATATTTCAATTAAGTACATATAAAAATGAATCTTTATAGCCAAGGCACGCTGACTGACTTTTATTGAAGAGCAAAATCAAACAAAATGGAAATAGTTTGAGAACATTTAATAATACTGTTAGATTATTTTGTTCCATCTATCTATCAGATTATCTAGATAGATGTTTTATCTATCTATCAGACTATCAGATACAAATCTCCAGTGTTACTCTATAGATTATCAATAATAATAAGACTGACATATCCACTTTTTTGGGAGGTATAGCATAATTACCATATAAGACGCACCCTTTTCCTCCCTAAAAGAGGCTGATAATTTGGGTGCATCTTTTTTCCAGCCCCAACTAGTTGCTAACGATCTTCCCAGCTCTTACCTTGCAGGCTCTTTCATTGTTTCTCTCTGCTAAGAATGTTTTCCAAGCCCTAAGTCTTTGCAGGTTTTTTTAAAATTGGTCTAACTTGCTCTAAATGTTTCTTTCCAGCCTTAACCAGGTGCTAACAATATTCCCAGCTCTTACTGGCTTGCAAGCTCTTTCATTGTTACTCTCTCCAAGGTTTTCTTAAAACCCCTAACCAGGGGATAAAATAATGTGCTGAAGCTGACCAGACTAAGGACATTAGCCAGATGAATATCTGGTAAGAATATTCTTTTCCCTATTTTTGTCCCCCAAAACTATACTCCAGTGCATCTTATGCTCTGGAAAATACGGTAAACCTTTGAAAGAAATTACAGTGAATACTTGCCCTGCAAGAACAAGTCATTGAATACTAAATGTTTCTGACCCTGCTGGACTTTAGGAAGGCTTTGAAGACATGGCTCTGTCCTTGTGCTTGGGTAGCTCTGGCAATGGTGGGAAGCTTTACAGCTCAGCTGTACTGAGTTTAATACAATGATGGGTTTCGCCACTGATCATGGAGGGATTTTTTGTTTGCATATGGTAACTGATGCTTTTATATGCTTGTATATCAGTTTTTCAACTAGTTTTTAATCACTTGGTTGTTTTAAATCATTGTGAGCTGTCCAGAGTCACTTAGGTGAGATGAGTGGCAATACCAATTGAATTAAATAGATTTTTTAAAAATGAAAAAAATTACTGGAAATGCTAGCAATGAAACTAAATCATCAATTTTCGAGGCACAAAATATGGAATCAAGAATCTTTGAAGAACCTTAGGAAAATTGAAGGCTTCGGAAAAGGAGGCAGCAAAAGACAAGAGGGTTATACAATGTGGAAAGATCATAAGGGGGGGGGATGCATAGAGTCTCAGAGAACTACTGTTCATTGAATGATGAGGAATCAGCTAAGCCTCTTATAATTCTTGTAAGGAAAGTACTTACGTTCAACATTCAAGAAACAAGAAGTTTTGAAATCTTTAGCATCGCAGGTGTATGTTTTAGCATCATCCAATGTGCAGTCACGAATAATAAGTTTCCTGACTCTGCCATCGGCAATGATATCGTATTTCTTTGTTTTGTGAATCTCTTGACCGTTCTTGAACCATTTGACAGGTGCATTTTCTCTGGATATTTCACACTCCAATTCTGCAGTGGCTTCCTCCTCTACAGTTTGGTCTTCAAGGGGTTTAGTAAACTCCACAGGTGGTTCTGAGGAACAAAATAAACCAGCTATTTAGATTTTGTGTATTTGGCATAGAGGGGAACAGTTTAATGTAATGGTTAAGGTACCTGGCTAAAAAACCTGGAGACTGTGAGATCTAGGTTTACCTTAGTCACAAAATCTGTTGGGTGACCTTGGGTGAGTTACCCTTTCTTAGCCCTAGGAAGCAGTGGCAAACTATTTCTGAAATGTTGCCAAGAAAACTGCAGAGACTTGTCTAGGTATTCACCAGGAATCAATACACAAACAAACACACACTTCGTGGAAGACTGACATATGGACACTATTCATATTTAATAATTATTCAACTAAATTATTCAACTATCTACATCAGTGTCATCCAGCACCGTACCATGCCGTTGTACAAAGCTTACCTTTTACAAAAAGATTTGCTTTAGTTTTGAAGTCTTGTGCAGTCAGTGTGACTTCTCCAGCATCTGTTAGCTTCACATCCCTTAGAACAACAGTATGAACTTTTCCATCAGCACGGGGCACAACCTAAAGGAAAATAAAATATTAGATTATGGCCTTACCTGAAATATTTATGATGCAACTTCAATTAATACATACTTAATATTTCTGAATGGGGGTGCACAACTTTTCACAACTCAAGGCAGAAACAGGTCTTGCCTGCCACATCAAGAGCTGAATTCCAAAAGTGGTTAAACTTTTGGACCCAAATTCATAGGTCATGTTTTATTTTATATAATTTAATAATTGCTATATTGCTATCTGTACAAAGGGGCATATATATGTACATTGAACTGTTTACTTTCCCCAACACATATTACATATGCATTGATTCTACCTCCTCTTATGTTTGCTTCTGCAACAACTTTTTATATGTCATTGCAATTTATTTAGTCAACAGTAGATGGCAGATACAGTAGTGTACTGTATACAGTAATGCAGACAGTGAGATTCAGCACTCAGAGAGAAAAAAAAACCTCTTCTCCAAATTAGGAAAAAAATGAGAAACAGTGCGGTTCAGAGTAGATCAGACATAGATTTGTATGTAATATAATCTGATTGATATCTTGTTCTATCTGTATTTCTTCTAGAGCACAAGCAGTGACATTAGTTTTAGGGCTTAATTCGAGAAAAGGGGTCACAGCAGATGATAGCTACTACCACTTTATCTGTTCTCCCAAAGAAAAGTACAGTCAAATCTGATAAAAACTTGAATGAGAGGCCATTAAGAGCTGTAGATTAGGTCAAAAATTTGAAAAATAAAATATCTCGGAAGAAGGCAATGGCAATGGCAAATTACACTTGTATTTTTGGCAATTAAACAAGATATTCAGGATTGGTGCTTGTAATCAAGAAGTTCAATCACAATGATGACAGAGTGGACAGGTTCCACTTTGCACTATTGTTCGTCATCAAAATGAGATATGTGCAAAGCTTGTTTCTGCATAAGTAAGGCCTATAGCTGGATTGTGCAAAACTGCACTTAAATACTACGTAAGTTCTTCTACTCTCTTAAACTGACATAAGCGAATCATTTAGAAATAAAAAACTTGCAAAGTGATATTAAGGAATAATTACATCAAATACTTTTATTGAAATATAATTAAATGAATCCTTTATGATTTGTGATATAATCTCTGACTTAATTCAGTTGCTGCCTTATGGCATGAGTTCATGGTGTTTTATTGGAATTTACAGTCTGAGTTTTGTTTTAATCTGTAGAAAACTGTGGCCACAGCAAAACTGATAAAAGAATAAGTAATCAAATAACTTTAAGAGATGCTTTATTATCTTTATAATACTTAGGAAACAGTGAACATTGAATCATCTAGGTAGATAATGAGTTGATAGATATTTAGCCTACCATGTGAGAACAACTTACATGAAAATATCATGCTAAATTATCAAGCTTAACTAGCCATCAAGCTTTCATTTAACAAGCAAATTTATATTTGTCTTTTAGGCAAATATAATTTCTATATAAACCTGTTATTAATAAATACTCCAATTTCCTTAATGAATAAACTAATAAAACAAGCATTAAATAAACATTTCATTTAATAAAACCTAGGCTTTTCTTATAATATAGAGACTGATGCTAAAAATTCTTTAAATAGTCAGGGAGCCACATTCCAAGCAATTCGCATCTCTGTGGTGCTAACACACACTTAACAATGAGTTAAAAATAGAAAGTGGGAGAGGCTCAGCAAGGATCTCTTTGTAGAGTGATATATCTGGAAGTGTGGCTGAAACGCCTGAAATAGGAATTTCCCAAACTCTTTCATCCCTTCTAAGAAAAATGAATGTTAGATCTGGATTCAGAGGGCATGAAAGATAAGGAAAATTAATAAAATAACTGCAGTGAAAACATTTATCCAGATTCAGTGATATCAACCATCTCCCTGTACATTAACATTTTAAGAATTGTTTTTCAAGTAGTAGTTTAGAATAGCCCCCTGCAAGGCAATCCAATACACATCTAGCCCAAAGAAATCCCCACTGTATTTACTGAGAATGAGTCTCAGCTAAGTGTCAAACTGTAGCTTCAGTTAGAACTTGGAAGCTTGATAATTGGGGTGAAAAGATGAACAAGAAAGACAAGGAGGGAGGTTAGAAAGTGGAAAAACAATGGGAAATGTCAGGAAGACAGATGAAGGAAAGATCAGGTAACGTACCTTGTCACTGGGTTCCAATTTCTCTCCCTTCAGGAACCATTCCACTACGATTCCCTCGTAGGAGAGCTCACACTCAAATGTTGCCGTTTCACCAGCCGTCACAGTAACATCTTTAAGTGGTCTCACCAGGCCAATGATACGTGCTTGAAGAAAAGAAGAAATCATCTTCAAATTGATCACTTTCACCCTTCATTTAACTGCCATAGAGACTTTTCCCAAGACAGAGAGGGAATATAATCAAACAGAGCTTATTAAATTAACTAGATCAAGGGATCTCTGATCTCTGGAGATTCTCTACTCACAGAGCTGGTGGCTTTTCGAAGAACCGATCCGTTAGAAAGTTACTTTGCATCTATGCCCTTGCCAAGTCCTACATGCCTCTTGCTAAGATAAGGAGCCATCCATCCAAAATAGAAACACTTTTCTACTGGCTACAGAAAGAAGTGGCGTCCAATTATATAGGGCTGTCCTGCTAATCAATCATCTAGCAATTTCTACAAATTGTTGTGTTATCTCTTCAATCTTAAAACCCAAATTCAAACGTCAAGAAGATAGTTATTTAGCAAATAATTCCTTTATATCCATTTATACCACATAGCAACTAATTAACCAATTATAATATAATTAAACCAACTAATGGTTGGGTTAAAAGCTGATATAATATAAAACAAAACAAAAAACCCCCAATCTGAATTAGAAGTATTATAATGATTTAAGTAACTGAATCCTCGACTTAGAACTCCAACCACACCCAAAGTTTCTGTTCCTTAGTTGTTGTTAAGTAAACTTTGCCTCATTTTACAACCTTTCCCAACATAGTTGTTAAGGGAATCACTGCAGTTGGTAACTAAGTAAGATGGTAGTTAAGTGAATTTGGCTTCCTCATTGACTTTGCTTGTCAGAAGCTCACAAAAGGTGATTACATGACCCCAGGATGCTGTAACTTCATAAGTACATACCAGTTGTCAAGTATCTGAATTTTGATCATGTGACCATGGGGATGCTACAATGGCTGTGTAAAAAATGATCAGAAATCGCTTTTTCCAGTGCCATTGTAATTTTGAACAGCCATTAAATGAATGGTTCTAATGGTATTGCTATAACATGCCATACTATCTTAATATGCCTCAATATATCTGAATCATGGCTGAGGACTCCGCCTCTCCAGCTCTATCTGATCATAAGATTAACAAAATACATGGAATAAATTAAAAGCAAATATATTTCCGTTTTGAAATAGTTTTTAAGGGCCTTACGTTTCACTCGAAGATGAGCACTTGACTTGACATTGGCTGCCTGGAAGTCTACACCGCCAGCCTGGTTCAAGCGTACATTGTAGAGTACAACACAGTGCCTTTTGCCTTCTTCCTTAATCTCACAATCCTTCCAAAGAAAATGTGTAATTTGTATGTGAGTTTTAATAATGGCAGTTCCCAAAGTATCTTTTATTATTATTATTAAGGGATCACTTGCATTATTTTTATCAACATCTGCATTTAAAGTCACAGATGGAAATTGTTTCCCCTTGCTGAAGCTCAAAAGTATGTAAACCTACAATATCTTAGTACCGTTGCATATTGTAACATGTTATATGAATTAAAAGAAAGAAATACATCAAATATTTTCCTGTCTACTCCTGCCCTTACAAGAGAGAGAGAGAACGAGAAAGAGACAGAGATACAGAGACACATACACAGAGACAGACAAAGAAACAGAGAGACAAAGAGAGAGAGAAAGACACAGAGAGACAAAGAGAGAGGTAGACAGAGGCAGATACACAGAGACAGAGAGAGACACACAGAGATAGACAGAAACAGAGAGAAACAGAGAGAGATAGAGAGAAAGATAGAGATCCTTTCTACTAAAATGGGTTGCCATGAATGAAGGGAACATCAAGCAGAGGTTAACCATTTTTCTGCCCATAAACTGTAGAACACAACTTGTTGAATCTTATTCAGTGTTTAAGCTACATTTATGTACTATACCAAGAATCATGATTACTCATCAGTGTGGTCTACTATATCGGATCAAAGAGAACCATTGCTTACAGCTGACTGAGTCAAAGATTCTCCTTTCAGTTTCCAGTTTGCATGAATATCTTCCTCAGAGATTTCAGTTTCAAAACGAGCTGCCTCTGTCTCAAATATTTCCACGCTATACAGAGGACGCACAATAGATATATCACGGTCTGAAAGAAAAGAAGAAAAAAATGGCACCCAATATGGTCAGTCATCATGATAAGGTGGCTGTGTTTTACAGTTGAATGATTGAAAAAGCAGCTGTTGGTTGAAGTGCCATATCCTATTTTTTTCAATTGCAGGATTTTTAAGGCATTTAATAATAGATTATAATACACCACAGTATTAAAAGGACTTGCCTTCTATGTTGAGTTTGGCCGATGTCTTGTCAGTACCACAGTCACAGGTGTATTGACCAATATCTTTTTTCAGTGCCTTCTTGAGGATAAGCATTCTCTTCTTCCCATCAGCTTTAATAACCGCGTTCTTAGAGGGAGTTATTTCTTGTCCATCTTTAAACCATTTTACTGGAGCATTTGCTTTGCTAATTTCACACTGTAAGATGACCTCATCTTTTTCCACTGCAGTGTAATCTTGAAGCTTCCCAGTAAAGTAAGGATCACCCTCTGGAAGTTGAAGTAAATGTATCATGTTATCAACATTATTAATATGTTCAAAAGTCACAGACATTTACCAATGGGAGTTTAAATGTTTTCCTTGCTTTATGGGTTCTTGCACTTTTAATGGAGGTGTTTTAAATAGCAATAGCATTTAGACTTATATACCACTTCACAGTGCTTTTACAGCCCTCTCTAAGTGGTTTACAGAGTCATCATAATGCCCCCAACAATCTGGGCCCCCATTTTACCGACTTTGAAAGGATGGAAGGCTGAGTCGACCTTGAGCCTGGTGAGATTTGAACTGCCAAATTGCAAGCAGCAGGCAGGCAGCAGAAGTAGCCTGCAGTATTGCACTCTGACCACTGCGCCACTGAGGCTCATATGTTGCATGCTTTAAAGATGTGTGTTTTTTTGGTTTCCCCCCCAGCACATTGATTAAACTTTCCAAAGCTAGAATGAACAGCAATTACTAATTTCCAATTCTTCTGGAAAAGAAATGGCTGGTTTTGTTTTTTAGGAAATAAAATGGAGAAATGTATATCAAGGTGCTCCACACCTATTTTAATGTTTAATTTAAAATTGATATTCTTTGTCTTCATAAGACTTAAAAGGTGGTTAATAACAAACTAAGATGGTACAAGAGCCAAATGTTCATAAAAACACAGCATGCTGAAATAAATGAAGACTTTGACATACAGAATATCAGAACAAAATAAAAAAAGCAGAGTTAAGCAGAAACATAAAAGTTATTTTGCTCAGTAAATATTAGTTTCCTAGTCTCATGCCTAAAGTTTATTTTCTTACTCTTGTGTCTAAAGGATGGTAATAAAAAGGAGAATTTAAAGGAATGATCTCAGCAAGTAAGAACACTGGAAGGTACCTTATCCAAGCAAGTTCCTCAGTATGCTGCACAATGAGTAAGATAGACTTTAATATTTAAACAAGAACGGTGTCTAGATACTTGGTGTTTTGCAGTGGTGGTATTTAGTGGTTCTATCCAGATTGGGTGAACAGGTAGCGCTGAGTGTGGGTGGCACCGCCCACCTGCTGTCGGTACTTTAAGCACATCACCATATTCACATTTTTGAAGCGGTGCAAATGCACAGAAGGCTGTGCATGTGCTCACATTTGCGAACTGGTAGGGAAGGTAAGTGAATAACTCTCCTGGTGTTTTATGTATGGAGTTGAAAACAGAACTTGTCTATGGAGGTTCCAAGTCATTTCTATTCTTCTGACAAAGACATAATAATAAAGACACTGAGTGGTTAAACAGACTAAACATTTAATTAGCTAATGAAGTTGTCTTATAAAATGTCATAACAGTTTACAAATTAGAGACAAATAGCAGTTACAAATTAGAATACAACTACTCAGCAAAATAACAAAACAAAGAAATTATAAAAAAAAATAAGCAACACACTAGAGCCAAATAACAGAGGGCAACAATTATGGGTACTAAATCTATAAAGATTTTCTGAAAGAGGAAACACTTGGATGACAAAAAGACAACAGAGAGGGAAAGACATAGACATTTCTCTTGAAAGGGAGCACCCCGCCCAAATGTAGCCTCTTCAAAGTCTGGAGCAAGGCTTTCTGAGAAGTTCTAAAGGTGCTTCATGCAAATCAGTAGTCTGCCTAGGGCTAAGCTTATATATATTTGGAAGAGATTATCTCTAAAAAGATCCATTAGGCAAACCAAAATCAGGTGACACCTACCAAGAACTGTAAGTTTAGCTTCACTTGATTTGTCCATAGCTTCCACTCTGATTTGAGATGTGTCATCAATAGTTAGATCTTTAAGTATGAGTGTGTGAAATTTGCCATCATCTTTCATCGAAACAACCTTGGATGTATGAAGTCGTTGGTCATTTTTATACCAGATGACAGGAATGTTGTCGTGAGAAAGCTCAACAGTGAATTCTGCACTCTCACGCTCCTTTGCTGTTACGTCCTTGAGCGGGGTAATGAATTTAAGACGAATGCCTAAACCATAAAAGCACCTCATTAAGTTAGATTCCAAATGCATGAAGCTATTTAAATATTTTCAAAAAACCCAAACAGAAATCACAGAATCGTTGTGAGAAACAAACCTTCAATGATCAGTTTAGCACTTGTTCGCTTGTCTTCAGCCTCAAACATGTATTTTGCTTCATCTTCAAAAGCTACACTCTTAATAATAAGAGCATGCCTTGTTCCTTCAGATTTGATTTCAAACTTCTCATCCCCTGGGATTTCCTGGGTTCCTTTCAACCACCGGAAAGTCTTTGGTTCCCTAGAGACCTCGCATTCAAACTTAGCTTCATCCTTTTCAAAGACTTTGACGTCGCTGAGAGGAGTTATAAAGAGGAGAGGCCGCTCTGAAACGAAGAGTGTTAGGAATATATTTTTTAATATTGGTTATGCAGGTTATGGATTTAATAAACAACAATAACATTGATGAAGAGTGATAAGAAAGATTTGCAAGATGGGCTTAAAGTTGATGCCTTGTGGAGCCTACCTTTCACCTTCAGATTGGCAGCACTTTTAGCATTGGCAGCCTGGAAAGACACCTCTCCCGTCATATCCAACTTGCAGTTGTGAAGAAGGAGAATGTGTTTTTTGCCATCTTGAATCATTTCACAATCCTGATGGTTATTGGGGAGAAAGAAAAGAAATGTCCTGACACCTGATTCTCTTTAATTTTTTAAAAAGAATTCTTTTTAGACAAAATTGTTATGCTATTGTTTGTTCTTGCTGCTTTTTGAAAAAAGACTTACTGGTGAAGCTGTTAAAGTTTCTCCCTTTAACTTCCAAACTGCAGGAACATCAGGCTCGGAGATTTCAATCTCAAATTTTGCTGTTTCACCAGTGAACACCTCCACGCCATATAAAGGACGCTCTATGTTTATCATTCGAGCTGCAATATACACATACGCAAAGTATCTTGAGATTCCCTGCTCGGATCAGTAAATGTAAAAGGTTCAAAAGAGGATCTACGTATAAGAGGACAATCACTTACGTTCAACCTTGAGTTCACAATTTGTCTTGTCAGTTTCACAATCACACTGGTAATTTCCTTTATCAGCATCTAACACCTTCTTAATTTTCAAGATGCGACGCTTGCCGTCGGTCTTTATGGAGATTCTCTTGGAAGCTACCAATTCCTCACCATCTTTATACCACTTCACTGGCACATCTTTACTAAGTTCACATTCCAAAATGACATCGTCTTTCTCAATAGCGGTATAGTCTTGCAACTTCACCGTGAAATATGGATCCGCCTCTATAAGATATGGGTTGGGTATGAAGTAGTCATTTGTTTGAAGAAGTTAGTTGTTAAAAGTGAATACATAAAACCATAAACAATTAAATACATAAATATTAAAATACACAGAGATTGTACCTGACAACACGAAACAACATAGAATATTACCTAAGACTTTTAGTTGTGCTTGAGTGTGCAAATTCTTTACTACAGCTTTGATTTCAGAGATATCATCCAGTGTCACTTCACTTATTTCCAGTTTGTGATTCTTCCCTTCTGCAGTGATATGAACTGTTCTACTGTTATGAAGTTTTTTGTCATTTTTATGCCAGGTTACAGGCATATTTTCATGAGAAAGTTCAAAATCAAAGTAAGCGGTTTCTCCTTCCTTCACTGTCTGATCTTTGAGGGGAGTGATGAATTTCAGCCTAACACCTGAAAAGGAGTAAATAGTAATGAAAGTAAATATTATATCCAGCAGTAGCTTTAAATGGTTGATCCTTCTTTAAAGGTTTACTCCTGAATTTTTCAAAATAATCAACTTGCCTTCTACAAACAGTCTTGCTGTGGTCTTCTTCCCTTCAACTTCAG
The DNA here is from genome assembly GCF_031021105.1 of Erythrolamprus reginae. NCBI lineage: Eukaryota > Metazoa > Chordata > Lepidosauria > Squamata > Dipsadidae > Erythrolamprus > Erythrolamprus reginae. Next base: position 194,895,086 of record NC_091950.1, read on the forward strand.
CAGTGTACTGTCCTTCATCATCAAACTGAGAATCGTTGATAACTAGAATATGCTTCTTTCCATCTACAATTATGTCAAATTTGTCACCAACTTTGATGATGTCAGTGCCTTTGGACCATATGACATTGGCTTCTCTGGTTAGCACACATTCAAACCTTGCTTGCCGTTTCTCTGGCACAGTCACATCTTTCAGAGGTACAGCAAAATCCAGCTCAATCTCTGAATAAAAAAAAATATCCATCAATATGCAATGTGAAATTTATTTATTTATTACATTTATTTGCCACCCAGTTCGCCACAAGGTGACTCTTACCAGTACTCCAATTAACACATCAAGTATTTTAATAAAAACCTTACCTTTTACAGTTAGGATGGCCGCAGTAACTGCATTCAAGGCCTGATAGAGAACCTCCCCAGCCTGATCTAATTTGACTTTATGTAGGGTTAAGAAGCGTTTTCCTCCTTCAGCTTTAATGTCACAGGTCTGAAAGAGTTTAAATATTTATGGATAAGGATACTGATTGTTTGATTTTTTAAATACACTTATAATATTCTTGTGATTTATTTATTTATTTATTTATTAATTATTTGGATTTGTATGCCGGCCCTCTCCGAAAACTCGGGGGGGCTCACAACAAGTGAAAACAAATCATAAATAATCCAATTAATTAAAATATTTAAAGATTTTAAAAAACCCATATACTAACAGACACACACACACACAAGCATACCATGTATAAATTAAACGTGCCCAGGGGGAGATGTTTAATTTCCCCATGCCTGACGGCAAAGGTGGGTTTTGAGGAGTTTACGGAAGGCAGGAAGAGTAGGGGCAGTTCTGATCTCTGGGGGGAGTTGGTTCCAGAGAGCCGGTGCCGCCACAAAGAAGGCTCTTCCCCTGGGGCCCGCCAACCGACATTGTTTAGTTGACGGGACCCAGAGGAGGCCCACTCTGTGGGACCTAATCAGTCGCTGGGATTCGTGCGGCAGAAGGCGGTCTCGGAGATATTCTGGTCCGATGCCATGAAGGGCTGGTCCGATGCCATGAAGGGATAACAGAACCCATTACAGAATTATATGACCTTGGACCAAGGTGTATTTATTTATTATTATTTTCTATCCATAGATTTACCTTTCCTTGTCTTGAGCTACTATTAGTTACTATTAACTGCAAACCTTAGCTACTACTGACCCCCTCAGAGAGGGTTCGCAACTTGGGCATCCTCCTCGATCCACAGCTGACATTGGAACATCATCTTTCGGCTGTGGCGAGGAGGGCGTTTGCCCAGGTTCGCCTGGTGCACCAGTTGCGGCCCTATTTGGACAGGGAGTCATTGCTCACAGTCACTCATGCCCTCATCCCCTTGAGGTTTGATTACTGCAATGCTCTCTACATGGGGCTACCTCTGAAAAGTGTTCGGAAACTTCAGATCGTGCAGAACGTAGCCGCGAGAGCCATCGTGGGGCTTCCAAGATTCGCCCACGTTTCTTCAACACTCCGTGGCTTGCATTGGCTGCCGATCAGTTTCCGGTCACAATTCAAAGTGTTGGTCATGACCTTTAAAGCCCTACATGGCAATGGACCAGATTACCTCCGGAACCGCCTGCTACCGCATGAATACCAGCGACCAATAAGGTCCCACAGAGTTGGCCTTCTCCGGGTCCCGTCGACTAAACAATGTTGTTTGGCGGGTCCAGGGGAAGAGCCTTCTCTGTGGCGGCCCCGGCCCTCTGGAACCAACTCCCCCTGGAGATTAGAACTGCCCCCACCCTCCCTGTCTTTCGTAAACTACTCAAGACTCATTTATACCGCCAGGCATGGGGGAGTTGAGATACCTCTTCCCTCTAGGCCATTACAAGTTATGCGGAGAGGGGCGGCATACAAATCCAATAAATTATTATTATTAATTATTATTAGCACAAACACTTCTTGCTATATCACTACATTAAACAGCACAATGTAGATTACCACCCATATAGTTGTAACAAATTAGTGAATTTTTAAGCACGTATTCTTACAGGGGATGGTCGGAGGATTTCTCCCTTCAGCTTCCATTCCCCAGGGATGTCTTCTTCAGAAATCTCTGTATCAAAATTTGCTGTTTCTTTCTCATAAATAGTAACATCTTCAAGGGGTTTCAGCAGTTGAACTTCACGTTCTGTAACGCATAACACAATTAGTAAAACCTCTTCACAGTCTTGAGAGCTTCAATATTTATTCCTAATATCTAGGATAGAATCACTGGCAAACAGACTGTACTAATAGAATTTTACACTTACCACCTAAGGTCAGTTTTGCTGGATATCTGCGACCTTCGACTTCAACTGCATATTCTCCGACATCGTCGGGTGTGCAGTTCTTAATTTTGAGGTAGATATGAGGGCCATCTTTTATAATTTCAGTTTTGTCATTGGGTTCAAGAGGAACTTCTTCATCACCTTTGTACCATTTAATATTTGGTGTATCTTTAACAACATCACAACTAAATGTTGCCGTGCCTTTTGGCTTCACATGTTGATCTCGGATGGGTTTCACCAGCCAGTCCTTTATCATTTCTGCACAAGAATACACATAATAAATATGTTTCTCTCTTAGTATTTATTGATATTTTAAAATGTATTTCAATTTTATGTCCTAGGTAACTGTTCACTAAACACAAATAGAAACATAGAAGACTGACGGCAGAAAAAGACCTCATGGTCCATCTAGTCTGCCCTTATGCTATTTCCTGTATTTTATCTTAGGATGGATATATGTTTATCCCAGGCATGTTTAAATTCAGTTACTGTGGATTTACCAACCACGTCTGCTGGAAGTTTGTTCCAAGGATCTACTACTTTTTCAGTAAAATAATATTTTCTCACGTTGCTTTTGATCTTTCCCCCAACTAACTTCAGATTGTGTCCCCTTGTTCTTGTGTTCACTTTCCTATTAAAAACACTTCCCTCCTGAACCTTATTTAACCCTTGTAACATATTTAAATGTTTCGATCATGTCCCCCCTTTTCTTTCTGTCCTCCAAACTATACAAATTGAGTTCATTAAGTCTTTCCTGATACGCTTTATGCTTAAGACCTTGCACCATTCTTGTAGCCCATCTTTGGACCCGTTCAAATATTAATGATAGCAATCTGCCATCTGCTTTTCAGCTTTTCTTAAGCATTTCAAAAGATTTTCTTTTCTCTCTTGCTTCCCCTCACACTTTCACTGGCTCGCTCTGACATTTGGACTTCTTGTTATTCAAGGTACCCATACATACATCAGAAAGGAGGAGAGCTACCGTATTTAACAGGACTTGTTCAAGGACTTCAATAATTAGGTTGCAGTCCCCTTTGAACTTAATGGAGCTGCTTCTTATTAGAAATGCAAACTATGACATTGTTGTCTTTTCATTTGTCTAGTTGCCTGTAACTGCGTATTGTGCAAAGTAATTATTTTATATCAGGTTTATTTGCTAGATCTATCAGAGATCTGTGTCCTTGAAGGCTTACTGGGTCCACTTCTAATTCTGGTGCTTCTCAAAAGTATATTATTCTGTATTGAGCCCCATGCAATTTCTCACATTGGAAATTCCTCACAGGGGAAAAAAAATCTCAGATTAGAAAAGCAAGCTATGTTTCTTTATCTCCTCTTACTTATTTTTCTCTCTTAACAAAAACATCCAAGTGTTTACTATTAATAAATAACCTTTAACTTACCAACAACTTTAACAGTTGTTTTACAGCTGAGATCAGTATCTGCAACAGTTACAGTGTACTGTCCACCATCATTGTCATCAGCATCCATGACTGTAACAGCCCGTTGTAGGCCAATGATACCTAGAGCAAATTTGCCAGGTCTGTCTGAAATGATTTTCCCATCTTTCCTCCATACTACATCTCTCTCTTTGTTCAGTTCACAGGTTAAATAAAAGGGTTGCCCCTTGACAACAGTAATTTCCTCCTCCAGGGTCTTCACAAAGCGCACTGGCAGTTCTGGTATAAGAGGAAAAAGCAGGTGATTTGCATATATTCTTATTTGTACAATGTATTAAACAGATATTTAATTAGATGTGTTTGTGTTCGAAACTCCTCACATGGTTTTGAATATGCATCTCTAGAGATCACATTAATTTCTGTGGAGATATTTTATTTAAATATACAGTATAAAGGCATATTGTTAAGGTGAAATATGTACTTACATTAAAAAAAAATCTAAAATGAATAGCCGGGTTGCCCTATATTGTATATACGCAGTAAAGTTAACCTGAAGATACAGAACTGACATATTCATATTCTCCTTTTTCCTATGCAACCTTTCCTGTTACAAACAGTCCTCAACTTCCAACCACAATGGGGCCCAAAAATTTCTATTGTTATGTAAGACAATTGTTTTGTCCCATTTTATGACTCTTCTTGTCACAGTTGTTAAGTTAATTACTGCCATTGTTAAGTTAGTAACACACTTATGTAAATCTGGCTTCCTGATTGAGTTTCTTTGTCAGAAGGATCACATAAGTACATGCCAGTTGCCTAGCTGTCTGAATTTTGATCATGTGACCATAGAGATGCTGCAACGGTTGTAAGTGTGAAAAAATGGTTTTAAGTCACCATTTTCAGTGCTTTTGTAACTTTAAGCGTTCACTAAATGAATGGTTGTAAGCCAAGGATTACCAGTACAGTGGTACCTTGTGATGCGAACCCCTCATCATACAAACTTTTCGAGATACGAACCCAGGGTTCGGAATTTTTTTGCCTCTTCTTCCGAACTTTTTTCACCTTATGAACCTGCTGCCGCCACTGAGATGCCCCGCCTCCAGACTTTCGTTGCAAGCCAAGCACAGGTTTTTGCGATCCTGGGATTCCCTGAGGCTCTCCTCCATGGGAAACCCCACCTCCTGACTTCCACGTTTTTGCAATGCTGTAGGGAAATCCCAGGAAGGGAATCCCAGGATCGCAAAGAACGGGCGCTCTGCTGGGCAGAGTAGGGGGGGACAAAAATGGGAAGAAAAGACTCATGGAGCTCAAGGGAGGAGAAAGGTGTGGGGGAGATGAGGAGAGTGGGGTGGACAAAAACGAGAGGGAAAGACTCATGGAGCTCAAGGGAGGAGAAAGGTGTGGGGGAGATGAGAAGAGTGGGGTGGACAAAACAGGAAGAAAAGATTCATGGAGCTCAAGGGAGGAGAAAGGTGTGGGGGAGATGAGCAGAGTGGGGGGGGGGGACAAAAACGGGAGGCAGGGACTCATGGAGCTCAAGAGAGGCTTTTTTCACCTTGCTTCGTTGGGACTCCCTCCCCCCATTCTGTTTGCCTCAGCTTTGCCTGGCCACCACTTTTTTTTTTAAGCCTTAATATTTTGGATTCTCCTAATGGGCTTGCACGCATTATTGGCTTTTCCATTTATTCCTATAGGAAACATTGTTTCACCTTACGAACCTTGTCATGGAACCAATTAAGCTCGTAAGATGAGGTATTACTGTATTTGAATTATTAATTATTGTTTAACAGAAATAGAAGCAGAAACACAACATGTTATTCTATGAGTTCAATAAGATGCTTCATCTTTATCTTACAGTAAGATTTGTGTATGCTTTCAAGAGACTCACTTATCAATATGCAAAGATTTCTTTTGCTTTGCTTTCACATTAGGGAATCCTGTGGGTCAAAGCTGTGCTTATTCTCTACCTTAGCACTTTTATAAGATTACTTAAGCCACCACTTTTAAACCTGATTTTAAATGATAATGATTACAATATCGGTGGTTTTAATTCTCATTGGTGGTTTTAATTCCCATTATGTGTTCATTTCCATTTCTGCTCTTTATCCAATATTAGAATATATAAGATGGCACCAAGAACTACCTTCAACAACGAGTTTAGCTGTTGATGTCTTTTCTTTGTTTCCCAGCTTTAGGACACAAGTGTATTCCCCAGCATCTGAAAGCTGAACGTCAATAATATGGAGCTTGCGGTCTTTGCCATCAGACAGGAACCTGTGCTTGGGGCTTTCCCGGATGTTGAAGCCATCCTTCATCCAAGAAGTGGCAGCAGTAGATGGAGAGATGAGGCATTCAAAGATGGCTGAAGAGCCAATGGACTCTGCTTCTGTCAGCACAATATCCTTAATCTCTGTCACAAACTTGAGTGGAACAGCCTTCAGTTGGTATGTGAAGGGAGGTTCTTCAGGTGGCTTATCTCCACCACTTCCTGGCCTTAATTTCCTCCTTTCTGCATCAAGGGGTGAAGGTGTCTTTTTGGCTGCAAAGCAGAGAAGTAAAAAAAAAAAAAATCCATAGAATTTACAATGAATTCTGTTCTTGGGTATATATGCATACATATATAGCTACTCAGTTATCTGATAAAGTTCACTAGGATTTCAGGTAGAAATAACACAGAGAAAAAAAACCTTTGCATTTTTAATCAGAGAAAAGGGTCATTTAAATTATGTTCAACACATGGAATACTGAAATCTAGGATTATTTTTAAACCTAGATTTAATAATATCTAGATATAATAATAATAATAATAATAATAATAATAATAATAATAATAATAATATAAAAATAATCTAGATTTATTTTTAAACATGCCAGAAAAAGAATTGAATTTTATCTCTTTCTTACCTTTAATAGGACTTCTACCCTTGGCAGCTTCCTCCTTTGGTGTCATTTTGGGCTCTAGAATAAAATACCAAGAGTAGAGTTACCAATGAAGTAATGTTTAAAATATATCAGTATTATTTTATTCAAATCAATACCATTATGATTATTCTGTGTGTGTGTCTGTATAAACTAATTTTATTTTTATGATTTGTTTCAAATAAAATGAACTATTTGGAAGTTTCTAATAAATAAGGAAAAAATATTTGGACAGATGGACACACATTTTTCTGGGTCCCATGGAATATTAAAAGCAGGCAGTGAAAGGACTTTGTTTTTTATTGTTCACTTGTTAAAAAAAAAGCTTTTCATTTATTATTTATTTATTTATTTATTCTTTGTCAATATACAATACATATGGAAGAGAATAGACATTAAGTAATATATACTGTATAACGATAGAAAGTAAAAAGAAGAGAAGTAGATAGGAGAGACAGAATATATATGATATAAGAGATAAGGAGAGAATATATATGATATATATATATATATAATATATATATATATCTAGATAGATAGATAAGGAGAGAATATATATGATATGAAATGATGATAAGGAAATGTGATGCTGTTCAATTATGCATGAAAGGAGAAAAATCAAAATGAATGCTACTTGACATTAATTTAGGCCCAAGTGCATTTCTTTGGGAATAAATGTATGTATGTATGTATGTATGTATGTATGTATGTATGTATGTATGTATGTATGTATATGGTATCTATCTCTCTCTTTCTATCATCTATATCTGTATCTTTATATATACTAAAGTTCTTCAATGTCTCTGGCTTTCTGGACGGATTTATTTATTATCAATCAATTAATTAATTAATTAATTAATTAATTAATTAATTAATTGGTCTTGTATGATGCCCCTCTCCTTGGACTCGGGGCGGCTCACAACATATAGCAACCCCCCCCCCCTCCACAACAGTACAGTTTATCCAATTAATATAGTAAAGGTTCTTAAAATTCTAACTGTAAAAACATTCATTTTCATTCATTCAATAATCACACTAACAACATGGTGGGGGTGAAGTGGGGATGGTTCTATGCATGTGGCCGGCAAGTACATGTATACAGCCCCATTTGTACGAGCAGCGTGTATGTGTGCCTGCCTCTCAGTTAAACGGACCAAGTCCATGCTTGTGAGCTGCAAGTAAGGATTTCCATGTGTGTGCACTCACCGGCCATTCTGTGGTCTGGTTGCACATCTCTCATGGCCCATTGCCTTTCGTAAACTTCTCAAAACCCACCTTTGTCGTCAGGCATGGGGGAACTGAGATATTTCCCCCGGGCCTATATAATTTATGTATGGTATGTTTGTATGTATGTCTGTTTAATAATGGGGTTTTTAAAATATTTTAAATTGTAAATTATTAGATTTGTCATGAACTGTTTTATTGTGTTGTGAGCTGCCCCGAGTCTACGGAGAGGGGCGGCATACAAATCTAATAAATAAATAAAATAAAATAGTGGGCTCCAGTTCACAGGCTGGGGACCCCTGCTATGTAACTCCCCAACACACACATACTGGATATTTCTGTTCAAATGTTGCACAGCATACAGTTATATAGATCTGGGATATCAATGCCTTTTGTCATTCACAAAATATGCTTACAAGAAAGTTCTTGAGGAAAAAGTGGCAACAGTAAGTCCTCATATTTCTTAAACTTGCATGTAAAATGATTTTTATCCTCCTCCTTCTTGAGGAGAATATAGCTTAGCAGCTCGCTATTCACAAGTACACTTTGTCCAAATTCCTCTACATATAATTTATAGCTATAAGCTTATTATTGCTGTTCTGAGCCACCTGAAGATGGGCGGCCAAACATATCATTAAAATAAATAAATAAAACCATTAAAGCAACAAAACAAAACATATGCACAATAATTGATGTCATTACATGCAAGTAACATTGTGTAGAACAGTAATTGAAAACGAATGAAGTTATTAGAGAGCCAGAATTCATACCAGCTTTCTTTCCAACCACTGGAGCCATCACAGGAGCAACTTCAGGTGCTGGTTCTACAGCTGGCTTAGGAGATTTCAGAGCTGTGGAAAGAATTGGTGGCATTTTGAAAAATAAAAGTTTCAATCTTACTTTATGTGCATATATAAACCCACCTCTGTCATCAGGCATGGGGAAATTGAAATTTCCCTTCCCCCTAGGCTTATAGAATTTATACATGGTATGCTTGTATGTACGAGTGGTTCTTTAAATTGGGGTTTTTTAGATTATTTTTAATATTAGATTTGTTTACATTGTCTTTTAGTTGTTAGCCGCCCCGAGTCTTTGGAGAGGGGCGGCATAAATAAATAAATAAATAAATAAATAAATAAATAAATAAATAAATAAATAAATAAATAAATAAATAAATAAATAAATAAATAAATAAATAATAGTAGCACTTTGATTATTACTGTAAATTGGCTAACGGATTGTTTAAAATTGCTTACCTACAGCAGGCTTTGGTTCAGGAATTGTTGCTGGTTTAGGTTCTGCAACTTTGAACACAAAAATAACAAGTTGATTAATGAACCATTATGGAGATAGAATACTGAAAATCAGCTAGAATGTAAAGGTCAAAAAGACAGACACAACAGCAGAAGAGAAGCACTTCCATTTCACTGTCCATTCCATTTCTTCAGCCCTGCAAACACAACTGGTTTATGCCATGCAGAGTCAATTGAAAGCATCATAAAGGAAGAGGAGGAGGAGAAGAAAAGAATACGAAATAATTGGATATGGCAAAATGAGATAATAGTTAGAGTAGCATAGTAGCATGTATTTACTAGGCAAAATCAGAGGTAATCATAGCAAAGAAAAATTACTACCTAATAAATCACTTACTCACTGCTGCAAGATTAACATATGCACAAGTTTGGAAACAAGAAAAGGCTCCAAACAAAGAAATGGTGATTAAAAAAAAAAGTTAGAGTAGCATAAAGATGGTAGCATTTATGGTTGCTTGAAATAAAAGATTCCGTTATCTTGCATACCAAGATCAGCTTCAAATTTAGTTTTTAGCAGCGAAGAAAAGAGCAATGCCATTTATGTATACCTTTGGCTGGTTCAGGCACTGGTTTTTCTATTTCTTCTTTTTTCTTGATTGGTGGAATTTCAATTTTCTTCTTTTCAACCACTGGCACTTTAAAAAAAAAAGTTGCATTTGGAAGCTGAATGTAAATATTTGGACTCCAAATATATTATTTGTCATGAAAAACATAAAGGTAGGTGGTATTATTTTTAATGAGAAAGTTTGCCAATGTTACTAAATATGACAAAGATGACAAAAAGATTAAAAGGGACAAGACAAAATAAGAGTCCACAGGATATAAATCAGTCATGGCCTTTCTCTTAGATTTCTTTCAAGACTCAGAGGAACAAATGGATAGAAAGACGAGAAGAGATAAACCTGTAATATTACATATTATGTCCAAAACCTTTGGGAAATGTTTGAATCCAGTATCATTTTCATTTTTATACTATTTAGACATTAAGAATTGAAAATGGGATTGCTATATTGTGGTTTATGTGCTGAAAATACTCATGAAATTGGAGTCTTAAACTGTGTTTGTTAATGGATAATTTCATAGCTATCTTCTTTTTTATTTGTACCTTCAGGCTTCTTAATTTTTTCAACAGGCTTCGGTTCAATTTTAGGTTTCTCTGGTTTAGGTTCTTCCTCCTCAGGCTTCTTAACAGCTTTTGTGACTTTAAAAAAGAAAGCATTTTCATTCAAAAACATTGGGATGAATTGCAAAATAATTTTTCTTGTAACAAAACCTCCCTCTATTTAAAACATATAGACACATGAAAGAAATATAAAGGATCCAATAGTCAAACCACATATTGAATTCTGATTCAGCTTTCCATCATTTCAAGGTCAATAAAATAAAGACCCAGATTGTTATGGACAATATGCTGACATTGTAAACCACCCAAAGAGTGCTATAAAGTACAATGTGGCAGTATATAAGTCTAAGTGCTACTGCAATTTAGACAGTAAGAAGGTTTCATTTGGACCAGCAGATGAGTTATCTGCTTCACACTAGTCTCTAAGAGCTCCTCAAAAAAATGTATCTATTTTTTAATAATAAAGACCAATAACTATACCTCTTTTCAGAACCACTTCTTCCTTAGGTGTAGGAGGAGGGGGCTCACGAAGCGGTTTCCGTGGTTTCAATACAGGTGCTTGAAATAATATCAAATTCAGAATAAGCAATAATAGTAATTGTCTATACCTTATATCAGTATTTGATGTATTATTAGAAAAAGATATACTAAAGTTTAGGAGATTAATGTGTATGTTGCTTCTGCAAATTTCTGTAAATTTTCTGTTTCTAAATACTTTTCTCAGAGATTTATTATTATAATATCAACAACAATATTTGTAACAGAAGATAATTTTTGCATTTTTATGAAGTTTTGTGTGTGTATGTGCAAGCATTACTGTCACAAGCGACAGAAGATCCAGTCAGAAATGAAAGCATGCTGATATGAAATCTAAGTGAAATGAAGATACCACATCAAGTGACACATGGGAAGAAAAACTTGACAGCAAAGTAGAAGAATATCAAGAAAGAAAGAAAGAAAGAAAGAAAGAAAGAAAGAAAGAAAGAAAGAAAGAAAAAGCATGCATCATCTCATAGCACTACAAGGGAAGGGGAAGAACCTTTCTGAAATGCTTAGATTGGTATATCATACAATTTATTATTTCCTATGTATGTTTATCAGTGAAGACAACCGTTCTGCTGAAATCTCAATAGTTTTTGTATATTGAGCATTCTCTTTATTTTCCTAACTACAGTATATAATGTAGTTTGCCCTAAGAATCTCCATAGTGAAAATATATGTAAAGAAAATGATTGAGAACGAAAACTCAGATTCTGAGTTATACAGTATATTGTTTCTTTTGTTATTCTATTGATCACTTTCATATACAGGAAATAATCATATTTGTTTTTCAAAATTATAACTTCCAGTTTGGCCTCTAGACATGCATGCTACTAAATAAATATTATCACTATCATGTATTGCAAAAGCTATAAACATCTTTAGACCTATTCAGCTGGCTTTGGACTTAATACTTCCAAATTTTGAATTTCAATAGTAGATTGTTGAAAATATGGACCTATAGGTTTCTAATTTGCTATACAGCATTACTAAAAAAGGCCCAGAGGTAGGAAAATGTAAATTTTGGAGCAACAGTTAAAAAGTTAATGGATAATGAATGCATAAAGTCAATAAATAAGTTAATATTAGGTCATCTTAGTAAATCAATCATTACCAAATAGCAGTATTAGAATAAAAAACTATGTAGAAAACATTTAGTTAATAATGCATTAATGTATTAATGGTGTGATTCTATACTTGTTTACAGAGTATAAGGTTTATGCCCAAATAAATTGGATATATTATGGCAGGCCAAAGGTCTCATAATTTCAGAATAGGTTATTGTGCATCAACATGCATTAGTTATAATAATTGAGTCTTAATAAGATTAAAAATTGCTTGATATTGTTGATTATACCTTTAAGCTCAACCTTTTCCTCCTTAACTTCCCCTTTTGGTGGGATAGGAACACGGGGTTTGGGTTTTAGGAGTATCTTCTTTTCTGGCTCTGGTTCTTTAAATGATACATAGTAGATTTCAGAGCAGGTAAAATTTCAACATAGCAACTGCATATGCTATGTTAAGCTATAACCTAATTCATATTAACATACCTGAAGACCATAGCATCAATTCCAAATAATAACAGCAGAATTTGAAGCTTATCTCTCTAAATCCTATGAGTAACTACTTTCAAAGCAAAAAAATAATGTGCCACAGAAATTAAGATAATAAGACAAATACAAACAATAGTATATACGCACAAACATAAAAATAACATATATATATACTGTATAACCAAATGAACATATATAATTCCTATGAGATGAAGATGAACATGCAGATGGAAGAAGTATTACTCATTCTGCGAGTTATATACCTTCCATTGGAATTATGTCTTCTTTTTCTGGAATAGGAACAGATTCTTCACCTTCAAATTCGTCAATAACTTCCGCTTCTTTAAAGAATATTGATAACTAATGTAAGATTTTTATTTCAAAGACTGAATGGCAAAAAGAATTGAAACATAACATTGCTTGGACTTCAATGTGTTCATTCACACAGACATACAACAGCAATGATATACTGATAAGGAGCCCTGATGGCATAAGAGTTAAAGTGCAGCATTGCACTTCAGTTCCACAAGTTTGACTCAGCCTTCCATCCTACTGAAGTTGGTAAAATGAAGATACAGATTGTTGGAGGCAATGTGCTGACATTGTAAACTTCCTAGAGAATGATATAAAGCACTATAGGGGTGGTGTACAAGCCTAAATGCTATTGCTATTGCTGTACACTGAAGATTTCCATATATGTAAATTGGTGGCAATACCTAGGTGACCTTGGCTAATCTTGAAAAACTAATCATGGTTGAAATTTCCTTAGTAGTTGGGTAACAGACTACCAAGAAATCCTACAGTAATAGGCCAGATTGGATAGTGAACAGAATATGCTGGAAGAAGATAATGATAAACCAGGCTATGTTGTTTAAAAAACCTTCATGGGTGTATAAAATTACCATCTGGTGCTGATCTCAGTTTGAAGGAAACTTTACTTATGGTAGTAATCTATATAACTTGCCTCTGCATTTGGAAATAGTTGCTTAAGTTGTATATACAATTTAATTGAACTTAAAATGCTTAGCCTTTTCTGCATTATAAAATACATTTTGAAATGTGGGGGTTAATGGTTGCAAGCAATATAAAAATTCAACTATAGTGGCAGGACAGGGTTTTGGGAGCATGCAGATTACACCTATCTGCAACTCTTTAAACCAACATGGCTTCTCTTAAAATAGACTCTCCATCCTTGTTTTAAAGAGTGGTAGACAGGTTTCCATAAATGGCCCTTTCTGAAGAAACCTTTTGGCCTTGAATCAGAAGTGCTGTGCAACCTCTCTCTGTCTCTCTTTGGCTAAGATTGTTTTATAAAGAAAGCACAAGTATACTACCTGCACCACATACAAACAGACACACGATACACGTAGATATTTATATACGACAGCATAAAACATCAGGACAAGCCAGGCAGAAACAAAAGTGTGGAAACAAAGGCATTGGTGAAGACATCTACTTTCCTCAGGTGGATGTTCTGGTTCTTTAGCCACAGCAATGGGCACTTGAGGCGCTTCGTAAGATGTTAGTATGTTTTGCTTTGGTGAATATTATACAGGGTACTTAAAGCTTAAGGACTCAAAGTAGAACAGTTAACACAATATAAAAGTTAAGACAAAGATACACAGGGACGTGCTTTGGGTTGGAAGGCAAAAAAGTTCTTTGATCGCAAAGGATTCTGCTTTGAGTCTGTGTATATAAAAGCCCTGGTAGTGCTGTGGTTAGACTGCAGTATTGCAGGCTGACTCTGCCCACAGCCAGATGTTCGATCCTGAGTCCCTCCTTTCTGCCCATATATTTTAAAGCACCCTTTTGCATTTGAATCTGAATCTGTGCAAAGCAAATATACTGTCTACCTAACACATAAAATATATATATATATATGTGCAGGAACATGTCATTTATGAGGATATATATCTTTGGCTGGTGGATGTTCTGGCTCTTTAGGTATAGCAACTGGCATTTTTCCTTCTCTTAGTTTACTTCAGGTACTTCAAGAGTTTTAATGTATTTTACTTTTGTGGATAATCATATTGAAGTACTTAAAATCACATATAGTTTAAATTATGACTATTTTTAAACCACTGAGAATCCTTGCTTAAATTACAGTGGTTTATGAATGTAATGTATGAAGGGATTGGATACTGTAGCCTAGAGGATAATTCTCTGCCTTACAAGGCAAGGTTGCAGGTTCAAGTCCCAGTGGGTATGGCTAGCTGATGAGGCCAAAATAAGGCTGAAATAGATCTATCCTAGTCTTCCTTAATTTTCAAATTCAGCAAAAAAAAATGTGACATATATATATATATATATATATATATATATATATATATATATATGTGTGTGTGTGTGTGTGTGTGTGTGTGTGTGTGTGTGTGTGTGTGTTTTCGTAGATTTTCACGGGTACAGGTAGGACGGTCTTGGAATATTCGGGTTTCTTCCTCTGTAGGATTTGGAAATTTCTGGTGACAGAAGCACCAGCCTGAAGATGACGAGTGGGACCTCGTCGAAACATCGCCAGAAATTTCCAAATCCTACACGGGAAGAAACCCGAATATGCTAAGACCGTAATTATCAGCAAAAATATGATATATATATATCATTGATATGAAAATGAAAATGAAGAGGAAGAGGAAGAGAGACTTCCTTATATATAATATTTATATATGTAACATACACACATACACACACATACACACACGTAACATATTTGCCCTGAAAGGTTCATGCAGAGACTTTTGAACGGAGGAAAGAAACTGAAAGTTCTACTTCCCAAGCAGACTTCTGCTTGCATGAAATCATAATCTTTCCTCTCATTCTGATTTAGGCTCATCATGCAACTAATGGATGTTAATACAAATTACAAACTCAACAATAGCACTAGCACAAAGAAAATACAGTTATAACATAGTAAATATAGTTTTTTGGTAGAGGAAGAAGAAATTCTGACTTTTTCTTTTGTTTTGGCAGTCTTTCAAGATACTATCAAGATATTAGTTGCTGTTTAAAAAAAAAAATAAGACCAACAATGAAAAACAGAAGAGATGAAGATTTCTGAAACATAAGACTGATGATGCGGACATGTGGACATTACACATATGCAAGTATATAAGATGGATTCCACAGATTTCAGAAGAGACACTACAGAAAAGGACATTTTAAGAAATGTTAAAAACAAAAGAATTATCTTGGTTAGGTACATTTAACATTATTGATATGTATCTTTAGCTGCTGGTAGTTTGAATTTTTTAGTTAGAACTTTCTTTTCTGGAACTGTTCTTGTGGATAATTCACACGTTTTAAAGACATTAGCAAATTTGTTAATAAAAGAGAAACATAAATCCACAGGCATAACAGATATCAAGAGTCTATATCCTCTACACTCCTTACCTGAGGATAGGTTTGATTGAAATTATTTCTGGGATTACTTGGGATTACATACTAAGTCATCCAACTGCAAAAGTGTTCATGAATCTGCTTCTATACTGACAACCATTCTATGCATATATTTTGAATTCAAAGTAATCCATTTTAAATTCAAAACGAATGAAAAAATGGTTGTTATTCAATAAGTTCAAAATAAATCTGATACAAGTTTTAATTAAAGTAGTCCTCTTAGAACACTTCAACTTCGCTATAGAAAGTTATAAGTTCAAGAGATTCGTATTTGAAAATTCTTTGCATGGTACTAATCATGCTCTCAAACTTAATGCCTTAGCATACTTTCCAATTTTGCAAATATATGCCAATTCCTTTAAAGGATCAAATCGATACATTTGCCATATTGTTTTTCTTCCATTCAACCCTATTTGGACAGACAGGCAAAACATATATTTGCATACAAACTACAGTAATGTGATCTACATTGTTTTTGATTTTCTGAAAAGAATGTTTCTATAGTAATTGTGAATTTTTGATTTATAGAAGAGACTTTTGCTGCACAAAACATTACACTGTGTACCTTTAACTGGTTCAGGTTTTTTAGGTTCTTTAGTGATCTCAGGTTCTTCAGTGGCAACCACAGGCTCAGCCTCCTCAGGGGGAACAACCTCCTCTGGCACTTCAAGGATATGTACTTCAGGTTCTGTTACTTCAAAAGCTTCAACAGCTTCTGGTTCTTCAAATGCAGTGAGGGCTTCTATGTCTTGGTGAACAGGCACATATTTCCGTTCTTTATATCCAATGAATGTTTTCACCTCTCGTTCTTCTTCACCTTCCACGGTTTCTGGTGGTTGTGGCTTTTTAAGTTCAGGTTCTGGCTTCTTAGACGGTTCTACTTTCTTAGGCACAGGAGTAAGCTTGGTCTTCTTAAATGCAGGTTCTGGTTTTTTGGGCACAGCAGGTTCTGGTTTTTTGGGCACAGCAGGTTCTGGTTTTTTAGGCACGACAACTATCTTCTTTTTTGGTGTAATGGCAGGTTTTTTAGGAACCTCAGTAGGTTTTTTAGGTACTGCAGGAGGTTCTTCAGGAACAGGAGCAACGTCAGGTTCTTCGGCGACAACAGGCTCAGGCTCCTCAGGGGGAGCCACCTCCTCTGTTACTTCAAGGATATGCACTTCAGGTTCCTTTACTTCGAAAGCTTCAACAGTTTCGGGTTCTTCAAATGCAGTGATGGCTTCTACTTCCTGGTGAACAGGGATATATTTCCTTTCTCTGTATCCAATGAACGTCTGTACCTCTTGTTCTTCTTCATGCTCCACAGTTTCTGGTGGAGGTTCTGGTTTCTTAAACTCAGGTTCTTTTTTCTTAGGCGGTTCTACTTTTTTAGGCACAGGAGTAAGCGTGGGCTTCTTAAAAGCAGGTTCTGGTTTTTTGGGCACAGCTGGTTCTGGTTTTTTGGGCACAGCTGGTTCTGGTTTTTTAGGCACAGCAACTGCCTTTGGCTTTTTGGGTGTAACGGCTGGAGCAGGTTCTTCAGGAGGAGGAACGACTTTGGGTTTTTTAGGAACCTCAGTAGGTTTTTTCGGCACTGCAGGAGGTTCTATAGGAACAGGAGCAACCTCAGGTTCTTCAGGAATGGCAGGGACCTCAGGTTCTTCAGGAACAAAAGCAGGTTCAGGTTCTTCTTCAGGTTCTTCATATTCCTCAACAATATCCTCTGGTGCTTCAAGAACATATACTTCAGGCTCTGTTACTTCAAAAGCTGAAGCGCGCTCAGGTTCTTCAAACGCAATGATGGCTTCAGCTTCATCTTTGTACACAGCTATGTGTTTCTCTTCTCTACGTGCAACGTGAGTTCGTATTTCTTTTTCTTCTTTACGTTCTACAATTTCTGGTGGACGCTCTGGTTTTTTAATCTTGATTATTGGTTTCTTAGGCACTTCTACAGGTTCAGGTTTTTTAGGTATGGGAGTAACTTTGGGCTTTTTGGGCACTGCCACAGCTGGTTTTTTAGGCATAGCTGGTTCCGGTTTCTTAGGCACAGCAACTGGTACAACTTCTTCAGGTTCAGCAACAGGTTCAGGTTCTGCAGGGGAAACAATGGCCTCCCGTTCTTCCAAAATGTATTCTTCAGCCTCTGTTACTTCAAACACAGCCGCATGCTCAGGTTCTTCTAATGCACCAATGGCTTCTACATCTTGGTGAACAATCACAATTTTCTCTTCTCTGTATCCCATAACAGTATGGATTTCTCGTTCTTCTTCATAAACTTCCTTAGCTGGTGGAGGTTCAGGTTTCTTAGGCACGACTTTTGGTTTTTTAGGCACAGGGGTAGGTTCAACTTTCTTAGGCACTGTGGTAGGTTTTGGTTTCTTGGGCACAATAGCAGGTTTAGGTTTTTCAGGAATAACAGTGATTTCAGTTTCTTCTACATGAACAAAGGTTTCTACTTCTTCAATCACAGCAACTTCTTCTGGCTCTTCTGTGACTGCAAAATGCTCTGGTTCTTTAGATAAAACAAGAATTACTTTTTTATTGGCAAAAATATTTTGACATATTTTGGAAGTTTAAGAGAGGTGAGCATTCTTTAAGAATGGTTAAAGATATTTGAGCTCATGTAACAATGCAATGTAAGAGTAAGAGCAAGAGTAAGAAGAGTAAGAATAAGAAGAGGTACAAGAACAATGAAACACAATAAGAACAACAACGAAATTAGCCATTGTGCATCCCATATTAAGGAATGCACAAAACACTTCTGCTGAAGATGCATACAATTAAACATTATAATTCATTGGACTATGCCAACAGTACTCTTTACAAATGAAACCTCAGCAACAAGGCATCAACAGAACAAGTAGTTAGCCAACTGATTGATAAACAATTATTTATCATTTCATTATTGTGAGCTGTACCTGTAATAGGCGGAGCCTCTGGTTTTTTAACTACTGGTTTTTTAAACACTGGAGTTGGCTCTTTTTCTTCAACAATCACCTTTTCGGGTACTTCAGGCACTTGAAAAATATTAATTAATTAAAATTTTACTATATTTAGAAAGACCAACAAAACATATCAGAAATGAAAATGCCAAAACTTGAAGTAATAGTATGTAATGTCTCTATTTTTCTTCTTTCAATGTGATCTATCAAAACAGCAATGCTAATTTATTTGTACACTCCGTTGAATATAAAGATCAAAACTGGTATCTATACATAAGAAGACACAGTGAGCACATTATAGAAACATACCATGAAAAGTATAGCTAAGAATTAATCAATTATTAAAGAATATGAAAAATAATAAGTATCTTATAAGACAAGATACCACTTTTTACAAAGAGTCTTTGTTCTGAATGTAGGAATGTTCTCTTCAGTCTGCTTACTTGAGGATTTCAGGGAGTCTAAGAAGAATTGTTCAATTTTTAAAATAATATTGATTCCATTACAATATATGTATAAAATGCCAACCAATAAGGAAGCAAGCAACATGAAGATATAAAATAATAGACTACAAAACCATATAATAATTTATGGAAATAATTCATGATTTTGTACAACTTCGGATTTGTAAAGTTTGGGTATATTCCCCAGCAGTGTAGAAGTACTGCATATTTATGCCATAGGCATTTTATTAAAGCAAATAAAAGGTTGCCAAACTTTTTATTTAAGGCTTTGAAATATTCCTCTACACAACGGCATAAATATTTTCCAAAAGAAGAAAATTGTTTCCATATCTAACTATTCCATTTACATCAGTGGGGGCAATTTTTATGTATATTTCCCGAAATATAAACCTCAAAGATATCCTGTAGACTTACTCTCAGAGAAATATGAGTACAGTTGCAACCTTAACAGAGCTGAGTATGGACTGGATCATTTCACATAAATCATAACAGGGCCGTAAGACAATAAAATGTAATAAATTAAATATTATTTGCCATCCAAATTTTTGAGTTTTACATGCAGGCTCGAATCCAAAGATTTGACCCTATTTAATTCAGATACCTTTAGCAGGAGGTTCTGGTTTCTTGGGTACTTTTTCTTCTGGGATAATTTTCTTGGGTACTTCAGGCACTTTAAAACATAATTATTGATTTTGATTTTGCATATCAAAGATAAAAAGATTTGAAACAATGAAACAATGGACACCAAAGACAAAAACAGTGGCACTGTTGAAGACATACAAATAATATTTCTCTTGAACCGTTCCAGCATAAGCAATACAAATCTTATTTTTTTTCTCTGTTCTTACACTTTGTTTTGCACACTAATATGTATCCAGTCATATTTCCCCTCCAGAGCTATGAACTTTATCAATAGATTTACCTGACATCTCATTTCTATGAAGACTTGATAATCACATAAAGAAGACATGAAATGGTTCCCCTTTCCCATATTGATCTGAATTTTCATAAAGTCCATATATTTTCCTCTTTATACAGATTTTAGCTACTGCTGACATTCATTGGAAGAAGAAAAATGAATGCCATGCTTTAGAATAAGGGTGGTAAATACCTTTAGTAGGTGGAGCCTCTGGTTCAGCTGGTTTCTTTTCTGGAACCACTTTCTTGGGAACCTCTGGCACTTTTTTGGGAACTTCTGGCACTTTTTTGGGAACTTCTGGCACTTTTTTGGGAACTTCTGGCACTTTCTTGGGAACTTCTGGCACTTTTTTGGGAACTTCTGGCACTTTCTTGGGAACTTCTGGCACTAAAATATGGTAGCTAGAATTAGTTTTTGAATGTTTTGTTTTGAAAAAAACAAAAATCACTAAACATGTGTGTGTGTGTGTATGTGTGTGTATGTGTGTCTAACATCACTAACATATTACCTTTGGGGGCTGGAGGTTCTGGCTTTTTCACGGGAACTTTTTCCTCTGGGATGATTTTCTTTTCTGGAACTTTAAAGACAGTATGTTATTTTCAGATGAATCAATTACTTAAATCTGGAAAATAAGTCCTAGGGAAGTCTAATTAACAGGGCATCGTCATGCTCTAAAGCTATATGAATCTCTAACATCATTTTTATTTAGAGGAATTCTTCTGGACCTTAAGGGGTTGTCCATATATTCCTAGAAAATAAAAATGCTGGAACAGGATGGTGCTTTGTATGAACAGCATATCCAGCTGATCAATTTTCCTTAAGGATTTTAAAAAGCTTCATTTTGGGGTGAGGGAAGAGAATGACTGAGAATGACAAGGAACAATTTCTTCAAATTATTTTTTAGTACATGAATGTTTACGACACCTTTTGCCTTCCGGTATGCATTGCATGCATCAGCTGGCCTTCTGGTCCACGGAAGCCATTGTAGGAGAGCGCTCAGAAAGGAATTTAAATTTCTAAATATGCCCCTTGACCAAAAATCCATGCCCTGCCCTTCTGGTATGATGGTCCAAATCCCAATTTGTACCTTTGGCAGGAGGTGGCTCTGGCTTTTTGATCTTAGGCACTGGAACTTCCTCTTCAGGGACCACTTCCTCTTCAGGGACCTCTTCCTCTTCAGGGACCACTTCCTCCTCAGGGACCACTTCCTCCTCAGGGACCACTTCCTCTTCAGGGACCACTTCCTCTTCAGGGACCACTTCCTCTTCAGGGACCACTTCCTCAAGCACTTTAAAGATAAGAAGGCCTTTTACTTTGAATTTTAATAATCTCTAGGAAATGTTTTTCATACAAAAATTAATTAAATGCAAAGTTTATAAAGACTGACTCATGAGAGAGAACCAGGATGAGACTAAAATAATTCACAGAAGTATGTTTTTTAATTATTTATAAATCATCAGTATTAAACACAAAAAAATACAAATAGATTGAGGAAAGGAGGGCATGATGACATCATTACATAATTTCTTTCATTTACACCATGACAAAGATGATGCAGTCATGGGCTGAAACAGATTCCTAGAAATATATTCCTTCTTAAGAAATAGCATCAAATATTAATTATTGTTAACAACTATTAACAATTCATACCTTTGGCGGGTGGAGCTTCTGGTTTCTTAGGCACCTTAGTTGGTACTTTCTTTTCAGGAACAACTTTCTTTGGCACTTCAGGCACTTCAAAATATTAATATACATTTAGCATAAGTACTTTGGAAAAATGACTTGAAGAACGCAGTTGCCAGCAAAATAACCAAAATAAAGCCACCTGCCCATTTTTCATGTTGTGATTTTTAGCCAAATATATTATTACAGTATATTCATAATCTATTAAAATGTAAAAGAGTTCACTTTAAAATATTTAATACTATCGTTCATTATTCCTTTAATATAACACTTACGTTTAGCAGGTGGAGCTTCTGGTTCAGCTGGTTTCTTTTCTGGAACCACTTTCTTGCGAACTTCTGGCACTTTGGAATACGAGGGACAGAATTAATTAATGTAAAAGAAAACCTCACAGAAAAAGATTTTTTGGACAAAAATATGAAATGATGCAGAATTCCTGACAACCTATCCACAGTATAAGAACTGGACTGCCACTGAACATTTTGAATGGGGTGATGAACCAATAATAGGGAATGCAGTGTTCCCTCTATTTTCACGGGGGATGCGTTCCGAGACCACCCGCGAAAGTCGAGATGCGGAAGTAAATACACTATTTTTGGCTATGAGCAGTGTCACAAGCCTTCCCTTAACACTTTAAACCCCTAAATTACAATTTCCCATTCCCTTAGCAACCATTTAGATTATTACTCACCATGTTTATTTATTAAAGTTTATTTAAAAAATGTTTTTTAAAGGCAGACGAAAGTTTGGCAATGACATATGACGTCATCGGGTGGGAAAAAATGTGGTATAGAGGAAAAAAAGTGAAGTATTTTTAAATTAATATTATGAAAAAACCGTGGTATAGACGTTTCGCAAAGTTCGAACCCGCGAAAATCGAGGGAACACTGTATTGGGAAGGGATGACATTAAAATATTAACATATCTAAATTTTCATAAAGTCCATATATTTTTCTCTTTGTATGGATCTTAGCAGCTTCTGTCAAATTATACAACTACTGTTGACATACATTGGAAGAAGAAAGAATGAATGCCATGCTTTAGAATAATGGTGGCAAATACCTTTAGTGGGTGGAGCCTCTGGTTCAGCTGGTTTCTTTTTTGGAACCACTTTCTTGGGAACTTCTGGCACTGTAAAATATGGTAGCTAGAATTAGTTTTGAATATTTTGTTTTGAATAAAACAAAAATCATTAAACGTGTGTGTGTGCGTGTGTGTGCAATATCACTAATATATACCTTTGGGGGCGGGAGGTTCGGGCTTTTTCACAGGTACTTTTTCCTCTGGGATTACTTTCTTGGGCACGTCTGGAACTTCAAAAATATTACAAAGATTGTATTCCCAATTTTGAAAAGAAGTCTCTCAATTATTTAAATATGAAAGTACATTATAAAATATAAAATATAATATATGCATAAATGTTATAAATCCATCATCGATCATCATCATTGGCAATGTTCAGTCTTGAAAGACTATGATATCGTGCTCGGGGAAAAGTTCCCAGAACAGCATCTAGTGTTGCTAAAAAGGCAATCCGAGAATGGCAATCCCTTCTATACTGAATGCAGATCCATTCTGTTCCCTGCTTGGTCTCCACATTTCACTGGTTTTGGGTCTGCCTCTTTGCCTCAGCCTGCCGAACCACTGTCTCCTTGAAATGGAGAAGGTCATGCTGCCTCCAAGCTGAACAAAGGTCAAGGTTTCCCAGCTGTTAATGTCAATTCCCAAAGCCTTTAAATTCCCTTTACAGATACTCTTATATTGTAGCTATGGTCTCCCTCTGGAGCACTTTCCCTGCACTAGTTCACCATATAGGAGATCTTTTAGAATCCGCCCATCATCCATTCTCACAACATGCCAAGCCAGCAAAGACATCACTGTTTCAATAGTGTATACATGCCAGAAATTCCAGAACATTTCAAGACTCTGTTATTTGGAACTTTGTCATACCAAGTGATGCCAAGGATACTTCAGAGACAGTGCATATGGAAGGTATTCAAATTTATCTCTTACTGTGCATTAAGGGTCCAAGACTCGCTACAATGCAAAAGTGTGCTCAGGACACAGGCTTTATAAACCTGGATCTTTGTATGTTCTGTCAGCTTCTTATTAAGCTATACTCTTTTTCTGAGTCTAGAGAATGTGGTGGTCACTTTACCAATATTCAGCTCAGTATCTAGAGAGAGTGTGCGGCAATGGTTGAGTTAAGATACACAAAGTCATGGACAATCTCCAATTCTTGTGCAAAGATTGTAATATGGGGAGGTGAATCCACATCCTGACCCATGATTTGCATTTTTTTCAGGCTGATTGTTAATCCAAAATCTTGGGGAAAAGTTCCCAGAACAGCATCTAGTGTTGCTAAAAAGGCAATCCGAGAATGGCAATCCCTTCTATACTGAATGCAGATCCATTCTGTTCCCTGCTTGGTCTCCACATTTCACTGGTTTTGGGTCTGCCTCTTTGCCTCAGCCTGCCGAACCACTGTCTCCTTGAAATGGAGAAGGTCATGCTGCCTCCAAGCTGAACAAAGGTCAAGGTTTCCCAGCTGTTAATGTCAATTCCCAAAGCCTTTAAATTCCCTTTACAGATACTCTTATATTGTAGCTATGGTCTCCCTCTGGAGCACTTTCCCTGCACTAGTTCACCATATAGGAGATCTTTTAGAATCCGCCCATCATCCATTCTCACAACATGCCAAGCCAGCAAAGACATCACTGTTTCAATAGTGTATACATGCCAGAAATTCCAGAACATTTCAAGACTGTGTTATTTGGAACTTTGTCATACCAAGTGATGCCAAGGATACTTCAGAGACAGTGCATATGGAAGGTATTCAAATTTATCTCTTACTGTGCATTAAGGGTCCAAGACTCGCTACAATGCAAAAGTGTGCTCAGGACACAGGCTTTATAAACCTGGATCTTTGTATGTTCTGTCAGCTTCTTATTAAGCTATACTCTTTTTCTGAGTCTAGAGAATGTGGTGGTCACTTTACCAATATTCAGCTCAGTATCTAGAGAGAGTGTGCGGCAATGGTTGAGTTAAGATACACAAAGTCATGGACAATCTCCAATTCTTGTGCAAAGATTGTAATATGGGGAGGTGAATCCACATCCTGACCCATGATTTGCATTTTTTTCAGGCTGATTGTTAATCCAAAATCTTGACAGGCCTTGCTAAAACAGTCAATGAGTTGTTGGAGGTCTTCCGCAGAATGAGCAGTAACAGCAGGATCGTCAGCAAAGAGGAAATCCCATAAACATTTCAGTTGGACTTTAGACTTTTCTCTCAATCTAGAGAGGTTAAAGAGTTTTCCATCTGATCTGGTCTGGAGATAGACTCCCTCTGTTACAGTTCCAAAAGCATGCTTCAGCATGACAGCAAAAAAGATCCTGAATAGAGTTGGCGCAAGGATGCAGCCTTGTTTCACTCCATTTTGAATCTCAAAGGAATCTGATGTTAAGCCATCAAAAACTACTGTGCCTTCATTTCCTCATGAAAGGACCTGATGATGTTGAGGAGCTGGGGTGGACAGCCAATCTTGGGGAGGATTTTATAAAGGCCGTCCCTACTAAATAGGTCAAAAGCTTCCGTAAGATCTATAAATGCTTCAAAAAGTGGCTGTCTTTATTCCCTGCATTTCGCCTGCAGCTTTCTAAGAAGAAATACTATATTTGGTACGGTATAGTATTATTGATCATACATGTTGTAATTTCAATACTGTACATGTAGTCATCTTATATTAATGTTTGTAATTATTCATACATATGAAGTCATGGAAAAAGAAGCATAATGAATGTTATGATTGCTTTTCAAAGGGAGCACAGAATTTACTCATAGAAGGATGGTTATTTATTTATTCAATTTCTAAAGCTGCCAGGCTTCGAATACTTCGGGCAGCTTACAAAGAGTGAAGAACAGTAAAAGGAGGCAAAAAACCAAACTTTATAAGAAGATTGTGTGAATCAAATCTCATCAAAACAAAGCACCATTCCTACTGAATAGCATGACCTTACAAATTTTGACTGAAGTTGTGCCCACAAATGTCACTTTATTGTGCTGACCAGGCTACAAGCTACTTCTGAGTTTATTTGTCTAATTAATATTTTAATGTAATTTAATTCATGCACCAAAGCTATCACTTTTATCTGGAATAACATGTTGGGTTTTAGAAAATTAAAAAATGGAAGATATGTACCTTTGGCAGGAGGTGGTTCTGGCATTTCAATCTCAGGAACATAGACTTCCTCTTCAGGGACCACTTCCTTTGGAATCTCAGGAACTTTAAAGATAATAAAGCAATTTAAGGCTTTGAATTTTAAAGATCTGCAGGAGACGTTCAGCATGCAAAACTAAACATAAAAATTAATAGAAATGGACTCATGGGCAGTGTTCCCTCTAACGTGAGTTGTGCGCTATAGCGCAGGAGATTTGAGATGTCTGCCCACGAGTTTCCAATTCCAGCGCGGAGGTCTGACCTCTGCGCTGGAATTGGCAATTAGAATAAGGTGACTAGACCTTGATCATTTGTCCCGACTCCAAAATGCGGCATAAATAAATAATTTATTTATTTATTTTGGACTTCTATGCTGCCCAGTCCCAAAGGGACTACCGCTCAGACACTATACTTTTCCGCCCACACCGAAAAAATTAGAGGGAACACTGCTCATGGGAGATACTCAGGAAAGGAATTGCATAATCATAGAAAGGAAGCTTTCCTCGCCCCTTTTAAAGATCAATGGTACGAAAGAGAAACGATGGTGTCTACTGAATAGGACAGGGGAAAAATGTGACACTGTGCAAATGAACTGGGTTACAGTATGTATCATGTAGCAAATTATGATGTCAAATTAATCATAAAGCAAATTACCCAAATTTCTCTCATTTGCACCATGATGCAATGATACAAAATGATGTATCATGGCTTGTAATGGATTCCTGAAAACATACATAGGAAAAGCACAGGTCTGCCCATTCTCCCTCAAGAAAATTGTGTAAAATATTAATAATTATTAATAATTTATACCTTTGGCAGGTGGTGCTTCTGGTTTCCTAGGCACCTTAGTTGGTACTTTCTTTTCAGGGACAACCTTCTTTGGCACTTCAGGCACTTCAAAATATTAAAATACTTTCAGTCCAAGTACATTGGAAACAACTTGAAGCATACAGTCACAAAAATAACTAAAATAACCGCACCCCCCCATACATTATTCATGTTTCTATTTTAAAAATTTTTCCCATATTTTCTACATGCAATACAATAACCCAAAATGTCTTTCTGTAAATGTGTAGTGTTACTTGTCATCTTAATAATACCACAACCATACCTTTGGCAGGTGGTGCTTCTGGTTCCTTTGGTTCAGCAACTGGGACCTTTTCTTTTGGAACAGGTTTCTTTGGCACCTCGGGCACTTGAAAATATGAGTTGATGTCAATATTATGCATCCTAAACATTTAAAAATGCTACCATATGCTACACCCTGTCACTCAAAATGATCAGTAGTTTCCAACACATCACCAGTCATGCCTCACTTTAATAAAATGAAGTTACAGCATACAAGATACTTATAGTGTAATGAAAAATGCAATAGAAATTAAGGGCATGTACTAAAATGCACTATTAGGTAAAGGGAGATAACAGAATAAGGGCGTTGGAAGGGATCTTGGAGGACTTCTAGCCCAACCCCATGCTGAAGCCATCACTCTACTAAACAAATAATTCCCTCAACACTGTCAAACATTTTACTAAGTCTGCACGTCTATTTCTACTAGTTTTTTTCTCATCATTCCTATCATCCTTTTCCTCTCACTTAGGACTGTATGACTGTAACTTGTTGCTTATAGCCAAAGATTTTTATTAATATTGATTGTTTCTTCATTGCTTATTTGACCCCTGTGACAGTCATTAAGTGTTGTACCACATGATTCTTGATAAATGTATCTTTTTCTTTTACGTACACTGAGATCATATGCACCAAGACAAATTCCTTGTGTGTCCAGTCATACTTGGTCAATAAAGAATTCTATTCTATTCTATTCTGGAAACCCTATACCAGTTCAGACAAATGGTTGTCCAACCTCTTCTTCAAAACCTCTAGTATTGCAGCATCAACAACTTCTGGAGGCAATTCATTGCACTTATTAATTGTTCTGTAAGGAAATTTCTCCTTAGTTCTAGGTTGATTCTCTCCTTGATTGGTTTACATCCATTGCTTCTTGTCCTGCCTTCAGATGCTTTCACAAATAGGTTGACATTCCCACCTTCTTTGTGACAATCTCTTAGATATTGGAACACTGCTATCATGTCACCCCTAATTAAGATCCATATTAAGTGCATTAGCTGAATTTACAAATTGCATGTACCTTTTGCTGGTGGTGCCCCTGGTTTTTTAGGCACGGGTTTTTCTTCTGGAATGGGTTTCTTTGGTACTCCAGGCACTATTAAAGGAAAGATATGAGCTGTTGTTACTCTTTGAGGCATCATATATAATAAAATATGAATGCCAAAACAGACTATCCAACATATACTTTAAATGCTTCCTCCCATTTGTTCATAGTAACTGGGAAGACAAATATCTTAACTGTGATACATCAGTTTGTTTATGTGTTTATTTATGTATTTTCCATGAAACCTCAGCCTCATGGCACTTGCCAAAAATCTCAACAAGGAATCTTTAATTACAATCTATCAGATTCTCCCCGGGGTGAATTAACTGATGTAGAATGTCATCTTATTCCATTGTCGGGTAGTGAATAACATGACATTTCTCCAGGATCTGTACTATTATCTAATGTAATCTTATAAATGCCTATTCAAAAGTAAATTCCATTGACTTAAATGGCACTTAAAATACTAAATATTAATTGCGCTAGTGTCTTTGCTTGTATGCCACATTCAGTCATATATAAATGTAATTTACGTATTGTGCACATCTTTAGAAAATGTATATTCAAACAGTGCTATGAATCTTGAACAAACATACGTCATTAGCTCAAATATCAGAACATTCTGTTTTTATATGCCAGTAACAGGGTTCAGAAACACTCACCTATAAAACATAAAGTAGCAACGCACATTTATAAAACAAATATATACTAGGGTTGTTTTTAATAAGATGTACCTTTGGCTGGAGGTGCTTCTGGAACAGCAGCTGGTACCTTCTCTTCTGGGACTTCTTTCTTGGGCACTTCAGGCACTTTAAAGAAATAGTATTTTTCCCCGTTACGTTTCAGTATTTTAAAACATAAGTGAAAAGGAATTATAAACCTGATTTAGACACTGATCACTCTTAGCATTATTTCAATGCTTACTTCAAGGTTTCAGAATTAAAAAAAAATAAAGTTATAGAAGTATAAAACTATAAAAACTGATTTTTCAAGAGTGAGGGGGGAAAATGACAGAGTTTTTTCAGAAAGACATTAAGCATGAGATGTACCTTTAGCAGGGGATGGTGGCTCTGGTTTTTTAGGCACAGCAACAATTACTTTCTCTTCCAGCACAACTTTCTTTGGCATCTCAGGAACTTTAAAGATATTAGTATGTTTTAGTTTAAAGAATTTCAATAGTTTTCTCACAATATAAAGAAGAAATTTCTTGTTCAAACAGACAAAAAATGACACAAAGACAGAAGGTCAAGAATACTGGTAGTAAAATCACACGAAGAGACATTCAGGATCGTTCCCATTATCATGAACAAGTCATCCTGAAGACATTTTCAAGAGTTATAAAGAAATATTGCATGGCCAGGAGATAAATATGATAAATATTTTGAGTAACTAAAGAATTGAGATATAATTTTTCAGCTGCACTCATTCAACCGTGGGTGATCCATTTACCTAAGCAGATATGCTTTCAGTTGAGACTTTGGATGCTTCTCTATTAGTTGATGGACATGACCAAACTCAACTACTGTAAAAATATAAAAGATTTCAAAATATCTGCAATATCCATGTTATAAAATTATCTCCACTGCTCCTTGGCCCTAAAAATATTTTGTAGTTCTCTTCTATATATCAGATATTTAAAATATATTAGATGGTGTCAATTACATAAATAGAAAAAAGATACACATCAATAATTATCAACAAGACAACAAAAGACAACAAGATTTGACACAAAGTTTGACATGACTTTCACACATTCACAGTTCCAAGTTGTAAGACAAGTAATATGTACAGATACAAAAACATGTTTTCAAAGAGACATTTCTTCCGTACAAAACTAGACAAACACTTATTAAGATATTAGTGTATTTTGCTTTCGAAGATAACATCTACATCTTGAATATATCAGATATTTAAAATATATTAGATAGTGTAAATTACATACAAGGAAAAACATATGACGCCAATAATTTTCAACAAGACAAGAGACAACAAGATTTGACACTGTTTGACATGACTTTTACATATTCACAGTTCCAAGTTATAAGACAAGGAATTTGTACAGATACAAAAACATATTTTTAAGGAGACATACCTTCCATACAAAACTAGACAAACATTTATTAATAAAAGAGTGTTTTTTTTGTTTTTGAAGATAACATCTACCTTTTATTGGTGAAGGTTCTATGGTTTCAGGTTCTCTTTTTTTAGGTTTAGCAACAATGACCTTTTCTTCTAATTTTGGAGGCAATTCTTTTTCTTCTACTCTTTCTTCCTCTTCTTCTAATTGCATTATTTTTGGCACAACCAACACTTCTTGTTTCCTGGGCTGGGAAATAGCAATCTTTTCTTCTTCTACTAACGTTTTAGACACTTTACCGGTTGTCCTAGGTTTAGTTATACTTTTCTTCCCTTCAGGTACCAGAAGTTCTCTTTCAAGCAAGATATACTGTTCAGATTTTGGGGGTTCAGAAATGGCTGCCTCTTCTTCCACCTCAACCGCTAAAGACTCAAAGGGTTTTCTAGGTTTGGCAATAGTTAATTTTATTCCTTCCGTTTTTTGCTCTGGTTCTTTAGTCTCCATAATAGTTTTCTTGGATTCTATGATCTGTTTCTTTTTTTCATGTTTTGGAGGTTCTACTGGTTCAAGGGTCACGTGTTCTAGTTCCTGAGGCTGTGCTGTAGCTATCTTTTCTTCTACTGCTTCAAGCACTATTGCCTCAGTCAGCACAAAGGATTCTACTTTTCTAGGTTTAGTTGCAGTTATCTTTTGTTTTGGCACATGGGGTTCCACTTTTTGGGGGACGATAATAGGCTCAGGTGGCTTAACTTTAGCAACAGCTATCTTCTTTTCTGGCTCTGAGTGATCTTCTGTTTCACATGTAATCATAGGTTCCATTTTGGGGAGTTTAGCATGAGTTCTTTTCTCTTCTTCTCTTTTTCGCTGCTTTACTGGTTCAACTACTGCAATAACTTCAGGTTTGGCAGATACTGGTTTTTTTCCTTCCACTTTTAATGTTTTGGGCATTGTAATTGGTTTTTTAGGTTTAATCATAATTTTCTTTTCAGACACTTGACTTTCAACTTTTTCATGTTTCATCACAGGTTCTGGTTTGTGGAGTTTAGCAGTAGTGACTTCTTCTTCTTCCTCCTCCTCCTCTTCTGTCTTGAACTCTATTGCTTCTGGCACCACTGCAGATTCTGATTTTTTGAGTCTGGCCACAATAATGTTCTGTTTAGATTCCACAGGTTTATCTACTTCAATAGTCTCTGTTTTTTTCAGTTTAGTAATTACTAATGTTTTTTCTGGTATATCTTCTGTGGTTTCAGCTATCACCACATGTTTTGGTTTGGGGGATTTAGCAATAGCAATTTCTTCTTCTTCTTCCTCCTCCTTCTCCTCCTCCTCTTTTTCCTCTTTCTCCTTCTTGAAATCTATTGCTTCAGGTTCTGTTTTTTTTGGTCTGGCAACCACAATTTTCTTTTTAAATTCCACAGTTTTATCTATTGCTATAGTCTCTGATTTTTTAGGTTTAGTGATTGCTAACTTTTTTCTTTGTATGTGTTCAGTAATTTCTGGTTTGGGGGATTTAGCAATAGTAATTCGTTTTTCTTCTCCTTCCTCCTCCTCCTTTTCTTCCTCTTCCTTTTCAAACTCTATTGCTTCTGGCACCACTATGAATTCTGGTTTTCTCAGTTTGGCAATATCAATCTGTTTAGATTGCACAATTTTATCTACTGGAATAGTCTCCGTTTTTTCAGTCTTAGTAATTACTAATGTTTTTTCTGATATGTGTTCTGTGATTTCAGGTATAACCACAGTTTCTGGTTTAGTGGCTTTAGCAGTAGTACTTTCTTTTTCTTCTTCCTCCTCCTCTTCTTCTTTCTGGAAATCTATTTCTTCTGGCACCACTGCAGGTTCTGTTTCTTTTTGTCTGGCAACCACAATTTTCTTTTTAGATTCCATGGTTTTATCTATTGCAATAGTCTCTGGTTTTTTAGGTTTAGTAATGACCACTTCTTTTCCTGGTGTATGTTCTGTGATTTTTGGTTTCTGCATAAGTTCTGGTTTGGGGGGTTTAGTAATAATAATTTGTTTTTCTTCTTCCTCCTCCTCCTCCTCTTCCTTCTTGAACCCTATTGCTTCTGGCACCATTGCAGACTCTAGTTTTCTCGGTTTGGTAATCTTAATCTTCTGTTTAGATTGCACACTTTTATCTACTGGAATAGTCTCCGTTTTTTCAGTCTTAGTAATTACTAATGTTTTTTCTGATATGTGTTCTGTGATTTCAGGTATAACCACAGATTCTGGTTTAGTGGCTTTAGCAATAGTACTTTCTTTTTCTTCTGCCTCCTCCTCCTCTTCTTTCTGGAAATCTATTTCATCTGGCACCACTGCAGGTTCTGTGTCTTTTTGTCTGGCAACCACAATTTTCTTTTTAGATTCCATGGTTTTATCTATTGCGATAGTCTCTGGTTTTTTAGGTTTAGTAATGACCACTTTTTTTCCTGGTGTATGTTCTGTGATTTTTGGTTTCGGCATAAGTTCTGGTTTGGGGGGTTTAGTAATAATAATTTGTTTTTCTTCTTCTTCCTCCTCCTCCTCTTCCTTCTTGAACCCTATTGCTTCTGGCACCATTGCAGACTCTAGTTTTCTCGGTTTGGCAATCTTAATCTTCTGTTTAGATTGCACACTTTTATCTACTGGAATAGTCTCCATTTTTTCAGTTTTAGTAATTACTACCATTTTTCCTGGTATGTGTTCTATCATTTCAGGTATCGCCTCATGTTCTTGTTTGGGGGCTTTAGAAATAGTAATTTCTTTTCCCTTTTCCTCCTCCTCCTCTTCTTCTGTCTTGAACCCTAGTGCTTCTTGCACCACTGCAGGTTCTGCTATTTTTTGTCTGGCAACTACAATCTTCTGTTTAGATTTCACTGTTTTATCTACTGTAATAGTCTCTGGTTTTTTAGGTTTAGTAATGACTATTGTTTTTCCTGGTGCCAGTTCTGTGATTTCAGGTGTCCCCATAGGTTCTGGTTTGGGAGGTTTAGTAATTATTTCCCTCAATTCTTCCTCTTCAGCCTTGAGTATTTCAGGAACCCCAGCATGCTCTTGTTTCCTAGGTTCTGTGGGAGTTATCTTCTGCTGAGGCACCTGACACTCCACCATTTTCTGCTCTATAAGGGACTCAGCTTTTTTAGGTTTAGTAATGGCTATTTTCCTTTGGGACAGCTGAGGTTCAGTTATTTCTTCTTCAAGTTCAACAATTTGGGGTTTCCTAGGCTTAATAATGGCTGCCTTCTTCTCTGGCACTTTCTCTACTCCTTCTAGCAGTTCAGGGAGTTCCTGTTTTCTAGATTTAGAAACAGTTATCTTCTGTTCTGGTACCTGAGGCTCTGCTGGTTTAGGTTTAATGATGGATTTTTGTTTGGGAGTTTTAGCAACAAATTTCTTCTCTTCTGATATTTGAGGTTGTACTGTTTTAATTTCAGCAATGGATTCTCCTTTTTTATAGAGAGAAACGGTCTCTGGTTTTTCAACTTTTGTGACAGGTGTCTTCTCTTCTGCCATCTCTTTTCTGGATACCTTGGACACTTTAAATAAAATTAATTCTTGTAAGAATTTGTGAAACACAAAATGCACATGGCAGTATGAAACTGTACAGATAAAATAATGGAATATTTTGAATAGTTTGGTGATTTTGTTGGTCTATGTACTGTTTGGAGAGATTATGTACCTTTGAAAGATAGAATCTCTTCTTTCCCAGAAATGCTATCTGGAACTCTTTCTTCTTTTTCTTCTAGGAGGATTTCCTCATAGGTTTCTGCCACTTAAAAATATTAGCTTTCTTTAGACATGCAACTCATACTTTGAACATTTTTTGGGGGCGGGGGGGGGAATGACTATGAACAAAAAGAAGATTCAGATTTGTTCATAATTTCTGGAGTAGGTCAGTTGTTATATTAAATAATTTATTTGATTAAATAATTTATTGCCCCACCAAAATACTCAATCACAAGTTAGATGTGTGAAATCTTAGAGTTGTACTGGTCTTTGATTGTAATAAAAATTTCAAAAATCTCTTTCATATCACAATGTTCTTTTAAAGATATTAATTTCTTCAAGAGATTTTTTAATGTAAAAAAAATAAAAATAAAGACCCTGACAATATGGACAATTTATGTCAACCAAACACAAAATTAAGAAATATATGATAATGTACTATGGTGAAAGCTTGATTAAATTGTCTTGAAATTCATTTATTTTATGATTATGTTCATGAAGAGCTGATATACCTTTAGATGCTGGAAGTTCCTGTGATTTAGAAGTCAATGCAATAGAAATTATTTTCTGAGGAATCTTCTTATCTTGAATCTCAGGTGCTTTAAAGATATTAGTATTTTTATTAAATAAGAGGTTAATGTAAATAACAGACAAACATTACAACAACATACATATTTCACTGGTCCTGTATTTTTCCTTATATTGTTTTTTCTATGCAAAAATTAACGATAACATTGTGGTTTTGATTCTAGGTAAGCCAGTTTTTTTCATGTTGATGGGCTGGAATGATAGATAAATATACTATCCTATAAGTATATTGCACCAAGACAAATTCCTTGTGTGTCCCATCACACTTGGCCAATAAGGATTTCTAATTCTAATTCTAATTCTAATTCTAATTCTAATTCTAATTCTAATTCTAATTCTAATTCTAATTCTAATTCTAATTCTAATTCTAATTCTAATTCTAATTCTAATTCTAATTCTAATTCTAATTCTAATTCTAATTCTAATTCTAATTCTAATTCTAATTCTAATTCTAATTCTAATTCTAATTCTAATTCTAATTCTAATTCTAATTCTAACTCTAACTCTAATTCTAATTCCAAATCTAATTCATTCCAATCTAATATTATTATTGACTGCAGAAGGTGCCTCCCAAGACTGAGGAAGCACCAAGTCTAATGGCAATGTTAGATTCTCAGTACTGAATTATATCTCATTTGATTATTCTATAAAATTTCAGACGTTTAAAAATGCTATGAATCCATCCATCTTCCATTAAATTTTTATTCTAAAAGAGATTAATAGAGGAA
Organism: Erythrolamprus reginae; assembly: GCF_031021105.1. NCBI lineage: Eukaryota > Metazoa > Chordata > Lepidosauria > Squamata > Dipsadidae > Erythrolamprus > Erythrolamprus reginae. The sequence goes on from NC_091950.1 coordinate 194,930,321, forward strand.
AATGAAGAGTCATTGACTGTTATTCCATTTGCAGTTTGAAGATGTTACCTTGGATGAATGGTACTTCTTCCTTAGGGACTGGTTTCTTCTTTTCTAGCACATCTTTCTTGGCCACTGAAGACACATGAAAGATATTAGGTTTTTTTTTTAGTATTGAGACAAACTATTAGACAAACAGGGAAGGGGGCAGGCAAGAAAAGACTGAGAAGACACTTTAAGAAGGGTTGATTGCTTGAGAAATTTTTATGGGAACTGATGTACCTTTAGCTGGAGGAGCTTTGTCTTTTGCAGGAATGCCGGCTGGTATCTTTTCTTCTGGAAGAGCTTCCTCTTCCAGTTCATACACTTTAAAGATATTAGTAGAAATTTCAAAATGATGCACACAAACAACTGATTAGAAAGACAGTATTGAAACAACAGATAAGAAGACGCGTAATCCATAATAATTAAAGCTCAAACTTCTTTTTAAAACTCTTTTTTTTAAAAAAATCACAAAATATCAAGATCTGGCCATCAAAACTACATGATTATAGATGAAACATGTAACAGTGATGCCCATTGTCATCAGGGCACTTGGTACCATGTCTAAGAATTTTATAAAATACACCAACAAATTGCAGCTTCCTGTAATAACACCAGCGGAACTACAAAAAACTGTTCTACTTGAAAGATCTTACATCTTAAGAAGGTGCTTGGTTGATACCTAGGAGGCTGGCAGCAACCTTTATCAACCATTCGCACAGTCAATTGTATTTGTGATGCAATTTTGAATGTTCAGTTAACTGAGATTCATATTTAATGAATAAAGTATATAATATATTAAATATATATGCTGGACTACTAGTGTTTTAGGGTGGTTTACAATTGTTTAGATCTTTAAAAACAAAGGACAAAAGGGGGAAAGCATAAAAACAGCATCAAAGAACAATAATAGTAAAATAATAACAATAACAACAACAACAACAAAAGGGAGCAAAAAAGAAGAGCCATGATTGCACTTTCCTTTTCAAAATACAATGTTTAGCAGGCGGAGCAATTAATTTTGTAGCCAAAAATGAATTAGTATATTGCTGATCAAAGAATGGCTGCTGGCACTGCTTTGTTTGGTAACATTGATTTCAATAACAAATCTTTGTCACAATGTGTCAAAACAAGACAAAAACATACAACTGAAACAAACCAAGGATACAATCAGATATCACAAAGGAAGAAGATCAAAAGTGGTGAATTCAGGGAACCCCAAATCCTCCCACCCACAATTCACATTCCACAAAAGGGCCACTAGCCATTCTTACTCAAGGCCTGAGAGAATAATGTCCAGACAGAAACAAAACTAGGGCAATCTCATCAACATCAAACAGATGAAAATAAATATAAGATTTTAATCTTCTTTTTTGTCAATATTCAATGTACCTTTAGGTGGTAAAGGTTCTTTTCTTTTTGGAACAGGCTTAGGCACTTTTTCCTCAGGAACAGCTTTCTTGCGCACTTCAGGCACTTTAAAGATACAGATATCTTTTTTAGTTATTGATTTTTTTATAGAGGTCTTCAAACTTGGCACCTTTAAGATTTGTGGACTTCAACTCCCAAAATTATCCAGTCTTAAAGTTGCCAAGTTTGTGGACCCCTGGTGTTGAATTCTGAGAAGAATGTTACTTTGTAATGAGGAAAGAACAGAACAAAAGATCACACTTAGTGAGCACATAATTTGACATAATCAATACATACAAAGCAAAGAAAGAAGATGTAGAATATCAGCAATTAAGTCAGAATTTATATCATAATGATAACTGAAGAAAAAAGGGTACCTTTAGGTGGAGGTGCCACTTCTTTTTTAGGAACAGCAGCTGGTACCTTTGCTTTTGGGACAGGCTTCTTAACTTCAGGCACTTTAAAAAGATGAATTTCTTTTTAAAATACTTATTCAGCCATTGAATTAGGGAATAGTCAACAACAAAGAAGAACAAATCGAGTCTCTCACATTCAGATTTTAGGGAGAAACAAAAAAGAGACAAATTGACGGTGGGCAATCATTCCAATCACAAAATAAAATTTTCCTAAAACAGTTGAGGATTGGACAGTAAGGGAGGAATGGGATTGCATTTGACAATTGGACAACTCTCTGGCACAACCTCGAGATCTTTAATATGCATGGCATTGAAGGCCACACATTTTAAAGTTGCCCTGCTCTAGCATATGTAGAAATGACTTCTGGTCTTGAGACAAAATTTTAGGGTTCAAATTTATGTTCTGGATTTCCCCCCGCTTTTATGATTTTCCCTTCTTCAGATATTTAGCATGAATTCTCAAAACCCATGAATCTCAAAGCCTATGAATAAATGGTGATAGTGGAAGGAAAACCTAGTTAATTTATACATATATTCCTCAAACTTAATTAAACTAATTGGCCTAGCTTTTATCAAGAATGCTAATAAAAAAAAAAAGAATATGATCCTTTATAAAGAAACATGAGGACTCAGGGTTCCAGAAAAAACTATGATAATATGGTAATTTTTCTACATTTCTTTCCTACATACAATCAGTAAATGGGGGTTGGAATGAAGATATTTAAAGACAATCTAGTCAAGGCACAACAAATAAAAGAATTGATGTACCTATGGCTGGTGGAACCTCATACACTTCTTCATATTCTTCTGTCTCCTTAACTTCTCCTACTTCTTCATAATACTCATATTCCTCTGTTTCCTTATATTGTTCCACTGTTTCCTTATACACTTCAGGTTCAGGTTCTTCTGGAGCTTCCTCATAATACTCAACTTCAGGTTCTTCTGGAGCTTCCTCATAATACTCAACTTCAGGTTCTTCTCGCACTTCTGCATATTCTTCTTCAGCTTCTTCTGCTGGTAAGTATTCCTCAGCCTCCTCGTATGTTTCGTACTTCTCATATTCTTCATAAACATATTCTTCAGCAGTAGGAGCAGGAGCAGTGACCTTTTCCTTATGGACAATCTTCTTTCTTATCACAGGCACTTTAAAGACAATTAACTTGCCATTATCTCAAAGATTGCATAAAAGCCATTCAAAACAAAGTGACACTAAAAGAACACAGATATCAAATAATTATAATACCTTATTCTAAAATAAACGTGTAACCTAACTAGCATATAATATTGTTAATCAGCAGAAATAAACTGGAAGGCATTATGAAAGATGAACTGTTTTGGGTTTTTTTACAAATGTTTGTTAGGAAATGCCTTTTCATGTAGCAGCAAATACATTTTGATATGAATCTCTTTCTCTCTCTTTTTACTATTATTTAATTTTACATTCTACTTTGCTTTGAGAGACCTAGTCTGGTCTCTCATTTTATTCTTACAAGAGCTCTGTGAGATAGTGACAATCTTAAAGTCATTTAGTAAATTTGATAGTTGATTAGAAGATTAAAACTGGCTATATAGTCATTGATTTACAATGAAAGAATAAGAAAGCAACGTGAAACACAACTTGCATTCATGGGGTTTTGTTTGAAAAGTAACAGATAACATCAATAAGAATAAAACAGCATAAGAATATAAGCAGTTCCCTGTGAATAAGACCATTAGCCCATCTAGTCCAGCATGGGTTCTCACATTGGTTACTCAACTGCATAAGGAAGCCCACAGATCTCCTAGCAGATGGCCTTCAGAGGCAGCTGTAGTGCCATTAGAGCTAATAGCCCCTTGATTTCAAAGACTCGATCCAACCCTTATTTAAAGACAGGCAAACTAGTAGCCAGCATTACATTTCATGATTCCAAATTCCGAACTTGAATTATATGTTGTAAAAATATACATTTTCTTTTGTCTATTTGGATTCTACCAGGATTCAATTTCATTGGGTAACTTCCAATTCGTCAATTTTGTGAAGGGAAAAATAGCTTCACATAGTTCAGATTATGCATGCTATTGCCCATCCAATCCTGTCCCCTTGCATTTGCAGTTTCAAAATATTAGATGTACCTTTGGCTGGTGGAGGTGGCACTTTTTTGGGAGCAGGCACTTTCTCTTCTGGAACAGGTTTGGGAACTTTAAGAATTGAAGATATTAAAGATATTGAGCTTAACTTGTCATGGACGAACATATAAGACATCACAAGACCTACTAACATTGGTGTCTAATGCTTTTAAGAATAAAAATTCCAACTATTAACATTAATCTTTTTCATTTCACTATAATAAAAAATTAGATATGCTTTTGGTTGGTGAAGCTGACACCTCTTTCGGAATAGGCACTTTCTCTTCCAGGATAGATTTGGGAACTTCAGGCACTTATAATATAGTAGAAAGGATATTTTTGTATATATTTTAATGTCGTGTCAACATGGACAAACATGTAAGACATCACAACACTTTCAATGACCAATATTGGTGCCTAATGCTTAAGAAGAAGAGAAGTAATGTTTTTATATTACTTTTAAAAATGGTGAATATGCCTTTGACTAATGGAAGTGGCAGTTTTTTGAACTGGCACTACCTCTTCTGTTGACTTGGGGAAGTTTCGGAAATGAAAGATAGATTTCTTTCCCTCTTAAAGATATTGAGCTCAACTCACCATGAACAAACATATAAGTCCAGAAATTGAAAGATACCTTTTTCCTTAGAGATTTTGAGTTCAAATTTCCATGGACAAACATAAAATACCAGAAAACTATTGTAGCAACACTTAACACTTAAGAATATAGATGACAGACAATATCTATCTTGATGTTCTTTCTTTGTTTTATAAATGTTAGACCTACCTTTGGCTGGTGGAGCAGGCACCTTTTTTGGAATGGGAACTTCCTCTTCTGGGACAGGTTTGGGAACTTTAAGAATTGAAAAATAGATATTTTTTTCCTAAAGATTTTGAGCTCAACTCAACGTGGACAAACATATAAGATACCCAAAAACTTTAAACTAGTGTATTGGTGTCTACTTAAGAATACAAAATATTGGTGTCTACCATTTAAGAAGAGGAATGACAAGTAATATTCATGTATTCATGATTTTGGTATTACAATTTTAAATGTTAGATTCTGTATACCTTTGGCTGCTGGCACTTTTTTGGGAATAGGCACTTTCTCTTCTGGGACAGGTTTTGGAACTTCAGGCACTTTAAAGATAGTATAGAAGACTTTTTAAAAAAAGATTTTGGTCTCAAGGCAACATTAACAAACAATAAGACATCACAAGTATTTGACCTACCATTATCGGTGTCTAATACTTAAGAATAGAATTGCAAGTATTGTCAACATCTTTTTTTTCATGCTACTATTACACATATTATATGTACCTTTGGGTGGTGGAGCTGGTACTTTTTTAGGAACTGGCACTTCCTCTTCTGGGACTGGTTTGGGAACTTCAGGGAGTGAAAGACAGATACATTTTCTTTTAAGATGTTGAGCTCATCCCACCATCGATAAACATATAAGACATTGATCAGTTTTGGGCTAAGAATACTGATGCTTAATGCTAAACAATATGGATGACAAGAAATTTTAATCTTAACGTTTTCCTCTTACTGTTATAAATGATAGATGTACCTTTGGCTGGTGGAGGTGGCACCTTTTTGGGAACTGGCACTTTCTCTTCTGGGACAGCTTTGGGAACTTCAGGCACTTTAAAAAGAGATGGTTTTCTTATTTCAAGGTTTTGTTCTTAGTTCACCATGGACAAATATAGAAAATAATGCAAAACTCTGAACCTTCTGCTCTTTGCATTTATGATTATGATTATGATTATTATTTAGATTTGTATGCCGCCCCTCTCCAAAGACTCGGGGCAGCACACAAATCCTACAATCCATACAATTTAATCCTTAACTGAAGAATATAAATGATATACATTGTCAATTCTTTTTTCACAGGGTTACAAATTTCATCTGTACCTTTGGCTGGTGGAGGTGGCACCTTTTTGGGAACCGGCACTTTCTCTTCTGGGACAGGTTTTGGAACTTCAGGGACTTTGGGAAAAAAGATTTAACGATTTTTAATAAAGATTTTGTTCTCAAGTCACCAAAGTGAAACATACAGAAGAAGACATTACAAAACACTGAAGAACTTTCGAGTCCAATATTGCATCGCATGATCAAGGAAGCAAGAAGCACATAGACATTCTGGAGGCTTTTAATGCAAGAATGAAAGAATCCTGGAAAAGGCAACAGTAACCACAAATCCTCTTTTATTAATGGGTTTATTGAAGTGGAGTCTGACTCTTCTTTTTAGACTTTTCACAACTCAAACTGAGTTATGGTTGAACCTCTCCATTATTTGTGGATGGCTTCTGTCTAAATTCTGCCTGTTTCTGTTCTAGTCTCCCAAAATTCTCTCACAATTATTGATGTTGTTGTGCTCTTAGCTGGAAAATAACAGTGACTGGTAAAGTCATCCCCCTCCCTATATTGTTTCAGAAATCAGTGGGAACAAACTTTAGCTGGTGGAGCTGGTGAACTTTTGGCCCTTCTTCTGGAGCAAGATTGAAAATTTCAAGGGCTTGAAAGATAGGTATTTTTTTTCTTTAAGATATAGAATTCAACTTAGACAAACAAGATAGAACAAAACTTTAAACTAGCAATATTTTTGTCCAATGTTTAAGGATATGGATGACAAAGAATTCATTTTTTTTCACACTATCATATATATTTGAAGTGTAGTATGGATATTTCTTTGAGAATAGGTCCTTTATCTTCCTGGACATATCTTGAAACCTTGTTCACTTTTAAGATAGGAAGATTTACAAAAAAGATGTAGGTCTCAAGTCCACATGGATAGACAATACAAGACACAGTAAAGCTAAGTTATTAATTTTGTTGTTTAACACTCAACTGAAGAAGATACATGAAGATAGCAACACCAACATAGTATTTTCTTTCATATTGTTTCAAGTTTCACATGTACCTTTGGCTGGTGGAGGTGGCACCTTTTTGGGAACGGGAACCTCCTTTTCTGGGACAGGTTTGGGAACTTTAAGGATTGAAAGACAGATTTTTTTTCTTAAAGATTTTGAGTTTGACTCAACTCAACATGGACAAACATATAAGATACCCAAAACCCTTGAACTAGTATATTGGTATGTACTTAAGAATAGACAATGTTGGTGTCTACAACTTAAGAATAAGGCTGACAAGTAATATCAGCATTCATGATTTTGGTGTTAGTATTTTAAATGCTAGATATACCTTTGGCTGCTGGAGGTCGCACTTTTTTGGGAACAGATACTTTTTCTTCTGGGACAGGCTTGGGAACTTCAGGCACTTTAAAAAGAGATGGTTCCTTTTTTAAAGGTTTGATCTCAAATCAGCATAGACTAGCAAACAAGCTGCTAGATATTTTTTCAACAGAAATTGGTATTCAATATTTAAGAAACATAGATGTATGACAGCTAAGATGTATGACAGCTAACATCAACATTTCCTCCCAACTGCTATAAATATTCTATGCAAATTTCAACATATAAGAGCTGGCAGTTTTTAAGGAACAGATTTGGAAACTGAAGGGTTTTGAAAGATACAGTAGATATATTTTCTGGAAGATTTTTAGTTCAGTTCACTAGGGACAATAAACACGTAAGACTTCACAAACTTTGGACTACTGATACTTGTGACTCTTTTTTAGACATTTGAAGGATAAAGAATGCCAAAATAAGTTTTTTTATATAAACATTAAATGTACCTTTGGCTGGTGGAGCCGGCACTTTTTGGGGAACTTCAAATATTTCCTCTTCTTCCACTACTTTGGGAACTTCAGAGACTTAAAAGATAGTATGATTTTTTTTTTAGAATGAATATTTCTTATTTATTTCAGATCAACACAAACAAATACGGAAGTCCTAAAAGCTTGCAGCACTGGTGTAGATGTTTGAAATTTAAAATATTAATGATACATACTCCGCACATTCATTTGTTTTCAACATATTTCAAGTATTAAATGAATATTTGGCAAGAGCACCTAAGAGGAAAGAAACATTCTCACACAGATCATGACGGCAATTGCAGAGAATTTAAAATGAAGCATTTTAAATAAAGAGATGTTCATCAGAACTTGGATAACATACAAAACGTCACAAAACACCACATCCTGATATTAGTGCTCAAAATTTAAGAATGCGACAGATACTGTTAACATTTATATTTTTCATAGACTTGAACATTTCACATGTACCTTTAGCGGGAGGAGCTGGCACCTTTTTGGGAACGGGAACTTTTTCTTCTGGAACAGGTTTGGGAACTTCAGGGATTGAAAGACAGATTTTTGTCTGTAAGATTTTGAGCTCAACTCCCCATGGACAAACATGTAAGATATCACAAAACTTTTAACTACCAGTATTTATTTCTCATGTTCAATAATAAAGATGACAAGTCATGTCAATATTAAAATTATTTCCATATTATTTTTTTTCCAAAAGTTAGATGTACCTTTGGCTGGTGGAGCTGGTACTTTTTTAGGAATGGGCACTTCTTCTTCTACAACTGGTATGGGAACTTCAGGCACTTTAAAAAATATAGGATTTTCTTATTTTAAGGTTTTGTTATCAATTCACGAATATGAAGCATTAATTATGGTATTTAACCCATAACAGAAGAATTATTGTGAAATGTATTGGGAATTTTGTTTTCATAGTGTTACAAATTTCACCTGTACCTTTAGCGGAAGGAGCTGGAACCTTTTTGGGGACAGGCACTTTCTCTTCTGGGACATGTTTGGGCACTTCAGGCACTTTAAAAAAAGAGTTTTTAATTTTTAAAAATGATTTTGGTCTCAAGTCACCAGAAGATACTATGAAACATTGAACTATTAATTTTTGTTGCCTAATTGTTAGAAATTCTGTTCATATATAGCACACAGATCAAACAGTGTACAGTCAACATGTGCTTTACTGCTTAACTATAACAGGAAACAGGAAAGTTTTCTTAGAACAAAAGGGCATAAAGTTTTTATTATACAGATCCAAACTTGTAAATACTGCCATCTACTAGCTGAACACTACTGCAGTTGTTGTATAAAATGTATACTGCAAAAAATATATTCCAACATTAATATTTAAGAATATGATTGCCCATTAGTGTTTTTCAGGCTGTTATAAATATTAGATATACCTTTGGCTGGTGGAGGTGGCACCTTTTTGGGAACCGGGACTTCCTCTTCTGGGACAGGTTTGGGAACTTTAGGCACTTTGAAAACAGTATGGTTCTTTTTAAGTATTATGTACTCAAGTCAATATGAACACACTTAAGAGACATTTAAACTACTAATATGGATATTATGTACTTGACTGACAAAAGATGAATGACAAATACAGCCAACATTTATTTGTTTTAAGAGGTTTTAAAGACAAGATGTACACTTGACATGGCAAGTTGTTGCCTTTACAAGAGGAATCAGGTTGGTTTCTGGAATTCATTTGCGATCTTATATATTTTAAAGATTACAAGAACAAGATTTTAGCCTGAATGTGGACAACAAAGAAGACATGACAAAATTTAAATACTGACACTAGTCTATATCTGTGACAAGCAAGGACAACATTTATAACTTTTTAGTACTGTTACAAGTACCTTTGGCTGGTGGTGGTGCTGGAACCTTTTTGGGAATATGCACTTCCTCTTCTGGGACAGGTGTGGGAACTTCAGGCACTTTTAAAGATAGTATGGAGGATATTTTTTAAAAAGATGTTCATCTCAACGTGGACAAACACATAAGACATCACAAAACTTGGAACTACCCAAATTCACGTCTAATAATGTGGGTGATAAGTCATATTAATGCTAATGTTTCTTCATATTACTCTTTAGATAAGACATACCTTTAGCTTTTGGAGGTGGTACTTTTTTGGGAACAGGCACTTTTTCTTCTGGGACTGGTTTGGGAACTTCAGGTACTTTGAAAAGAGATGGTGTTTTTTTAAAAAAAAAACATGGAAAGATAGATGTTTTTTCTTTAAGTTATTTGGCTCAATCCAAAAAGATATAAAATATCAGAAAACTTCAAAGGACTTTAGCAATATTGGTGACTAACATTTAAGAATAAATATGACAAGTAATAGCAATGTAAATATTTTTGTATTGCTATTTTAAATATAATATATACCTTTGGCTGGTGGAGATGGCACCTTTTTGGGAACAGGTACTTCCTCTTCCAGGACAGGTTCAGGCACTTTTAAGATAATATGGAGGATTTTTATAAAGATGTTAGTCTCAACAGGTACAAACATATAAGAAATCACAGACTTTGTACCAAAGTTCATGTCTAATAACACAGATGACAAGTAACATTAATGCTGATGGTTTCCCTCCCATATTACTGTTTTAATTGGGCATACCTTTAGTTGGAGCTGGCACCTTTTTGGGAACAGGGACTTTCTCTTCTGGGACAGGTTTGGGAACTTCAGAAATTGAAAGACAAATGGATTTTCTTTTAAGATTTGAGTTCAATTCATCATTAACAAACATATAAGATATCACAAAAATTTAAACTCCAGTATATGGGTAGTCCTTGAGTTACAACCACAACGGAACCCAAAATTTATGTTGCTAAGTGAAACATTTGTGAAGTATGTTTTGCCCCATTTTATGACTTTTCTTAGCAACATAGTTGTTGAGTGAATCTGGATTCCGCATTGACTTTGTTGGTCAGCAGGTCGCAAAAGGAGATTGCATGACTTTGGGACACAGCAATTGTCATAAATATGAACCAGTTGCCAAGCATCTTAATTTTGATCTCATGACCACGGGAAAGCTACAACATTGCCAGTGTCAAAAGTGACCATAAACTCACTTTTTTCAGTGCTCTTGTAACTTTGAACAGTCACTAAATGAACTGTTGTAAATGGAGGACTCCCTGTACTTAAGAATATAGATGAATATCAATCTTGGTGTTCTTTCTTACTGTTATAAATATTAGATGTACCTTTGGCTGGCACCTTTTTGGGAACCGGAACTTCCTCTTTGGGGACAGGTTTGGGAACTTCAGGAATTGAAAGATAGATATTTTTATTTAAAGATGTTAAGCTCAACTCATCGTGGATAAACATATAAGATGTCAGAAACCTTTGAACTACAGTAGCAATATTAGTGTATAATACTTAAGAATAAGAATGAAAAGTAATGTTAGGTTTAATGTTTTTGATTTAACTATTTTAAATGTTGTCTATATCTTTAACTGCTGGAGGAGGTACTTTCTTGGGAACAAGCACTTCCTGTTCAGGCACTTTAAAAATGAGATGTTTTCTTGACTTAAGAAATACTTTGCAACTAATCATGTACAGATGTACCAGAACCCACAAAACTTTGAAACATTGGGGTTTTAAAAAACTTAATTGAGGAACATGAACAGCAAGTATGGTTCATGATAATTTATTTTCATGCAGGTTCAAATATTAGATGTACCTTTGGCTGGTGGAGGTGGCACCTTTTTGGGAACAGGCACTTTCTCTTCTGGAACAGGTTTGGGAACTTCAGGTACTTAAAAAAAAATAGTTGGGAGAGTTTGATATGAGGCCCCCATCAGAAGATGATGACAACAAAGATTTTCTAAGATAGCGAAGTATGGTTGCAAAAGCCAGAAATGGTTAAGGAAAAGGACTTGGAAGTTGAATAATTCAGGACAACCACTATCAGGTTAAAATGTTTGCAGATAGAAAGCTCATAAGAGTATTTAGAAGTACAGTACAGCTAATACAATACTAGTATACTAGAAGTGGTAAAGTTGTCTGCTTAGTCCTTGGGTTAGCATAACAGAAGAATAAATCATGATGCTGCCATAATAGTTATTTCTCTTTATTAGTTGAAGTACCTTTTGCAACAGGTGGTGGTGGTGGCTCCACTTTTTTGGGGACAGGTTCAGGAATCTTCTTTGCTGGTACAACTTTCTTAGGCATTTCTGGCACTTCAAAACATTTTTGTTCAGATTTAGACTTAAGTCTCATTAACAGATGCAGTGAAAAAAACACAGCAAGGCATAATCACTGTTTTAAAGCAGTGTAAGCCAAGAGCATGCAAGAAGTATACTAGATTTTTAAAATGATTATCTCTCTCATATTCTGTATTATAAAAATATTTTCAGAAATTTTAAATATAAATTTCTGAAATTAAATTGAAGTTTGCTGCTTTTGCCAATATATTTAGAAATCCAATCCACTGAACTCAATGAGATTTAGAACTAAGTAAAGATTCATAACATCAGATCACATAACTTATTTGGAATGTACAATTAAAAATACTGGTGTCTTTCCAACAGAAGAGAGTATGTGTAGTAAAATAAAATAAAATAAGGACTGGTATTCAAAAAGCTTTTGATAAGGCAAATGAGGTTGATTTTGTTGCCATGTGTTCTTCAAGAAGTGTTCTTAAATTTTAAGAAACGATTTGTAAATGAATTTTCATCAACACAAAGACCATAAAAGTGACACATGTAAAGAACATGCAACAATAATATCCAAGATAAACAAGCCCTTCTTTACAGAACAAGTTGGTATACCTTTAGCTGGCACCTCAACTTCAATTTCTTCTTCCTCAAGGATCTCAGGCACTTTAAAGATATTAAGAAATTTGATTTTTGAAGCATATCGCAAAGAAAAAGAACAGGAGGAGTCAGAAGAGCAAAACGCAAACCCTACTATAGGTTAGAGAATCATAATTACAAATCCGCCTATTCTTCCTGGATATCATAATTAACTTTGAAAGTCATATTTCACCCATATTTGTAAGTTCCAAGTGGGGTTGGCAGTTGAATATCCATGTACAATTTAAAAGCACTCTCTTGTACCTTTAGGTGGAGACAATTCTCCACCTTCTTTTGCACAGATTACTGTAATTTGCAAGTCAATTTTATTCAAGGCAGAATATAATAAAAGCAAAGCAAGTGGAAAATGAAAGAATCAAAACTGGAATGGTAGATATCTGCAGCAATTGATCCCAAGAAGTTTAGGGATGTACAAAATGGGACTGGCAGAAATTATCAGCTGTTGTTGTAAACTGCCCGAATGCCATTTGCTTAATATAGACCAAGTTAATAACCCTAGAACTGTCTGCCTCACAAGATGATGTACCTTTAGCAGGAGGTGGTTCTACTCGTTTAGGGACAGGAACACGCACTTCCTCTTCAGGTACTGGTTTCTTGGGCACTTTGATTGAAACAATAAAGAAGTACTTTTGAGCGTGAGGTTCCATTTTGGCACAAAGCAGAGAAGAATAGCCTCAAATACACTAAAACACAGACATAAAGACTGCTCGAAAAGATCAGGGACACGCTTTCTCAGCGCATTGTGTTTAAAAGCATACACACACACACATACATAAGGACATACAAGGATTGTTAGCTGAAATTGTACATGTTAAAACCCAAAATGATATACCTTTAGCTGGTGGAGCTTCTTTCCTTTTGGGCACTGGAACCTCTTCCTCAGGGACAGGTTTCTTTGGCACTTCAGGCACTTTAGAAATAAGGTTTGAGATGATTGAGGACCAACCCTCAATCCTCAATGTGTTAAGGTACATTAACTAACACAAACAAGGGCAGTTTTGTCTAGTGAGTAAGGTACTCTCTAGAAACCAGGAGACTTGGGAGTTCTAGTACCTTCTTAGGCAGGAAAAGCAGCTGGATGACTTTGGGCCAGTCCTTCTCTTTCTCTGCCCAAACTACCTCAAAAACAGGTTTATTGTTTTGGGGAAAGTATAAGGAGGAAAGCATTACTAGGTATGTTTGCTACCTTGAGCTATTTGTCAAAATACAGGTAGTCCTTGACTTACAACAGCTCATTTAATGACTGTTCAAAGTTAGAACAGTACTGAAAAAAAGTGACTTATGACCCTTTTCACAGTTGCAACCTTTCTGGCATCCCCGTGATCATGTATCAAAATTTAGATATTTGGCAGTTGGTTCGTACTTATGACCCTTGATGTGTCCCAAGGTCATGTGATAATCTTTTGTGATCTTTTCACAAGCATAGTCAATGGGAGGCCAGATTCACTTAACAACCAGCTTGCTAACTTATCAACTGAAGTGATTTATTTAACACTGGAGCAAAACTCACTTCACAAATGTCTCACTTAAGAACAGAAATTTTGGGCTCAATTGTGGTCGTAAGTCGAGGACTGCTGGTAATAAAGGTGGAAGATAAATGCATAAACAAAAAGGACACAACTACGTTGGACACTACTACAAAAAGAATTTATCTGCAATAATTGTCCATCCACTTAGCCAATGTCTTTACAGCTCTTAAAAACTTATGAAAAGGAAAATTGAAGATGAGGAAAATGCAATATACCTTTGGTTGGAGGAGCTTCCTTTTTCTTGGGAACAGGTACAGGTTTCTTTTTCTCAGGCACGGGTTTCTTAGAGATTTCAGGCACTTTAAATATAGAATTAGATTTTAAAGTTAGGCTCAGAGGAAGACTTGGGCACCTACAGTAGGGTCCAAAAGTCAAGATGTTAATTATGGCTGTACAATCAGAGCTTCATTCCTTTTCATGTGTCGCAGGTACCATGCATTTCAAAGGGGGGGGGAAGGGGCTTCAAACTTTCCTATTTATAAGATATAATCACACATGAATTTCAAACTTCAGTAGGAAGATGAATTAATGACAAATTTGAATGAAGACCGAAACCCGGAGACAAGAACAAATTCATAAAATATACATTGTCATTGCTTTTAAAAGCTGATTTTTACCTTTAGGTGGAGGAGGTAGAGGAATTTCTTCCTCTTCTTCATACTCAGGAACCTCTTCATAATGAGGTACCTCTACTACCTCTTCTTCCTCGTGAGTTACTTCTTCGTATCGCGAGATTTCTTCCTTGTATCGTGAGACTTCTTCCTTGTATCGTGAGACTTCTTCCTCATATCGTTCTTCTTCTTCATATTGTGGAATTTCTTCCTCTTCATATTGTGGAATTTCTTCCTCTTCATATTGGGGAACTTCTTCCTCTTCTTCATACTCAGGAACCTCTTCTTCATATTGAGGAACTTTCACATGGGTCACTTCTTTTTTAATAACAGTCTTACGAACTTCAGGAACTTTAAAAAAGAATTTTTGACAGTTTTAGTTACACACACAGTCAACAATTCATCAAAAGAATACTCAAATAATCGTAAGCACAAGAATAACATATAACAATACAGAAAAAACCAAGGACACATATTTATATCTTAAATATACCTTTAGCAGGAGGTTTCTTCATTTTTGCAGTAATTGTTATAGGCATTTTTTCTTTTCTGATAACTCTCTCAGGCTCTTCAGGAACTTTAAAGATAGAGTACATTAACATATAAGAGCTGAAAAAGCTTTAAGAATAGCAAGACACCAACATATATTTCTGTTGCCAGATAACATATCTGATTAAAGAAGATATTTGACTTTACTGTAGTTGCATCTCTTTTGTTTACATTATTTCTTGAACAGTGCTTGCTCTTCAATTAAAAGGAGATGTGTTTTTTAAAAATATTTGATATGTTAATGCATTTTTTTAAAGTATGCATTTTTCAGATTTCATTAAGAATTTTTTTCAGTTACAGCCAAAGTCTTGTAGATATTTTTCCACTTCTGATTTGCCACTTTATTGTCGATGAATAGCACTGAAGATAAGCCAAAGATTCTTTTTGATAACAATAAAGACGGTTTTCTCTACACAATTTTTCCAGAGAGTATCCAAGATTAATAAAAAATAAACAAACTTGTCAGCACATTCAGAAGACTGTCTGTCTGTCTGTCTGTCTGTCTGTCTGTCTGTCTGTCTGTCTGTCTGTCTGTCTGTCTGTCTGTCTGTCTGTCTATCTATCTATCTATCTATCTATCTATCTATCTATCTATCTATTCTTTATTATTTCTATACTGCCAACTTTGTCAAAGCAACTACCATTTATATGTTAAATCTGTGCTGAAACTGCTGAATTTATGTTGGCCTTTTCTATAAGCTTCCTAAATGCTGCTTCTGTAATATTTTTTCTATTCCAAGCTATTTTACTTAGACAAAGCTTTCAGTATAGGAAATAGAACAACTCAAGCAGTGATCCAAGTAAAAAAAATTGAAAACAATATTTTTTTCACACTGTGCAAAGTTTATCTTCTTATATTGTTAACCTCTTCTGTTGTATTCAAAGAAAAAAAAATTAAGCTATCAAATATGATTATTTATCCTTTAAATTTAGGCCATTAAACCTTCCTTACTATTAAGAATCAGAACCCTTGATTATTCATTTTATTCCATTTTATATATTCCATTTTAATTTAAACATTATGTGATAAATTTCACACCACAATTATATATATATTTATAAGATTTCTATTGGAAATAACAACAGACTGGGAGGCTTCGTTCTCTTGGAGAGATAATATTTTTTATAAATAAATGATAAATATTCAAGTTCTTAACATATGGCAGTGACAAATTATCATTCAGTTACCTATTCTTTTCCTCATTGATATCATACCTTCATATGAAACTTCCTCCTCTGTATGAACAGAAACAGAGACTTCCTCTGCATAACCCCAACGCTCTTCTATGGCTATTATTAAAGACACAGTATTTCGTTTTAGAATACCACACAAGAAGTATCATTTAAAACAATAAGAATTCCAGTGAGATGGTTGGAACTATTTGAGACTTCTTTTTGGAAATTAAACAGAAAGAAAGAAAAATAGTCCTTGCCCATTCTCCTGATAGATTTTAGAAGAAAGCATTTTTTTTTAAAGTGAGAATTCATAAGAAATGTCTTCTTATATATATGTATATATATGAAGTTTTCTTTCGTATGAAGATCATATACCTTTTTCTGGTGGAGCTACTTTTCTTTTGGGGATAACCATAGAAATTTTTTCTTCTGATACAAGATGCTTTGGAACTTCTGGAACTTCTGGCAGTTGGAAGAAAGTAATAAGAAAACCATGCTATAAATTTATGCTGTTCTCTATGGTAGTAATTATAGGAATGGGATAATGGACAAAAATGTCCAGGCAATGACCAAATTGCTAAACAAGACAATTGACAATTCTTCTGAAAATATCATCAGCCCGACAAATAGCATTTAACAGATATACACTGAACAGATACTAAAAACTCCATATTACACCTATATCACTTACAGAACACAGAACATTGATTTGGTTTTAAAATTATCTTAAAATGAAGCTGGTTTTTTGTATTTTTTACAATACTGTTTTTGCAGTAGAAATAGTTTTCATTAATCATAATATAGCATACCAAAAAGAAAACTCCCTGCAAAAACTTATATCAATAGCAAATAATAATAATAATAATAATAATAATAATAATAATAATAAATTTATTAGATTTGTATGCCGTCCCTCTCTGTAGACTTGGAGCAAGACTAATTGCAAGATCCAGACAACACTTTTCAACAAAGGTAAGAACATAAGACACACAAACAAAGCTAATAACACTTAAGAAGTCTGCTAAAAGACTTTATAATTTATGTAATAACAAAAAGGAAATCCAAAATTCAATGAAGAGTTCAGTAGTTTTCTACAATTAAGTGTCCTACATAGTTGTTGATTTTAACTTTTATTGGCTTTTCTGGATAGAAATTATGGAAATGGAAACCAATATATCTGGAAACAATGTTTTCATCTTAGTTATCAAATCCGTTCAATCTGTTGATTAGCACTAACTGACATCTAATAATAACAGTTAAAGTTAATTTGTACCATCAACCCAAATGTTAGCTAATCAGTTGTCTCATGCCAAGTCAAATGACTTCCATAATGCTAAAATCGTAATATAGGGGCCTTTGTGGGAAATATCTAGTCTTATAATTTAACTATATTTATTTCATTTGAATGACAAAATAGATCTACAAATAAACGGCCTTTTATTCTTGGATCAACTGCTTTGAAATGTAATATCTATAATATATAATTTCTCCTTACAAATTAACAAATTTGATTAGTATACTTATTAAAACTACAGTCATAAAAAGTAAGACATATATATAATTCAAAGTCAGAAACCGAAATTTATTATATACAAATTAACCTAATAGCCTTTATTTGTTAAGAGTTTGCAAACATTTTTGCAAATGTTAGACAACTTGGAATGAATCTTTCTTAGAAGTAGATAGCTCCCAACTTCTGTAATTACCTGACTAGTATAAAAAGGCTTTCGTCAGAATCAAACAAGTATTATACCTTTAGGTGGTGGTGGCACTACCACTTTCTTAGGTTTTGGAACATGGACTTCCTCTTCTGGGACAACTTTCTTTGGTACAACTGGCATTTAAAACATTTATTTTAGTTGATATTAATTATTTATATGTGATAAGATTCAGTCAAAGTTACAAAAATTCACTGTTGTTAATTACAAACATGATTAAAATATGAAGATAACAAGACTGGACATCAAATATCTATTTAACATAATTAGAGTAACAATACTAAGACAAGCCTACTAAGATATTTTGCTTCCCTACTTTCTTTGTATTAAAAATTCCTCCTGATTATGTTCTATTAGTTATATCACAAAGTACTTTTGAAAGTTTCTAAGTTAAAAGTGGTTTGTTGTTTTTTCTCCTAGAGGTGGTTGTTTGAGAAATAAAACCCATAGGTTTCTTGCACTTTATTTATTAATTTCTCCTCAGCAATTTATCAACCTTGTATTGCCATTTAGTTGCTAGTAAAAATTAAGATATAGATATAGAATTTAGAACTTGATGTACCTTTTTTTGGTGGTGCTTCTTCTCTTTTAGAGACAGACATTTTTTCTTCAGTAACCACTTTTTTCTTGCGGATTTCTGTCACTTTTAAAAATAATGAAGGTAGGTCAATGGTATATATAAATATTTTAAAGTGAGATACAGTAGTTGCCTTTGGCAATCAATGTTAATTTTTAAAATTTACAAAAGATATTAGACAGGCAGTGAGGCTGAGAGTTTGTCAACATTACAAGGAGAAGACTAAAGAAGTACCAAAACAGGGTGACAATGAACATGCAATTCATAAAACAAATAAAACAAGATATAGGCAAAACACATCCTTGAGAATTCCTTGTTTATTTGGTTTATGTACCTTTGGCCGGTGGAGGTTCTTTAACTTTAGGTGGAACTTTCTCTTCAGGAGGAACTTTCTTGGGCACTTAAGAAAATTAGAATGTTGGAGTGATTTCAACACAATACATTTTTAAGTTCAATATATTCTAAGAACTAAGGACTACACAAATTTCATTGAAGACAGGCTAGATTACTTAGGTTAGCTTACTTAGGAACACATAGTTTTCATAATTCATGAAAAAGAAATTAGTGTAGGTTTAAACATCTTTCTTTCTCTCCCCACCTTTTCTTCCCACAATGGATGTTAGAATTGCTGAATAACAATCTCATTTGGCTGAATAAAAGGAAGCAGTAAATATTTATACCTCTTGCTGGAGGGGCTTCTACTTTCTTGGGAGGAGCAACTGGTTCTTTCTTTGCTGGTTCAGGTCTCTTTCGGACCTCTGGCACTTTAGAAAGAATATTTAGATATACAGTAAGCAACATTTTCTAAGAACTTCTACTTGCCTCTTTAATTTATACGGAAAGAAAGGGAGGAAATCCTTGACACAAAATATGAACAAAGGATTCAAATTAATTCATGGATACATGAATGTATTAAATTATACTATTGCATTGCAGCAGCAAAAGAAAAGTGAGGTATTATATGAAATTAATACGAGACACTGGGCAGCTTCCAGTTACTACATCTACATAAGAAGTAGGTCTTTCTGTTCAAGACCAGCTTTTTTTCCAATGGAGCAGTTCCAATGTTGGTACAGACTCCTAATTCTCCTGCATATCCCCACTTCTGATAAATCTGTTCAGGAACTCTTCCAAACAGCACTGACATACTACCAGGGAAAGGGGGCAAAAGATTGTCTCACCCTGATGTGCCAAGTTGAGTGAAACTCTGCTTAGACTATAAGTAGGATGAAATGCTGGTTCTATGCCAAAATTGTCAAAGACATTCTACTTCTAAAATTTGAAGGTAAGTAGTTGCTACTCAAAAAAGAATCACCTTGCTAAAAGGACAATACTGTACAAAGAGCACATATGCACAAACAAACACAAACACACACACACATACACACACACAAAGGAAACAGGTCAATTTATATGTTAAGAAGTTAATGAGATACCTTTAACTGGTGGCACTTCTTCCGGAACAGTAATATGCACTTCCTCCTCAGCATAGTAAGCCTCTTCTGTCAATGCAAAAATATTACTTAGGATGTACAGTTAAATAGTTGGAATACGAAAATTTACAATTAACAAAAGAGAAAATGAGTAAGAGTTACAAATTTGCATCATTCACTGGATTATATGCTATGTTTTTTCATGAGGTTAATTCTTTACCAAACCCCTTACTTATAAGATTCACTAACCTAAAACACCAGTAGTAGCAGCAACAACAACAATGATCAATGGTATTTGTGATGCATTTGTGAATGTTCAGTTTAATGAATAAAGTATATAACAACAACAATAATAGTGATAGTGCTGTATTATATTTAATATATTTTGCCTCTTGAAGTAAGTGAATGTAGTAAAAGAGTGAAATAATATACTCTTGTTGTTAGGGTTAGGGTTAGAAAGGGTGTGAACACAGAGCATAAATAAGGAATGGTGACACCTCAGACTTGAAGAAACCACCTAAATGTATGTTATATCCTCAAGATAAGAACATGAATAGCCAGGAGACATGCCAAAGGAGAGCAAATTGAACAGAGGAACTGAAGTCTCCTTCTGGAAAGGAGAGAAGTTGGAAATGTACTCTACATTAATATTTTGGCAATGCTATATAAAAGGAGAAATAAACTACATTGAGTTCAATACGGCTTATTCCTAAATAATTATATAAAAGATTGCAACGCAACCTATTTTTAAGATATGCAACATTAATTTTAAGGGTGCCTTTTTTCTTGCATTCAGTTAGCAACAAGATGAATTATATTTGCAAAGATTTCCTTGTTCTTTGTCTTATGTTATTAAAAGGAAGACATTTATAACACTACATGTCCATATTGCATTTATTTAAGAATAATGAAATGTCACTATGAATTAGCATACAAGTGGTGCAGGACACTATTACCATCTCCTGTTGTCAGTATGTGTAGCAAAACAGGATGACTACATAAAGAAAGGAGGTCTTATTATGTAGAAATGCATTGTTATGTAGGCAACAGCTACACCATTTGGAATCAGAGGTGCATGTAGAATTTGAAGTATCAAGGCTGCTCTACAAATGCATTGCTTTACATATGTATGTATGTATTTGTATGAGGGAAGCAAGATTTAAGACAACAGTGCCTTTAAACAGACTTTAAGAATGATTTAGAAACCGATGTGCTCCTTAAATAAAAAAAATCCATCCAAGTCAAAATAAAGAAGATATTCTTAAACATATTGTTTTAAAGTTCTCTTTGAAATAGAACTATGTAATCTCTTAAGTGACACAAAGCATATAATAATGGATTTAATTTCAATATGTTACAAATGTTGTAATGGCAATTATGCTAAATATGACAATTATTTTACTTTTTGAATAGTAGAATACCTGTTACTTCTGAAATTTCCTCCTCTTCCTCATAAGAGACTTCTTCTCTGTCATAAGAAATGGGAAGTTCTTCTACTTCTTCCACTTCTTCTTCTTCTTCTTCTTCCTCTACTTCTTCTTCCCATTTCTCTACTGTGGAGATTTAAAGGATGAGTTTAATATTATCATGGAATAGGATACTGTATTATATTTACACTTGTTAGGCAAATATATTAATATTCAAAAGAACATCAATTGGACTGAGCGTACAGAAATCTACAAATCCATGTTTGAATGAAAATCATTTTTGTAAATATGAATAAATGAATATCAATTTAATGTCAGTGCCTTGACTCAGTTTGGGAAAGAGTTTTAGAGATAGAGATTTATTTGGCTTTTTATGACTTTTCTCCTAATTACAGAATCTCATAGTAAACGGTGTCATCTGATGATTATTCTCTGATTTAGGGCAATCAAAAACCATAAATAAAAACTCAAATCCTGCCATTTTTAGGAAATAAATATCATATAATGTCAAAATATCATATAATATCATATAATATTCTATCAGAATAGAATAGAATAGAATTCTTTATTGCCAAAGTGTGATTTGACACACAAGGAATTTGTCTATTATATATCTTTATAATAGAATAATACATTGATGATACAATAGATAAATAAAATAGTAGAAGGTTTCTAGTCTTGTAAACATTATAAAAAAGTTTATAAAAAACCATTAGTCCCATATCTAGATAAACTCTTCCCTCTTCTTAAACACTTGAGAAAGATTATGGAGAATCATTTTCATATCTTTGTAGAATTGTATAATGTTCTGTTACTGTTTACATAAACACTCAGAGAATAACAGTTTAAAATTTTCACTTTCTGCTCATGGTTTCTCAGATCCAAAGATATCCCCCCACACCAAAAAGCATATGGAATACATATATAACAGAGCACACATATATTCACACAAAAATGCACAGATGTGTCAGAACATTTTAATGGGGATAGGATGGGTTATGTTCAGATAAAATCATGGAACAAAACTGGAAAAAATGTTTCTCCAAGGGGGTTGGTCCTATACAAGGGTGTAACAATGATACACAAATCCAAAACAGAAACAAACCATTTAGGTTAAAAGAAACAGAGAAAACCAAAACAAGCAGGCAGTTATTTAGTTACAAAATTGTCCAGAAAAGTGGAAAAAAAAATAGTTCATAGTTCCAATTCTTTGTAAAGATACCTTTAGGTAAAGGAGCTTCCATTCTTTTAGAAATGGTAACAGATACTGTTTCTTCAGAAACAACCCTTTTCTCTTCTACAACAGCCCTCTTGGGCATCCCAGGCACTTTAAAAGACATTAAATGTGCACAGATTTAACTGGATTTCATACATTCCTGGCAGATGAGCGCAACTATTTTTAGTATTTATTTAAGAGTTTAAAGTGGGAAGTAAACTGAACAGTACTATTGAATATGAAATGTACATATAAAAGCTAAGCAGCAGTACAAAATGAATACAAATAAAGCCCATCTACCCACTCCAATTATGTAACAATGTCTTCATGAGGTACCAGCAATATGCATGATACAAAGTACAAAACATGGAACACACACAATGAAAAAAGACACTCTTTGATACAATTGGGTTATTACAAATATATCCCAAGATATACCTTTAGCTGGAGGGGGTTCCACTCTTGTGGGCACAGCCATTACTCTTTCCTCAACAATTACTTCCTTTGGCATCTTGGGCACTTTAAAGAGATGATTGAGTATCATTTTAGAATTTCCAACAGTAATAGAAGTGAAACTGGGTTATTACAAATATATCCCAAGATATACCTTTAGCTGGAGGGGGTTCCACTCTTTTGGGCACAGCGATTACTCTTTCCTCAACAATTACTTCCTTTGGCATCTTGGGCACTTTAAAGAGATGATTGAGTCTCGTTTTAGAATTTCCAACAGTAATAGAAGTAAAATTAGCTCATATAAAATAGAAAATTACAATCAAGAAGACAGAGCATAACAATTGAACAGTGAGGTAAAATCCAGATGTTTCTTCTACTTTTTAAATTTTATTTTCTCCTAAAGGAAGATTACTATACCTTTCTCTGGAGGGACTTCTTTTTTACGGAGTCGAGGTACTTTTTCCTCCGGAACTGCTTTCGTGGGCTCCTCAGGTACTATTAAAAGAAGCACATAGAAGGAATATGTAGAATTTTCAAAACATAATTATGATGAACCCTAATCCTGAACAATTATAAACATGCCTGAGCATTGGACTCAAGTGAACTGTGGTGTGACTGAACACCCATACAATTAAGGTAAAAATACAAAGAGATCATTAAAGGAAATTGCCTCTTTTTAATATTCTTTTAACTTTAGCGGGAGGAACCTCTTTTTTCTTTGGAATGGCAACTTTTTCTTCTGGAACAACTTTCTTAGTTACCTCTGGCACTTTAAAACAGATTTTGAAATGCAAAAAATATATATATATATATTTTAAAAAGTTGTGAGCTTGCCATGAATGAATTCTTAATTAATACACAGCCAAATGGAGAAACCTCACCTACTATGCCTTCTCTATAAGTGGTTAATAAGTAGCTCATACCCTCTCTGATACTTATAATAATATTTAGATATATGATAAATGCCTTCTGACATATTTAGTGCCCCTATTGGTAGTTGCAGCTTTTTTAAAAAAATATCTTTATTAGTTTTTTACATTGAAAACAGACAAAAAAGAACATAAGTGAACATACAAACAAGAAACATTACATAATAAAGCATAATGCTTTATACAATAAGCTTTTGATGTCTAAGTAAAAAAATGTTTATGAAGACAACTAACTATATAAAAGACAATATTGCATGGAGGACACAGTGCAAAAAAACACATATACTTTTTAATATAGGTGTATTCTTTTACCTTTAGCAGGAGGAACCTCTTTTTTCTTTGGAATGGCAACTTTTTCTTCTGGAACAACTTTCTTAGGTGGCTCGGGCACTTTAAAATAGATTGTGAAATGCAAAAAATTAATATATATATATATTTAAAAAGTTGTGAGCTTGCCAAATATAATACTGTGAAACCTCATCTAATATGCCTTATCAATTTACCTTATTTATTTTATTTTTATTTATTTATTTTTATCAATTAAGTATAGGATAGTAGTTTATATAAACATAACATAGAAGGTAATGATAAAAAGAAATACAATAGGACAGGGAGGATAGGCACAATGGTGCGCTTATGCATGCCCCTTATAGACCTCTTAGAAAAGGGAAGAGATCAACTGTAGACAATTTAAGGTTTAAGATTTTGGGGTTGGGGGAAGAAACAACAGAGAGGTTGATAAGTAGCTCACACTATCTCTGATACCTATAATAATATTTAGATATGAGTGCTTTCTGGTATATTTAGTGTACCTATTGGTAGTCCCAGCTTCTGGTGTTTAAATAAGTAAAATTGTTTATGAGGACAACTAACTATATAACTATAACTATAACTCACATCCTGGACATAAACTATTTCAACTCCTACCCTCAAAACGTTGCTACAGAACACCAAGACAACTAGACACAAGAACAGATTTTTCCCGAACGCCATCACTCTATTAAATGAATAATTCCCTCAACACTGTCAAACTTTTTACTAAGTCTGCACTTCTATTTCTACTAGTTTTTTTCATCACTCCTATCACCAATTTCCTCCCACCTAGGCTCTATGACTGTAACTTGTTGCTTGTATCCTAAGATCCTTATTAATATTGATTGTTTCTTCATTGCTTATTTGACCCCTGTGACAATCATTAAGTGTTCTACCACATGATTCTTGGCAAATCTATATTTTCTTTTATGTACACTGAGAGCATCTGCACCAAGACAAATTCCTTGTGTGTCCAATCACACATCACACTTGGCCAATAAAGAATTCTATTCTATTCTATTCTATTCTATTCTATTCTATTCTGTTCTGTTCTGTTCTGTTCTGTTCTGTACAATGTTGCATGGATGATACAATGCAAAAACAAGTATCCTTGTAACACAGTAGCACTATCAGTTGAGAGATCACACATCAGTTCTGAGTATGTGCCATAGGATAAATGTCTGAACCAATGAAATATACCAATATAATATATTTATTTAAATTGTGTTACATACCTTTAGCAGGTGGTTGAACTTTTTTAGGAACGGGAACAGGTACTTTTTCCTCTGGTACTGGCTTTGGTACTTCAGGCACTTCAAAGTTATTAAAAATAAAAGTGAGAAATCCTTGGATATGTATCAACAATTTTCACTGGTTAATCATTTAACAACAGTACTTAGACTTATATATCACTTCACAGTGTTTTACATCCATCCCTCTCAATTTACATATTAAAATGAAACAAAATTAGAAATTCTGCAAAGATGCTCCCAATCCAGCCCAACATTCAGATGGTCCTCAGTTTAAGATTCCTGATGTCCATCAATAAGCAAAAATGTCAATTATAGCAGCAACAGTGAAACACAAAAAATAACTAATGATGATCAACATCTCCCACCCAACAAGCACCAAAGGAGAAAGATAAAAACATAAGGGATGTTAATTCTACTGAAAAGTCTAATTTTAAATTAAATACCTTTAGCTGGTGGTGCTTCTTCTTTCTTGATGACTGCAGCGGGCTTTCTTTTTTCTGGAACGGGTTTCTTAGGTACTTCAGGAACTGTCAATATTCAGTTTAAACAGGAGAATGTTAGCATTTTGACATGTTTATTAGAGGAGTGGTGGTGGTGGTGGTGGAAGATGTTGGACAGTCAACAATTGCTCCAACACACTCAAACAAATAGAACTGAGTTGTACAACATACATATGTTATTTTATCTTCTGTATTATTAGAAAATACTGTTCTGATAGAATACAGTCCTAAACAGAAACTGCATGATTCTTGATCCTATAATGAGACTTCTGCAATGTCCTAATCCAGTGATGGCGAAACTTTTTTTCCTCGGGTGCTGAAAGAGCGTGCGGGTGTGCTATCGTGTATGTGTGAGTGCCCGCATCTATAATTCAGTGCCTGGGGAGGGCAAAAACAGTTTCTGCCACTCCCCAGAGGCCCTATGGAGGCCGGAAACAGCCTGTTTCCCAACTTCTGGTGGGCCCCATAGGCTCATGTTTTGCCCTTCCCAGGCTCCAAAGCCTTTCCTGGAGCCAGGGTAGGGTAAAAACGTCCTCTCCATCTCCCTGGAGGGTTTCTGGAAGCCAAAAACACCCCCTGTGCGAGCCAAAAATCATGGCCAGCACACACATGTATGTTGGAGCTCAGTTAGGGCAATGGCTTGGGTGCCAGCAGATATGGCTCTGTGTGCCACCTGTGGCACCCATGCCATAGGTTCGCCATCCTAATGTCCTAATCCCTTTAATGCAACAGGGTATATAGCTTTGCCTCCTATATATCCTGTTGTGTTTAAAAGCAAAACTCAGTAAATTATTCCATCCTTTATTGAAGTATGTCTGCAATAAACACACACACATGCACACACCGGGAGTCCTTGACTTGCAACCACAATTGAGTCCAACCTTTCTGTTGCTAAGTGAGACAGTTGTTTTCAGTGAATTTTGCCCCACTTTATGATCTTTCTAGTGACAGTAGCTGTTAAGTTAGTAACACAGTGGCAAAGTCAATCTAGCATCCCTATTGACTTTGCTTGTCAGAAGGTCACAAAAGGTGATCACATGACTCTGAGACAATGCAATCATCATAAATTTGAATCTTTTGGCAAGCATCATGACCACAGGGATGCTACAACAGTCTGAAAATGTGTGAAAAATGGTCACAAATAATTTTTAGTGCCTCAGTAACTTTGAGTAGTCACTAAATGAACTGTTCATTTATTGTTGTACGACTACCTGTATGCAAACATATGCACATACATATATAAACAATGGGGCATTTTGTAAAGAGTAAAAGTAAGCAAGCTTTCTGCCAGTTTATGTACCTTTAGCTGGAGGAGCCTCCACTTTTTCAGGAGGAGCAGGCTTTTTCTTTTCTGGAACTGGCTTTTTGGGCACCTCAGGCACTTTAAAAACATGTAATATAGAAGCTTAGAAATGTGCTCACCATTTATCCATCCTAGTGCAATATTGTTCAACATTGACAGTTTTCTTTAAAAAAACCACCTATTATTCCAGCAAAGGAACACATACGAAACATCAAATCAAATGTGCAGTTCTATGGATAGAAAGGTTGTCTACTACAGCAAAAAGACATTGAGTTTATTGTACTAATCTATATGTCATTATTATTAATTCACCTTTAGCTGGTGGAGGTACAACTTTCTTAGGAACCTTTTCTTCTGGTTTCTTAGGGACTCCTGGAACTAGATAGTAATAATTTTTAGTTTAAACAGATAAAATCAAGATCTTTCTCATAGACTAAACTCAACACTAACATTACATTTGAAAAACACTGTAGAGTTGCTAATTTTTTTATAGGTGAAATATATAGATGCTCAAATACTTGGGGAAAGACCAACAAGAATATGAAATAACAAATAGAGAGATGCAAGGATCAAGATCTTGATAGCTTGAAAGCAAATAGCCCCAGAAGAACAAATAAGTTCTTCTGGGCCTGTTTATTTTTGACATTGAATAAAACAACTTCGTTTCAAATTGTCAAAAATCTAAAAAAACTACCATATCTCTCAGAATTTCACTTTTCTTCTTCAAAATCTAAAAGATTCTATGTAAGAATATTAATATTGAAGATTTAGCAAACTCAAAATATTTCACTTTATTTAACAGTGTTATTTTTTTTAAATTCTGCTGTGGAATAATGTACACACCATTGGGGAAAATGCATGCTGTGATGCCCATAGATATCATAGCGCCAAACTTGGCTTTTAAGTGATTCTCAGAAGTTTTTAATGATGATGTCATAATCTTTTAAAATTAAAAAAATGGATATTGCTTTTAAAAAAATCTACCTTTAGGTGGTGGAACCTCAGGAATTTCTACATAGACCCTTTCTTCTTCATACTCATCTGGTTCTTTAAAGGAAAATGGGAAAATTAAAAGGTTGACTTTACCCTACTTTCTACATACAATTCAAAATACCCAAATCATTTTACATGGCCAGTTAACAACAGAATGAGATAGAGCTGTTCCTGCTATCTGTTCTCCAATGTACAATTATGTTTCTGATCTTGATCAAAAACCCTCTGTCTTATAGTTGATTCAACTACAGTGGTGCAATTTACTAGTCTAAAATTGTCATATGTATCCAATTGATATATTTTTAAAAGGATATACAGAAATAACTGCACAGAGCATGTTTAGAACAGTTTAGAAATTATATGAAATAATCTATTACTGCATGGATAAAGCTAGGTTAAAATAGAATAAATCAAATTTACCTTCAGTTGGATATTCAACGTAGAAACCTTCATGCTCGTACTCTTCTGGTTCTTTAAAGAGAATTATCACATTTAAAAAATGTATTTACACTAATTTTAACACTGTTGAAAATGATCCGTAAGATAAAACAGAGATATTAAATAAAAACCTAGAATCTGCTCTGATTGTTCAGAGAGGTATTTTTGTTTCTAAGATTATAAATATTTTAAGCATTTTAAAGGGAGCAGGTTCTCACAAATAGAAGACTCACAAATAAAAGAATAAGGCTGCCTTTTTGTGGGAGAAAGTTCTATGTTTTGTGCAAAGCTGCCACATTAACAGAACATTGAATAGAGACAAATGCAATTTAATTGGCCTATTTCATTTTTTATATAGAACAAGGTGGTAAGAGAATAATAATAATAATAATAATAATAATAATAATAATAATAATAATAATAATAATAATAATAATAATAATAATATATGTTTGTAACTACCTGAACCATATGTATATTCCTCTTCATGATATGAAACAGTCACTTTTTCTTCTGAAATTTTCCATTCTTTTTCAGCTGGGACTGCAATAAGAATTCAGTCAAAAATATTAAATTACACATAGGAAAATGGTTTGCAAACATATTTCTACTATATTATATACCAGACTCAAAAAAAAATCATAGATAAGATGTAAATCAAGCCAGTTAGAATATTCCAACATTTCAACATAAAAGTTCAGGAACATTTAGAATAGCCCATTTTCAGTTTAAAACGTTCTATAGCATTTTGCATTTGACATCAGAAAGCAAAAATAGTTTTGACAAGGAGCAATCAGTTTCCAAATATTACAAACAGAATAAAAAAAATAATTATTTCCAAAAATTGCAAAGATGAATAAGAATATAAAGCATATGCATGTTTTGAGATATACCCCAATCCTGCCCCCACCCCAATATAAAAATTGTCTCTAACTGAGCTTAGGATGGTCATGTACTTTTTTGGGGGGAGAATAAGGAAATGATCTGCCATTACTTTCATCTATGATGTTTTTGACTCTCCTGATCTAATCCATGCCTGGAATTCCTTCTAAATACCAACTAATCTGCTGGGCATAGATGAATGCCAAATCTCATAAAGGAACAAAAATGCATGTAACATTTCTGCTCATATAAAGCAAATGTTCTTATTTTCAATCATGCAACCAATGTACAGTGTGCACCATCAGTTAATGATTTATCACTTCTAGAATGATTCTCAATGAAGATTCACCATTTTAAGTAACGGGAGTACAGTACCAATTCCTATTGGGAAAAAAATTCAAAGGCTGGAAGGTGTGAAGGAAATGGCATTTTCAAGTTCTTTATTACCTTGGCTATTTTGTTTAAAGGAAGAGGACATGATTAATTGGCAGGAATTCTATACAGAATATTGTTGCTTTTGGGTGGAGTCTGGCTTCAACATTTTCATAGAGGTCGCATTTATTTTAAATCTTTTGCTTCTTCAACTAAATAATTTGTACATGCATTCACAGGGAAAGGCTGGTAGAATTGTATTGAAAAAAAACCTGAACTGAAAAAAGTGAACAACACCATAAAAAGTAGGAAAAAATGGATATGATTTACAGGTGTTTCACAAGAATCTAGAAAGAGATGGAAAAGGAGATTTCTTGTACCTTTCCGTTCTATAACTTCCTCGTGAACGACCCTCCTTGTAGGTTTTTTGGATGGAACTTCTGGAGCTTTATGAATGTAAAAATATATAAAAGATTATTTCCAAATACAATGTACATCGAACTCTTTTGATCATAATTA
Organism: Erythrolamprus reginae; assembly: GCF_031021105.1. NCBI lineage: Eukaryota > Metazoa > Chordata > Lepidosauria > Squamata > Dipsadidae > Erythrolamprus > Erythrolamprus reginae. The sequence continues at coordinate 194,961,006 of NC_091950.1, forward strand.
AGGATAAAATGATAAACAAATAAATAATGTTTTAAAGCTGATTTCTCAAACCTGAGTTCTGCTCCCCCCCAGTTGAGCCAGGCTGGCTGAAATCTGGGGGGGGGGGAACAGGGTGGATTCCTACTTAACTCGTTGCCAGTTTATTTTCTCCCATGCTGCATGGTTGCGCCTCATGTGGGCCTTGCATGGGCCTTGCATGGGGCTTCTGTGGGCACATCTCATTTATGATGCCAAAAAGTCCAATAATAATAATAATAATAATAATAATAATAATAATAATAATAATCTGAAAACAAGATAGCAACCGCATGCACAGTGCCAGAAACTCAGCTTCTGTGCATGCTCAGAAGAAATTTTTTTTAAAAAAAGATCAAAAAAAGATATGGAAGTGCCTACCTACAGACCAGCACCAACTGTACTGGGCTGGTGACATTATCATGATATCCCCAGTGCGTTGTTACCGGTTCAGGTGAACCAGTCCAAACCAGGAGCACATTCCTGGGGAGGGGCAGGAGGGGTGAAGCCCAAAGACATTTATCTATGTTTTTTTACATATTTATTTAAAACATTTATGTGGCCATCCATCTTTAGCCACTCTGTATGACTCACAATAATACATTTTAACTGCACCGGGTTTAAGAAGATTGGCTTAAATCTTAGCAAGTTTTAATAAATGGAATCATATAAAATGAGGAAAGGTTAGCATATCAGCAAAGGAGAATATTTGTAGCTCAGTGTTAATATGAGGGGTTCTTGGTGCTCTGTAACTGTAACTGGTGTTGTAACTCTGTAACTGTAACTGGTGTTACCAGCACTGATGATGTTACCTGGTTACAGTAATGAAACATTTGCAAGAAAACAAGCAAGCTCAGAGAGTACCAAGATATGCAGCAAAACCAGCAAAGAAACTGAGATGTCTTCCATCTCTTTTTCTAAATCAAGTTGAACAGAACTTTTATGACTATTTTAACATTTAAGTTGTAGGGAAAAATTAAGAAGATAGTAGAGTATAGCAGCTCTAAGCAATTAGCTATGTATATTTTAACAATTAGCTAGATACCATTACTTTTAAGGCAATTTCCCCGTGATCCCTTAGAAAATAGTATTTTCTGTTAAAAATCATGTGTATATCATAGTTTGAGACTGTAATTCATTTAAGTGGCTAGAACATATTATTTAATATTTTAACATATAAAGGCCAGTTATTAGCCACAGAAGTCTTTTTGTATATGTAATTAAAGGACATACTTTTATGCCAAGGATTTTTGTAAATAGACCAAGGACTACACAAAATTAAAATGAGCAGCATGCACATACTGTATTCCTATATTTTCCTAATACTAAATTAAGGCAAAAGATTCATATAACCATTCCTTGTTAAAAAGCCTAATTTAATTTTTGTCCATTCCTACCTCTAACTCTTTTCAGTTGTTCTTCCTCCATCTCCTGAGCTGTTCTTGTTACTTCTTCAGTTACAGGCTTCCGAACAACTAAAGAGGATTTAAAACACTTAGCATGAGTATGAATATTTTATCCTTGACATGGTCAGGTCCGTCACAAATACCATTTTAAAAAATCATACTGGATTCAAGAAAAAAAGAACCTCCAAAATTTCTGAGATGGAGCATAGTTGAGCCCTGTATTGTCCTTCATTTGTCTCAAACTCTACTTCTGAAAGCAACTCTGGTTCCACTTTTGCCTCCACTAAGTTCATTATATCCAACTTTTCGGTGCCAGAAAAGAGAAGCGCACATTCTAGTTCACTGATTTCTTAAAAGGCATATAAATTTGGGATTCATATATACTACATTATGTTGTTTTCATGACAGCTTGGCTTTGCCCAATTACTTCAATCAGTGATGGAGAATCTCCTGCCATTGATAACCCCTTTTCTGCACTACTTTGAATGCTATAGAAATCCTGCCAAATTTCTGAGATCTGCTAGGGAGATTAGAATGAAAACTTCCTGGGTGTGTGTGGCCAACTCCTGGGCAAGATGATGTGTGCTTTGGGGGCTCCCGAAGAAACATAGAATCCCCAGCTGATTCGGGGTCTTTATTGACATAAACTGTCCTGGAGGAACAGTGGATAAGAGACATGAGCAAACAGGGAAAAGGAAATTTCCCTGGAGGATCGACTGAAGTCTCTGAAACCAGTAGCCGGGGAAAGTGGCCATTGCCAGTTGCTAAGAAGCCAGGGCAGCCAGGTGGAAAGAAGCAGGAATAAGAAAATGTGGATTGTTTTGGCATTACCTTGATCTAAGTACTGTGCAGGAGTGGCGAGTGAACATGGTGATTGCACTGGGTGAGTGATTGACCAATTTACAGATAAAAGGAAACTTTAAAAAGAGCCAGGAGTGGAAATTAGCAGCTAATTGTCAACCAGGAGTATTACAAAGGAAGGGGAAAAAACGGAGATTATAGCACTTAAAGTCCAAAAGGATTATGATTGTTACAGTTGGATTTTGTGAAAATAAAGAGAATAATTAATCTACTTTTAAGTCATCTGTTATATAAACTAATTAGTAAATATGCACCTAAAAAAAAGCAAATTTTAAAAGAATCATGCTGCAGCACTATTGTTTTAATGCACAAACCTTTCCGTATTGTAAGTGTTTTCTTTTCTTCTATCTTGGCTGAAATTTCTGGACGTTTTGGTACAGGTTCTGGCTTTTTAGGAACTTGGACCACTGTAACAGATACATTTCACTGTAACAGATGCATTTCAAGAAACGAATAGAGATATTTTGGGATCTTTGACATACTTTATTAATGTCCCATGCTAATTTAAAACAATATTAGTGACTTATTCATTTTACTTCCTTCCTTGTCTAAATGTTCTAAGGTCTCTGTTCTAAGAGCAAAAAAATCCATTTAAGAAAATGTAATACACAAAAATTAGTATATTTAATTAAAAATACATATCAAATTTTCTTATATTTCCTTTAGGTAGTGGTATGTGATTATAGCAAAGTAAAGTATGAGGTGAATCTGAAAAAAATAAATGTTTAGATTAATATAATTAAGTACTGGATATAATTTAAATATTCCATCATTATATCATACCTATCACCTTATCTGAACAAATATTATTTGCACTGTTCTCCTAAAGCATGTTAGCAGAATTAACCTGATTAAACTTACTCACTAAATAATTTCCATCAATTACCGGTAAACAGTTGAAAAAAGAAGTAATTTTTCTAATCGTATTAATTTACCATTGCAATCAAGCAGAACATTTAGTAAAACAACAGAAATTGATAAATTTATCTATAAGAATTATTATTATTTTTAAAAGAGAAACAGAAAAAAGAAATATACCTTCTTCATGATAAACTGGCTTTTTCTTGAGGGTTATTTGTTTTTCTGTATAAGCCCATTCATCTTCTCCTTCCTCATAACCTTCTTCTCGTTCATAGTATTCATGTTCTTCCCCATACTCCTCTTCCCATTCTTCATGAGAAACTGGTTTTTTCTCTTTTCTTTCTGCATATGTCCATTCCTCTTCCCCTTCATCATAACCTTCTTGCTTTTCATAGTATTCATGTTTCTCCCCATACTCCTCTTCCCATTCTTCATGTATTTCTTTGCGAACCTCATGTATTTCTTCCTTTTTCTCATAAATAGGCTCCTTCTTCTTAACCATAGTTGTCACTTTGATCTCTTCAGTTTTTTTGACAGGAACTTTTGCAAATAAAACATTGCACAAACAATTGAGATCAGTGTTCTCATACATTAATAAATGCAGATGCTCAGAAATAATACATAGTTGCTTTTTAAAAGACATGCTTTTATAAAACATAGGCAATTTTTTGGTACAAAGTAGACATATTTATTAGAACTTGAAATTCTCCGATGAATGGAAATCCTAATTCTCACCTCCTCTTTTGGTCAAATGCTTAATATATTGGTCAAATATTTTAGTAATTTAGTCAGTAGGCACATGTGTCAGAAGTTTCCCATCTGTCATAGGGTAACAACATGAATGTTGAAGAAAGGAAAAATTCAACATGGTATAGATTATTAGAAGTTAAATGATAAGGAAGAATAACATCCACATTTTAAATTGCCCAAGCAGTTTATTATATTATATTATTTTATGGGCAAACATATGTCAATATTGGATTATTTACCTTTGGTTGGAATAACTTCTTCTACTTTGGGGACTGGGACTGGCACTGGAGCAGGAGGTGGAGGTTCTGGTTTCTTGACTGGTACTGAAACATATGAAATATACCTTGTAAGATATTTGTTTCCCTACCATCAACCACACTTCAATGTGATTTGATTTTGTTCTGATTCATTCAAGCAACATTGAGATGACACTGGATTCAGTTTACTAATTTATACAGTGAGTTATGTATTAATAAGCACTTGTCACTTCCACTGGAGTTTTAACAGTGTACTTTACCTGTACAAAAATAAACTCAATGAATCTAACAGATATAGGATCATATTTTAAGAACAAAAAACAAGACATAAAGCAAGAGAAAAATGTAAATATGTGTGCTTTTCAAATTCGCATATCAGAATCTAATATAATAAAACTGCAAACAAATCACTCCCATTTAAAAATTGAGGAGGCTCTGCTAAACTTTTAAAGAAAAATTGTATAAAAGAGTTTATCTCTTTTGTATGAGCTGCTATGCACTTGGATCATTCACTGTAAATGTGAAATATACTAGTCTTTAGAAAAACATAAGTGAAGGTCAAAAAGACGTGATATGTTTTTCTTCATTAATATTTTGTTGTTTATAAATATCCTTTATATTTTGAGAACAAACAATCTGACCTACCTTTAGGAGGTGGAACTTCCTCTGGGACTTTTGGAGTCACCTTTTTGATTATTTTCTTTTTAACAACTTCAAAAACAAAATTGAAAATAATTAAGCATGTAAAGAAACCAATCAAATGGAATATTTGGAAATATCCAATGAATACAAATTCTGAAGTGCAAAGCTGCAGTACCTTTTTCTTTTTTCTTCTTCTCTTCTGGCATGGGAATTAAGATAGGAAGAATAGGAATATCTTGTAAAAAAAGGAAATAAATATATTCATTAAAATGTTTTCATGGAGTGCCCAGTTCTTAAATACTTCTTTGTCTAAGTTAATAACAGTCTTTTAAAAAATATAGTTTACCTTCAGTTGGAACTTCAACTGGAACTGCAACTCTAGCATCTGGGACATCTGGAAAACCATTGAACAAGTAATAAAGTAATCATATTAATCTAATTATACGCTGTATACTAATACTGCTCTAATATTCCAAGCATCAAGCTTTTCAAATACATATGGCCTCATCCATGCCTTAAGATAACTATCAGCAGGCTGTGCAGAACATGATATTTACAAAATGTTTGGGGGAGGGAGCCCTGATAGATAGTAATTAAGGATCATGAATGAGCCTTTGGGCCAGAAAACTGACTGACTGTCAGAGGGGAAAAATGCAAAACCAATGGGAAGGAGCAACAAAACAGCTCACTGCTCACTGCCAGGAGTTCAATTCTGACTGGTTCAAGGTTGACTCAGTCTTCTATCCTTTTAAGGTCATTAAAATGAGGACCCAGATTGTTGGGGGCAATATGCTGACTCTGTAAACATGTTAGTGGGGACTGTAAAGCACTATGAATTAGTATATAAATCTATGTTGTATTGCTATTGCTATTCTGAATGAGAGTGCAATCCTAAGTAGTAAAATCCCATATTGCATTATTTTCTTGCTTGAAACCACTTAATGCAAATGACTCTTTCCCTTGGGAAAGAATAGCTGGTAGCCCTTTCTACTTCAGATGGCTTTTTGTAGTGCATGGGAATTATATTATGGAACATGGTTTCATCCTAAATGAGCATCATTATAAACTATTAACAGGAACAATACAACCACAGATAAAATGAAAGGAACATTTTAATTGCAGCATATGCAGCCGACTATGTAAAAAAAATTAACTGACAAATATTTGTGCAGGATTATAAAAGAAGCAGATTTTTCTGCATGCAGCAATGCATTTTTGGTAACACGTGGCATCCCGTGCATAGTAGATCTTCACAGCGCTTGCTTCAACTCAGGATAAAGAGGTGGCCAATAAAAATAGAAAAGGTTTAGTTTTGATGTTTTACACTGGGCCAGAGCATGTATGGTAGAATGTTATGCTGAGATGCATCAATTTTTATTCCACTTATTGAGATTTTGCTGTTGTTATTTTATTTTTTTTGCTGTTTTGTATATATCCCAGAATTGCAGTTACAATATGGACAGCTATAAAAGCCTTTTACACACGTATAAAAATAAAATGTGACACAAAAGATATTTGTTGTGTCCTTTCCTTACCTGGAGGCTTTATTTCTAGTTTAATTTCTGCAAGAGAAGAAATCAAATGATTGTAGTTGGAATCTTTTTCACCTCAGAAATATTTATTCAGCAAGACCAGGCTTATGTGAAACATGGAGCAATGAGGTACTGACCTTTAGTGGTGAGGTAGAGTTCAGCGGTGCTTCTTGCTTCACCTCTTGGTTCGAGACAAGCAATAACCGAATATACTCCTAATAATAAATAAAAAATATAAATAAAAATGTGGATTTTAAAAAATGAATGGTGTTATGGTATTTATGGCAGTTTGTGGAAATAGGAAAGCCCAGCAAGAAAGAGAATCAAATCACCTTCATCGTCTGAGGTAACATTGTGGATAGTCATATAATGGCATCGGCCTTCACTTCTAAAGCTGTACTTGGGACTTTCCATGAGTTCCACTGACCCTTTGTACCATGTGACAATTGCATTGTCAAAGGAGACTTCACACTCAAAGGTCGCCGACTGGTGTTCACTGACCACGATATTTTGGATGGTCTTTGTAAACTGAATTGGTTCAGCTGTAGTTTTTGAAGTAAATGAGGAGGAAAAAAGGACAATTATTCTCATTTTACAATTACTTCCCCCCCCCCATGATATTATACGTGCAGATATATGCTTGTATGCTTATGTGCTTGTGCATGGGTAGGTATACTCATACCCGGGCATGTTTCAATTCAAACAAAGACATACAGACAGTGCTTATTGTCTTCATGAGAATGCAGTTTGAGTTTCAAAATGGATTTGAAGTACAGGTAGCCCTCATCTTATGACCTCAATTGAACCCAACATTTATGGCTAAGCGAGGCATTTGTTAAGTCAGCTTTGCCCCATTTTATGATCCTGACCCTTTTGCCACAGTTGTTAAGTGAATCACTGTAGCTGTTAAGTTAGCAACACAGTTGTTAAACGAATCATCTGGCTTCTCCATTGAGATTTGCTTGGCAAAAAAGGATCGCCTGACCCGAAGACACTACAACTGTCATAAATATGAAACAATTATCAATCATACAAATTTTAATCACATGACCATGAGGATGCTGCAATGTTTGTAAGTGTGCAAAACAGTCATAAGTCATTTTTTTCGGGAATGTTGTAACTTTGAACAGTCACTAAATGATCTGTTGTAAACTGAGGACTACCTATAGCAGGTAGTTTTACAGTCTTTCTCATACTCATAGTAAAGGAAGCACAGTTAATTGCTGTAATCATAGCAAAATCAGATCATAATTAAAAATTCTCTCATCAGGTTATAAGAATGTTGAAAAAAAAAGGACAAACCATAGTTAAATTCCTTGTACTCAGGCCGGCAGTATCTCATGACTGGACTATTATCATACGCTCTACATGGAGTACCTTTGAAGAGCATTTGGAAACTACAGCTGGTGTAGAGTGCAGCAGAGTGTGTAGGTTTTTTGGGTACCAATAATGGCCCCTCTAACATCACTGTTCTGTGAGCTGCATTGGTTACCAGCAATTCAGGTTTTTGAATTGCTGGTAACCAATGGCAGGATGACTTAAGGGACAGTTTCATCCCACTGGGATTGAACCATACTTCTTAGGTGGGCAGAGGTGGCACGCTACTGACTCCATTAGCCCAATTATTTTGACTGATGAGGTCCAGGTGTAGGGCTTTCTCTGCTGCTGTTCCTGCTCTCTAGAATACCTTGCCCCTCAATGTGAGATTGTCCCTTTTGTAAGGGCCTAAAAAACTTGGCTTTGCCAGTCATCTTGGGCCCCAGGGGGGAATGGCGCAATGGAGATGGTTGATTGAGTAATAACAGATCCCAACTCCCCAACACTCTGCTCCCACCCTCCCCATGTGTCTTTGGTTTTAATGTTAGTTTTTAACTTTTTATGTTTTAGCTCTTATGTAACAGCAAGATTACATTCTGCCCAGAATTACCCTATGATAAGATACATTTTATAAAGCCAATACATTTTATAAATGAAAATAAATATTTGGAAACAAATAAAAATATCTTTAGAAGAGAAATTATGTTATTAAGATGTGATTAAAATTTATCTAAATCAGCTTATTGTATGACAACACAAACTCTCTTTACAAACCTTCAATTATTAGGTCAGCAGTTGTTTCTAGATCATCAAATTTGCAGGTATACTGTCCCTGGTCTTCTGTTCTTACATCTTTGATAATGAGTCTGTGCACTTTGTCAGAGACATCTGTGGAATATCTTCCTCCTATCTGGAGGACCTTTCCGTTTCTGTACCACTGGGATTTTGCATTTGGCACAGAGAATTGACAAGTCAAAGAGCAGGTAAATCCTTCTTTCAGGGAAGTATCACGCAGGTGACGTTCAACAGCAGGTTCTGTTAGCAAGTTAAAAATGCATGTTTTAGAAAATAATAAAATTATCAGATCATTTTAAATATTTGATTGATGCAAATGTGGCACTAATTTTGCACTTACCAATCACATGAAGCTTAGCACTGGCAATGTGTGGACCGCAGACCACCCTATAATTTGCCTGATCTCCAAGTTGACAATTCCTGATTTTAAGAATATGCCGGTCTCCGTCAACTTTGATTTCATACTTCTTGCTCAAGATCAATCTCTCTGTGCCTTTATACCAGGTCAGTCTAATTTCTGGATAATTTATTTTGATCTCACATTCAAAGATGGCATCTTCCTCTGTTAACACAGTCTGATCTTCAATATCTCTGATCAAAGTAACAGGCTGAAAAATATTTTTCATATTTTTGAATCTCTGTGTTAAGCACTAATCCCGCTACATGATAACTCTGTAAACAGGCAGCATTAATACATATTATTGTAATTTATAAATAGCATTAATTACCTCTGTCTGTGTAAGCCTTTGCTGAATGAATGCTACAAGTTCATCAAACTCTTGTTCTTCTCTCCTTGATCTCTCTTTTACTTCAATCTCCTGTTAAAACCAAGACCATGCATTAATATAATTGTTTAATGTTCTATTTTATAAACAGTATAAATAACACAATGGCAAAGCCTTATTAAGCTGAAAGAAATATCTTTATCCATTTCAGCACTAATTACATAATGGCTAGCCTTTAATATATTGGAAATGTCAATATTTTGTTCAAAAATAGGACCTTACTCAGAATTATTAAACTAACTTTCTCTTTGCTCTTTCAGGACTGAAAGCATTACAGATATTCATAAGACATGTGTTTTAATCCCTGGAAAAAAACCACCATTGAACAGAAATTGCTTAGTACAGCTTTTCCAAACTGGTGCCGTTCAGATTTACTGGACTTTAATTTCCAAATTTTCAAGATAGTTGATTGGAAAAACCACAGAGAGAATATACTGTATATTTTAGTGTTTGGTGGAGATTGTAGCCCACAAACTTAATTATAGATATTAATTTTGATTAGTAAAGTCTCTTTACAACTTAACACACTTCTGAATCAGATGAACAGTTCTCAAAAATGCAAGCGGAAGCTGGTGGAAATGCTAGTGGAAGTTCCACAGTGCAGACTCAAAAGGGAAGAAGGGGTTTTGGCTTTTATTAACAATGAGTATGAAAATGTTGAAGTGAAACTACCACTACTGATTTTGATTCAGAATTGATAATAATGCCCACTGCATAATATTAATTTTAAATGAATAATTCGACCACTTAAACTTTCAATACACTTTTTAGAGTAACAGAACTATGATTTGAAATGATTCATTAAATAAAAGAAAACATTTGTGTTTACCAGTCTGTGTGTTTCTTCTGCCTGGCTTTGTTTTAGCATCTCAAATGCTTGTAGGAGACCTCGGAAATCTGTGATTCCATACATGCGGGCATATTTTTCATATTCTTTAGGATCTACATTTTTTAGGAGTTCCATGATATCAATTGCCTGTTCTTCCTCACCTTCCTTCCTTTTTGTTGGAGTTCTGCAGAAATAAAGAACTTATTAAGCAAATAGACACCAATTTAAAGCCTGCGTGAAAGGATTTATAATTTCTCCAAGATTCTAAGCATCTTCAGCCTAATAAAGTAGGGTTCTTTGCTAAAGGAACGCCTAATGCTTGCTTTGATTTCAATCTTATGGATTTAACAGAGTTGGACCTACTTCGGTGTTTCATTTCACAACCCAATGAAACTTAACAAAAATTTACATAGTAAGACATTTGGAGAGTGTTTTCATTAATTAAAACTTTTAGAATAAGTATAAAAATGTTCATTTTTTTCAATTAATAGAGATGGCCAATTTACAAGTGATTCAAGGTGGCTTACAAAGAAGGTTTGAAATAGAAGAGGCAAAGATAATAATACAAAATAACAGCCATTCCAGGAAAGATTTTTTTAAAAAAACAAACACCCCAGTGGGTTCACTAATTCAATTCAATTCAATTCAATTTATTGGATTTATATGCCGCCCCTCTCCGAAAACTCGGGGCGGCGAACAACAGTCATGAACAATATACATGAACAATATACAGTAAAAAATCCAATACTAAAAACTAACTTAAAACCCCTAAATGTATAAAACCAACATACGTACAAACATACCATACATACAGTTGTATCAGCCTAGGGGGGGGGGAAGAAGTCTTAATTCCCCCATGCCTGGCGGCAGAGGTGGGTTTTGAGTAGCTTACGAAAGGCAAGGAGGGTAGGGGCAGTTCTAATCTCTGGGGGGAGTTGGTTCCAGAGGGCTGGGGCCGCCACAGAGAAGGCTCTTCTCCTGGGCCCCGCCAAGTGGCATTGTTTCGTTGACGGGACCCGGAGAAGACCCACTCTGTGGGACCTAACTGGCCGCTGGGATTCGTGCGGCAGAAGGCGGTCCCGGAGATATTCTGGTCCAGTGCCATGAAGGGCTTTATAGGTCATAACCAACACTTTGAATTGTGACCGGAAACTGATCGGCAACCAATGCAGACTGCGGAGTGTTGGTGTGACATGGGCATATTTGGGAAAGCCCATGATTGCTCTCGCAGCTGCATTCTGCACGATCTGAAGTTTCCGAACACTTTTCAAAGGTAGCCCCATGTAGAGAGCGTTACAGTAGTCGAACCTCGAGGTGATGAGGGCATGAGTGACTGTGAGCAGTGACTCCCGGTCCAAATAGGGTCGCAACTGATGCACCAGGCGAACCTGGGCGAACGCCCCCCTCGCCACAGCTGAAAGATGTTTCTCTAATGTGAGCTGTGGATCGAGGAGGACGCCCAAGTTGCGAACCCTCTCTGAGGGGATCCATGTTTCTCCCCCCAGGGTAATGGACGGACAGATGGAATTGTCCTTGGGAGGCAAGACCCACAGCCACTCCGTCTTGTCTGGATTGAGTTTGAGTTTGTTGACACCCATCCAGGCCCCAACAGCCTCCAGGCACCGGCACATCACTTCCACTGCTTCGCTGACTGGACTGACTGGACTGACTAATTGCCCTGCTGGAAGAGACAAGTTTTTAAAGAAAACCTTTAAGAATAAAAGAGTGTATGTATTATGGTGGATATGTTTCCTAAAGCTATGCAGGGCATTATAGAAACGGTTTCTGCAGGCTCCCACTATACAACATTCCTGTATGTACATTGCTGTATACATTGCTGTATGATCTAGAATAACTCAACCCTGTCAGATCTAATAGTATAGGCCTGTGACAGCGAACCTATTCCACATATATTACAGGTGGCATGCAGAGCCATATCTGAGGGAAAGCAAGCTGTTGCCCTATGTCAGCTCCAATGCACACATGTGTGATGGCCAGCTGATTTTTGACCTTCTGGAGGCTTTTGGAGGCTGTTTTCACCCTCCCCAGGCTTCAGGAAAGCCTTCGGAGTCTGGGAAAGGTCTACCAGAAGTCCATAGCCTTCAGTGAGGTATGCATACATGGGTGAGGGGTGGGCTTTGCATTATGGGAATGGGCATGTGCACACCCTTTTGGCACCTGAGTAAAAAAAGGTTCACCATCACTGGTATAGGCAGACAATTGAAGAATGGTAATCCTGTAAATATCTAAGTCACAAATCTCAAAAGGCCTTATGGAAGTCCATTAGAACCTTGAATTGCATCTGGAAGCTAAATGGCAACCATTAAAATTTGCAAATTTGAAACCTTACATGGATGAACAGAAATGCAATCAAGAAGTGCCTTCATAATAATTTCCACTGCCATATTCTGGACCAGATGAATGATTTTCCACAGAGAATACAATACTGTAGTGCAAATAAGAGGAGTGATCCTAAAGGCCTTATAATCCACGAAAAGATATAACTGGTACATATAATGATATTATGTTAAGGTCCTCCTTAACCTGTTTTATTTATCTTTGTGGCATTTAAAATGGCATATTCATTGGCACCTCTTTTGAGTATCCCTCACTCTACACTTCTCATCCATACATCTATTTTTAATACGATAACTTCTAGTGTCATCACCATTAAAGAAGGATAAAGGAATACTTTAAAATGAGCTGAATTATATTTTATTCTGCAACTTCTAACTTAAAGCAAGCTTTCTATTTTACAGTTTAAAATTATTGGAAAATGTTAACACTTACTTCTTTAATTTTGCTCTTAAATCACCTTCGATAACTTCTTTCTTCCGTTCCTCAACCTGAAGATTGATGACACTTTCAATTTCACCATGCTCATTAAAAGCCACACATCTGTACTGCCCAGAATCAGTTTTCATTGCATCCTTGATTTCCAACTTGGCCTCATCTCCTTTTTGCTGTATTGTAATACGACCGCCTTGATTGAGTTGCCTCCATTTCCCTTTCATCCATTTCACATTGGGGATTGGATCGCCACCAACTTTAGCAGTAAAGGTTGCTAAGCTCTCTGTTTGAAAAAAGATAGGGGAAAGAAAATATCAACCATAGGTTGAAGGAAGAGAGTAGTCAACAGATATGGAGAAGAAAATATTTAGAAGCTGGGCTCACTTTCAATTATAGTGATACTTCGAGGTTCAGAGACAAAGTAAAGCCTTCCATCAGTAGGTGCTTTCTTAGCAACTGGTGCGGCTGCGGGTTTTTCTGGAAGGCAAAGCAAAATAATGATGTTGCAGAACCGAAAATGACAATGCTCATATAAAACAACCATTATACGTAGATGAATCCCCACCCCTTAATTTGAATTCTACTGTAACTAAAGAATTTATTATCTAGCAGTGATATAATATTGATGTGGGCATAGCCAGAACATGACGCTTCTGGCCTGTGGGCCGTGAGTTTAACACCCTGCTCTAGAAAGAGTGCAGCGAAGAGCAACAAAGATGATTATGGGACTGAAGGCTAAAGGATATAAAGAGCTGTTGATGAAACTGGGTATGTTTAGTTTAATGAAAAGAAGGACTAGAGGTGACATGATAGCAATGTTCCAATATCTCAGTGGCTGCTACAAAGAAGAGGGAGCGAAGATATTCTTCAGAGCACCTGAGGGTAGGACAAGAAGCCATGGATGGAAACTAATCAAGGAAAGAAGCAATCCAGGACTAAGGAGAAATTTCCTGACAGAACAATTAACCAGTGGAACAATTTGTCTCCAGAAGTTGTGAATACTCCAACATTGCAAGTTTTAAAGAAGCGATTGGACAACCATTTGTCAGAAATGGTATAGGGAGGTTGGACTAGAAGACCTTTAAGTTCCCTTCCAATTCTGCTATTATGTTCTGTTCAATTCTATATTCTAATTTTTTCATGCCTTTAATTTCTTTAATATTTTATTTAATTTTCTGTGCTTTGCATAATGTTGCTTATCGCAAAAGTGAGTGTCATGATAGGTATGTATGCCAGGAAGAAGTAAAACAGCATTGACTAAAACTGCTGCAAATACAGGGTATATATTAGAGCAGTTTTGTTTGATTTAATTTCAGTTGAACCACTGTAAATTAAGTGCTCCTATTTGGTATTATTAAATGCTACTATTAAGGCATGTAATTTATGCCTATTTCATGTATGCTGCAGTGCATTAAATGCCTGACAAAATAATTCATTGTGGCATGTTTATGAAGTCTTTGTAGTAGTTCCTGGGGCTTTGAATTGCTGTTCTCTCTCCCTCTAAATATTCAATTTAACTGTACCTTTCACTGCCACTTTTGACTTAGAAGAATCACTTCCAGCTGCGTTTGAGGCTTTGCACACATATTCTGCAGAATCAGTTTTAGTAACTGCTTGGATCTCTAAGAGAGCCGTTCCATTTGCAAAGCTGATGCTGCATTTATCAGAGGATCTGAGCTCTCTCCCAGCTTTGAGCCACTGGATCTTAATGGGCTGTGATCCAACTACATGGCAAGCAAGTTGCAGGATCTTGCCTTCGTCTATTGTCACTGGTTTAAGAGGTCGGTCAAATACTGGAGGCTTTTTAGGTTCTGAAATGTGATAACATTAAGAAAGCAAGAGGAGGAAAGTAGTTAGATTAACATTAATCTTAAACAAAAAAGTACATATCAAAGTAATAGCAATATGATGCAATGAATTAATTCAATTTTTAGTACAATTTTTTAATAGGAAAAAGAGTTTTCTGTTTGGTAATCATACGGAATGGAGATATTTAATTAGCATGTTTTGAAATGATATTCAAAATGTTTGATATGCAATATCCATTATCTATCTTTTATGCTAAATGTACCATAAATATTGTCAAGATGAAGTTTATTTTAAATTTGGGAAAAAATGGATGAATACTTCTAGCTGGATCATTGATTGGAGTAAGTGAAATGAATTTATTGGCATACTTTTATATATAAATGCAGATGCTGGTGAGTGATAAAAATTGCCAATATGTATAATATACCTCAATTGGACCCCTTGAAAAACATTTTCCTCTAACATTTTCCTCTATGAGGAAATTTCTAGGTTGAGGGAAATTTCTAGGTTGAGGGTGAAAAATAATAAAATAATTGTTTTTTTTACCAGGAAATGTGTTGCCTTGAGTATGAGCAATAACATTTTTTTAAACGAAGAACAATTATTTTTACAGAATCCCATCAATCAATTATCAAAAAAGGGGTATACCCTTGAGATAGGCATATGATTGAACATTTTAAGAACTGAAATTGAAATAATTCAGCTATCCAGCATAGTTTCCTGACACCTTATTGTGCTGCAACCTGGTTTAAAACCATATACAAATGTAGAATTGATTTTTGTTATCAAATACATCAGAATTAATGTTCCTATCATTTGGAACCAATGGTAAACAGTAGCAGCTAATAGAATAAATATAGTACAGTAAGCCTCTAGGAAATGGACTAACCTTTAATAACAACGGAGGAAGTACACAGCGTGCTCCCAGCTTCATTGGATACTTTGCAGGTATATAAGCCTGCATCAGCTTGTCCTGCATTTTTAATAAGTAGCAGAGTAGTATTGTTCTCAAAAGTTAGTTCACAGTTAGGGCTTCTATAGATTTCCTGGTTATTTTTGTACCAAGCAACCGTCAGAGGCTGGGTACCAGAAACACGGCCCTCTAGTTTAAAGCTGCTTCCTTCTGTTTCTTCCACTGTTTCAGATAACTTCTTGGTGAATGTAGGTGGATTCTGTCTCTCTGTCAGAAAGCAAGATAAAAGGAAAATAAATTAGTGAGAACGATATATTCAGGCAAGTGTTTTAAAATTCCATCGACTGCCTTTGGTTATCTTCAAAATGGCACAAGGTTTGTCAATTGTGCATGGTAATCAATCAAAATATTCATTTGGTCAGTGAATAGCAAAATTTAAAAGACAAAATGAACAAAAACAGAATGAAGCAAATAAATAAAATAATACGCTAACAGCTAGCAAAATAAAAATGCCACTTTTGTGTGGCTAAAAAAGTGAGATTCATACATTTAAAGTATACAGTAAAATATATCTTCATAAATTAAAATATTACCAAGGACATATTTTAATCCAACTGAATTCCAAAATATGTTGGTACAAACAGAAAGAACATCTTATTTCTTTAGTTTTATGTTGTTCCTGCTGCTGTGCTCTCACAAACTTTTAGATTCTTTTAATGCATATATTTAAAACAGAGATACTAATTCTAGAACTTCCCTATGAAAGTGGCATACAGTCTTGGGAGGAGAATTTGATTTCTGTGGCTCCCAATTTTAGCTGCAGGATCATTAGCATTATATCTCACATCATTACAAATGGTGCCCCAGGTCTCATTAATTTTCTGGCAGGTACCAAAGATATGCAAATGAGAGTTTCTTTAGATAGAAGCCTACACACAATGGAATCTAAATTTTATCTTACTGATGAACATTTCTAGTACCTTTAATATTAAGTTGAGCTGTGCAAGATTCTTTTCCAACTTCATTACTAGCATGACACGAATATTTTCCAGAATCTCCTTTGTCAACTTTCAGAATTGTCAAATGGGCTATATTTTCCGTATAGCTGATCTGGTGCTTCCCTCCGGTTCTCAATTCACGGTTATCCTTTGACCATGTAATCTTAATAGGGCGCGTTCCAGAAACATGGCACTCAAAATCAGCACTGTCACCAACAACTGCATCAACATGCGTAATTGGGATGTCAAAGAAGGGTGGCATCTTTCCCTCTAAAATATGAAGAAATACAAGTAAATTGTTTATTCAGCACATTTAAAGATTTATATCACACATGAACTTAAAGTAGGTTAATGAACTGTGCTTATAACTGAGACTTTATAAGCCATATACAAGTATCAAAGGAGAGTTATGTATTTTTGTCAAACCTGTAAGGATGAGTTTTGCACTACAAGAAGCGGTTCCAATGGCATTGGAAGCTGTGCAAGTATATTGTCCACCAAGACTCATATCAGTTTGTGAAATCTGTAAAACGGCGACTTTATTTAAATACGATATTTGCACATTGTAGCCATCTCTTATCTGTGCACCGTCTTTATACCAGGTTACTTCCATTGGTTCAGAACCATTAATGCCGCAGTCAAATGTAATTGGTAAGCCAACAGTTTCATGAATGTCTCTTAATTTTCGTGAAAATGAAGGAGGAAGTTTACGTTCTGCAAGAAAACAAATATTGTGCAGAGTTACTGACTGAATTTGAGTTTGAGCATTATCAAAGGAAATAGTGAATTCCCCCTTTTTTGATGTACTTTTGGCCCTGACAACTTTTGGTCATGGGTATATTTCTGAATTGATCAGTGGGTTCAACATGACAGACTCAATAGTTTTTTCCAACTCTATGAGTCCAGGGTCTACTAATGTGAGATACTTACTTACTTACTTACTTACTTACTTACTTACTTACTTACTTACTTACTTACTTACTTACTTACTTAATTTGACTTCTATACCACTCAATCCTGAAGGACTCAGGGCAGTTTACAACAATATAAATTATAAACAACAATAAAAAGAAATAAACAATAAAATCTAAGTTCTAAAACCCTAATTAAAACTCATAGTAGAACATCTATATCTACCTATTTCATAAGACTATCTACAGTGGTAATATATACACTATATAAATTAATATCCTTAATAAGATACAATTAGACATGCTTAAACGAAACAGGATAAAACTTTCAGTGAATTGTGGACATTGTCTTTTCTGATAACTTTAAACACGTATGATGGTAGATGACATAAAAGAAGGAAGACTTATTTTGATGACAGTGAATAAAGAGAGAAGCTACAGCCATGGGGTCGCTGTTAATAAAATGTATCAACTTGCTTGTATTGGCTACAGAAATTCTCCACTGGGAAAGAACATCTAAAAACAGACATATTTTTCCTCCCTCATGCCTTTCAACAGAGTAACAAATAGTATTTCCCAAGCTTTTAAAAGCACTCACCTTGAACAGATAGCAGTCCTGAAGACACAGCTTCCCCAACACTGTTTTCCGCTTTGCAGATATACTCCCCGCTATCATTGCTATCCACCTGGCTGAATACCAAAGTGGCCACTTGGTTTTTATAGTGCATTTTAGAAGTACTGGTGGATCTTAGTTTTGTGTCTCCTTTGTACCATGACACATTGATTTCTGGTGTTCCAGCAATTTGACACTGTAATGATGCAGAATCTCCAGTGGTCACTTGTACAGACTGCAGATTTTGGACAAAGTATGGCGGTTCTATAGAACAAAAGCACAGATTAGTCACAAAATGAGTTCGTTTCCCACAAAATAATTAACAGTTCTGTTAAAATATTCCTTGATATAAGGTACATACGTAAGATTGAGACAGCTGCCTGAGAGTTATCTTGGCCAGATTCATTTTCTATGTGGCAAGAATACAGGCCAGCATCTTCTAGTCTGCTATTAGAGATCTCCAGTATGGCAGATGTTTCTGTGGTGGTAATACTGCATTTCTCTGAATGAGTTAAATTTATACCATTTTTCCTCCAAGACACTTGAATAGGAGGGGTACCAGTATATGAGCATTCTAAAATTAATTGTTTTCCTTTCTCAACATGGAAGTCATTCAGTTTTTTCACAAATTTCGCTGGTTCTGTAAAAAATAGCACAAGATGGGGGATTTAAAGTTGTTTAAGATTGATGGTTGCCTTTTTGTTTAACCCAGAAGACAAAATAATTACAAACCTTTTATAAAGAGATGAGTTGTACAAGAGATTTTGCCAGCTTCGTTACTGACAATGCAAGTGTAGTCTCCACTTTGGACAGGGTGAACATCAAACAGCTCCAGTTCAGCAACTGATTCTTCTAGAGATATGTTGCATCTATGTCCTGGAACCAGTTCAACACTTCCCCTAAACCATTTGACCTCAAGTGGGAGGGTTCCTTTAATGATACTTGTAAACGTTACATTTGCTCCAGATAAAACTTGCGAAGGTTCGGGTTTCTTCACAAAAGATGGAGATTCTAGATATACATTAAAAAAAAAACCATTAATGATAAATGTGTGATTAAAGAACATAAAAAACAAACTTAAGATTTTTGAGTATTTATTTTATTTTAATATATATTTTAATGTCAAATTTTTACCTCTAACAATGAAATATGCATCACATTCCTCAGATCCAGCATCATTGGTTGCTATACAAGTGTAATTTCCAATATCTGACTCTTGAAGATCATTCACTTTTAAAGAACATGTGTTATCTGTAAGGGTTGCCTGATATTTTTCTCCACTTGTGATCTCCTCACCATCACGGAACCAAAAAACAGAGATCGGCGGGGATCCAATGACTTTGCATTCAAGTACACTTGATGAACCCAAGAGACCATGTGTTTCTTTCAGCGGTTTTGTGAATGAAGGTGGTATGATACGATCTGTAAGCACAAAATAAAAATTAAATTACAATATGGTGCAATATCTGCAGGAAGGGGTTAGAGGGGGCAAGTTACAAAAGCAGTATTATTATTATTATTATTATTATTTTTGTTGTTGTTATTATTATTATTTATTTATTTATTTATTTATTAATTTATTATTTAGATTTGTATGCCGCCCCTCTCCGCGAACTCGGGGCGGCTCACAACAAAGCATAAACAAATCGTACAAATCCAAATAGATTCAAATAAATTTAAATATTTAAAAAAGAAAAAGTTTAAAAAAAGAACCCCAATATACTAACAAGCACACACACAAACATACCAAACATAAATTGTACATGCCCGGGGGAGATGTTTCAGTTCCCCCATGCCTGACGGCAAAGGTGGGTTTTAAGAACTTTACGGAAGGCAGGGAGAGTAGGGGCAGTTCTAATCTCCGGGGGGAGTTGGTTCCAGAGAGTCGGGGCCGCCATAGAGAAGGCTCTTCCCCTGGGGCCCGCCAACCGACATTGTTTAGTTGACGGGACCCGGAGAAGGCCCACTCTGTGGGACCTAATCGGTCGCTGGGATTCGTGCGGCAGGAGGCGGTCTCGGAGGTATTCTGGTCCAATGCCATGAAGGGCTTTAAAGGTCATAACCAACACTTTGAATTGTGACCGGAAATTGATCGGCAACCAATGCAGACTGCGGAGTGATGGCGAAACATGGGCATACCTAGGTAAGCCCATGACTGCTCTCGCAGCTGCATTCTGCACGATCTGAAGTTTCCGAACACTTTTCAAAGGTAGCCCCATGTAGAGAGCGTTACAGTAATCGAACCTCGAGGTGATGAGGGCATGAGTGACTGTGAGCAATGAGTCCCGGTCCAGATAGGGCCGCAACTGGTGCACCAGGCGAACCTGGGCAAACGCCCCCCTCGCCACAGCTGAAAGGTGGTTTTCTAATGTGAGCTGTGGATCGAGGAGGACGCCCAAGTTGCAGACCCTCTCCGAGGGGGTCAATAGTTCCCCCCCAGGTGATGGACGGACAGATGGAATTGTCCTTGGGAGGCAGGACCCACAGCCACTCCGACTTATCCGGGTTGAGCTTGAGTCTGTTGACACCCATCCAGGCCCCAACAGCCTCCAGACACCGGCACATCACTTCCACTGCTTCGTTGACTGGACATGGGGTGGAGATGTAAAGCTGGGTATCATCAGCATACTGATGATACCTCACCCCATGCCCTCGGATGATCTCACCCAGCGGTTTCATGTAGATGTTAAATAGCAGGGGGGAGAGGACCGACCCCTGAGGCACCCCACAAGGGAGAGACCTCGGAGTCGACCTCTGACCCCCCACTAACACCGACTGCGACCGGCCGGAGAGGTAGGAGGAGAACCACTGAAGAACAGTGCCCCCCACTACCAACCCCTCCAGCCGGTGTAGAAGGATACTATGGTCGATGGTATCGAAAGCCGCTGAGAGGTCAAGGAGCACCAGGACAGAGGATAAACCCCTGTCCCGGGCCCGCCAGAGATCATCCATCAATGCGACCAAAGCAGTTTCCGTGCTGTAACCGGGTCTGAAGCCCGACTGCTGGGGACCTAGATAATCGGCTTCTTCCAAGGACCGTTGGAGCTGGAGTGCCACCACCTTCTCAACAACCTTCCCCATAAAGGGAAGGTTGGAGACTGGGCGATAGTTGTTAAGTACGGCTGGGTCCAGGGAGGGCTTCTTGAGGAGAGGGCGCACGAGCGCTTCTTTATAGAGAGTTGGAAAAACTCCCCTCCCCAAGGAAGCGTTGGTAATCTCCTGGACCCAGCTCCGTGTCACCTCCCTGCTGGCCGAGACCAACCAGGAGGGACACGGATCCAGTAAACAGGTGGTGGGACTCACAGATCCAATGGCCTTGTCCACTTCATCAGGTGTCACCAGATCAAACTCTTCCCAGACAGGTGGACAAGTACATGCCCCAGTCACCTCGACTGACTCGTTGTCAGTCGACTCTGTTTCCCAATTGGAGTCGAGGTCGGCCCGGATATTATTATTATTATTATTATTATTTTATTATTTATTAGATTTGTATGCCGCCCTTCTCCGAAAACTCGGGTTGGCTCACAGGATACAGTGTAAAAAACAAATTGTATAAAACAAATCTACATTAAAAACTACAGCTAAAACCCCAATATATTAGTCAATCAACCAATTCAATCACGCCATGCATCACATTTATTGGTCGGGGGTCTAGATCTAATTGTCCCAGGCCTGGTGACATAGGTGAGACTTAAGACTCTTGCAGAAGGCAAGGAGGGTGGGGGCAGTGCGAATCTCTGGGGGAAGCTGATTCCAGAGGGCCGGGCCCCCCACAGAGAAGGCTCTTCCCCTAGAACCCACCAAGTGACATTGTCTGGTTGATGGGACCTGGAGAAGGCCAACTCTGTGGGACCTAACCAGTTGGTGGGATTTATGCAGCAGAAGGCGGTCCTGTAAGTAATCTGGTCCGGTGCCATGTAGGGCATACCCAGGCAATGCAAACTTCGCTTTTTTAATACATGTATTTTGATATTATAAACAGGTATAAAACTGTGAAACTCATAGTGCAAAGCTGCTTGCAACACTTTGAGGAAAACAGCAGATCGTACATACATCTCAGATGATAATAATAGCAATAACATTAGCATTTAGACATATACTGCTTCACAGGGCTTTACAGCCCTCCAATCACTTAGTTTACAGAGAGTAAGCAAATTGCCTGAAAAATCTGAAAAATTTACCGACCTCGGAAGGATGGAAGGCTACTGAGCATACTGAGATTCAATCTGCCAAACTGCTGGCAGTCTGTGATCAGCAGAAGTAAGTTGCAGTACTGCACTCTAACCACTGCACTAATAATAGGGCTTTAACTCAATTTTTTGAGTAACAAATTAGCGCTTTGGGAGTTTATTTTTTTAAAGAGTGTTTTATTTCCCCCCCATACAGACATTTCACATATTTATCATCTCATAGTCATACTTCACTTCATTCTTTTATAAAATCTTTACATATTTATCTTAGCCGGGGTTTAAGATTTTTTTGCCTCTTCTTCCAAACTATTTTCACCTTACAAACCCAAGCCATCGCCACTGGGATGTCTCGCCTCCGGACTTCCGTTGCCAGCGAAGCGCCCATTTTTGTGCTGCTGGGATTCCCCTGCAGCATCACAAAAACACGGAGGTCCAGGGTTGGGTTTCCCATGGAAGGGAGCCTCAGGAGAATCCCAGCAGCACAAAAACGGGCGGTTCAGCTGGCAAAAGTTTTGGGCTTGCATGCATTAATCGCTTTTCCATTGATTCCTATGGGAAACATTGTTTTGTTTTACAAACTTTTCACCTTACAAACCTCATCCTGGAATCAATTAAGTTCGTAAGACGAGGTATCACTGTATTATTAAATATATATCTTCTTTTTTGCATTTTTCTGGTAAAAGTCCTATTAAAAAAAATCTGTCCATCATTTTCCTAACTGTATTTGTATCTTAATCCAAAATTTTCTTGCTTCTGTACACATCTACCACATATGATGATAAGAACCTGGTATTTGCTGACATTTCCATCATCATCATCATTATTATTCTGAAAATATGAATGCATTTTATTCTTCCCATACTATAAAAAAGCATGTCAATCTATTTGCAAATTGTGACCTTCCAGAGTTAATAATCTTACATTTCTCAGCAGAATTATTATTTCAACCATGTTAATGCTGCTGCTTGATAGTATGTTTTCTAATTAGATACACCACCTCTCAATCTTGCTTCCTGTAGAAGTTTCATTTTAATTCTTGCTTTCCTCCCTTTCCAAATGAATTTTATTATTGTCTTACTTCACTTTTCAGAAAAGGAACTCTCTAATTTAATGGAATTATTTGAAACAAATATAATATTCTCGGTAATGTATTCATTTTAATTATCACTATTCTACTAATTAATGGCATTTGTAAATTCTTCCATTTTTCCAAGTCTACTTCAATTTGAATTTTCACGTTTTTCTAGTTTAGTGGGGTATTTTGGGGGCATATTATGTTTACAACAGTACTGAGTGCAAACACACTCTTTCCCTTTTAGAAATGTGTTCCCAATTGTGTTACTAGTACTACATACATTAAAGGTAAAACATAACTTGAGAATGAATGAATATTTATTGCTATAACTGATCCTCTGCCAGATATTCCACAATAAGTTGATTTCTAAAGCATTTAGGAATGGTACATGGATGCCTAACATCAGAAGTCAACATATGCGAAACTTGATATGTAAATGCAGAGGAAATATAGAATTGTGTTGCCTATATTAATCGACTAACCTGAAACATGTACAGAAGCTGTAGAACGACTTTGACCAACGCTGTTTTTCACCTCAAATGTATATTCTCCACTATCTTGTAAACTTGCATTCAGAATCTTGAGCACAGATACTTTGTTGAAGAAAGTGATTTTGTACTTCTGGTCAGAAGTGAGCTCGTATCCATTCTTGAACCATCTAGTAGTAAGCTCAGGTGTTCCAGAAACAGTACACTCTAAGGTACAAGAATCTCCTGTGGTGACTGTCATTGGTTCTGGTTTCTCTACAATAGTTGCTGGCTCTGGAATGAGATGCAAATCATTGTCACATTAGGAGGCAAGATTATGTAAAACATGATGGTATACGTTGGTCTTATTGTTTAAATCTACTAACCAAGAACTGATAAGTTAGCGAAACATTCCTGACTTCCAGCATCATTTTTAATTTGACAGATGTATTTTCCCATGTTGGTTGGCTCTGCGTGCACAACTTGAAGGACTGCCACTTTATCTGTGTATGACATCCAGAGGTTGTCGCTTTCGTGGATAATTTCTCCTTTGTCTTTCAACCAAAGAACAGAAATGGGCTCAGAGCCTTCAACAGTGGCTTGTAATTCTGCTGGCTCCCCAACAATTGCACTGACATCGTGAAGTTTCTTTGTAAACCTTGGGGGCACTGAAGCAGGAGAAGAAAATATGTAAATGCGAAGTAAGAGAAAAAAAGATGTGAAAAAAAGAGAAAGACAGCAAGAAGTCATGTACAAACCTTTCAGCATCACGGAACAAGTGCAAGCATCACTCCCCACATCGTTGATGGCTTTGCAGTGATATTCACCAGTATCTGCAGCATCAGTGTTCAGAATATGTAGACTAGCGAAGTAATTCTCAGACAAAATCTTGTATTTCTTGCTAGTTCGGATTTCTCTTTTATCCTTATACCATGAAATTTGGAAGGGAGGTGTGCCTTGAAGCGCACATTCAAGATGAACATCAAATCCTTTCAATGATTCTATTGGCTGGGGTGTTTTGCGGAAAACTGGAGGAGCTGTAAAAACAGAGATTCACATTTTCATTAAATATGGAGAATGGATATTAATAAGCACCCAAAAATGTAACATTACAGTGAGATGGGAGATTGCCTGTACTTGAGATAAATTTTTCTATGCCCAGTTAAACTGATTGGCTTTGGTCTTTAATAGAAAAAAAAATAATCCTGATCATTTCCCCCCATGAATCAGAGGATTTCGTTGAGGACCACATCAAAGTTGTGTTTGATCTCGAAGGGCGGGGCATGGCCAGGGGGCATGACCACCTTGATATTACTCATAAAGGCTCTGTTTTTGGCTGAAACAGCCTCCTACAGGACTCTTCTGGTGAAAACAGAGCCAGGGATGGCTGTATGCAGCCCTCTTGAGTTCCATTTTCATTGGCAGAGGGCTGCAGGAGACCATCGCATTTGAAAAAATGGCCCTTCTGAGCTCCATTTTTGCTGGCAGAGGCACCTTGGGCTTGTCCTTCGCTGTGTCCAGGATGGGCCTGTGGGCCAGATCTAAGCTTTGATTTTGACATCCCTGCCATAAATGAAGGAGAACCAAAGGAAGAACTGGGGAAGGGGTTATGATTAATGTGAAGATAAAGAAAGATGGAGAAGCAAAGATGACTTATCATCATCATCATCATCATCATCATTATTATTATTATTATTATTATTATGTCAATACAATACAGCAAACAAGATCACTATGCTGGATTTTGTATTTCATCACCAGTCGGGTGCTTCCCAAGCACCTAGGATTATTATTATTATTATTATTATTATTATTATTATTATTATTATTATTAATTAGACTTGTATGCTGCCCTTCTCTGAAGCCTCGGGGTGGCATACAAGTCTAATAAATAAATAATTAAAAAGGCAAGAGGAAGAATAATTAACATGGTAAATTAAGGTAATAGTGATTAATTTGGGAAGAAAAACTGTTGGAAATTAATTGGTTGAAATTCCAGATGGCAAAATTAGATGTATTTTTTTCTTTTTCTTTTTTAAAAGCACATAATTGCAGTAAGTTATACCTGGGGAAAAGTGGCATATATATAAAGAATTTATGATTGGTTAAAGTGTATAATCACATATTCATTGTAATGGTACAATATTTGAAGGTATATGGATTTATGTATGGATTTAAAATAATGATAAAAACCTTTTGCAAAAAAAAAAAGAGAGAGAGAAACCAAGGAAGAACAGATGATCACCTTTCACTTTTAGGGATGTAGTGCTGCTGGCACTTCCAGCTGCATTTTGAGCTTCACAAGTGTAGTCTCCACTGTCTTCAACAGTCAGATTGTGCATTTCAATGACAGCTACAGAATCCACAAAAGACATGCTGTATTTGTCACTGGGATGAATTTGAGTTTCACCCTTGTACCATGCAATGTGAATTTCTGGCGATCCACCTATTTTGCATTCATGTCTAGTTGAATCATGTTCTTTCACAACTCTAGAAGAATCCAACTTCCTAATAAATCTTGGTGGCTCTGTTAAAAAAAATGGTGGGGGGTGTGTGAGGTATTCATCAGGCAATGTTTAAACAATGCTGTTTACATTAAATCTGCAAAATCTCTAGTCGCCGTGGTATATCAGCAGAAAAGGCCAATGTATTCTCTTTAAGTTAAATTCTGCTATACTTCTACTTCAAACGCTTCTTACTACTTATAAAACATACATTTTAAATCTCATTTATAAGTGCAATAAATGCTCAGTTTCTTCCTTGATATTGCAGATTTTAATAGCTTAACTATACTTCTGTGGAAAGTAAAGCTGCCCAGAATTATGTTCACATAAAAGTAAGATACTCTATTCATATGTTGAAGGATAACCAGCTTCTTTATCACCTAGCATATTTTCATCTGTTAAGTTTAGAAAGTCTTCTAAGCATAAATACAAAACATAAAGTACCAGCTTTCTTATGAAAATCACTTCTCTCCATAAATTTACCAGCTGCTGCTTTAAAACGAGGAGCTTATCTACATTAGCATAATTCCCATTTCATTTTTTTTAAAAAGGACCAACAAAAATGTAGCAAGGGCATATGCATAAGTATAATATAAGTGTTATGATTTATACTTTTTAGAAATTTACCTTTGAAGCTCAGCTGAGCACCACAAGAATCCTTCCCAGCACTGTTGCTTGCTGAGCAAGTATAAAGTCCAGCATCACCTTTACCTACTTTAAGAACAGTCAATGTGGCTGTGTTTTCTACCAATGTAATCTTATAATTATCACTAGGACGGATCTCTCGGTTATCTTTTGCCCAGGTGATTTTCATTGGCATAGAACCTGTGATATGACACTTGAAAGAACCACTTCCCCCAAGAGCAACATCAACAGGCAAAGGCTTCACGTCAAAGGAAGGTGGTATCATATGTTCTAAAGGGAGCAAAAAAAAAAAAAAGAAAAAAGGAAATTATATCTGCCTTTTGTTCCTTTTTCTTAAAAACAAACTACAATCCCCTGCTGCATGACACTGTGATCTAATTGTATTCTTTAATGCGGCATCACTGAATGCGCCAAGCCTGAATTGAACAAATAACACACCTGAGAGCTGGAGTTTGGCACTGGAGGAAGCCGTTCCAAGACCATTTTGAGCTGTGCAAGTGTACTGGCCAGAGTGAGCCATCTCTGTTTGTAAGATCTGAAGAGTTGCTACATTACTTAAGAAGGTTGCTTGGATGTTAGTATCGTCCCTCAAGAGCATCCCCTCCTTATACCAAGACACTTGAAGAGGTTCAGAGCCAATGATACGACAATCAAAAGCAACAGGAGACCCAATCATTTCTTGTACATCTTTTAGCTTCTTTGTAAACGAAGGTGGAAGTTTACGGTCTGCAAATTGAAATGGCAACATATACTATATGATTCTAAAACACAATAACATTTTAGGCACATCCTACTAGAGACACAATACTTCAATATTCTTTCTGGAGATGATGGAATGTAGTCTGACTTCCCAGAAAGGAATGGCAGCATTCCAAAAGACCAAGAGACAGCAAAGTTAGATAGTTGGATTGGGAGAAAGAAGATTAAGAAGGCTCCTCCCTAGAAATTCCCAGAGTATATCCTTAGTTATGCAAGCGGTTGCCTTAGCTCGACAAAAATTTTGGTTTCAATAAAAAACTTCAATAAAAGAAGTTGCTTTGAAATAAGAAGTTGCTTTGAAATAACTCTGCATGTCTTTCTTTGTTTTTGGAGCTTGACACCCAATTCATATATGCAAGCATTTGCACATTCACAGAAGCCAAGAGAACATTCCGAGGAAGAGGAGTTTGTGCACCTTTCTGTATTCCAACTAGATGACCTGCTGTGACTTATGCAATGTGTTCATGCTGAAATTGTGAGGCATGGACACAGTTGAAAAAATTGCATAAATCTTCTAGTTCACCGAACATTTAATCCCGCTGCCTATGTGCATGCCAGGATAGCTGAAAAATGCAGCTTTCTTCCTGTATTTGACACATGAGTGGATTTTTTTTAAAAAGTACATTGCACAAAAATATTTGAACCAACAGAGGTAGTGAATTATCACCTTTGACAGCTAGCACGGCTGTTGAAGTAGCAAGCCCAGCGCTGTTCTCTATTTTGCAGACATATTCGCCAATGTCAGCACTCTCCACCTGGCTGAAAGTAAGTGTTGCTATATTGTTCTTGAAGTGCATTTTGTAAGCCTGAGTAGATCTTAGTTTGGTATCTCCTTTGTACCATGAGACTTTGATTTCTGGAGTTCCAGCTACTTGGCATCGTAAAGACAAAGGCTCTCCGATGGTCACCTCCACCCTTTCCAATTCTTTAACAAAGTAAGGTGGCTCTGAAGCAGAAATTAACACCATAGTAAGTACCCAGGTAGTTAAGGTATGCCATAAAATTAATATAAGAGTAGTTACTGAAGTCAACAACGCACCTAAGATTGATACCAAGGAATGGCATACATCCTCCCCAGCATCATTTGCAACTTCACATGTGTATTCTCCTTCATCTTCTCTGCTACTACTCAGGATTTCCAGGATGCCTGATTTTTCTGTTGTTGTTATATTACATTTTGGAGACTGTGTGAGTTTTGAGCCATTTTTCTTCCATATCACCAAAAGTGGAGGGGTTCCACTGAATGAGCTTTCTAGAATAATGGAGTTCCCATGCTCCACGCTGAAATCACTCAATTTCTTCACAAATACAGCTGGTTCTAAGAGAGTTTATAAGAATGGGTGACATCAAAAAACTGTAACACACATATGTGAATGTGCGGGCGTACGTATTTAAACGTATGCCTGCTGCAATAGCTATGGAGAGTAGCATTTAAACAAAAAAGATGTGCTGTACAAGAACAGCTGCCAGCATAATTAGTAACAAGACAGGTGTAACATTAGTAACAAGACAGCTGGTTCTAAGAGAGTTTGTAAGAATGGGTCACATCAAAAAACTGTAACACACATATGTGAATGTGCAGGTATACATATTTAAACGTATGCCTACTGCAATAGCTATGGAGAGTAGCATTTAAACAAACCTTTCACAAAAAGATGTGTTGTACAAGAACAGCTGCCAGCATCATTAGTAACAAGACAGGTGTAATCTCCAGTCTGGAGAGGTCCTACTTCGAACAATTCCAGTTCTGCAGTTGAATCTGTCAAGAGGGTGTTGCATGTTTTCCCAGGCACAAGTTCCCTGCTTCCTTTGAACCAGTTCACTTTGAATGGAGGAGTTCCTCTGATCAGGCTCCTAAACGTCACACTCTTCCCTGGTAAAACCTCCAGAGGATCTGGTGTCTTTGCAAATGAAGGCGGTTCTAGGTTCACATAATGTTAAAAGAGTTAGTAGCTATGCCAAGTAGGTGGAATATGGATAAAGTAAAGATGCAAAGAGTACAAGAGAAATATATAGAAGAAATGGTCAGAGCCAGTGGCTTGCCTTTCCTTTACTGACCTTGTACCGTCAAAAAGGTGCTACATTCGTCAGAACCAGCTACGTTGGCAGCAGTGCAGGTATAGGGACCTGTGTCGGTGGTATCGAGGGCATTCACCTTCAAGGTACAGACATTATCTGAAAAGCTGGTTTCATATTTATCCCCACTGAAAATCTCATCGCTTCCATAAAACCAAGCCACCGTCATAGGTAGCGATCCAGCCACTTTGCACTCAAGAACAATGGAAGAACCCAGCACACCAAAGGTTTCTTTCAATCTTCTTATGAAAGAAGGTCGGATAAGGTGTTCTGTTTGGGTAAAGTCACCAAAAGACATGTTTTAAGAGAAGAAAGACGTAACTAGAAGAAAGAAGAAGAAGAAACATGAGCAAAGAAGATGGCGACTGAAAAATTGGAGCTTTGTCTAACCTGTAACATCCACGGAGGAAGTGCAGCTGCTTTTCCCCACTTCATTTTGCACTTCAAAAGTGTAAAGCCCTCGGTCATCCATGTCTGCAGAGAGGACTTTAAGTGTGGCTACTTTATTGGAAAAGATAATCTGGTGTTTGCGGCTGTTGGCCAGCTGTCTTCCATCCTTAAACCATTTGGTGATTAGCTCTGGAGTCCCACCCACGGTGCACTCCAAAGTAAAAGTACTGCCAGCTGTAACTATCATTGGTTCAGACTTTTCTAGGATCACAGCCGGTTCTGGAGGAAGGGAAACAATCAGTTACAAAAATTGAGACTGGTAGAATAGCTTTCTGCCATGACAAAGAGAGTCAAGATTTATTCTTCAGAAGGGGATGAAGCCCATACCAACCTAGAACTTTCAAGTATCCAGCACATTCTCGCATCCCAGCATCATTTTTAATCTGGCAGATATATTTCCCACCACTGGCAGCTTCAGCATTTGCAATCTGAAGGGTTGCAATGTTGTCTGAAAATGAAATCTGGAGGTTTTCACTCTCTCTGATTATTTCCCCTTTGTCCTTCAGCCACAAAACAGAAATGGGCTGGGAACCTTCCACTACAGCTCGTAAAGCAGTGGGGTCCCCTGTGTAGGTGAAGGTGTCGCTCAGTTTCTTAACAAAACGTGGTGGTTCTTTGAGAAAAGATAACGATTCGTGGTAAAGAGAGAGAGAAAGAAAAAGAAAACTTTACATCAGCAAGAAAGAAACTCTGAAAAAATAATTTTCTCCAAACAATTCAATTCAATTTATTAGATTTGTATGCCACCCTTCTCCGAAAACTCGGGGCGGCATACAACAATTTGAATAAATACTAACCTTTGAACTTGACAGTGCAAGCACAAATGTCACCTCCCACCTCATTGGAGGCTTTGCACTGATATTCTCCTGTGTCACTAGCTTCAAGGTTGAGGATGTGAACACTGGCACTAAAGTTCTTCACTGTAACTTTGAACTTCTTGCTGCTTCTAATCTGCTTTCTGTCTTTGAACCAGACAACTTCAAACGGTGGTGTGCCTGCAAGTTCGCACTGAAGGATAACATCAGTGCCCTTAAGAGTGTCTACAGGGCTAGGCTTCTTGCTAAAAACAGGAGGCTCTATAATGAAAGAGTTATGAGAATACATTATTCATCTTCTGGAAGAGGCTTCTTGAAGACAGAGCAGATAATCCAGAAACAGAAGAGATATGTTACATAAGAACTCTCCTAGTTTTAAAAAAATGCTGTATATATCCCACTTCACTTTGAAGATGTTTCTAAATACAAACCTGTAAAGTCCTGTTTGGAAACTCTGCCATCCCCTGCAAATTCTTTTTGCATGGGGAACTAAATATTCCAAATGAACAGTAGTTCATAAGGTTGGGTGCATGCCCACGCATATCCTTTAATTGTGATGCATGACCTGACTATAGTCAGATCTCCTATTCTCAATTTCCATTGTCTGAATCACATATGCCCAGGAATATAGCCTTACAGACTTCCTTCCTATCTCCACGAGATGTAATTTAAAACCAAAACAAACAAAGGAATTTTTTCCTTCTCTCGAACTATAATTGTTGTTAACATTTAAGTTGTTGTCTAACTATAGAATGTTGCTAAGAGGTGACAGTAAACAGCATGCAGGTTTATTAGTGGGCAGAGATAACCAAAAGGCAGCCTTCCTACTCATGCCATTCATATGTTATATTCTCTCCCACTCTTTCATTCAGCCACCTGTCAATTTCTTAAATGCTCATTAAATATAACCTGACCAAAGCGCAGGTTTTTTTCCTCCCTGACAGAACCTGAATATTAATAAGAAGTAGATCGGACCTCCTTCTATTACTCCATGCTACTTCGTTTGACAATGACATACAAAGCTAGAGGTTTGTACTCTTGATCTAACATGAGTATTTGGTTTGGCACATCAACACCGTCAATGCACAACATAAAGATTGAGTTATCCTACAATCTCTAACTCATCCTTCTCCAACCAAGTGCCCTGCAAATTTGTTGGAGTCCAATTTCCAGAATTTCCAACCAGCTGCTAAAGAAATTACATGTAAAAGGTGAATTAAAGCATTTAGAGCACAAAAGTATGGAGAATAAAGTACAGAGGATGCAAGATTTGGAAATAGTAGCTGCTAACCTTTTACTGTCACTACTGTACTGCAGCTCACAGTGCCAGCAGAATTAAGAGCTTCACAGATGTAATCACCACTGTCTTCAAGAGTAGCACCAACAATGATGAGGACCGCTGTAGCGTCACTGAAGGTCATATGGTATTTTTCACTGCCATGGAGTTCTTGGTCATTCTTATACCAAGCAACTTTGATTTCTGGGGAGCCACTGATTTTACAGTCAAGTTGACATGAGTCACCCTGCTTCACCATTCTTGAGGCTTCAAGCTTCTTTACAAATTTAGGAGGTTCTAAGAAGTCAGATGGAAAGTAACATTTAATTACATTGTGCTTTATGCTTTGAATAAGAATCATTGGTAAGTTCCGTAATATTAAAGAAAGAAAAAAGTTGAGGTGTTAAGAGTACAAGAGCTGAGACAGAAACTCCATACCCGGCAAAGGTACTTAGACATAAGTAGAAATTTATTAGGTTTACTACCAGCTGTGATTGCACATTGACCCACAGTTAGCTTAACCATATTTCTTTATTGGCATGACATACTAAACCATTAACTATGTAATACAGTAAACTGAAATGTTTATGGCTAATTTGTGGGTCAGTGTGTTTTGCAATTGCAGTTTAAAGTTTTTATATTTCTGTAACTTTGTAATTATTGTTTTACTACTAGTCTGTTCATATAACCAATTTTTCACTCGTTTTTATTAATTTGTTATATGTTTGTCTGCTAGTAATTATATCCAAAAATATATGAATTTTTTTTGTTTTGGAAACTGAAAAATGCAGGCATTCTTAGACTAACAATTGCTGAACTGAATAGCAAAGCCAAAAAAATGATATACTAATACTTCTCTACCCTCCTTTTCCTGCTGGTCAGAACTCAAAAGCTGAAGCTCCCTACAATTACCCTTAAATCTGTGTAGAGAAGATGGAAGAATAGCGAGTAGCTGGACCATTCTGTTTTATAGATCTCCAATCAGAGATTAAGATTGAAATTAATCTTTCACAGAATATATATGAAGAAATAAGTGTGAAAAGAGATTATAAGATACCCTGCTTTTATTTTTGTTTGAATACCATCCATTCAGTTTTGATATTCAGTTGTTAGAAATAAAGAAGAGTTAGGGGAAACCCCTCCCCCAAGAATTCCCACTTCTGAATTAAAAAAAAAGTTTTGTTGATCAAGCCTGTTAAAATTCCAATACCTTTGACATTAAGCTGGGCTGAGCAAAAGTCTTTGCCAACTTGATTGCTAGCCTGGCAGGTATACTGTCCGGAATCTCCTTTGCCTACTCTCATAATTCTTAAGTGAGCGGTATTTTCTACAAATGTAATTGCATAATTTCCTCCTGTCCGGATCTCACGGCCATCTTTTGCCCAGATAACATGTATAGGGTGGGTTCCAGTCAGGTGGCATTCAAAGTCAACACTTTGTCCCACAGGAACATCTCTGGATTCAGGTGTGATATCAAACAAGGGAGCTTGTTTGGTTTCTGAAGATTAAAAGGAAGAAGAGATCGTTGTTGTTTCCTTTTGAGCCCTTACGAAGTAACTCTTGCAAGATTGCTTTTGAAATCAGAAAGAATACAGGACAAAGTGAAACAAACCTGAAACGGCGAACCTAGCATTAGAAGTAGCAGTCCCTACAGAGTTGGTAGCTGTGCAAGAATACTGCCCAGAGTGAGCCATGTCAGTTTGCAAAAGATGAAGGGTCGCCACATTATCAATGTAAGAGGTTTGCACATTGAAGTCATCTCTTAAAGGTACACCATCTTTATACCAAGTGACACTAATAGGTTCAGACCCTTTTAGGCGGCAAATAAATTTAACTGGGAAACCAATAGTTTGCTCTGTATCCTTTAATTTCCTTACAAAAGAAGGTGGACGTTTTCGTTCTGTAAAACAACAAGCATGCAGTTAAGAGGGGCAGGCGAAGTCCTTTGTCAGAGAATGAAAGACTGATAAATCGGCATTTTTAAGCAATTTGGAATGAATTTATCACCTTGAACTGTCAAGAGAGCATTTGAAGAGGCAGATCCAACACTGTTTTCAGCTTTGCAAATGTATTCCCCACTGTCACTGATATCTACTTTGTTGAAGATCAACGTGGCAACATTGTCTTTGAAATACATCTTATGCTCAGGAGTGGATCTTAATATAGTATCTCCTTTGTACCAAGATATTGTGATTTCTGGAGTTCCAGAAACTTGACATTGTAAAGTTGTGTAATCTGCAACTGATACTTCAAGAGGTTCCAGGTGTGTAATGAAAGAAGGAGGTTCTGAGAACACAAATATTCAATATCAGCATTAAGATAATCATATCTTGGAACTACATTAAGGAATAATAAAGAGGATTATAATGTCACAGAGACACACCTAAAGTCGATACCAATGCTTCACAAATATCTTCTCCAGCCTCATTTTCCACTGTACAGGTATATTCCCCTTGGTCATCCTTTGTACTATTAAGTATTTCCAGAATGCAAGATTTTTCTGTTGTGGTAATGCTGCACTTATGAGATTGGCTTAAAACGACTCCATTCTTCTTCCAGGTGACTGAAATTGGGAGGCTACCTGTGTACCTGCTCTCTAAAATTATAGATTTTCCTGGTTCCACACTGTGGTCACTCAGTTTCTTCACAAAAACGGCTGGCTCTGGAGAGCAAAAAGAACTCCATTGTTAAACAAAATGTTGTATAAACATTTAAAAATCTCAGAGAAAACAATTGTTTTCTAAATTTACCAACCTTTAACAAAAAGGTGTGTTGCGCAAGAGGCTTTGCCTGCTTCGTTGCTTACAATACAAGTATACTCTCCACTCTGTGATGGTTCCACATCGAATAGCTCTAGATCTATGACTGAATCTTCCAAATAGATGTTACATTTATCATTCGGCACCAGTTCAGTGACTCCTCTAAACCAGTTCACTTTAAATGGTGGAGTTCCTCTGGCAGTAGCTGAAAATGTAGCACTTCTGCCTGGTAAAATGTGCACAGATTCTGGTTCTTTCACAAAAGAGGGTGGTTCTAAATTTGTATTAAAGAAAACAAGAGATTAGTTGATTAGTAAATAAGCAAGCTTAAAATGAACACGTCTCTCCTGTTGCAGAAGAAAAATGTGTTAAGGATTAAGCATTAAACGGTTTCAATGAAGAGCTAACCAGACACTAACCTTGCACAGTTAAAACAGCCCTGGTCTCATTGGAACCTGCTACATTAGCAGCTTTGCACACATAAGTCCCTGTGTCAGATAAGTTCAGTGAAGCGATTTGCAAAGTGCAAACATTGTCAGAAAAGGTGATCTGATGCTTTTGATCACTAGTGAGCTTATGGCCATCATGAAACCAAGCAACGGTAATTGGTAGAGATCCCGCCACTTTGCATTCAAGAACCACATAAGAAGCCAGCACACCGTGACTTGCTTTTAGCTTTCTGGTAAAAGTGGGTGGAATGATCCGATCTGTTAAGAGGAACAAAGCAAAACAATGATTCTCCAGGAAAAAATTGGTATCATTTCTCTCATTAAAAATGTTATGGGAAGAAGCCATGCAACCAACCTAGAACATCAACTGAAGCAGTGCAGCTACTTTTGCCCACGTTGTTCTGGACCTCAAAGGTATATAAGCCACTGTCTTCACTTTCCGAATCAATAATTTTAAGAGTAGATGTGTTTTTGTAGAAGACAATTCTGTACTTGTCACTGCTTATCAGTTCTTTTCCATCCTTAAACCAGCCTACGGAAAGCTCAGGTGTTCCGCTCACTTTGCATTGTAAGGTGCAGACATCTCCTACGGTAACATTCATTGGCTCAGCCTTTTCTACAATGATAGCAGGCTCTGCAAAAAGACATAGCAAGACCCAACTGTAAATCTCTTTTGTTTCATCGGACACATAGAAGGCTTTGCTCAAACATGCTTTTTTGTTTTTGTTTCCCTTTTTACTTTAGAATTATTATTTACTGTGTTAAAATGTATTGGTGGCTCAATTCTGGTGAAATGAGGATAACTCTATGAATGGCTTTCCTGCTCTGGAATACACACACCGAATCAAAACTTCCAATACAATAATACCTTGTCTTACAAACTTAATTGGTTCCGGGACAGGTTCATAAGGTGAAAAGTTCGTAAGATGAAACAATGTTTCCCATAGGAATCAATGGAAAAGCCAATAATGCGTGCAAGCCCATTAGGAAAATCCAAAACATTAAGGCTTTAAAAAAAAAAGTGGGGGAGGGCAGACTAAGCTGAGTCGAAAGGAGTGGGGAGAGGGACAGCGAGAGGTGGCAAGAGGTGGCAGTCCCAACGAAGCAAGGCAAAAAGAGCCTCTCTTGAGCTCCATGGGTCTTTCCCTCCTGTTTTTGCCCACCCCGTTCTGCTCATTTTCCCCACACCTTTCTCCTCTCTTGAGCTCTATGGGTCCCTCCCGTTTTTACCCACCACGTCCTGGTCATTTTCCTCACACCTTTCTCCTCTCTTGAGGTCCATGAGTCCCTCCCATTTTTGCCCACCCCGTTCTGCTCATTTCCCCCACACCTTTCTCCTCTTGAGCTCCATGGGTCCCTCCTGTTTTTGCCCACCCTGTCCTGCTCATTTCCCCCACACCTTTCTCCTCTCTTGAGCTCCATGGGTCCCTCCCATTTTTGCCCACCCCGTTCTGCTCATTTTCCCCACACCTTTCTCCTCTCTTGAGCTCCATGAGTCTTTTCCCCATGCAGTTTGGAAGGGGAGAGTTTGTTGCTGGGATTCAAAGCAGTGCTGGCAAAAATGAAGGGAATCGAGGAGCCTCAGGGAAATCCTGGTGGCTGCTCGGGTTCATAAGGTGAAAATAGTTCGGAATAAGAGGCAAAAAAAATCTTAAACACTGGGTTCATATCATGAAAAGTTCGGATGAAGAGGGGTTCATAAGACGAGGTATCACTGTATTATGTTTAGGAAGAAAAACTATATCTGTCAATGGAATCTGCATAAGCATATTAAGGCATCAAAATATTCGAATTCAGTAATTAATATGCCTTGAATGCAGTAACATTCATTGGTACAGTTTCACTCTGTCATAACCAGAGCAGGATCCCCCATGTTGCTTTTCTGAGCTAAAGTTATGATGATGTCCTAGGTCAAACTGATTTTTGTAACACAATTAAATGCTATCGAAAGGTCAGTTAAAATGCCCCAAGGAGCTCTGTTCTTTTCTCTTTGTGTCTTGGCATGTCTAAGTTTGTAAGTACATTTACTCTGATGTAATCATAAGCCAATCTACCCCTTCCTCCCCTTTCTCAGTTGTTTCTATACACTGATTATTGATTGTACAATTTTGGGGGAGAGGCAGTTGCTTCCAATTCTATGTGCCTTGCACATTAATAATTATAAACATAAATATTATCGCAATTTTAAAATTATCAAGGCTCTGATATTTGGTCTACTCAGCTCTAAAAATAGGTCTTTTTAAAGAGACAAATCTCTGTGATTACCAACCTAAGACTGTTAAAGTAGCCATACATTCACGGGTTCCAGCATCATTGCTGACTTGACAGATATACTTCCCAGCGCTTGACGGCTCTGCTTTGGCAAGTTGTAAAGTAGCAATGTTGTCCATGTAGGTTATTGCAGTGTTTTCACTTTCTCGGATGACATCTTCCTTGTCCTTGAGCCAAAGAACTGAAATAGGTTGAGAGCCTTCTACGGTTGCTTGTAACTCTACTGGTTCACCCACCACAACAGTTAGGCTATTTATTTTGGTGACAAATTTTGGTGGTTCTGAAAAGAAAAGAGGCAATGAGCAGGATCCAAACACTTGGCTAATCTTATACAGAAGAAGGCATATGTCAAGAAGAGACAATTACCTTTCAGGTTTACAGTACAAATGCAAGCATCACTTCCCACATCATTCTTAGCTTTACACTGATATTCACCAATGTCAGAAGTTTCAATATTAAGAATATGGATATTGGCAAGGTAGTTTTTGGATGTGATCTTGTATTTTTTACTGCTGCGGATTTGTCTCTTGTCCTTGTACCATGTGATATCAAATGGTGGAGTTCCAGAAATTTCACACTCAAGGCGAACTTCAGTACCTTTGAGCGTATCTATTGGAGATGGTGTTCTGCTAAATACGGGAGGTTCTAGGAAGAAGAAAGAAGGAGGTTCCAATTTTTAAAAGATAATTATGGGAAAGTTAGTCTTGTAACTCCTATGTAATTAAAACCAGAGCAGTGAGAAATCTGTATCTATTATGGCACATGTTTGTTGGATGTGAATTTATCAAAGTTAGCAATCAGCTTAAGATTGACATCTCAATGACAATGCCAAATCAAAAAGGCAAAAGAATTCAGGAGATGGATATTTTATGAAGAAAACTCCAGACCTCCTCTGATATGCCAAAGGTTTGATGATAATCACCATCTTTACAACCACTACAACTATCTGTTCTTCTTTCTGGTGGCCATTTACTACTGGGTATGATCCAATTATGATATAAGATAAAATAATGTTGTCATTTTTGACTGTGAACTCACTGGCCCACATTAAATACACACACACACACACACACACACACACTATTGTTGTTATTGTTGCTGTTATTATTATTATTGTTGTTGTTGTTGTTGTTGTTGTTGTTATTATTATTATTATTATTATTATTATTATTATTATTATTATTAAATTTGTATGCCACCCCTCTCTGAAGATTCAGGGTGGCTCACAGCATATAATATAAAACAGTAAATCTAATTAATTAAAAACTACATAAGCTAAAACCCGGATATATTAAATATCAATCAAACAAATTCAAATCACAGCCATACATCACATTTATTGGCCAGGGGGCCAATATCTAACTACTAATACAGACACACACCACACACACACACCCTTATGAACATAGACATAGACTAAAGAGAAGGCAGAAAAGCCCTTGCTAACCTTTTACTAGAAGCTTTGTGCTGCAACTGGCCCGGCCAGCAGGATTCTGTGCTTCACATATGTAATCTCCACTATCTTCAGTGTTAAGATGGCTCATTTCAAGAATAGCAATAGAATCTAGGAATGACATTTGGACATTTGGACTAGCATGGAGCTCAGTATCGTTTCTGTACCATACCACTCTGATTTCGGGAGAACCAGTGATTTTACACTCAAGTCGCGTGGAGTCGCCATGTTTCACGACGTTGGATGGGTCGAGCCTCTTAGCAAACTTTGGAGGTTCTAAGAAGAAAGAGTAAACATTGAAAGTGGATCAATAGCAAGGAAAGAGATCCTCCCTCTATTTACCATATACAGTAAAAGAGAAAGAAAGAAAATTTATGCTGTGTGTAGCAGCAGAGAAAAGAGAACTACAATTGTTTTGTGTATTTTACAATGCACAATGGAATGCAATTTAAAAAACCTTCATCAAAAGGAAACCTAAGAGAGGTATGAAAGAAGAAATACAGAAGTCATTAGCACACCTGTTATAATCAGTGTGGTTGTACAAGAATCGCTGCCGACATCATTGGATACTTGACAAGAATAATTCCCACTTTTTAAGCCATCTACCGAATAAAGATTTAAGAAACCAGTTGATCCTTCAATCCCAAATACACAGTTAGGTCCAGGTGCAAGCTCTAAATCTTCTTTAAACCACTTTATTTTAAAAGGCGGTGTTCCCTTTAAAAGAGCTTTAAATTCCACAGTGGAGTCAGGAATGGCTTCTTGGCTTTCTGGTTTTGCCAGGAAACTTGGTGGTTCTAAATGTTTCAAGAGATAACAGAATGGATTAAGTGTCGGCACAAGAAATGTAGACCAAAAGGCAGCATCACAAAAGAAAGAAAAAAGAAGACCGTAAGAAGTTAAATTCTAAAGCTAGAAAACACGAAACAGCATTTTTAACTAGGTTAAAAGACTGCTGTAAAATTGAAACTGGACAAGATTTGGATTTTATACAGAATTGAGAAAGAAGATAGGAATTCAAACCTTTCACTGCTAAGATGGCACTACACGAGTCACTTCCTGCAATGTTAGTCACACCGCAAGTGTAATTTGAGGAATCGGTCAACTCTAGGTTATTGATCTCTAGTGATACTGTATTCTCGTGGCACAAACTTCTGTATTTTGCCCCATCCGATATCTCTTTTCCATCTTTATACCATTTTGCTGTAATTGGAAGTGATCCAGAAACTTTGCATTCCATATGAATAGATGATCCAAGAATCTTACTCATTTTTGATAATTTTTTGGTAAATGAGGGTGGAATTGCTTGATCTGCCCAGAGGGAGAGGATAAAGACAAATAGTTACTCATTCCTCATTTGTGGGCTTCTCTGTGAAAATATTTAGAAAATTTAAATGATATGCTAATTGGAGAAAAGGAAAATACAAACCTAATACAGTGACAACGGCCTCACAAGAATGGCTTCCATAGTCATTCTCAACTTTAAAAGTGTAGACACCACTGTCTTCTTTCACTACAGATTCCATTCTGAAACTGGCCACATTATTGTCAAGGCTCATGGTGTAAAATCTACTGGGCATAAGCTGTTTCCCATCTTTAAACCATTTGACTTGAAGTTCTGGGGTTCCTGACACGGTACATTCCAGAGTCACTGGATCTCTTTCAGTCACTTTAACTGATTTTGCCTTTTCTATGATCTGAGCAGGTTCTGAAGTAAGAAGTAAAACAAAAAATGTGTTGAAGTCATCCTATGCACAGTAGGCAGAAGATGAGAATTCACATTTGAAGTAGAAATTTTAAAAAAACTTCACACACCTTGTGCTAACAGTAAAGCAAAGCACTTCTCAACTCCTGCTTCATTCTTTGCCTGGCAGGTGTATCTCCCACTGTGACTAAGGTCAACCTTCTTGACCTTCAGTTTTGCAATATTTTGCTCAAATGTAATGTGGAAATTCTCATCATTTTCAAGGATTTTCTCATCTTTTATCCAAGATACCAATAGTGGTTGGGAACCAGCCACAACACATTGAAATGTGGCAGATTCTTTCAGAACAGCGTAGATATTTTCTATCTTCTTAGTGAATGAAGGAGGTTCTGTGGTTTTAAAGAGAAACCAAGAGAAGGTTTAAAATTGTGTTGAAGAAGTGGAAATAAAAAAACCCCCACCAAAAATCTTTTATAGACGTTTCCTCCTGTACTGCCACAGGTAAACTAACCTTTCAGGCTGACTTTTGTGCTACATGAACAGCTTCCTCCTTCATTT
This sequence comes from Erythrolamprus reginae, assembly GCF_031021105.1. NCBI lineage: Eukaryota > Metazoa > Chordata > Lepidosauria > Squamata > Dipsadidae > Erythrolamprus > Erythrolamprus reginae. The sequence goes on from NC_091950.1 coordinate 195,002,542, forward strand.
GATATAACACACTGGTATTCACCAGCATCTTGGGAATCACAGTTCATTGTTTGAAGGGCAAATATAAATTGTTTATCAATCATGGTATATTTTTTGCTGCTTCGAATCTCAGTGTTGTTCTTTAGCCAGATTACATCAAAGGGTGGGGTGCCCGTGACTTCGCATTCTAATACAGCATCGTAACTTTTTACCACCTCCACAGGCTTCAGCTCCCTTACAAATGTGGGAGGTTCTGAATTGAAAGAAGAAAAGAAAACCCTCTCAGGGTGGGGGAAGAAAGGAAACCCAACAACGCAGGTTGACGAAGCCAGAAAAGATGACTAACCTTTCACTTTCAGTTCAGTGCTGCAGCTCTTGCTACCTGCATCATTGCGAGCTTCACATATATAACTCCCACTATCCTCCACCATGGCATTGATGATCTTAATAGTGGCAAGGTTGTCCACAAAGGAAATTTCATATTTATCAGAGTCGAATACTTCATTCCCATCAAAATACCAAGCCACATGGATTTTCGGTGTGCCGGCTACCTGGCATTCAAATGTGGTCGACTGCCCTTTCCTCAAAACTACTACAGGGCTAGGCTTCTGTATAAATCTGGGTGGTTCTAAAATTTGGAGGGGAAAAATGCATTCAGAAAGAATATACTGAAAAATTGGCATTTTTAAGAATGAAGAAGGACATGACAATATCTGTGCATCGCTTCCTTGCATATGATAACTCTACGTAAGATGCAATTAATAACTGCAGAAGAAAGAAAATGCACACCTTTCACAAAGAGGGTTGCTTTGCAGGTAGTTGACCCGACATCATTGCTGATTTGACAGATATAATTTCCCGAGTCAGATAGCTTGGCTGAAAATAACTCTAATACACTTGAAGTATCATCTTTATACACAGAGCGAGAGGCTCCCGAAAGAAGTTCTTTGCTATCTTTGATCCATTTGATCTGTAAGGGAGGTGTGCCGCTCACAAGAGTTTTGAGTTGGACTCTGGCAGCGGGTATAACATCTTGCGACTGTGGTTTCTCGATGAAATTTGGGGGTTCTACAAAAAGTGAGAAGAAAAATGCCCCCAAAGGTCATCAATGATACAAGAAGGAAGAAGATTCATTCAGATTTAAAGAAAAATATGATTTGCCAACAAGAAAAAGCCATCCAAACCTTTAACAGTTAAATATGCACTGCATTGATTTTGTCCTGCTTCATTTGTTGCTTCACAAGTGTAAGATCCACTGTCTGAACCTTCCAGCTGATTGATCTCCAAGAATGCTGTATTGTCGTGGAAAGAATATTTGTGCTTTTCACTAGCACTTATCTCTTGGCCATCCTTATACCACTGGATGCTTATTGGATGGGACCCAGATACAATACATTCAAGGTGAACAAAAGACCCCTTAATACTGTCCATTTTCTTTAGTTTTTTGGTGAATTTAGGTGGTATGATCAGATCTATCAAAGACAGACCAAGAGAAGGAAATTAGATCAAACTGTTTGCCTTGCAGGCCCCATCCCCCCAAATAGAAGTTCTATGAAAAGAAAAATATATTGTACACACCTAAGACATTGATGCTAGCTTTACAGCTGCTGCTCCCAACATCATTTGAAACCTCAAAAGTGTATTCACCACTATCTTTCTTTTCTGTAGAAACAATCTTTAACATGGAAACTGTATCAGTAACAGTGATCTTGTATTTAGGGCCAAAGGTCAGTTCCTTCCCACCTCTCAACCATTTGACACTAATGTCTTTTGTTCCTGAAAATTTACACTGCAAAGTAGCTGGGTCGCCTTCTGTGACATCAATGGAAACGGCTTTATCAATGATTGTGGCAGGTTCTGTAATACATACAGGAATAAATATGAGCTGTAATGTTGACTAAAGATAATGTTAAGTATCCTAGAACTGAAAGCAGGCTACACAGACCTTTTACAGTTAGCAAAGCAGAACATCTTTGGATGCCGGCTTCATTTTTCGCCTGACAAAAATATTTCCCATCATGCTTCACTTCAATGGCTCTGATCATGAGAGTCGCCACATTATTCAGAAAAGTCATTTTTGTGTTGTCGTCTTCAATAATGTCATCGTTGTCTTTCAGCCACGAAATTGTTATTGGCATGGAGCCTTTAACAGTGGCCTGAAACACTATGGTGCCTCCACGGAGAGAGCTAATGTTCTCAATCCTCTTCACAAATTGTGGGGGCTCTATTGGAAGAATAGATATTGAGTGAATACTGCGACCATCAACAGTATTTACATAAAAAGACAGATGTTCTAAGTAGCACTAACCTTTCAGGGCCAGTTCAGAGCTACAAACACAGCTTCCTACATCATTTGTTACCCTGCACTGGTATTCCCCAGCATCTGAAGAATCAAACTTCAACACTTGGAGGCTAAACAAGGATTTCTCCGTGGTTATTCTGTGCTTCCTGCTACTCCTCACAGGCTTGTTATCCTTTAGCCAATATACCTCCAGTGGGGGAGTACCTAAGACTTCACACTCCAGTATTACATCTGAGTCTCTTAATACTTCCCTGGGTTCAAATTCTTTGATAAAATATGGTGATTCTAAAGTATAAGACAGAAGAAAGAGAGTAGGAATGGTAAATAGTTTTTGGAATCTTTGCAAGACACAATAGTCTTATTGACAAAATTTGGCAGGAAGGGTGTTTAAGATACATGACTATACACACACACACACACACAAGACACAGACCTTTTACTGCCACCATACTACTGCAGGTCTCCTTCCCAGCATCATTTTTCACCTCACACATATATACACCACTGTCTTCAATGGTGACATTCAGCAGGCTGAGTACTGCTGTAGCATCCATCAAAGTCATCTTGTATTTGTCGCTCTCTTTAATCTCTCGATCATCCTTAAACCAAGAGATTTTTAGTTCAGGGGTTCCCTTTACTTTGCAGTCCAACTGGGCATATTCTCCTTTCTTAAATAGAAGTGAAGGCTCCAGCCTTTCCGAGAAAGAAGCAGGTTCTGTGAAATTAAGGAGAGCCATTGAAAGAGTAGTAGAAAGAGGTAAAAGTAAGAGGCAAATAGTTTATGTTTCAGATATCCACCCAATTAAAAGGTAATAAGAGAGAGTGCAAACCTTTCACAAATAAGTTTGCACTGCATTCAATGGAACCAGCCGTATTGCTGACTTTGCACGAATAAACACCAGAATTGGAAGATTTCACTGCATAGAGTTCCAGGTAGCTTGAGAAGGCTTCTGTCATGATGTAGCAAGCTCCACCAGTGGCTAATTTAGCACCATCCTTAAACCACTGCACAGAGAATGGTGCTGTTCCTTTAAAAGTAGTCTTCAAACGCACTGTCGATCCAGGCAACATTTCCTGTGATTCTGGCTCGGTTACAAAGCTAGGTGGTTCTATACAATATTTGAAAGACAGATTTGAGAAAAGGTAAGTAAATAATGGGCGACAAATACTTTTTTGGAAAGAAACACCAAGAAAAGAAGGCAGAAAAGATGGCAAACCTTTTACGGCCAAAGTGCTACTGCATTCTTTACTGCCTGCAGAGTTGGTGGCTTTACAAGAATACACCCCTACATCCTTGGTGTCCAATTTCTTGATTTCCAAGGATGCTGAGCCTTCTTCATACCGTATTGCGTACTTGGCACTGGGAGTGATCTCTTTGTCATGTTTAAACCAAGACACCTTTATTGGAAGTGAGCCTGACACTTTGCAATCCAAATGGCAGGTTCCCCCAACCACACTGTCGACATTCCGCAGGGTTTTGGTAAAGAATGGAGGAAGAGTACGATCTATTTCAAGGCAAGGCAAAGAAAGAAAGCCAATGTAATACAAGAAGTATTTCACAAAATTGTCGGAATTGGTTTGAGATTAGCAGTTGCCATCTCTTAGCCCAAAGATGTCTACCAACCTATCACGCTAAATGTGGTGGTGCATGCACTCCGTCCAACGTCGTTAGAAACTTCAAAGGTGATTTCCCCAGTGTCGTGCAATTCCGAAGTGTAGAATTTCAACTGGGCAACATTGTTTTTAAAACTGATTCTATACTTTTTGTTGGAAACCAGAGGTTTTCCATCTTTGAACCATTTTGTTTTTAACTCCGGGGTGCCTGCAACTGTGTATTCCAAAATTGCTGGGTCCCCAGCTGTCACCTCCACGAATTCCGCTCTGTCAACAATTGTGGCAGGTTCTAAAACATAATTAAACAGTCATCATTACCGGGTGAACACAAACACCTTGCCCAGGTAGGGATTGTGAAATGTTAAAATGTTCCTCAACTGACCTTTAACTGCTAATTGTCCAAAACAAGTTTGGCTTCCGGCATCATTCTCAGCCAGACAGGTATATATACCGCTAGCATTAATCTGGACACCTGAAATTTCCAAAGTGGCAAGGCCATTTTCAAAGGTAATTTTGACTTTGTTATCTTCTTTAATAATGTCTTTGCCCTTCATCCAAGTAATAGAAAGAGGAGCTGAGCCTTTTACAACCGCCTGCAAAAAGACTGTCTCTCCAGCAAGCGTAGTCACATCTTCAACTTTCTTAATAAAAGATGGAGGCTCTAATTTGAAATAAGGTGAAAAAAAACAGATTTGTTTTTATTATTTCACATTAGACACAAGTTGTATGTCAGGCTTTTGAAAGAAAATTGAGAAACCTTGTAATGCAGTACTTATCATGCCCTTTACAACTATACAACACCAAAAGAGATTTAAAGGAAAAGGGAATGTTGCATTCTTGATGGAAATAAATTATTACTTGCTATGCAATCTTAAATGTTTTACATGCAACCTTTTATCTCTGCGTAAAGGGGAGCTAAAGGAGTGGGAAACGTAGTTCCAAGATAGAAATATTTTTTATTTGGCACATCTACAGTACATTCATATTCTACACCAATGACAGGAATTGGTTGTTGTGTGCTATTCTATTCTGTTTTTTCTTTTAATGCACATGACTCATTCCTTGCCAGGCTGTTAATCCCCAGTTTTTAATGGTAATCCTGGGAAGAAACTGTCTGGTTGCTGCTGAAAGTGGACATTTTGCTGCTCTGAAACAGCATTACCTTGTTGAACCATCAAATCTCTTCCATTTCATCATCAAGGTGGTTATTCTCATGTTTAACTGTGCCTGAGACCTCTAGTAACTATCTTAAATTTGAGGCACTTAAAACTGCTTTGTTCACATAAGTGAATGCTGAAACCGAAGGAAGTGTCTCTAATAATGAAAATAAGAGATCTGGGTCATGTAACCCATTTGAAACCCAAAGCGAACAATAGAAAGTCTTTTGAAACATTGTACAGGCAAAACATTCTTACTGAGGATACTTTCTTTCTTCTTACATGAGATGAGGAAAGAAAAGCAACAAAATAATGGCTATGCAAAGAAAACCTGTTTCCAAGAAAGAATGTCCTTCTTGCTTATATTAAAAGATACATGTGGCCTTCTTGATCTCTCACTAACCTTTCAGTATGTAGGTTGCACTGCAAATGCACTTTCCAACTTCATTTGCTATAGAACATTCATATTCACCAACGTCTGCACTATTGAATGAAGAAATCTCCAGAGAGATAAGAGACTTTTGGGATGCCAAGCGATATTTTTTACTACTGCGAATTTGCTTCTTTTCTTTAAACCAAGAGATTTCAAATGGTCCAGTACCAGAAACCTCACACTGAAGGATCCCATTTGCTCCTCGTACTAGTTCAGCTGGCTCAAGAGTTTTGATAAAAGCAGGAGGTTCTACAAAACCATCAAAGTAGGAATAAAGAATTAGTGGCTGGTGAAACACATGCATAGAAAATAGTATCTCTGTAGGAAAGCATCAGTGAGTAGAAGAACAAACCTTTTACAACAATTTCGGTGCTGCAACTGTCACTGCCAGCATCATTAACTGCCTCACATGAGTAACTTCCACTGTCGTCCACTTTCATGTTGGAAATATCTAACACAGCCACGTTGTTGGCAAAGGACATTCTGGATGTATCGCTTTCTGTAATTTCTTTGTTATTTTTGAACCATGTCACCTGGATCACAGGAGACCCTTTGATTTTGCACTGAAGATGGGCTGACTCTCCTGGAGTCAACAAGTAAGAGGGCTCCACTTTTTTCACAAAGGATGGTGGGTCTACAGAAAGAATTCAGAAAGAAAGAATCCCCAAAGATCTTAGAAGATCAACTTAATATGAAGAGTATAACACAAATTATTTAGGAGCATACAGTCAGTTTTGGATTGAATTCCAGTTCCTGTCATTACTCAAAATTTGACCTTTAAACCATGTAACCAAGATTTCTCTAGACCAAAATCCCCCCCCCATGCTACTAAAATACTCTTCTATTTGATCAAACCTTGAGGTTTACTCTAAGCACATTGAAATATGGTGGATATAGAAATGGTGCACCAAACTTGAAGAAGCAAGAAAAAAACAACAACTGTCGAACTTGTTCTTGATGGAGGTAGATAACTCCACCTGTAAAACAGTCATATTAACAACAGCAATTGGGGTTCAATCCCCACCTGACATACTGGGGAATTGCTTGTGGAATCGGTGTAAAACCCTGTGTTGTTTCCAATAACAAAGTGCAGGACAAGCTGAGAGAACCACTTAAACATGTTTCCTGTCCAGCTTCTCATTTTGATAGGTAAATATTACAATATTAGTAAAGAGGGCACAAAGACCCTTTATGTTGTGTGGGCCAATCCTTTTCTTACCTTTGATTGCTACCAGTGCAGACGAAGAACTGCTTCCAGCTTCATTGGTGGCAGTGCAGGCATATGTGCCTGAATCTTTAAGCTTGGACAGCGGGATGTCAAGAGATGCTATTTTGTCTTCAAACATGATGCGGTAATCCTTGCCTGGAGGTATTTTGTGACCATCTTTAGTCCAGGAGACAGTTACTTTGCGGTCTTCATCCACTTGGCATTCAAGGCGTACCTTTTTATTGACTGCAGACTGCACAGACTGCAGTTCCTTAATAAAACGTGGCTTATCGATAATGGTTAATTCTGCCTGGCAGACATCTGCTCCAAACTTGTTGGAGGCTTTGCAGCTGTATGTCCCCCTGTCATTGACTCTGAGGTGTGCAATCTCTAAACTATGTTTGGTGTCAGAAGCTATAATTCTGCAGTGTTCTGTAGAAGAGATGGGAGTGCCGTCCTTCTGCCACACGGTCTCTATCACAGGTGTGCCTGTTACAGTGCAGGCAAACCTGACACTCTTACCCACAAAAGTTGTAAGAGATTCAGGTCTGGTTACAAAAGTTGGAGGAAACGCTTCTGCAAAAGAAGAGGGGAAGAGACTTGTTTGGCTAGGCAAATATATCGGGCTGTTTTCTCTTAAATCATATTTCCCCATGCTTTACCATTGACTAAACGTAGTCATAAAATAAAAATCCCCAATAGCCAACATATATAGCATAATTATTATCTCTAGACATGATGTATATTTCAAAACTTAGAATTTCATCCGGAAAGAGTAATTTTGCTGCAAAGTTGGGTTGCCATGTTATTAGTTTATCAATATCACAGAACTATCCTCCAATAAATGTTGCATTAAACCTTACAGTAGCATTTTTTTGAAAGATGTAATAAGCAATTTCCTTAAAAGACTGACATCAATATTTTAAGAGAGAGAAATATCCACATGTAATATATCATTTATTTATTAAAGATGACTCTTAAGATATTTATTTTGAGATAATTTCCTGTTTCAACTCTGCTGGTTTTCATAATATGCAGGTAGTAACTCAAAACAGATGCATCTACAGTATATAGATTTGTGATTGGATGAATTGCTTAAAATTCTTCAGGAAACAGAAGACATTTAAGAAAGTTTTGAGAAGAATATGATAAAAAAATGTCCCTACCCACAACCCATTCATGCTACATGCCACTCCCTATTATGTTCTATGGAAGAAGTTGGGCATTGCAGCTGAATCCTCCCTCTCCATTCCACCAGTAGTGTTTCAGTTCATAGAGACTTGTGGATATTGATGTAGGCATTGCTTGTACATTAATTGGGATATTTCAACAAATTATTTGCTTATTTTCCTTCCATCTTAAAAACAGGTCATTAAAAAACCAACAATGTAATAAACTGCAGCACTTTGACCGGTCAACTAGTCTACCTTCTCTCCATTCTTCAAAACTATATTTGGCAGTACATTAAACCATAGAGTTCAATGATAAATAATGCTCAAATATGTGTTTAGAAATCAAATAGATGCTCAGGCACCACCTTACCAGTTACTTTCAATGTAGCTGTGCTGCTCACACTCCCATACTTGTTGGATGCCTTGCAGGTGTATTCACCACAGTCTATAACCTGAGGTCTTGGGATTTGAAGAGTCGATGTATAATTAGCTGTATAAATGGTGTACTTGTCACCATCATAGATTTCCCGTCCTGCTCTGTACCACTGAAATCGTGCATCTGGTGCCATTTCAATCTCACAAGTAAATTTGGCAAGGTGGTTCACAGCAACTTCTTGGGATTCTAACCTTCTTCTCAGTATGGGTGCAACTAAAATTGAAAGCAAAGGGGGAAAAAGTTGCAATCACGAACATGTACATGAAAAACAACAAGATGATATCATTCCAAATCTCTGTTTAATACAGTGACTGGAACAGGATGGGTGATTTCTGCATATGCATAATTCAAGGAAAGTGACTGTAGAAGAAAAAGAGGTTTAGAAATGAAAGAAAGAAAGAAGCCAACTACCAATTATTGTGATGTGGCAATGGCCACACTACTGCAAGTCTCCACTGAAGTGTATAGTGGAGTTTTTAAGGTAGTACATTTTCTGTTTACTACCATAAAACAAGGAAGCAAATTGCACTAGATTATGTGTAGAAACAGTGGCAAAATAAAACATGAGAAGCAAGTTGAAATAGTGGAAAAAATTCACAACACACAGTGGAATCTCTATATTTGTTTACTGATCAAGTGAGATGCACAGTTTTCAGTGGGACTTCGTCCTGAGTATGTGCTCCCTTATTGTAACCATGAAAAAAGAGTGAATAATTTCTCTGTAGATATTGGGATGAAATTTTAAGACATGCACTCTTTTAAAAAAAAGAATAATTATATAGTATAATTATAAATTACAAATTAATTTATTTCTGAAAGAAATAATAATAATTAATGTACTGTAATCATATGACCAAAAATTGAAAAATACAGTACAATAATTTCAAAGACTAAAGTAGGTACTAGTGTATATGGGGAACTGGAGAGTGAAAGTGCAGGCACACTAAGGAAAAAACAAAAGGGTGAATTTTGTGATTAGTTTGTGGTGCCCTACTAAAGTCTGTTTTGGATATTAATATAAGGACTGTGTATGTATTCTACTCAGTTAGAAAATCAGTGAAGGAAAATAATATCTCATCCTCATATTCCAACCTCTTTTTACAACTGTGAGTGTTGCTGTTGCTGTAGTTTTTCCATTTTCATTCAGAGCCTCACAGGTGTACTTCCCTTGATGTACTTCCTTGAAAGTTTGATTGATTATGAGTGTATAAGTGTCATGTTCTTGCATACACTTGAACTCACTGCCTGAAAAGATCAGATTACTCTCAAAATACCAATTTACCACTTCAGCATTTGCTATTTTGGAAGTAAATTTCACTCCATCACCTTCCTCAACAACAGTGTCCATCAAACTTAGGTTTATGACAGGACTTCCATTTTTTTCTTCCTTAGCTTCAAATAAATGAATGTCCTTGTCATGTTCCTCAAAAAGTTCTTCTTTTCTTTCTCCCACTTTTGGAAAGAAAGTTGGTTTTTCAGCTGAGGCAGGCACTGATGAACTCTCATCTTTAATTTGCTCCTTTAAAACAAGAATTTTGACTTCTTGGGCAGACACAGGGTGCTCCAGCTGTATATTAGGTTCAGTACTAATTCTGGTGTGTTGTGGCTCAAGATAACCAGTGAGATCCCAAACTGTTTGCTGTTGAATAGGAATATCAGTCACAATACCCAAATTCATTTCTCTGAAAGGTAAAGAAATAACAAGCAACTTACAGCGTTTAGTTTCAGATATAATTTTGGGTTCATCTGCTATCAGAATATGTTTTTCTTCATAAACAACAGGCTGAAATGGAGCTTGGAATTCATTTCTTATGTTAACCTTATGAGAATATATTCCATCAAAGGGAAGACTTATTTCTGCAGTATTTGAACTTTCTTCGGTTACAAGGCAGATAAACAAGGTATGTTTCGGTTCTCTTACTATTTTTACCATTTTTAATTTAATCTTTTCTATATCATTGAAAGTGTCAACAGAGAATGAATGGTGTTCATTTATGAGAGCTGTTTTTAAGGCATGTCTTACTGGCAGTTTGACATCTAGGCTGCAACACGCTGGAGTTCCTTGGGAAAGTTGACTTTCTTTAGAAAGAGTTTGGCTTTCCAGAGTTTGGGGCATCCCTATCACTATTCTTGATTCTTTGTGAACTGTTGTATGTTGACTTTCTGGGCTTGTGAGTTTGCTTAGGTGTTCTTCCTTGAAAGGCTGTTTTTCTTCTTTTATTAATGGGAGCCTGACTGATTGTCCTTCTTGGATACGTACTGCAAAATCTTGGTCTGTGGCTTCTAACAGATCAGCATTCTCGATAGGAACACTGCATTCTTCAACACATACAGATTCCAAAACTAGTTTGGGCTCGGAGGCTACCCCACAATTCTTGCTTTCAACACCCTTAAATGGCTTAATGTGCCCTGCAGCCAAGGCCCTCTTTTCAATGATTCCTGAAGCCTGCATAACCATCTGAAAGTCATCCTTCTTCAGGGCTGCTCTCCTCTCTGAGTCCATCTCAGGAAGAGTTTGCTCTTTGGGCAGTAGCCATTCTTCTGCCACGACAGTCAAGCACTTACGGAGCTGAGGCTCTGAAGTAGCCAAAGATTTTTCTCCAGCAATCCCATCCTGAATGGCTTCCAGTGTATCGGCAGAGATTGTCCCCTGTTCCTCCCAAGTCACGGTACGCTTAATCATGGTTTCTGCCTTCTGTACTGCAGCTTGACATTCAGGTTTTGGTAAAGTCAAAAAGTCTTCCTTAGACAACACTTGATCAGTATCGTTGATCTGGAGATGCAAAACAGAGACAGGCTCTTTGACAAGCTTCAGGCTAACAACTTCCTCCAGAGGAGAAAGAAGCTTAGCTTCTTCACTTGTTGTGGGAAGCTGCTCTTCTGTTATTAAGCTGTGAAGCAGACTTTGGCTTTTGCTAGATACCACTTCATCTTCTGGTGGTACGTCAGTACTAAAATGCTCCTCTTTAGGAAAGGTTGCTTGTTCAGACACAATGGGCAAATGCAATGGCTTTCCACTTTCTTTCCGTACCTCTGTTAGGACTGTGCCTTCCAACTCAGGAATTGTTTTGGTGATCTCATGGGAAAGCTTCTGTTTTTCTTCTGCCACGAGGTTCGCCTTCATAAGGTTGTCATACTTCAGGGAGCCTTTTTGCAGCTCTTCCATAGTTGCTTCAAAAGTCCTTTCTTTGGGGAATAACTCTTCAGAGGCAATCAGAGGGACCTGCAGTGCCTTTACTGACTCCTGGGTTGGCTGAATCTTTTCAGGCATGTCCATGTTATTAATAGTCATTGTAAGAGCTTCAGTGATCTCATGTTGCTGTGTTGCTGTAATGGACTGGAAACTCTGTTCTTCCTGCACTAGTGCCCCCTTCTCTGACTTATGTACGTGGACTGTTAAAGAGCTCTCCTTGGACAATTTTTGGATGCTCTCAGTTCTAGAAATATACCCCTCTTGCTTAGATTCTTGAGCTGAGATAGCTTCTCCAGCTTTTGGAGCTGAGAATATGAGAGATTTATCCAAGCTTATCCCATATTTCTCCTCTGAAAGAATGGAAATTAATGGAAATGTTTCTTCCCGAACTGACTCTGGATTTATTATTTCTGGCAGCTTAATTGGCAACTGTTTTTCTTTTTCTTCATAGTTTGCTTCTTCCCCAGCTGGTAAACAAATACCAGAAATCTGGGGGCTTTCAGAACTAAGCAGTAGTGGTGAGCTTTGAATGGTCCCTGAGTGCTGCTCTAGAAAGCCACTATGCTCCTTCACCTCACTTACACTTAATGATGTAGCATCCATGATATTACTGGTCTTATGAGTGACATCTACAATTCCTTCAACTTTCTGAGGCTTGGGAAAGGCCTCCTGTTGGGTAAGCACAGATTCCTGCTGCAGAGTACTTGTTGAGAAAGAAATTAAGGTATCGGATGCACTATACAGGGAATGCTTATTCTCCATGGCAATTGAATCTGTTACTTGCTGGCCGTTGCGCCCTTTATCACCAGGCAATATAACTGCACTCATCTGCGCCTCACGGACCTGTTCTCTTGTAGTTTCTTTAACTAACATAGTCAATTTTCTCTGCATAGCTTTCTGGTCTACATAGGGAAGTTCAGGGACATCTTGGGCGATAATAAGTTCGGCAGTACTTGTGGCTTCACCCAAGATATTGCTTGCTTTACAGATGTATAATCCTCCATCTTCCATCTGACAGTTATTCACTGTCAGAGACCCAGAACCATCTGGATTATGGATAGTGGTGTAATGTACACCAGAGAAAATTTGGTCATTTCCTCTAAACCAGTGAATTGTAGGCGCTGGATCTCCAGTTACATTATATTCAAACACAGATGGAGCACCTGGCACAAAATGAGCAGGATTTAGTTTTCTAACAAAATGTGGAGATTGGGGGCCTCCTATCATCTCTGTGGAAGCGGCACTGATTATCTCTGATTCTGCACTACCTCGTTTAGGGTTTACTTTCAGATAAGCACTACAGGATGTCTCACCATGAGCATTACTAGCAATGCAAGTATATTCTCCCTCATGTTTGAAGTTGGCAGAAAGAATAATGAGGCTGTAGCTTTCCTCATCAAACACAAATTTATATTCTGCAGATGTTGTTATTTTAACATTATTGAAAAACCATTGTATCTGAGGCTTTGGACTGCCAGTAACAGTCACAGAAAGGTTAGCTAGGTCTCCTACACTGACTTCAACATTGGACACATGTTTGAGGAAGCTTGGAATCTTCTCTTCTTTTCTGTCTAAACTGTCGGAATAAATTGATTTTTCAGGCCTGAGTTCATGTGTTGTATTTTTATCATACAACTGTAGGTCACTTTCGAAAGTCTTGATGCTTTCTTCCTCAGCAGACACAGTAACAGAGCTAGAAATCTCTGTATGGGAAAAAATTATTTAAATTTTACTAAACTATTTTCCTGAAAAAAATATTTCTAGTAATTATAAAACAATTGCTATAGCAACACTTCAGAAAATGTGACACAGCAAGACAACATAAATATTCATAGTTTTTAGAATATTCCATTCAATATATGGGAAAGATTCAGAGGGGGGTTCCTGCTGGTTGGGACTGATTCTCTAGAACAGGTAGTGGGAATTTCCCCCCGCTCACCGAACCGATAGCGAAGCCCCATACTGGTCCCCCGGTTTAAAATTCATCCACCAGATCCAAATTTAAGTAGAAATAGCCCTCTGCGTATGTACAAAGTGTCCTGTACATGCACAGATGAGTTCAATTTGGGAGTGATGGTGGCAACCCTGAACAGGTAGCGAAGCAAAACACACACTTCCGGCATGACACTGAACCAGTAGGAAAGTTAAGAAGAACCCTGGTAAGATTCCAATTTGTTACATTGTCGACAGCAAATTGTTAACTATGCCATAAACCCCAGATAACAAAGTCAATAAAGATTTAGAAAGTGGAAGATGAAGGAATTTATTTGTTTACATTAACCAAATTGATTACTTATACAGGTAGGCCTCACTTAACAACTACAATTGGGACTGTCATTTCTGTTACTAAGTGATGCTCTCATTAAGTGACACATCACAGGACCATGCTGGACTTACATCACTCCTTCTATGGCTATTAAGTCAATCACTTGCAATTGTTGCAATCACACCATGTGATTCGGTCTTGTGATTTTATTGCCGACTTCTACATTGACTCTTCTTGTTGGAAGCCAATTGTGAAGGGTGCAAATGATTATCATGTGATGCTGTCATTAGCACCTGATGATTGCAAAGAGTCTGAATATCAATCATATGACAAGTATGAGGTCTGAAAATAATTTAAACCAATTTCCCCTCTCTCCCTATATCAATCCTGTGTCCTGGGAAAGTTGTTATAGATACTTGAAGAATTCCCCAGAACACTATTAGGCAGCCTAGAGTTACAAGAGGAAGAAGAAAGCTATTGCTGGATATATGGCTATTTAAAGAAGAGAAAGTCCTAAATAAAGACATATTGTAGGATGTATGTTAACTGAAAAGCACTGTGAAGTGTATGTAAGTCTAAATGCTATTGCTATTTCACTTTTTAATGTAATTTGGAATAGTTATAATACAATAATAAGCTACTAACACAGGTTGAGAGACAGTCTGGTGTAGTAGCTAAGTGATTTATTGGAAACTGGTAGACTGTGAGTTCCAGTCCTCCCTTAGGTATAAAAGCCAGGTGAATGACTTTGGATCAATTACTCTTTCCCAGGCCCATCCACCTCATAGGGACCTGGTTGTGAGGAAAATAAAAGGTGGGAGTATTATGCAAGCTGTCTTGAATTGTGCAAAATAAGGTATTAATAATGCTAATAATAATCTTATAGAGATCTATTATGTAGATCTCTAGACTGGGATATCATAAAACCGCCACTATTTCATTTTTGTCTAGGCAGATTTTCTTTGGAAGGATAAGAAGGAATCATTAGAGCTGTGGTGGCTCAGTGGTTAGAATGCAATATTGCAGGTTAATTCTACTCACACATCAGTTTGATTATCATTGGCTCAAGTTTGATTCAGCTTTCCATCATTCCAAGGTCGGTAAAATAAGGACCCAGATTGTTGGAGGCAATATGCTGACTCTGTAAACTATTTAGAGAGCGCTGTAAAGGACTGTGGAATGGTGTATAAGTCTAAGTGCTATTGCTATTCTACCCCCCCCCATGCTTAAACACTTCTTCTAGATCTCACACAAACATTATTTTTAAAAAAATCAACTTGCATTTGCACCAGACTGATTAGTCTTCCTGCTTTCCCTCCTGAACCATCCACCTTTTTTTCTTTAGACAGCTGATTCTAGTCATCTAGAAATACTATAACACTGTAATTATTGATACACTTTTAAATAAAGAATTTGTAAAGTGATATTTTGAGTGTGTGTTTGGATTTGATAGCTGAAAAGATTTGCAATGTTTTACTCTTTGACAATAATTAAGTGTTGTACCACATGATTCTTGACAAATGTATCTTTTTCTTTTATGTATGCTGAGAGCATCTGCACCAAGACAAATTCCTTGTGTGTCCAATCACACTTGGCCAATAAAATTCTATTCTATTCTATTCTATTCTATTTTATTTGTTCAACTCAATAAATCATGACTTATTTTTAGTTTCACGTTTGTGGGCAAATTAGGTGTCCTATTTTTAAGCTTAAAAAAGGATTGTGCTGAAAAGAATTGACCCACAACCAGGAGTGAGCTGGGGGGTTTGCAAGGATTCGGCAGAACCTCTAGCTCAGATTCTGTGCAGTTCAGAGAACCCCCAAATCCCACTCCTGGCTGGCTTCAAAAAATGGAAGTTTTTAAGCAGATGTTGGATATCCATCTGTCTGAAGTAGTGTAGGGTTTCCTGCCTAAGCAGGGGGTTGGACTAGAAGACCTCCAAGGATCCTTCCAACTCTATTGTTGTTGTTGTTGTTTTTATTGTTATTATTATTACCCCTCCGCATGCCCTCCCAGGAGTTCCCGCGCAGCTCATTTTGGATGCAGCACAGGGCATGCGCAGAGGCTTGGGAGGGTGAAAAATGGGCCGACCGGACGTTCGGTAAAACAGGCCATTTTCCCCCTCCCGGAGGCTTGACAAAAGCCTGGGGAGGGCAAAACCACACACACCGGTGCAGGCGGCTGACTAGGCCATACCCACCATGGCTCCCTTGAGAGAACCCCTTGCTAAAAGTTTTGAACCCTGCCCCTGCACACCACCATGCCGTAAAACCTAAATTAAAAGGGAGGGGGAATCAAAGCATGCTCAGTGAAGACAAGCACAAGTGTGTTGTGTCCTATACTTTTATTAAAACAATATATACACTGGCATTTCAAGGTAACATAGATCATGGACAAATGAAATCTGTTTTAAAGGCTTTACTAAAGAACCCTGTGAAGAAAGCAACCCTCCCCAAAGACATTTTATTTATTTATTTGATTCGACGTCTATGCTGCCCATTCCCATTGGATTTGACACTGAAAAAGTATGCCGCTTAAATGAACGTTTGAGTGAAAACACTGTCTTAGTTTGACCTGGATATGTTGGCTTGATTTCACAGCAGACATTATTTCAGCTATGTACTGTGGTTTTCCTGGTCAGTTACCCACAAACCATAATTTTAATTTTAAACTGGGATATTTATCCCGAGAAATGGAAACACTGCCAAGAACCTGTGTTTTTTTGCAGCAACTGGAATCAGAGGATTTCTCAGCTATCAAGCAGAGCCTGAGTAGGAGATTTTGGAGAATTAATTCTTTCTCCCCTTGTAAAAGGTGGCCTTCTCCAAGTCAGGAGAAGAAATGGGCAAAGCACGAATCTATCCAGCAATTGCAGGGTAAAGAGTTTTCCACCTGTTCATAGCCTATATTCTGCCTAACCCAACAAACACGCAGACATTATGGCTGCACATTTTTCCCCTTGGGAAGATTAGGGCTATAAATGCAAGCTCATATTCTGCAGCAATATTATAGGCTGAAAATCAGAAGTCAGTTTTTTCCTCCAAGAGGAATTATTTATGTTCTTTGATGTTAGAGAGCAAAATAGGTGCAGTGTATATTCTTTGATATTCAGGGACATTGGCATATCAACTGAATAAGGGGAATGTCAATGAACACTAATTTCTCTGCAGTTTCTGCCCAGCTCAATGTTGGATCAGGTAGATTTATTTCTCTCTTACCAACTTCATTGAACCTATGTGTTTTTGTGTTTTACTAATTAGTTAATTCTTCTGCTATCAGGCCATCATGCGTTGTGTGTCATTTAAATGGTATTGGCCTGTTGCTGTTAACATTATTACTAACCAATCATCATTTATATCAATGTAATTAAGTTAAAATATTTATTTGGGTAGTTCAAAATCAAACCAAAGAACATTCTTGTAACTGGTCAACTAGTTAAATTTATCATATATAACTGCACAATATTAAAATACTGTAATTGATTTTTTTCTTAAGCATAAATTCTAATAAATAAGATTGTATTATATATAAATGGGAAGTAGTATAAAATTAACATTAGTGTTGGCCACCTTGATCTTTTCTTGATCTATCTCAAGCAATCTGACTTTAGAAGGAAATGACACACACGCACACACACATACAAGGACTCATACAAACATTCTATTCTTCTTTCCAAAAATCTACTTTTCCAAATTAGTTGGGTCCAACTTCAGTTACTTATTTATGTTCTGTAAATATCCATTTTTAAGTTAATTGTGTTTTGTATCTCCTGTGATTGTTTGAGGAGAAATAAATAATAAATTTTGGAACCAATAGTGGGTTGTTACTGGTAAAGGATGGTGCACCGCTAGCGATCGCTGCGCTGTGTGTGTAGCTTTGGTTATCTTGCACCGACTAGAGGTGTTGGGAGTGGGAGGCACTGTTCTTCAGTGGTTCTCCTCATACCTCTCTGGTCGGTCGCAGTCGGTGTTAGTAGGGGATCAGAGGTCGACCTCTAGGTCTCTCCCTTGTGGGGTGCCTTAGGGGTCGGTCCTCTCCCCCCTGCTATTTAATATCTACAGGAAACTGCTAGGTGAGGTCATCCAAGGGCATGGGGTGAGGTATCATCAATACGCCGATGATACCCAGTTATACATCTCCACCCCATGTCCAGCCAACGAAGCAGTGGAAGTGATGGGCCGGTGCCTGGAGGATGTTAGGGCCTGGATGAGTGTCAACAAGCTCAAACTCAACCCAGACAAGACGGAGTGGCTGTGGATCTTACCTCCCAAGGACAACTCCATCTGTCTATCCATTACCCTGGGGGGAGAATCACTGGCCCCCTCAGAGAAGGTTCGCAACTTGGGCATCCTCCTCGATCCACAGCTGACATTAGAGAAACATCTTTCAGCTGTGGCGAGGGGGACGTTTGCCCAGGTTCGCCTTGTGCACCAGTTGCGACCCTACTTGGACCGGGAGTCACTGCTCACAGTCACTCATGCCCTCATCACCTCGAGGCTTGACTACTGTAACGCTCTCTACATGGGGCTACCATGTAGAGAGAAACTTCAGATCGTGCAGAATGCAGCTGCGAGAGCAATCATGGGCTTTCCCAAATATGCCCATGTTACACCAACACTCCGCAGTCTGCATTGGTTGCCGATCAGTTTCCGGTCACAATTCAAAGTGTTGGTTATGACCTATAAAGCCCTTCATGGCACCGGACCAGATTACCTCAGGGACCGCCTTCTGCTGCATGAATCCCAGCGACCAGTTAGGTCCCACAGAGTGGATCTTCTCCGGGTCCCGTCAACTAAGCAATGTCGCCTGGCGGGACCCAGGGGAAGAGCCTTCTCTGTGGCGGCCCCAGCCCTCTGGAACCAACTCCCCCCAGAGATTAGAACTGCCCCCACCCTCCTTGCCTTTCGTAAACAACTTAAAACCCACCTCTGCCGCCAGGCATGGGGGAATTGAGATCCTCTTTCCCCCTAGGCCTTTACAATTCTATGCATGGTATGTATGTATGTATGTATGTATGGTTTTTATATTAATTGATTTTTAATCATCAATACCAAATTACTATTGTACACTGTTTTATTGTTGCTGTTAGCCGCCCCGAGTCTCTGGAGAGGGGCGGCATACAAATCCAATAAATAAATAAATAAATAAATAAATGTGTGTGTTTGCATCCCAGCATGTTTTTGCTTCTTTGGATGTGCAGGAAGCAAAATCTCATGAGGGGACATGCGTGCGAGAGAGATTTACGCGATCTTTTGCTTTTGCGTGTGCGCAGAAGCAAAAAACCGCCGATATCTCTCTCACACGTGCCTCCCCTCGCAAGATAACTGGGACGCATGAATACTGATGAAAGATAACTGAAGGTGCGCACCCAGCATACCGGTAGCGGCGGTAATGGGAATCCGCCCCTGTTTGGAACGTATGTCTGGTTTATACATTACACTTCATACTTAAGTTTGATTAAAAATATGCTTCTCTAGCAGCTAGCTCCCAGAAATATTTTCCCTACAGTATTTAAATTCATAATTTATTTATTTATTTATTTATTAGTTGGACTTGTATGCCGCCCCTCGCCGAAGACTCAGAAGTTGGTTTAAATATACTGTGTTTATAACGGATGGTATTTTTTAAAGGTGCCAACAATTTTCAACCTTATTTTCTTGAATATTTATGAGAACTATTTTATATATTTACTACAGTGGAACCTCCTATTCAGGTTATGTATTGCCTAAAGCCCTTGACTAAGCACAAGGCATATAGATATAAGAACACGTTCATATATAAATGAGTATTTAAATGTACTACTTTGAGTATAAATTATCCTGCTACTTTTAAATATCAATGTTGGAAATAAATAATGAGCAACTATAACTGTCAGGAATATTCATTTAATTTCTGAAACGATTGTTTTGCTGTTACTATACCTGACACATTCTTTTTCCATTTCTAGCTTATTTTCTCTGCAGTGCTAAAATGTTGTTTAAAACCGTTAACATGCTTTCTATGTTAATGCCTATACTAATTCTTGACATTTTTCTTTTTAATATAGTAAACATGCAAGTATATGCATGTAGATTAAGAAATAAATCTCACAGCATGCAATAGAGCTTACTCCTATATGAGCGAGTACAAGATTGGATCTTAATATGCAACCATGTACACATTTAATCAAAATCAGCTCAATGGATTTCAACAGAATTTATCCTTAGGGAAGGACATAAATGATTGTAGCCTCTGTAAGGCTGTGAACCTATTTAATTGGGAATACATTTTATTGAACATATGACTTAACTACAGTATGTTCTCTTGAAAACATGACTTACATACATATAATTAAACTATAAATCCTATGCATAGTTACTTGGGAATAAATCTCATTGCCTCCACTGATTTTGAGATTATGTTATTCTTTTGAAGTATAGAAAGGAAAGTATAAGAACTATTCATGTACTGAAAAACTAAATGCATACATTTCATTACTGTTTTTTAAATTTGTTTTTGGTTTAGCTATTTAGAAATACTTTTATCAGTTATTGACCTAATTGGTGATTTAGTCTCATTTTTTTCTAGCTTTGACAGTTAAATTTCTGGGTAAATTTAGAAAAAAAACTATTTGATTCACATTAAAGTGTTGATGTGGTTTATCAAGCTTTCCTCTAGATTCCAGATTCTTTTCGACTGGTAAAAGAGAAATAATTCTTGTTATTTTATACAGTATATAGTATGACAAAACTTTAAACATAACTAGTTTGGTCTCTATTATCATTGATCAAGGTATTTTTGACTGGCATGCTAATTTTGGTTTGTATTGCAATGAGAACAATAAAAGTCTCAGTTCAGTGAAAATTTTGTCAGAAGAGAAACTGTATAAATATTCAGAACATGATCAGGAAAAAACATTACTGATACAACATTGTGAGGGTGACATTTTTGTTTTGAATTCTTCCACAGAACTCTAGTGAAAATTTAGTGTTGACTATAGAGTACAATTTAAAGTCAATCAGTCACTAGTGAAAAGAGCACAAAGATTCCAAAACCCTCTTCACAAAAATGCAATTTAGCTTTTAATGACATAAGTATATTTACAAGTATCTAAGATGATATACAAAAGTAGACGACAATATCAATGGTATAATCATGAAGTTGCATGAGCTGTTGGTAACAGTAAAATTCATTTTGAGAGACATGTAACCTATATTGCAGGGCTGAATAAAGTCTAAACACCAAATAGTCTTATGAGACTGAGAACATTCACTGGGACTATCTATTCTCTTTCTAAGAGTGATTTGAAGCATCAACATTGTTGTTACCACTATGTCCATCTCTCTAAATTAAGCTTTCATCTTGATTTCCTTTCAGACAAATGCATTCAGGGTATTTAGCAGATTCTCAACAAAGCAGTGCTCTGAGCTGTCCCTGCTTTGTTTGTTGCTACACACATGTACTCTCCTTCATCACTTTGGACTACATCTTTCAAAACCAGACTGTGACAGACTTCTTGACTTTCTTCCATACAACATCTTTCTTCTATACAACATCTTTCATCACATATCAGTGTCCCATTTCTGAACCAACTGATAGCTGGTTTGGGGGAACCATCTACAATGCATTGGAAGCAGGCAGGAGTTCCAAGAAAAGAAAAACAGTCATAAATTTTTTTCATAAATTTGGGAGGTGCTTCGGTGACTTGAAATTCAAAGCTACAGCTGCCTGTGCTCTTTGCTTCAAATTTTATGTGTTCTTCTTTTGATGGCTCAGCAAACACATCAACATTAATGTTAACACACGACTCTCCTTCCTCTTCCTGCTCCTGTTCTGTAACTGCAACTAACCTAACAGATTTTTGGGAATCGTCGGTGCTATGTTCAAACTCAAACTCCAGTTCTATTTCAGTTTGGTTGCCACTTGGTATAGTATTATCTACAAGCAAATCAATCTTTTGTGGTTGATCTTCTGGGACTTTCAACCCAACTTTTACTTCACCTTCATCACTTGCCACTGCAAAGGACTTCTGATCCTCGGTCACAGATAAGAAGCACTTACACATTGCTTCTCCAATGGTATTATGTGCTTTACACAAATACATACCACAGTCAGAAGGCACCACATTCTGAATTTTAAGACGGTGACTTCCATTCTCACTAGCAATAGCATACTTGCAAGCATCTGGAGCAAGGCACTTACTCTCCTTAAACCATTGCACCACTGGAGTAGGACAACCTGAGACTTTACAGTGAAACAATGCTGTTGATTCTTCTGAAACCTCTGTAACAACCACAGGAGTGATGAAGCATGGAGGCATTTCAGTTACTTCAAAGTCAATTTGAACATCTTTGCTTTCTTTTCCAGACAAAGCCTGGGTGTTTTCTACCAAAGATAGAGGGAGAACATCAAGAGATACAATCATACTCTGATGTTCAGATTTGAGCTCAGGAACTGTGGCTATTTTAACTTGCTTCTCACATTCTTTGACGTCAGCTTCATCCATTTCTACCTCCAGAAGTATTTCTTGTGGGGAAGGGGTTCTTGATGTTGACCTTTTTTCTAAATCAAACTCTATAACATGTTGATGAGTAACAGGAGGAGGAAGAGCTAAAGCTTGTCCATCATGAGGCAACACTTCTACATGTGTAATACTTTTAGCTTCCCCTATAATATTTACTGCATGGCACATATATTCTCCCCCATCTGTTTGTTTACTGTTGTGGATTTCCAAGATACATATATTGTCTTCCTTTTGTATTTTGACTTTTTGATTTTGTTCAAGAAGAGACTTGTTTTTATACCATTTCACATCAGGCACTGGAGAACCTATGACTTCTGCAATCAAACACAATGTGGTGTTCTCATAGATCTTTCTTTTGGTCAGAGGTTTAATAAATGCAGGAGGCATTTCATTTCCCTTTGGCTCTAATGCTTCAGAAGGTGTAACAAACATTTCAGCCTGTAGTTCCTCAAAGGAACAGCTCCTTTGTTGCAAAAGAGATGCAGTTGCTGTTTGATAACACTCTGGTGAAGTATTTTTTCTCACCAGCTTTGCAGGAAAAATGGCTGAATTTAGTTTTGACTCCTCAGAAGGGGTAGAGTATCGTTCTTCTGAAGGTGTAGAATATCTTTCCTCTGAAGGGGTAGAGTACCTCTCCTCTGAAGGGGTAGAATACCTCTCTTCTGAAGGGGTGGAGTATCTCTCCTCTGAAGGGGTAGAATATCTCTCTTTTGAAGGAGTAGAATATCGTTCAGGAGTACCAACTGGTGTATGATAAGAAGGAGAAGATGAGAGTGATTCAAACTTCTCCACTGATGAAGGTGGTGTGTAGAATCTCTCACACTCCACTACTTCATCTCCATTCATGCTTTCAATATCAATAGACATTTCTGATTCAGGAGACAAAGGGCGTGTTAATTCTTGTTGTTGTTTGTAATAATCATAAAAGGTACTAAATGTGACATCTTCAACCTCAAAAGAGGTGATAGATCCCTCTCTGGTTAAAATCTTTGATGAGCTTTCTTTCACATCTGGAATCTTCTTTCCACCATCAGCAAGCAAATGTTTTGTAAAACAAACATCTGTCCCATCAGAAGAACTATATACATCTTGAGATGGAAGAACAGCTTCTTCATTTAGTTTTCTGAGGGAAGGATTGACAATTTCAGCACTGCATTGTCTTTCACTTGGGGGTTTTGAACTTTGCTCTTGTTCTTCAAGATTATGTATGGGTTTTGTCTCTTCATGTTGACTTATAACTGACTCATTTTTTAATAAAACAAGGAACTGTGATAACGAAAGTTCTTTGGTTGAAGTATCAGGTGGTTCTTGAAAGACAGAATGTTCTTCTGTTATTATTTGGGTATCAATAAGTTTCTCCTTATTGCTTTTTTCTAATGAAAAGTCTGTAGTCTTTTCAATAAAGGAATGTTCAGTGACCAATGTTTTCTCTTCTTGTGTTTTATGAACAATTTGAGCTCCTTTTTCAAATGCAGCTTTTTTCATATCAGATATAAAACTA
Organism: Erythrolamprus reginae; assembly: GCF_031021105.1. Classification (NCBI taxonomy): domain Eukaryota; kingdom Metazoa; phylum Chordata; class Lepidosauria; order Squamata; family Dipsadidae; genus Erythrolamprus; species Erythrolamprus reginae. The sequence continues at coordinate 195,026,306 of NC_091950.1, forward strand.
TCTGTTTCTGCAACTGCCATTCCTGAAGTATCAATGTGTTCAGGGATACTGGTTTCTCTTACTGTGATTTGAAGATATTTATTATGTGGGGTGGGTTCTGAAGACTTCCTCATAAGGGCTTCACTTGACATGCTATCTGGTACTCCCTCAGAAATATTTCTTTTGTGTTCACTATGCTCAACAGAGATGTCAGTGTTTTCTAAGGCCTTTTTCAGTATCTGAGTTATAGATAATTCTGCTTCTACTGCCAACTCCTGGTCTGTGGTATTATCTTCTTTTGACTTACCATTCTGACAAAGTTCTTCAGGTAAAGAAATGGTTTCTCCTGACACATTTTTGTCTTCCATATGTTTTATGAAACTCTCTGTTTCTGTCTTCACCTTCTCAAAAGCAGACTTCTGACTAGAATAGCATGTTTCTACCTTGTGCAATGTTTCAGCCTCTTTCAACAAACATTCTGGGAAGAAAATAGCTGCATGTGCTCTTAGATCAAAAATTGGCTCTTGTGTTTGCAACTCTTTTTCTTGGGACCAGGGATCTTCTTGCTGGCAACTGCTTTTAAGCAGGACTTGGTTGTCATCAGAAACCTCTTGAGTGAAAACCAGTTCATGTCCTTGAAGGGCTTCTAGGTCCTCAGAAGCAGAAGATGGAAATTTAAGGGGTCTTTCCTCCTGCTTCTTCTCCTGCCACTGGTAAGCATCTTCTGTGTTCAAAAAAGCTAACTTTAGATGAATAGCTTCTGGGAAAGCATATTCTTGAATATGCTCTTTTTCCATATTGGCTTCCGCAGAGAGTGAATCTTCCTGAGTGGGATGCATTATCTGATGTTTATTGTCAGTGACATCCTGTTCATCAATTATCATTCCTTCAGAGGCAAAATAAAGTTTTCTAAAGCATACTTCCTCTGGCTGAATTGCTTCTTTTAGTTTTTTATTATTCTCTTCATCAGGATGTACTTCTAATTTCTTATTTGTAGATGGCACTGAATGTTGCTGTTCCTTAAATTCTTGTTTCACAAGTTCAATTACTTTGGAAAATCCTTGATCAGAAGGTATGATTTCTTCTAAAGCTAGTATCCTCTGTGCATCATCCATAATCTCAGCTTCGGTGCTTTTAAGATGTCTTTCATCAGTTTCTATAGTTGAGTAAGCAGAGACAGAACATTTTTCTTTTGCATGGATTGCTTCTTGTTGAAGATCTCTTTGGTCTTGAATAACATCTGTATTCATCTCTATTTGCTGAATGGATTGATTGAAAACTGTTTCTCTCTCCAGAAATGATTGATGTTTTAATTCATTTATTGCATTTTCTCTTGGTTGGCTTTCTTTGTGTAATTCTTCTAGTGAATGTTCCCCAATATTTTCTATTATTTTTGCATTGTTGGAAACAAAATATTCATCATGGACATGCGCATCCTCTAACTTAAGTCTGATTTGTTTGTTATCCCTCTTTTCTTCATTTTGTATTTCATCAAATAAGATATCCAACTTATCAGAAGTGTCACAGAATTTGATAGACTCCAGAGATTCAATTTGTCTTTCAACATTTTCTCTAATAGGAAGAATTTCTTTTAATTCAAATACAACTTTGTGTGTTTGTGTTTTCCCCATTTGTTCTTTAGTTTGATCTATTTTTCGTTCTGCTTCACCAGAGTGAAAGTGTTTTCCATTATGGGGTAAAACAGTTTTGCCAATAATGTGGCTTCTAGAAGTTCTCCCCTTTCTTCCCTTGAGCATTTCTTGATGGTCTGTAGAAATCTTCTGCACCTGCGTTTTCTCCACTGCACTAATATTCTGGAACTCTTGGCTTACATAGTGCTGTTTATTATAAAAATTGCTCTTCATTAGTCCCTCTGAAGACTCAAAATAGTACTCCTGTGCTTTTGTAACCTGTTCTTGGATGTCTTTGGCTTGGCCTGGTGAAGTTTTAAAGTCAGTTTTATCTACAATATTGGAAAACACATCTTGAGGGGGATCTACTAAAAGATTGCAAGCAGTTTCCACTAAACCTGCATTGTTTTCAGCAATGCATTTGTAAATGCCAGCATCTGATAAGGAAACTTTGCAAATGTGTAACCTATAAATGCCATTTCCTTCTTCAAAACAAAAGTTGTCATTGGATATCAAAGTCTGGTTATTTTGAAGCCATGTTATCACTACTTGAGATTCTGTGGATATTAGACATTCAAGTACAACTGAGTCTCCTTCTCTGCACCTAACATTTGGTTGAATTTCTTTTAAGATTTTGGGGGGTTTATGAACTCCATCAAATGAAAATTTAAATTTATGTTTTATTCCTTTGGAAGTTTGTTCTTTAGTGAGTTCTTCTGAAATAAATTCAGTCTGAATTACTTCTTTAAATTCTCCTTGTTCTGGAGTTGGGGTTGGGGCAGTTACTTTGATTTCCAAAGGAAGAGAAAGTTGATCTGTTTTGGAAATGAAAGGTTGATGGACATGAACTTGTGGAAGCAAGAGGGTATCTTTACCAAGAGCACTGAAAACTGGTTGATATTTTTTCCTATTGTCAAATGCCAAACTAAGTTCTTCTTCCTCTGCTGTATAATCTGGCAATAGTTTAACTTTACATACACCAAATTGTTCCAATTGAGTTATCTCTTTAACTTTCACTTTTAGCATGCCTGAAGTTGTTGCAGTTCCATATTGGTTAAATATCACACAAGTGACAGAACCTTCCTGCTTGTGGGTAGCAGCTGAGAATGTCAATGCAGAATGTTTTTTTGTAGTGTTAATGCTGCAATCCTGGCTTAGTGATATTGGTTTATCGTTGTTATACCAAGTGACTGTGATGTATGGGTATGCTTGGTAAGTGCAGCTGAAAGTACAACTCTCTCCTTCATGTACTTCCTGAGATTTAATTTCCTGGGTAAAAAAAGGAGGGCATGGCTCCAAAGTTTGCACCTGAGGAGTCTTTACTTGTGCATAACATTCCTTAATGTCAGTTAGTCCTCCCGATATATATTCTTTGCTTTCAAAAGAACATTCACTTACTGACTTCTCCACTTCAACACTTTTGCTCTTGCAAAGTGCTGTAGGTTCAGTGATGCTAAATGTAATTGTATCAGACATCACCATTTCTGGGTTTTGTGTCTCACTGACTTTATCTGTCATTAGTACATAAACCAGAGGGGGGAGCTTTTCCTTAGTGGATGTTATAGGTGTGAAATCTTCAGCACGTTCCTCTAATTGCGTATCTGTTTCTGTTTCTAATGACTTTGCTTGGATGTCAGTATAACCTACACATCTGGTATTCTTTTCTGTTGGTGAAACTGGTTTTAGAACCTCTTTTTTCATTGCTCCACTAAAGATCTTCTGTTTTGGGAAGATTTTTCCTGTACTGCTTCTTTCGCCTGACTCTGGGGGAGCCTGGAAAGATGTAGAAAGTCCGAGAATTTGTTCCATTCTAACATGAAAATTTTCTGAAGTTTTCTCAAGCTTTCTGTTGGAATGTCCTATAATCAGATCTTCTGGGTGTGGTATGTTCTTTTCATTGATTTGCTCAATTGTCTGAAAGACAGCGCCCTTTGTTCCTACTTGACCTACCTGGCAGACTGGAGGAGTTGAGGGGTATTTCTTATCCCTAAAGCCAACATTGTTCACATATTGCGCTTCAATTGATGCCTTTCTCTTTTCTAATATAACTTTCTTTGCCTCACGAAGACGCTGTAGCTTCAGCCTAATCTCATCATCAAGCAAAGACTCTTTCTCACTTTCTGTCCTAATCAGATGCTTTTTTCCTACCCAATGATTGTCATATGTAAGTTCCTGTCTTGAGGACAGTGTATTTTCAAAACTAATTGTCCTTACCTTTCCTTTGGTAGGAGACAAATTGGTTAAAGCTTTCTCAGTCTCCTGTTTTTTATCAAATGGTGAACCAATACATCTCAGGTCAACCTTAACCCTATCATCTCTCTTTTTTTGCATCATATTTTCTATATGTGCACGGGTACATTTTGACTTTCTTAGAAACTCTAGATATTTAGCATTGTGTTCATTTCCTTGATTTACTAACAAAGATGCTATGGACTCAGCTGAACCCTCACTGTTAATAGCAAAAATCTTGTAGCTTCCTGAATCCTCTTCCAGAACATCCTTGAATTCTAGACTGGAACCATGCATATCCATATAGTTCTCATTTTTTATTATTTTTCGTAGATTTTGGGGGATTTGTTTGTTATTATGAAACCACGTAATTTTGGGTGATGGATAAGCGCTTAGTTTGCACTGAAAAACAACTGGTTCCCCAACCAAAACTGACTGATATTTTAACTTTTGTAAGAAAGAAGGTTTCAGTTTCTCAGGACAAGAGGCCATAGCTTTGATTCTACTTGCAGACTTTTGATCAGAAAAATATCTCAGAAGATCCTCTGAATCAGCAAAGGTTTCTTCTTCATCGATGGACTTTTCTGCTGTATATTCTGACTCTTCACCAAAGAACAATTCTGCAAGAGAATAACATTATATTGCAGCACACTTTGCTCTCCCATCAAATAGATAAAGAAAAAAAAATGAATAATGAGCATGCTACAAATTCATCCCAAATCCATAAAAAAAATTCACTCACCATATTTGTTCGAATAAACGCAACACTTGCTCTGTTTTAATGATTCTGACTTGAAAATCGTTCATTGTCGGTTCTTTCTTCCAACTGTGGAAAATTTCTTCAGCAACAAGTAAAAATGAATCTCAAAAGGACATGTTCTTGTGAGTGCATGTTTTACCGCCCCAAAAGCTTTTTTTAATTTAATTTATATGTTTTGTTTTCAAAGGGGTGAAAAGATTCTTACCTGACTTGCAGACTATAGAATAAACGCCCTTTCTGAGCACTTTGTGAGTTACGATGGCCAAACAATTTTAAAAGATTATTTTCAAAACTATTCAAAATTAACTATAATTTACTAAAATGAGAAGGCGTTTATTCGAACTAATACAGCTGCTAACCTCACAATGTAATGCAAAAGAAGAAGAAAAAAAGAAAACAAAAGGAGCAAGCAACAATAACCAACTATTCTATCTGCAAGCCAAGGTAAGAAGTCTACTGTGGAGAATTAAATGCATACAACGGGAAGGCACAATGAAAATCAGTCACTTCGTTTTCTTGCATAAAACCACTTCATAAACAAATGCCACCCCAATTTTACTGACAAATTAATTTAATGTTTTAAATCATTATTAGAAATTCAATGGAATTGTAAGGGTCCTCATGCATTAGAAGGAGATACATAAAAGGAAAGCTTTTGCAACCAGCTGCATAGCATGTACTGAAAATAAAAATGGCAGATCTATAAAATGAAAGCTTTTAAATCTATTTAAAAACTTGTACTTCTCTGTAGTGCAAAATGTCTAGAGCATATTTAGACACAAAAAACCTCAAAACATGCAGCATATTTGAATGTCTCAGAATAAAAATGTGCTTTTATAGGGTTTTTTTAAAAGGGGTCACTGAACCTTTACACTAAATGTAATATAACATCCTTTTGAAACTGTACCTTTAACTTCCATTTCAATTTGCTGCTCTATCTTCTCCTGAATAACTTTTTCCAGATCTGTAATAAACAAAGAAACACTTGAACATTGTGATAGAAAAACACCATGATGCATTGCTACTGTATAAGAAAAAGAAATCACACAAACATACAGACATGTGCATGCCAGGAGATGCCCAGTTAAGTCTATAAAAAGTGAAACTAAAGAGTGTTCTATTCATCCACAATCCTTATAAAAGGGTTTCTTCTTCTTTTTTGGGGGTGGGTGGGTGGGGGTGGGGTAATTCAACATGCCTTTAACATGCCTTTAATATAACATGATGAAAATATTCATGGATCCGCAGTTGTTTTACAGTATATATACTGTATATATATCATGTATTGAGAAGCAAGCAAGTTTCAGTGCAGGAGGAGATTGTATATGGAAGGAACATGCAGTTGCCAACCTGTCACTCTCAGATGTGTGCTGCACTCGGCTTGTCCTGCAGAATTAATTATTCTGCACTTGTATATACCTCTCTGATTCTCATTAACTTTCAGTAATTTTAAACTGCATAGGGGACCATCGTGTCTTAAAGAGCACAAAGCAGACTCCTCAACTATTAACTGATTATACAGCCAGATGACACAAGGTGTGGGAACACCTTTGATTACACAGAAAAGTGAGATATCATTTCCTTCTTTGACCAAGGTTTCTGGGGGCAAAGATTCAAGGAAGACTGGCACGGTGGTGTTCGGTTCTGCGATGTCTTCTTCACAGGGAACTATGTCAGGATAATAATCTTGGATCCTTTGTTTGATTGTTTGAGCTGAAGATACTGTCACACTTGAGGTTTCTGTGGAGGATTCTTCCTTGTATTCATAGGCTGCTTTAAACTGAGACACTTTGACTGATTTTATACTTTTAGTATCTGATTCAAGGGTAATTTTTGTTACTTTCCTGGCTTGCGCTTCTTTAGCTAGGTAAGAATAAAGTTAGGATAAAATTAGAGGTTTTGTAGCACTCAAAATCTCAATGTAGAAAGATACACTCACACGCACACAGATGTGTATAAAGTTATTACTATGGTGTAAAATGTTCAGCATGTTAGTGCAAAAGCAAGATCGTATTCTTTTCACTATTCTGTTGAAGGGCAGGTTCCTCTTACCTGCCTACTGGTGTGCTGCATGTTTGGGGGGTGCACACGCGCACCCCCTCATGCAAGTTTGCTTCCAAGCATGCACAGGAAGCAAAAAAGCACAGAAATCTCATGAGGGGACACTTATGCACACACCATTTTGGTGAATTTTTACTTGCATGCATGCATAGAAGCAAAAAAATCACCAAAATCGAATGTGCGTGAGCGTCCCCTCACGAGATTTTGCTTCCGCACATGTGCAGGAAGCAAAATAAAGCCAAAAACTAAAAAAAGAGAGATGGTTCCGTGTGACAGACCAGCGAAGGCAGCATTGGAGCCATCACACGCAAATTGTGTATTACCGAAACAGAGCTCCGGGACGTCCCAGTAGGAACCCACCCCTGATTCCGTTCCACATTTAATAGTTCTATTCATTTTAGGAAAAGTATATGTCATTGCCCTTTGATTTAGTATCAATGATATCAGAGAACAGAGGACAGATTCATATATTCGGAAATATATCTTTGTCTATTTGGAATTTTTTTAGGGACGAGAGAGCCAGGAGTAGATTCATATTAAATTTACAAATGTTATCATGGCATCAAAAATTCTTTGTCACGGGCTTGGAATGCAGATCCAGTAATACCTCATCTTACGAACCTAATTGGTTCCTGGGGGAGGTTCGTAAGGCGAAAAGTACGTAAGATGAAACATTGTTTCCCATGGGAAACAATGTAAAATCAATTAATCCATGCAACGAAAAAAGAAACGCAAAAAAACCGCTGCCGCCCGGCTGTCACCTTTTGAAACAGCCGGGAGCTTCTCAGCATTCTCCCAATGCCGAACCTGGAAGTTCGGCAAAAGTTCGGGTTCGGGAGGCCGCCGAGAAGCCCCGCCGCCCGGCTGTCACCTTTTGAAACAGCTGGGGGGCTTCTCGGTGGCCTCCCGAATGTCAAACCAGGAAGTTCGGGTTTGGCGTTTGGGTTCAGGAGGATGCCGAGAAGCCCCCCGGCTGTTTCAAAAAGCGACGGCGGTGGCAGGGGCGGGTTCGTAAGACAGAAAAAGTTCGTAAGAAGAGGCAAAAAAATTCTGAAACCTGGGTTCGTATCTCGGGTTGTTCGTATGGCGAGGGGTTCGTATCATGAGGTACCACTGTACAGAAATGAGGAAAAATCAGTTTGAAGGAGCTAACTGAATGGATTAAGAATGCAAATTTTCTGTTGTTTTCAGGATGGTATCCCTTCTCTTTTTGAATGTACTTCCAGGTCATTTGTAACCAAAAGAGAGAGAAAAAACAATGCTCAGCCTTCAGAAGAATACAAATTATTATTCAGATATAATCAATTTAGATATAATCTGAATAATGGACAAGGAATGGACAATTTTCAATTCCATTATGATATTAACAGCACTGAAAAAGAAATAGGGACTTAACTACCGTGTTTCCCCGAAAGTAAGACAGTGTCTTACTTTCTTTTTATCCCCAAAAGCCCCACTATGTCTTACTTTCGGGGTATGTCTTATATTGTTAAAGGGGCACTGACAGCTAAAAAACCTGTGTAAAATGTGTTTTTCTAGTGTATATGCATTTTACCTTCTGTGACGGGCAGGGGGGGAGGTTTCTTTGGAGTAGGGACGTGCCCCCGAGTAAATTTGCAGAGGCGGCAGTGACAAGTGCAGGGGACGGCGCAGCGACGTATGGAGAGGGGGACGGTGCGGACGTGGGGAGGAGGCGGCGCGCAGCTAGATGAGAGGGAGGCGGCAATACCCCCCGTGTTTCCCCGAAAGTAAGACATATGTCTTACTTTCGGGGTACGGCTTATATTAGCCGACCCCCCTGAAACCCCCGATACGTCTTACAATCGGGGGTGTCTTACTATCGGGGAAACAGGGTAGAAGAGTTGACTTAATAGCACAATCATCTAAAGTAGAACAGAAAAGGAAAGAAAAGTAATTGGCATTTGTGTTGATTATGTTTCTGAGATTCTGACTTTGAAAGAAAATCTGTATAGATATTATCAGAAAAAAGTGCCCATTAAAATAAAAGTGAGTTTAAACATGCTTCACAGTAACCCATCTGTTTAAAGACAGTATCTGCCAAAGTGAGAACAGCTAAATTAAAGGTTAATTTTCTAATAAATATTAATTTTAAAAATCTAATCCTTCTATTTTACTTTCTACAGAGCTCTTTTTAATTTCCTGGAACAGACTAGATCTTCTTTTTGGAAAATAATACAATAGTGTTGAAACTTGCTGCAAAGGGGCATGAAGATTAAATAACCATGCACATATTTTAGGAACCAAGGCTTCAAGATAGAGGTTATGGGGAAAGTGGGACTGAAAATTAAGACTAAATCAGATGCTAGCACTGAAGCCATAGGTGCTGAGGTGATGAGGTTAAATAACACAAGGTTAAAAATCAGAATAACCACCTTCTACTGTTAGTATAGCAGTTGTCGTTACTTCTCCATAGTCGTTACGGACAGTACAGCTATATAATCCTTGATCTAGAAGTTGGACGTTAAGAATGGTGAGAAACAGAACAGTTCCACTTTGTGACACTCTTATTCTTTTGGACTCTTGAAGCACTTCTCCACTGTGGGTCCATAAAATCACACTGAAGTTCTCGCTTTCAAAAGCACACATAAACTGAGCAGTGTCACCACATCTCACAGTGAGATCATGAAGCTTCAGGAGAATCTTTGGAGCAGTCTCTCTTTCTACTTGACTTGAGGTTGTACCTATTTTGGCGCTTTCCAATTTCTGAGTTATGATTGTAGACTGGCGCATCCCTGCTTCTTTCCCAGCTGCAGCTTCCCAAGTTGAAGTTCCACCAAACACCTGCACAAGCGTTTCTTTTGAAGGCTCTTGCATTGACTGAATTTCCTTTACATAAACTTGGCTTTCCTTCTTTGCAAAAGGAGAAGCAATGTAAAGTTCTGATTTGTCCTGGACAGATTTTCTTACATCTTTCCCAGAACTCTGCCTATCTAGGGCTTGCACTGTGTAATCAAGTAACAAAACATATGATTAATACTGAATTCCCTTTAAATTGCCCAATTAAAAACAAAATTACATATCACAGATGATGAGAACAAAACATGTCATCTTCTTTTTGGTATGGCCAGCATGCCAGGTACATTTTTGGGGGTCATTTTTGGTAGGAAGCATAATACATATGAAACTCCAGCCACAAATGAATGATGAATGAAATATGAATGATGTTCATGCTGATAGGATGAGCATTTGTTTCTTCTTTTCATTGCCACATTGTCCATGGCAATTTGAAGGTGGTTACGATCCCCAAGAGAACAACTATCATCTCTTATTTGGTCCCCCGTGTTTTCCTTTTAAAACCGAGTAGAGCAAACGTCAGAGAATTTGACCAACTGCCAACACCTCCCTATCTTGAAGTGTGCATCTATTTAGCTTTATAAATCAGGAGTTGACTCTGACATACAGAGCTAGGAAGACAAATGCTAAACAATCGGACACTTGAAAGAAGAGGTGAGAAAAGTGCTTTATTTGGTTATTACTAGAATTCTACCCACATTAGTGACGGTACATCTATAAAAGTATGAAATAAGGAAAAGGGTGGGTTCATTAGTCACAACCTGGAATGTGTGGTTTGTGCAACAAACTGAATCCCTAGGGGGGAAAAATGGGGCTTTACCTTCAGTGGTCACTGTAAGTGTAGCTGTACAAGTTGCATCTCCAGCACTATTTCTGGCTTGGCAAGAATACTGCCCAGCATGTTCTGAGAAAGCATCTACTATTATCAATATGGCTGTGCCGGTCGACTCATCAAAATGGAAAACTACATCTTTGGATGGCAACATTAGCTGCTGGTTATGAAACCAGAGGATTTCTGGGCTTGGCCTGGCAGAAACCCTGGCTTGGAATCTGACTGTTTCCCCGCTGCATACGCTACAGCTTGAAATGGGCTGGATAAAGGCGGGCCTTTGGCCAACGGATTCCTTCTTAATAGAAACAGATGAAGAAACATGCCTTTGGGAATAGGAGGTAACTTCTTCAACCTTAAACCCTGAAAAGAAGCATGTCATCTTTTAATTGCTTACACCTACTCGGCATTCTCTTGTTCTCCTACCAGTTTTCCATTATACTCCTCCTTTCCCTCCTGACAATGTTTATTATTGAAACTCCAAACAAAAATTGGGATTCAGTATGGGATCAAAGGTCTCCAGTCTCCAATCCCATTATTGCTTTTGACAAACATTCACATCTGATTTACAAGTTATTCTTTCCCCTAAATTCCTCTTAAAGATGTGGTAAAAACCTAAGTACATTATGTATAGAATTCCTCTTTTGTTTTTTTTAAACACACTGGAATGCTTATGTACCTATTTTTGCTCAAGTGGGCATTCCTTGTTCTATTCGTCTTGCATACATTGAATGTCATTTATATTAAAACTACTCAAGACAGCCATCAACTCAAAGTCAACATTGACTATATATAATGCCAGGTCAGCAGATCATACACCATGTGGTGTATGCATAATCAACACTGACCATATATAATCACATAACACAGCAGTCCAATATTGACCATGATGTATATAGTCAACATTGCCTATATGCACAAATACATCATGGCAGGTCAGCATTGATCATGTGGTATATATAGTCAAAATTGATCACCCACACCCACACCACATTGTTCAATATTGACCATGATGTATATATAATTAACATTGTTTATATATACACATACATCACATCATAGCATATATGCAAAGATATGCAAAGAGGCTTTGTGGGATATCTAAACCAAATTCTTTGAACAGCTGATACTCCCACGCTCTATTTGGGAAGCCTGGATTATGATGATTTGAGAATGATTCTATAACATTATTGCATTTACATTTCTGAAATAAATTGAAAATACAATCTATCCACTATATTCCATTTTTCTCTATATACTGCACTGCAGTTCTTGTCAGTTTACCTGGGTCAAAATACATATTTTTATTTATATGCTGATACTGAGAAGAAATACACATTGAAATACATATTATGTGCTATGTTTGGACCAGAATTTTTCAAAGTGCAGATTATATGGAAAGGTAAAAATATTACAGATGTAAACATGCAGACCAAAAAGAAGCAATTTCCTCATCCTCAGAAATTCCCTTTAAAACTAATTTTAGATCAGCTTTTACATAGTTGAGATGGCAAAGAAGAAAAATAATCCTACGTTTTCCCTTTTCCTGTATTTACAATAATGCACAATTCTGGGTGCGATCACTTTGTACCCACAGAAAGCATCTTTGGGCTGTTGCTTTTGAACAACAGCAGTCACAAAATTAAAGGTGGTCTAGTGGAAAATAAAATGAAATAAATAAATGAAATGAAATAAAGTTAGGAAGTCAGCAGTCATCTCTGGATTCTGCTTGCCTGCTTGCTTTCAGTTATGGAGATGGAAAAAAAATGCTCACAATAAAGAGGATTTTTAAAATGCTCTTTTTGGTCCAGGCTAAATGCTAATTGAATGAAAGAGTGAAATGGATGGAACACCGAATGGAAGAGTGACAACAGGATGGAAGAGTGAAATGAATGGAACACTGAAACAATGTGAAGTGGGCAAAACTTAAACCTGGGATAGCACATGGATACTGTGGACATCAGGCAATGGGAATGGTTATTTGAATTAGAAGACATGAACATGGAAGACAATTAGATGTAGGTTTAAGAATGAGTATTAATCTTTAAACACATGCAAATTAATGCAGGGCAGGTTCTGTTGTAGACAGCACATTGTACCTTCCAGCCTGAGAGTAGCTGTACTTGACACCTGGCCAACAGGATTGCTGGCAACAAAGGTGTAAATTCCTTCATCCTCTGGGTAAGCTTCTGCAATTTCCAGCTGGTAAGTGTCTTCAAACTGGGTCATTCTAAAGAAGCGGGATGGCTTGATTTCTTTGTCTTTGCTATACCATGCTGTTTTGAGATCTGTTCCAGTGCAAATAAAATATGAAAGAAAATAAAACGTCTTTAGAGATTGGGGTTTTTTTTATTCTTAATGATGAAACTAATGAAAACACTGGGATGGTGTTATATTACCCTGTCCAGAATTAAAATGAATATTGAATATGGAAACTCTATCCTGAGATCTCCCCGCTCTCTTACTGCCTTTGTATTGTTTTCCCACATGTCCTTTTTCCTGTCAGTACCTACCATTATAGGACCCAGATACATGGAAGCATTATTGGCAAATCCTGTTAACATTTTATAGCAAACACAGGGCAATTTTAGTGGTAACCATAGTCAGAGCATTGTGTGCTATTCACACAATTGCCAGCTTATGGATTTATGGAAGACTAGCACAGGCTTATTAATCAAAGGTGCAATTATCCTCATTCACATTTCAGAAAGCAGAATAAATGATCGAATGAACAAATATAGGATTTCTTCTGTTCCTGTTTAAATTACTCCCAAAGTAATTCCTCACTTCTCTCAATTTTATGATAAGAGGCACATGGCACTAATATCTCCTTTTAAAAAGTTAGTTCTTTGGATGCGGGATTAGTTCTTACTTTTGAACTTAAAAATGTTTGCTCCTGTTCTGATCTATGTACAACTTTTGTAACTTAGAAGGCACTGTAAGCAATCGGAGAGATGGCCTTGAGGGAAATAGGCAAGACATTCATATAATGTAAAGAGGGTTAAAAGATGACGATGATCAAAGAGTACAACTAACCTGTCCCAGTAACTCTGCACTGAAAGAAAGTGGATTGTCCTTCAGATGTAATAGCATCACGGAGTGGTGTAATAATGATAGGTGGGTAAATTGGCATTTCTATGTCAGGAGAAACAACTTCTGGAACTAAAGAAAAAAAATTAAAAGCTATTATTAGCTTTATATGGAAAAGCACACATAGTACAATATGGGCAATGCATTTGCAAATAGACTAACAATCCTGGGTCTAGAAAGCCTAGAACTACAGCGCATAAAACACGATTTGAGTATTGCCCACCAGATCATATGCTGCAACGTCCTACCGGTCAATGACTACTTCAGCTTCAACCGCAATAACACAAGAGCATGCAACAGATTCAAACTTAATACGAACCGCTCCAAACTTGACTGTAAAAATATGATTTCAACAATCGAGTTATCGAAGCATGGAACTCATTACAGGACTCAATTGTGTCAACCCATAACCCCCAACATTTCTCCCTTAGACTCTCCACAATTGACCTCTCCAGGTTCCTAAGAGGCCAGTAAGGGGCGTACATAAGTGCACTGGTGTGCCTTTCGTCCCCTGTCCAATTGTCTTTCCTTTCTTTCACCTATCATATATATTCTCTTCCTTTCATATATCCTCTCCTCTAAGTTCACTTTTACCCTCATATATATTACCACATGTCTATTTTTCTTCCTATGTATTTGTGTATTGGACAAATGAATAAATAAATAAATAAATAAAATAAATTTCAGAAATCCTTGAGACAGACAACTTCAAGAACTTGCCTTCCACTGTAAGGGAAGCTGAAGAGGTGGCAACACCATAGTCATTCTTTGCTTCAATTTTGTAAATAGCAGCATCTTCAGTGAAAGTCTCAATCAGCAGCAAGGTGTACTCTTGGGCATCATGAAGGAACTTCACTTTAAAGCCTGGAGAAAGAGGCTGCCCATCTTTGTACCAGAAGATCTTGGGCTGAGGTCTGCCTGACACAATAGCACAGAATCGAGCTGGTTTCCCAGACTCCACAGTGGCTGCTTGGAGCTCTTTTTCAATCTTAGGTGGCTCAGGGGCTGAAAATCAAACAAGAAATCATCATCATCATCATCTGAATTTTTCTAGCATGGGTCATTCTATTTTGATATTAATCTGAATGAATCTCAATGCATCCGAGTTCAGCCATAAGGCTTTTCAGGTGGTCTGCAATAATATACGAACATAATAAACCTGTGAATTGCACATCCATTGATTACTTGAGTTATCTGTTCTCCGCTAGATACAACTATTTTACGTACAGCAGGAACAATGTTAGAACAATTTCACTGGCATGAATATTTTCAGCAGGCAGGCGGACTAAAATGTAGGAAGTGATATGGAAAACATGGACATTAATAATATGAGAATTTTTCTACTCATGTGCAATTGAGTAAAAGTAAAAAAGGTAACATAGAAAGAGGGCTAGAGTATATGTAACTTGTTCACCCGGGATATAGGGCAGGGATGGCTTTTGAACCTTTTGCTGCTGATTTGCTTAGGGTTGCCCGCAACAATAAAAAAATAGCTTCTTTGCTTGCATAGAAGCAAAATCCAAGATGGCGGCACCTATGGAGACATCGACAGAACCGGCATCACCGGATTACTAATGGTTCTAAAGAACTGGATAGAACTGGTAGAAATCCACCTCCGGAATAGGGGTTAAAAAATATTTAGATAAAAATAAACCTCTGTCTCACCATTTACACGAAGAGTGATGGAACTCCTATTTTTTCCAGCTAAAAAGGTATATTCTCCAGCATCTGTATATCTAGTTTCTGTGATAACCATCTTATGGACACGTCTTTCCACCACATAATGGTATCTTTCCTCAATCTGGAAGTTGATCTCAATTCCATCCTTGTACCAGTGGGCATCAATGTCATCTTCATTGACTTCAAACTCTACTACAGCTCGCTGCCTTTCAAGAACCTATCAGTTAAACAGAAAGATAATAACAGTTTTGTGAATAGAAATGCTATAACTAGTATTTTAAGTTCTCAAATGGGAATAATGATGCCCTTGGCATCATATAAGATAGAAGTATTATTTTTGAGCTATGCAATCAGACAAAACAAGCACTGAATTTATTAAAAACTAATATATTTTAATAGTATATATTTCATTCTAATTTTCCAAATTATTTTTATAAATCAGGGCCTTCATCATAGTATTTTTGCAGTATATTTCATGCATTGCAGAATATATCTTCATCTAATAATGTTATCCACATGTAAAAACAGATAAACTTTAGTACAAAACTAAGATTCTAAAAATACATTTCCTGGAAAAAGGCAGTCAGAAGATGAAAAGGCCACTTTGATTGAGTCCTACCAATCCAGAGTTGTGCTGTGTGAAATCTTATCTTACTCAATTTCCAGTTCCAAAGAAATGTAAAAATGTTCTTTCCAACAAAGAAAATAATAACTAACCTAAATTAAATTTATTTCTGTTCCTATGTGCTTAAGCGTGGCAAGCAAAATTCAGAAAGACAGAAGGCAGATCAATCTTAACAATTCTCCCAAGTGATATACAATGGAATATGATAATCCTTTATTGAAACTATTGTATAAAATAGTATACATATGTATTGGAATCCTACATCTATCATTTTGCTGTTCCATTGCTTTCTTTTATAATTTCACTATATTTTCTTCTTTATCTATCTTACTAGCTGACAGCAATTTAAAAAATATATACTGACCATGTGCTAATTCAATCAAGAATGTACCACATAATAATAATAATAATAATTATTTATTAGATTTGTTAATAATTTATTAATCAAGCTAAATATTTGCATTTTATTATTTCTTTTGGGTTTTAAACTAAATTTATAATTTCTCTCAGCCAAAACAATAATAATATGTTGTATTTTTCTTAAATTCAAAATCATTTGCACAAATCATGGGTCAACTCAAATGGAAGAAACTGTGGCAAAATGTTCAGTTTAGCAAAATGTTCATTGTTTAAAAATCCTGACATAGTTTGAACTATATTCCTGAAAATATGTGGAAAACTAACTTTTCAATTTCTGAATAATCTGGAAAAGTATATTTGTAACATGATTTAGGGCTGACATGTGGAATGCAAGATTTTCCAGCCTTCTTTGTGCCTTCTCTTTTAGGTGATTACAATAAGTCTGAAGCCAAGAAAATAGGACAATACTAGTGTCAGGTAACACCCCCAACAAAAGAAGAATCCGAGGCTTGAAATTCTTCAAAGTCCCATTTCATTAGAGATGTCATATTGGCTCGTTATTTTGGATATATATCTTTCACACTCCATATAACTCCCCTCCCAATTTTCCATAGTACAAAATGTAATAGACCTGAAGGCCCAACAAAAAAGATGGCTTCCAGGCCTGACAACTAGTTGGTCATGGTTCTCTTTCTGCAACCTTGTTTCTTGGCCTTGATTTAAAATTATACAGAAAACCAATAACTGAAGAGGGTATTTCTCTTTCAGACTTTCCTTAGAAGTGGAAACATATGACAGAGATGCTACAATGGTCCCCCCCCCTCTCTCTGAATGTAACAACAATAGGACTTTAGTTTCTTTGAAATTGTATTACAATAATGAGAAAATAATAAAATGTTCCTGACCAGGGCTGCTTCTAGCTTGAAACAAAGCCTTGCAATAATGTTTAGGATATACAGTACCAGTACATGAAATATTGTTTGAAGTTTACTTTACAGAAAGTAAACAGACTCCTTTGTGTGTGCATGTGCGGGTGTGTGTGTGTTCATTTCACCTGGTATAATATTTCATTTAGTGATGAAAATTACATTTTATATTTATGATATATTCTAATCCTACCAATGTCCACTATATCTGCAACTACAAACTCCTAGAAGCTGTAAGGTTCAAGCTAATTTCCAAGGCCCAATTTCCTTTCTTCTGTCCATTTCAGCATTCCGAATCACTGGATGTCACTGGTCATATGTTCTTATTAAAATATTTGTGAGGACTTCCTTCCTTCCTTCCTTTCCTTTCCTTTCCTCCCTCCCTCCCTCTCCTCCTTCTTACTGTTTAAACACTGGTGAGCTATCCAATTAGAAGTTTTGTTTGGTATGACATAGGGTTTTTTTAATTAAATTTTATTGACAAATGCACAATAAAGAACAGAAATCAAAAACGGATATGAACACATTTCACAAAAAAGAAAAAGAAAAGAAAATATTTAGGTTGCGGATTGCCATATCTATATTTTTCACGTTTTCCTAAATTAACTACATTTCTTAATAATGAACATAAATTTTTAATATCTCTTTCCATTTTAAATTTATAATAAAAAGGTATCATAATGTTGACATATGTTTTGTGTGTGTGTGTGTGTGTGTATATATATACGTCGCATAGACATGCAAAACATTACACAGGGCAAAACCCGAACTCAGAACAATCTACATATATATATATATATATATATATATATATATATATATATATATATATATATATATATATATATATATATACACACATATATATACATACACATATATATATGTTTTTGTAGATTTTCACGGATATATGTATGTAGATTATTCTATATATATATATCACATGTTTTTTTGCTGAATTGGAAAATTAAGGAAAATTAAGGGAGACTAGGATAGATCTATTTCAGCCTTATTTTAGCCTCATCAACTAGCCATACCCACTTGAACCTGCAACCTTTGCCTTGTAAGTCAAAGAATTATCCTCTAGGCTACAGTATCCAATCCCTTCAGCTCTGCACCAGGGAAGGGTTACATATTTTTGGGTTGAATCATATATATATACAAGGCCGAAATAGCGCTATCCTAGTCTCCATTAATTTTAAATATTCAGCAAAAATATGTGATATATATATATGTGTGTGTGTGTGTTTCTTTTCCAGCACTTTTCCAGCACTAATATGTAATGCTGACACAATATCTGAAAACCAAAAGGTTTGTTCAAAATAAACATCACTGTTCTTTAATGATGCTATAAAATATAATATTTTCTCATTTGTTTCACTTTCTTTGTGAATGACAGCAACTCTTATTGCTGCAGAAACAAGTTATTGTTTCATTTAAAAGGCATCATGTTCAATATATATTAGCAATGTTCTTTCCTCTGGTTCTGCCAGTCCTTTGCCATGCATTATAAAATATGAGATTTGGGAATGATGCTCAGGCTAAAGGTTTAGCTCTGAGGAATGTCTTGTTACACTGAAGAAATTGAACATTCTCCACAATTGCTTCAATGCAGTTTTATCTTATATGTGTAATCTGACTTTTTTTATTTGCACTGTCACATATTGGATTGTGTATTATTGCATGGTATCAATAATTTTTCGTATCAGACCTGAAATACAATACCTGAACATTTTTCTGGAGGCTTCTGATGTGAACATCACGCCCTTCCACTGTCAAATTAGCATTAGACATATTTCCTCCAGCCACTACTGTGTACTTCCCGGAGTCAGACATCTTTGTGGATGTAATCAGAAGACGGTGAACAAACCTTTCCCGCTGAACTTTTACTCTAAAAGCAAATTAAGAAAAGAGAAAAGGGACTTTTAGAAAGTTGTTCTTAAAATGTTTTAGAAAAGTTGGTATGGTTTCATAAACTTCTAAAGTTCATAGTCAAAAAGAGCCAAGAATGACAGACAATTGTTAGAGCTCTAGTTTACAGGACTATGCATAAATCTAATCATGAACAGAGACCACAAATTGCACACAGTCCATTTATTTATTTATAAAATTTACATGACGTCCCATACCATGGAAGGTGATTCTTTAATCCTTAAATTATCTAGAACAAGTAAACATATTAACATTTTAATGTCTTAATGCAGGGGTTTACAGCTTTCACAAGGGATAGTTCTTGAGTGTCACTCCCCCACCCATGCTCTCATTTCAGAACTTCCAAGATAAAGTCACTGCAAATTCAGCAGGAATGGAAGCAAAAAGCAATGGAAAACCAGTTTGCAGGATGCAAGTAGGTCTTTTTTTTAATTTATTTATTTATTTATTTATTTATTTATTTATTTATTCATTCATTCATTCATTCATTCATTCATTTATTTATTTATTTATCAAACTCGGGGCGGCTCACAGCAATAATAATACAATATAAACAAATCTAATATTTAAGTTAATTTAAAACCCCAATTTAGAAACCAATCATACATACTAGCATGCCATGCATAAATTTTTTTAACATTTGTAAGCAGAAAAAAATAATCCTATTTTTTTTTCTTCAATCATTCCTGGTGGTATCATATATTTCTACCCTGCTCACTATGGACTTCAGTTGCCTCTTCCCAGAAATTGTTAAAAAAGTTATCCCAATCTATTAAAGGATGACTAGTTGGCTCATAGACACAGTTTTTGTCTTTCTTATCCTATGACAACTCCCTACAGCAAGGAATCATTTTAATATTCCCTACCTAAAAGATTGCAATCATTTTAATATGCCCTACCTAAAGGATTGCAATAAATGTGCTTAGGTTATAGATAATAATTAAGTTAAACGAGCAAAAACTAGCATATTTGGCACGGAAATATTTTGGATCTGCTTTTCCTTAATAATTAATTAAATAACTAATGATTAATTGCATATTATGATACCCATAATCAGCTGACTCAAACAGCTGGTTTGGGTCAGCTGATTGCTAAAATAAATTTGTACATGAGACAAAGACGAAGACGAAGCTGCCTAGACTTGGAAGAGAAAATTACTAATCAAAATCTAGGGATTTTTCTGCACTGATCCTAAAGTTCACAAAAGAAGAAACAGATACAGATATGACTATTTTTTTTTCTGGGAGCTGACACGTTACAAACTTGAACATTGAACACAAAATTAGATGAAGAGTTAGGCAGGCTGGCCAAAAAAAATATAAAAACTGTATTCATTATATAGACAGCTTCTGCATAGTTTTCATCAGTAGTTCACAAGTTGTGTGCCCACATAATAAAGTATATACAACTCTAAAGAAATTACCTATCTCCAAGGTGAAGCTCCTGCCCATCTTTCATCCACTGAACAGAAATGTCAGGTTCTGAGATTTCACATTCAAAAACAGCTCTTTTCTTCTCCACCACTTTAATATCTTTGATGTGTTTTCTAAATTCAATATGGCGGGCTAGAAAAGTCAATGCAAGTTGTTAAAAATATCTAACATGAGTGAAAAAGATTAATAATTATAATATTGTCATATGAATCTTGCTTCTTTCTTTCCCCTTCAATGGCCTATATGAGTCAGCAATCTGTAATCAAAAAAGTATATAATGCTCTAGATTCTAAAACAAATAGCGTGACACCTAGAGGTTGCCGGTAGAAGTGGAATATGTTCTATAGGTGGAAGCAATTAAATATCATCTTATTTATGAGGTTACTACAATTTCTTTTTGTTTTGTATTGGAATCCTGTCCTATTTATTTTACTTCTTCCTTGTTTTTCTATATTAACAATAGCAATTTTTTACAATTCCTGGGCGAGAGGGAGTGAACGACTCTTAATATTACATACAATTTCAAAAGCAGATAAGAATAATTTGAATGAATTATATACATATAGAAATTTCTGGTATCTGACTTCCAGTACAGGAAGTACTCTGTAATTGTGCATATTATCCGCATTTAGATATTTATATCTTAGCTTAATTAGCCAAAAAATGAACAAGCCTTTTTGCTTCCACCAAAGTTATTCTGCAATGTTGAACAAACCAAAAAGTCTCATTAACGACTGTTCCAGCTTTTGATGATTGGGCGCCCTCTCTATTATATTCCATAAGGAGGACAAAATTGAAGAGAGTGGAATTTAGAAGTGGGTAAATTGACACATTTTAGGAAAATTCAGAGACAAAGCTTCTCAAATCTTTAAGCAGAGATACACAAATAAACAGTATTTGGTACCACAGAATTCAAGTACAGATTACAGACATGTTGCAGTATTAAATTTACCTGTATTCAACCTATTTTAAGTTATGTAACAAAAGTTATTTTTTTCTAGGATTAACTATTAACAAAGTGACCAAGAGTCCTATATTTCACCCACATCTGACCTAGTCATTATTCCAATGATATAAAATAAATTATGAGAAAAATAGATTGTATCAAGGTTTAGTGGAGGTAGGAAAACTGATAGATCCTTGGCGATTTCCCACAGTTAATTTTGAAGAGCAAAAATATAAGAAAAGGCCAACCTAATTGAAGCAAAAATTATAACTTTCCAACTATGGAATAAGACAGAATATTCTACAATGGGCTGGATCTGAAAGTAATTATTTTGTGGCTTCTGAAAGCTATAGTGATTTTGATGCTGCCTGGTTTAGTTACAGCTGACTATGTTGGAAACAAGTGTCAATTATAATTTATCAATTCAATATGTGATCATATATCTAGATCACTGTTGACTAATGTTAGGCCAGCTCTTGAGACAAATCCAATATTATAGTTTCTGAAAGCTAATCCATGCTGAACCAATGTGTGTTAACTGAGGATCATGTATAGGCCTGCCTTGATGTGAACAAATGCAGCTGGAGTTCTGACTGGGTTTCTTCCTCCCTGAACACATCTATTTATACAAGCCAAAAAATTTAAGTGTACAAAAGAGGGAATACCTTCCACATATAAAGTTGCTGCTGATACTGCTTTGCCTGCAACAAACTTGTACTCAGCAGCATCTCCAAAATGGACATTCCTTATTGAGAGTGAATGCGTAAGTTTCTTTGTTCGGATCTGACATCGGTCAGTGGATTTTATTTCCACCCCATTCTTTAACCATTTATATGTGATGCCTTCATAATTGACAGTGACTTCAAAAGTGATTGTATCTTTTTCTTCAGCATTGATGTCTTTCAGCATGGATGTAATTAGGACAGCTGTGGAAAAGAAATAATCAGTGAAAGACTTGTTGTTGACCTAGATAATTAATTAGAATTAATGGCTAATAATAATAATAATAATAATAATAATAATAATAATAATAATAGATTCCTGCTTGGAGGGGGTTGGACTAGATGACCTACAGGGTTCCTTCCAACTCTAATAATCTAATCTAATCTGATCTGATCTGATCTGAGCTAATCTGATCTGATCTGATCTGATCTGATCTCATCTCATCTCATCACATCTCATCTTATCTATGCAATGCATAACTGGAGGAATGCATAACTGGAAGAATAAAAACCAATTGTTCTAATCCTTCCACCAAGAAAGGTTTAATTATTTGTTTGCTGCATTTCATTCTTCAATTCTGACTGCCAACAAGTTTAGGGACTCCCTACAGTTCCACTAAGCATGGTCAGCCTACAGATCAAAGGAAAGCAGATCCTTTCTGCTCTAAATGCCCCCACTTTTTTTGCTTTCTCTAGCTTTTGTTCAAGATGCTCTGTCTTTCCTTCTATAAAATAGTCTTTTTTCTTTTCAGTTTCCAACTTACGTTTGACAGTTAAGGTTGCACTGACTTTATCATTCCCACAGATGAAGGTATATTCCGCAGAATCTTCACTGCTGGTATTTAAGATGTTGAGCTGGTGGAGCTTCCCTTGAACGACTATTTTAAACTTCTCACTCATTTCAATTTCCACTCCGTTTTTCAGCCACACAGAAGGTACATTGAAATGAGACACCTCGCACTCAAAAGAGGCAGTTTTAGTCTCTGGAACCTCAATATTTTTCATGGTCTTTGTAATGTGTACCGCTGTGAAAGATAATATTAAAAAGGAAAGTGAGACAAATGTCCTCTGGTGTGACATTTGTTAATGCACTTAAGATCTATTTTAGGCAGGAAGCTTTAAAAAAAAGAACTTACTTTCCACAAAAAGCTTAGCTTTGCACTCCAGTTGTCCCACAACCGCTGTGTATTCTCCAGCATCATCAGGAGATATATTCTGCAGGGTCAGTTTATGGACTTTCCTTTGAGAACTCATTCTGTATTTGTCACTTGGCTTGAGTTCAATGTTTTTGTGGAACCATTTCACAGGCACTGCATCGTGAGATACGCTCACTTCAAAGGAAGCAACAGCATTCTCCAGAGCAGTCACGTCCTTTGGCTTTTTAATGATTTTAACAGCTGAAGGAAGATATTAGCAAACATTTAGTCATGATACTTGACTTTAATTCTCAACTTGTCTTTCCTTTCTCTCACTTATCATATATATTTTCTTTCTTTCATATATCCTCTCCTCTAAGTTCACTTTACTCTTATATATATTACTACATGTCTATTTTTCTTCCTATGTATTTGTGTATTGGACAAATGAATAACCCCCCCCCTAAGAGATTGGCCTTAGAAAAGGGACAAGCAATGGGTGGCTTTTCAGAATTTAAAATGGAGTCGGTTGAAAGAGGCACCACTGGTTGTAATATGCCCATGTGCTGTTATAATTATCTCTTTTTATTCAGAGCAATTGTGCTTCTTGTCCTTTGACTATTAATGCCATCAAATTTACTTCAGTCTACTTGGTTGACTTACTTTCAACGTGGAGTCTTGCATTTGCTCCTATTCTTCCCAGTTTAAAACCATAAACTGATTCATCAACTACTGCACAGTTCTTCACTTTCAGTGTGTAGGTGGTTCCTTCCACCTTGATTTCATATTTGTCACTAGAATGTAGCTCGACACCATTTTTAATCCACTGAACACCTTTCACATTTGGG
Source organism: Erythrolamprus reginae (assembly GCF_031021105.1). Classification (NCBI taxonomy): domain Eukaryota; kingdom Metazoa; phylum Chordata; class Lepidosauria; order Squamata; family Dipsadidae; genus Erythrolamprus; species Erythrolamprus reginae. The sequence goes on from NC_091950.1 coordinate 195,050,307, forward strand.
TGAGTAAGTTCTATTGAAAATACTGCGTCTTGTGTTTCTGTCACAGTCAGGTTCCTTAGTGTCTTTTTGATCTTGACAGCTATTTAAAAAGAAGAGACACAGAATTATAAAATTAATAGTTAGGTATAATGCAAATCTAACATTGTACTCTGACTTTATAAAATAATGTGAAAAATAAGCGAGGAGCTGGTGATTCTCAGGACAGAAATGTCAGTTACCCCCGGACGCGGAGTAACGACGCTGAGACATGTTGTGGATTAAATATGGGTCATTTGTTGAATTAACATAAATTTAAATAAATTTGAATACGTCAATTTAAATATTTAAATTCAGAACGAACTAAGGACCTGCAGAGGCCAAAACTAACAGGGCGGAAATTCCTACCAGAAAATTCCTTGGCAACGTTGGGCAAAAACTCCTGCTGAACCAGGTGAAGGTAACCACCTTCACCTGGATCCAAGCCACGCCCCTTCACGTGTGGGAGGAGTTCACCCTCCAATCCCCGTGGGAAATTGGATCTGGTGATTCCCATGGACATCCTCTCTCCAATCTCCGACGTTGCTCCAACCTCTAGTTCCTGGAGAGAGGCGGTCCATCACCCTTTGAAGGATGCCCAAAGGAGCATGCGCTGTCGCTTCTAAATGCCCATTTCCGCCCCTAACCTGCCCAACCCCAATGACCAAAGGGAGGCCTATACTGATATCTAACTGCGCCGCACTCCCTAACCAATCCAATCCGCGCCGTCAGTGTGGAATAGGTGAAAAAACGGCCGCCTCTAAAGGGGAGGCCACAAACAATTCCTATTCGGCCCCGAGGCGACCTCCTCAGGACACACTGTTGATAGCGGAGGGCGGGCGGGTGTTCGCTTTCAGGAAAGCCGAGGGCAAGGGGGTGGTCCTGACTGAATCGCCCTTAAATAGGGCGATTCAGGACCTCCCCCATCCAGCAGGCAGCGTGCTACCTTGGCGCGCTGCCAAAAGCCCGGAGCTCGAAAGAGCTGCCGCCAGCGTCTCCCCAGCCGCGGAGGTAATTTCGGCCAGTGGTTTAATCCGTCGGCTGGGCATTTGTATGAATACAATGTGTCCCACAGGCCTGAAGAAGACAAAATGGGATGAGCTTTCTGTGGGCATAAGAAGGGAACGACACACTCCCACTGGTAAGGGACAACCAGCTGCTTAATATGTGTACATTCTAATTTATAATAAAGATCCCTATCTAATCGTGTTTTGCCAAGTGTCTGAGAAAATTCAGTAAAATTCAAGCCTAATAGTCTAGTTCAACTATACCTAATTGGGGGACTAAGATGTACAGTTAAAGCCTAGCCTGGGAGAGGCTATGAGGTAAATAGGAAGCAACAGCTGTTTCCCACTTGCTCATAGAAACTGCTCTGTTCAGGTTTTGGTCTCCTTCTTTTTCATTCTTTCCTTCATATAGCCTATTTCGTTCTGGAGGGACTTTCAGAAGAGAATTTGGATGGGCCTTAGGGAGGTTGGAATAAGCAGTCATGTTTTACTACCCTCATTTCACACACACACCCTCAATACTTCTTTGTATTAATTTTGTATTACGCTCTTATTTATTTTTTGCTATACATTAAGTGGAACTTATATTTCATACTTTTTTGTCTAATACTGCCTTTAATGTTTCACAATGGAACATTTGAAAAATCCCATTCCACTTAGTAACAAAAGATGGAACTAACAATGTTAAATGGTGACATTAAAAATGGAACTAATAGCGTTAGATTCTGGCATTAAAAATACTGAATATACCTATACATATTCACTCAAAAATAAATCCACTGTTCCCAGAGATATACCATAGTCTCAAATTCCAGAAAAAAAAAATAATCAAAAACAGTACATGTTATCTGAGATGAGGTTTCCTGATTACTTACTTTCAACCTTCAGCTTAGCTGATGTTTTTGAAGATGCCACTTTGAAGGTATATTCCCCAACATCATCCAGTTTGCTGATTGGCATAACAAGTCTCCGCTTTAATCCATCAGATTCGCTTCTGCAACGATCTGTCATTGTAAGCGGCTTTCCATCTTTTAGCCATTGGCCTACAGATTCAGGATTGGCTACTTCACATTCAAAAATAGCTTTTTGGGATTCAGCTACTGTGAGATCAGTGAGGGGTTTTGAAATGGCACCTCCTGTGAAAGAAAGGGAAAAAGGAAAGTGTTTATCTGCGAACTATAGGTTCTTCAGTTTGAGTCTACTTGCATCTCATTTGTATTTATTTATTTAATTTATATAGTTGCCCATCGCGGCTAATGACTAGGTGGCTCACAATTCAAAAACTCGTACTACAATTAAAATCTTAAAAACACATTTAAACAATCAAAACAATTTCAACACAAAAAACATTAAAACATCTAGCTCGAGTACATACAAAGCAAGACACCTGTCCAGTTAATAATATAGCCAGAGAACCCATGGTGTATGTAATGCACCTAACTTGGGAGCATAGCCAGGTCTTTAAACTTTACAGAGGGATAACAGGGTGGGGTCATTCTAATCTCCAGAGGGAGGATGTTCTACAGAATAGGAGATGCTAAGGGGAATGTTTGTCTTCTAGTCCCCATCAGCTGACATTATTTAATAGAATCTGCAGCATACCCATCCTGTTTTATCTAATTGGACGGTAGAGAAACTCTTCAAAAAAGGTGATCCCCCAGGTACGCTCCCAAGCCATGTGTTAATTCTTTTTCATATGGTAATTCCTGTCTATAAAATCAGTGACCTTCTGCAGCTATACTTGAAGCCCAAATCTATTCTTAAATATAGCTGCCTTCTCAGATGACTGATATGAAATGGCAAAAAAGGTTAATTTTTGGTTTTATTGCTTGAGTAGATTTTTCTATCTAGGTGCTAAAATTACTTAGGTGACCTTAGATACTGTGTGGAGCTGTGTATCTTTGCTGGTCTGTCCCGTCCCCTAGCCACAAAATATATAGGTCTGGCTCTATTCGTAAATAGAAATGGCCTTCTAAGATGTGCTCCAGAGCTCTGCAAGATGCTCTGTAACTGACCTGTGGAAAGGTGGCCATAAAAAAGGAAAATGAAATACTAATGGAACTGCACTACATTTGGCTGGATTTGCACCAGAGGTGCACAGTCGGCAGCAGCTTCCAGATGCCTTGAATACTGCCCCTAAAGACTTGCAATGTTTTTCACTGTTTAATGTGTGAACTGGATTATTAAATCTAATATTATTAAATGGAGGGTTGGTAAGTAATGCTATTGCTTATATTTCGTTTTACTTAAAAGTAATACTAAACTAAAGTGATCCTTTTTTTTTTTTGGTCTTCACCTCCACAAAATTGTGCTAGTTATGATTTCCAATAAATGATTTCCTCCCCAATGTTTCCATGGGACATGAAAACTAAATTAACAGGGGCATGTGATATATTCAAACACTGAAAATCTTAAGTCACATTAAAAGCTATCATCCTATATTACCTAGCTGCAACTGCCCAAAGGGCACCTGGTTCTTTCAGTACGTTTGGAAAGCCCTAGAAAATTGCTTCCATTAGGAATGTGAATATCTTGATATTTTGTCCCCTAAATTCACCCTGATTTTTTTGTAAGTTTCAAATTGTAACAATGAAATGAATTGCAACAACAAATTATTGGGCATGCTGTAAGCTGCTCACAGTCACTTCAAATGAGATGGACCACAAACAAATTTGATAGATATGTGATAGATAGATAGATAGATAGATAGATAGATAGATGGATGGATGGATGGATGGATGGATGGATGGATGGATGGATGGATGGATAGATGGATAGATAGATAGATAGATAGATAGATAGATAGATAATAGATAAAATAGATGATAGACTGATAGATACAGATAGATACATGACATTTAAATTTAAAAATAAAATCAGTACTGTTAAGGAGTGTGCAGAACCCTTCAGTTATCAAGGACATGCACAGAGGAAAACATGGTATTCCAGCAGATATTCAGGAGATATGAGTAATTATTCAGTCATACAAAAAGAGATACATTAAAATTCAATTAGTGTTTACTTTTTAGAAATAGTACACTCAAGTTTAACAGTCCAGTCATACATATTCAAATCAGTCAATAGCTCTCAATACAATAATAATATTACCAGCCTGTCTTTGTCTTACATATCAGACATGCATTACAGCTTGGAGAGGGGCAGCATACAAATCCAATTAAATAAATAAATAAATACATCAAACTATCATTGAACACACAGAGCTTACTACATCGGTCACAGTGAATCAGCAGAAAGAACAGAGAGCAGAGAGAGAAAATTATGTTTTCTGGCTCCCTCTTATGGCAGTTTGCAACACTACCTCTTAAAGCTATAGTACTTCAATACAAACAAACATTCATTGTTAGCTTGGATATATATTGCAAACCCAACTGTTTTGTACATAGTACTAACAAATACATTCTATGCATGAGGGTAGAGGTTCATTCTCCAAGCTTGTGAGTTGGTTTCCAAATGTTTTGTTACCAGGCTAGGTAACATCTTCAGTGCAATTCTACTGAAGATGTTACCTAGCTTAATAACAAAATGCTTGGAAACCAACCTACAAGCTTGGAGAATGAACCTCCACCCTCATCCTCCACCTCGTCTGAAGACATTCGCCACCATCACAAACATTGCATGCAACTAACCTGCTACCACTAGTGTCCCAGAGGTCTTCTTTTCTCCAGCGTAAAATGTGTATTCTCCTTCATCATCTTTCATCATGTTGATTACTGTCAGCTTATATATTGTGCCATGTGCCTCTATCTTGTACTTGGGGCTGGCTTTGATTTCTTGGTCCTTAAAATGCCATAGCACATCAATCCCAGCATGAGACAGCTCAACTTCAAAGGTGACATTTTGGGTTTCAGTACAGGTGATATCATGAAGACCTTTAATAATCTTAATTTCTGTATTAAAATAAAGACATAAGGGAGTTAAAAGTCTTGAATTCCTATTACCACATCTTTGCATGAGCAGAATGGCTGCATGTTTGAAGAATACATACTTTCAATTATGAGGTTACAGCTAGTTTCAACTTTGCCAACAGCTAATTTACACTGTCCTTCATCTGATGCATATGTCCTGGTAAAGACAAGTCGTTGCTTCATGCCCTTGGAGACTGTTTGTATACGGTCATCGGGCTTGATTTGTTCATCATTTATATACCATTTGGAGGAAGATACATCAGGGACAGAAATTTTGCTCTCAAGGATGGCTTTTGTGCCTTCAACAGCATGGACATCTTTCAGAGGAACAATTATTTCCACACCTGCAAATAGCATAAAATAGCCATCATAAAAGAGTTACATTTCAAGCATTCCAGATTTAAGATTCTTCCTCAGGGTCATATTAATACTTTTTCTTCCTGCTCTTTAGTTGGGAGGAAAGTATATTGATATAAACTGCCCTCACAGTCTATCTTTAGAGTGCCTCATCAGCGGAGCTGAGAGATCTATTGTTTCATGAAACAAACTCATCGATGTATCTTCTGGAGGTAATTTGTACACTGTAATCTAGGCAATTTCCAGGTGGCATCATCTATGAAAATGGGAAATGGAAGATTGATATACCTATGCTACCCACCTCTCCCCAGAGCTCTACTCGTGCAAAATTCGACCTGAGGGAGTGGAAGAGCTGATTGCTCTCAGTGCAATTGTATTTCTGGATCATTATTTCCTGTCCTCCCCTGAAAGTAATTTCTCTCCCAAATCAGTTTTGATTAAGGAAAAAAAAACCCACAAAAAACCCCCACCCCCCCAAAAAACTGCTTCTCCTTCGCTCATCTCTTCTATCTTCTATCTCCTACCACCCCCATTCCATATTATTTTTAGTGGGGGCAAGTGTCCACATCTCATATACTTTCTTTATAATTTCTCCAGCATATATGTCCATGAATACACATGCAAACAAGATACACAAACACCAAATAGCAGTGTTCCTAGCTGGAAAGTCTTCCAGTCTCTTGGAAATTCAATATTGTAGTGAGACAAAAGTCTGGGTGTTCCTATAGCAAACACCAACATGGAGACCCAATACTCTGCAGCCAGAGGGAAAGAGGACAAATCCATAACAGACCTGCTAGAGTAATTAAACCAACCTTAAGCAGATGATATCCCTGACCATATTTTTCCTGACTTATCCCAAAGGTTCATTAGATTGTCTTTATGGGAAGCTTTGTGTGTGTCAATTCTTGGTGGCAGATTGGGTATGAGATGAAAGTGATGTCATGAGAACATATGTCTTAAAAATTAATAAAATACCTTCATGCTGTAGCAAGAAGAAAATATGCCTTGACTTAGATTTCCCTTTCTTTTTCTTATTTGCTTTGATCTCTTTTATCCAGACCAGACCTAACACTACTCCAACGCATCCGCTCTCGTGAACTACGGGCCGAACTCCGGAGACGTTGTGACCGAGGTGAAACTAACCTCTACATTGACTACCACTCTGATTGCATCAGGACCAAATCTCATAATCCTCCCTTCTTCCCCAAACCCATTGTCCCTCCTCAGCCATCTTCTCCACCCATCATCCCTCATCTTCAAACGGAGCCGCCCAGCACTTCAAGCAACAAATAGGATAGTGCGCCTCTTACTACCTCATTCCAATCCAATTTTTACCCAACTCACCCCAATCCCACCCTTTACCACGAACTCAATCTCAAATGTAAACTAATCAATGCAAGAAGCATAATCAACAAATTATCTGAATTCCTCATCCTACTTGACACAAACATATTTGACTTAATATTTGTTTGTGAAACATGGCTGAACTCTTCATATCCTGACTCCATCATCACACAAAGTAACTACCTGGTCTTCCGGTCTGACCGCGACTCCCGCAGAGGGGGTGGTGTAGCCATATTCTACAAAAGCTCACTCAACCTAAAAAACATTCAAGTTACACAAGATCTCATCCTCCCTGAAAGCCTAGTTTGTGACATTTCCCTCAACACTACACTCTGTTTCCTTCTGTGCTACAGAGCTCCTAACTACGACATTACCCATGCAACTAAACTAACCTCCCTCCTAACTTGGGCAACCTCCTGCCCCCATCCCATTATCTTCCTTGGTGACCTCAACCTACCACACATCAACTGGTCACTAAACGAATGCTCCACTGAACCTATACATACCGCCATCTATAACGCCGTCACCAGCCTAGGACTAGAACAATTAGTATCAAACAACACCAGACTCAACAACTGTCTCGATCTCATATTCTGCAACAGCAAAAGTGCTATCTATGGACTGCACACAAAATAACCTTTTTCCAACAGCGACCACAGCACGATCAACTTCAACCTCAACCTACATCATCTAAACACTCACATGAAGTATGCGGCCCCTAAGTATAATTTCAGGAAAGCCAACTATGAACTCATAGATGCCAATCTCTCATTTATTAATTGGCAATCCTTGTTCTCTAACTGCATCACCATTGATGACCTCTACAACACGTTCTTACACCAAATTAATAGACTTATAGATCTGCATGTTCCACTCACCTCTCCTAGAAGAAAACGAAAAAATAACGTACCAGTCTCGATAAAGAAACTACAAACCAAAAAAAGATCCCTCTGGCGTAGAAATAAAAAAGGCCCAGTAACCAACTTTAAAAGCCGCTACAGAAGCATATGCCAACAAATAAAAGTAGAATGTCTCAACTATCACAGTGAACAAGAGGAAAACCTCCTACGTACCAAATCTAACCGTGCCTTCTACAACTTCGTCAACAACAAACTTAACGACTCCAGACCTATTCCACCTCTCGTAGGACCCAACAACAAAGAATACCACGATGAACCATTCAAAGCTAACCTCTTCAACTCCTTTTTTGGCTCCGTTTTTGTTAACAATAATGGCTCATCCCCCTTCTTCGCAAATCGCATTCCAAACTCATTAAAAAACCTAACCCAAATCATCTTCACTATAGACTACGTTGAAAAAGCAAACCTTCCCTATCTGTCGGACCAGACGGTTTTTGTGCATACTTCCTAAGAAAACTTTCTTCTGCCATAGCTGAACCCCTAAACATTATCTTCCAAAAATCCTTCAGGACCAGCACTCTCCCCAAGCTGTGGTCAAAAGCAGTAGTCATCCCCATTTTCAAAAAAGGAGACCCATCACTAGTTGACAACTACAGACCAATATCACTATGCTGCGTCCCTTGTAAAATCATGGAATCAATTATAAATCGATCAATCACCCTTTACTTAGAATCTAATAACCTACTATCAAAAAAACAATTTGGATTCAGAAAGAAACTATCCTGCAACCTACAACTACTTCACTGCAAAAACATCTGGACTACCCATCTTGATCAAGGAAAATCCATCGATGCAATTTATATCGACTTCTGCAAAGCCTTTGACTCAGTGGTTCACGACAAACTTCTCCTAAAACTCAAATCCTATGGCATCTCAGGACTCCTCCACAACTGGATTACTGCATTCCTGTCAAACAGGCAACAAGTTGTCGAAATCGGAAGCGCCATTTCCACCCCCGTCCCTGTCAAAAGCGGCGTTCCCCAAGGCAGTGTACTAGGTCCTACTCTTTTCATCCTATACACCAATGACCTCTGTGATAATATCGCAAGCAACTGTGTGCTTTTTGCCGACGATGTGAAACTATTCAACACCACTGACAACACACTCACTCTCCAAAAAGACCTTGACTTTGTTTCAGATTGGTCTAACACCTGGCAACTTCCAATATCAACCAACAAATGCTCTACCCTCCACATCAGCAAAAAGAATCCAAACTTCGCATATGAACTGAATAAACAAATTCTCGCAGCCAACCCACACTCAGTAAAAGACCTTGGAATACTAATATCAAATGACCTAAGTGCTAAAGCCCACTGCAACAATATCGCCAAAAAGGCTTCCAGAGTTGTTAATCTGATCCTACGTAGCTTCTGCTCTGGCAATCTCACACTACTGACTAGAGCCTACAAAACCTATGCCAGACCCATTCTCGAATACAGCTCATCTGTCTGGAACCCATACCACATCTCAGACATCAACACTCTCGAAAACGTCCAAAGATATTTCACCAGAAGAGCCCTTCACTCCTCCACTCGAAACAGAATACCCTACGAAAATAGACTATCTATCCTGGGTCTTGAAAGCTTAGAACTGCGGCGCCTAAAACACGATTTAAGTATTGCCCACAAGATCATATGCTGCAACGTCCTTCCGGTCACCGACTACTTCAGCTTCAACCGCAACAACACAAGAGCACACAACAGATTCAAACTTAATATTAACCGCTCCAAACTTGACTGTAAAAAATATGACTTTAACAATCGAGTTGTCGAAGCGTGGAACTCATTACCGGACTCGATAGTGTCAACTCCCAACCCCCAACGCTTCTCCCTTAGACTCTCCACGATTGACCTCCACGATTGACCTCTCCAGGTTCCTAAGGGGCGTATATAAGTGCACTGATGTGCCTATCGTCCCCTGTCCAATTGTCTTTCCTTATCTCATATGTCATATATATTGTCTCCTTATCTATATCTATATATCTATATCTATATCTATATATATTTTCTCTCCTTATCTCTTATATCATATATACTCTCTCCCTACCATCTACTTCTCTTCTTTTTACTTTCTATCATCATATATATTACTTAATGTCTATTCTCTTCCATATGTATTGTATATTGGACAAATAAATAAATAAAAATAAATAAAAATAATATTGCCCATGTAGGATATGGCTACAAGATTTCCAAGGAAACTTCCAAACTTACCAGAGACAGAAACATTGCCAGATGTTACAAGAAGCAGACTAGGGATGTTAAAGGAGTAGGCTCCTCTGTCTTCTTTGGTTGCATCTTCAACTAGGAGCATATGGGACTGCTTGTCTATGACAATGTGGATACGATCACTTGGTTGAATTTCGGTGCCATCCTTCATCCAGACACCTTCAACATTTTCTTGGGAAAGTTTCACTTCAAGTTGAATAATATCACCTTCACAGACTTTCTGATCAGATAGACCTTGAAGGATAGTCACAGGACGTGCTGAAGTATATGAAATTAAAAAATATAAGAGTTATTCATGATGAGAAACTGTAGCTATGAAATATTCATAAGGCAGGATCATTTTTTGTGGATGGGCTTACGTTTCATCTTCAGTTTACAGGAGGTCTTTTTCCCTTCTGCCACAAAGCTATACTCTCCTTGGTCTTCTTTAGAAACATCTTTAACTGTAAGGATCTGACGACCCCGGCGTGAAGTTATTACATATTTATTATTAGATGTCAGCTCAGTGCCATTATGATACCACTTTCCTTCCACATCTTCAGGTAAAATTTCACATTCTAGTTCCCCTGAAAAAGATTCTGGAACTTCGATATCCTCCAATTCTTTTATAAATTCAACAACAGCACCTACATCCAAATATAGATATTTCAGTTAATTGTTATGAAAATTCCCCAACTGGATTAAACATATGCTCCACTTTAAAGTATTTTTAATAACTAACAATGAAAGCTGGTAACTTTAGATGGTATGATACTGTAAATATCAGAATAAAACCGTTTCTAGAAAAAAATATTTTATCTGAAAATCATCTTAATTTACACATAATTTTCACTAAAGATGCCTGGTTTCATAATTTTGGCTTGTTTAGGCTATATCCTGTCCCCTAGGTTTTTTTAGATTTATATAAATAGTGCACCTCCAAGGATATTTGGTTATCATTCACATTTAGGATGTTTAAAGATAGGTTGAAAACTCTAGATAGAAAAACTTCCATTGAACAGCACAGCTCATATATTTCTATACAAAGAGATATTGGCTAAAAAGCATGTCTTAAAACAATTTCTGTCCTCACCTTCTACAATTAGTTTGGCTGTTGTTTTCACAGATTCGTCTTCCACAAGGGCACAGCTGTAATCATCTTCGTCAAACTTGTCGATCATTAGTATGGAAAGGAAATGGCCCTTCCTGTCAGAATGTGTTCGGTATTTGTCTCCAGAAAATATCTCTATCCCATCTTTGTACCATTGCACTTTAACAAAGGGCTCAGAGGTTTCACATTCAAAGGTTGCCATAGAATCTTTCTCCTTAGCGGTGACATCTTGTAACTCCTCGACAAATACGATATGCTGTTTGGCTGCAAAAACAACAGAAAGATATTGAAGAGGGATGGAAGGTTTGAGCATGATGGCATGAAAGCCAAGATTAAACAGAAACAGAGGTGTATACCTTACCTTGTACTAATAAGAAAGCATGACTGGAGGTTTCACCAGCTACATTCCAAGCTTTCACCATTATACTGGCAGAATCCTCTGCTGTTACGTCTCTGATGACCAACTCACAAACATTATCTTCTGGCCAGTACCAATAGATGCGGTCTGACCTTTCAATCTGCACGCCGTTTTTGAACCACTGGCATTCTGGATCTGGTCTACCTACTACTCGAACACGGAAATGGGCATCCCTTCCTTCACTTATTGTCTGACTTTGTATACGCTCAAGTATCTTGGGAGCCTCCATGCTTGGACTAAGTTGAACTTTCTCTGGCTTGATGGATGGAATAGTGATTTTGCCTTCAGCCTCTAAGGCTTTCTTTTCCTCCTCTGTTAACTCTTTGGTCCAATGGAGAAGTTCTTCTTTTGTCTTCTTAAGCAAATCTTCATATGCTTCATCCTTCTTACGAGATTTAAGCTCCACAGCAGTGATAGCTTCATAGTAGCCCTCCTCAGTTCTGCGCTTGAATTTACTACGGAGTTCTTCAGATTCTTCAGATATTTTCTCATGGCTGACTTTTTCTGCCCTTTTCAGCTTCACCACTTCTTTGGTAGTAGGCTCAACTGGTTTGTCAATCTTTTGGACTGCAAACAGAAGTTTGCCAGGCTCTGTTGTTGGAGCTTCATGCCTAGGCTCGGGTGCCCGACGAAGTACTGATCTGAAATCTTCTCTCTGTTGAATTTCAATCCTCACTGAATGTTCAATTGAACCTTCGGGGTTTTCTGCAGATATTTTCACTTCACCAGTATCATAGGTTTTGCAGTCTACAATGTCCAGGTAGTAGATTCCATCATAACGAAGTCTAAACCTTTTACTCTTACGGACAAGTTGTCCATTGAGGTACCAGTTGACTTTTGGTTGTGGATAACCAGTCACCCGGCAACGGAATCGTGCAATTTCACCTTCAACGACTCTTGCAGGTTCAGGAAACAAAACTATTTCTGGCTTTTGTTTCACTTTTTCATCTTCTACAACACGAGTAATGGCCCCTTCATGTGCCATCCTTTCTAACTCTTCAATGCGCTGAAGACCCTTTCTGCCTTCTGGCAACTGAGATTCTTCAACCAGGCTTTTCTCATCTTTAACGATGAGAGTTGCTGATGTATGGTCTGTACCGTATTTATTTGTAGCCCTGCATGTAATCACACCACTGTCTCTGGGATAGGAAATGTCATAATCAAGGCTGCAATATCCAAATTCATTAATCATCCGAAGTCTGTTTGCTGCCTCCAAAGGCTTGCCATCATGTAGCCACTCTACTCTCATGGTTGGATCACCAATAGGTGTGAGTCTACAGTCAAAATGGGCTGGCCCAAAGCGTTTGAGCCTTAAGGAAGTGAGTTTTTTCTTGAAAAATGGTTTCTGTTGTTTTTCTTTGTCATATAGATCTCCTTCCTCCCATTGTTCTTGACCATAACGCATATGGAGAGGTTCTAATTCTGGTGCTGCTATTTCTTTTGCTCTATATGTGCCCCTGGGAATGATTAGTCTTCTTTCTGGTTCAGGCTCAGCATAGTCAACTTCAACATTCACTTTACATCGTGTAGTGTCACGTCCGGCTTTATTAATGGCAGTAGCAGTATACCATGCAGCATCATGTCGGATTGTGGACTCAATTTTCAAGGCAGCTTCGCCTTTTGTTCCCTCAATTCTGAAAATCAGAATGGTGAGAGTTAAGTACATGATTTCAACAGAACTTTTCAACCAATTTAATTGTTTATGAATGGTATTTACAGCACCCTTCTATCTTCCAGCATTCGGGGAACACAGAATTTAGAACAACGTAGGTAGTCCTCAAATTAAAACAGCAAGTGGGACCAGTATTTCTGTCACTATGCAATGCAGTCATAAAGGAAGATATGCAAATGTGCATGAGAGGTACTATACAAGTTGGGTAAGGTGTGCAGGGTTATGCAAGAGGAGCAATATGGGTCAGGTCCTTTTTCACAAGACAACTGGACCTCTGGTTTTTCTTTGATGATTTTTTGCTTCTCATCCAAGAAGCTTCTTCAGGGGTGTCAGAAATGGTGTAGCATCTCTTGCTTGAGCGGGGGTGGGGGATGGGGTTGGACTAGACGACCTATAGAGTCCCTTCCAAATCTGTTAATATGTAGCAGAAAGTCCAGTTGCCTCTTGAAAAATATGCATGAGAGGGATAACCGTGACCTGGATGACTGACATGGGTCAGATAGGGTGCACAGGAGAGCGTATGAACAAGCACGAACAGGAGCTGTGAAGAGTGTGCATGTGGAGGAGACTTATCCCAGTGACTTGTGATTTTTTTCTGCCAGCTTCTCCTTTGACTTTCAGGGGAAGCTGGCATGGAAGATTGCATATGAAGGTCACAGGGCATATAGCAACTGATCATAAGTGCAATTAGGTTGCCACACAACTAGATCACAATGACACGACCACAGGACTGCTGGGATTCCAAAACTCTAAAGACTGGTGATAATCGCTATTGCTCCTCTCGCATAACCCTACACACCTTGAATGGTTACAATGAATGGATGTCCATAAGCCAAGAGCTACCTATATGCTTGCCGGGGATAAAAAAAGTTGTAGTCCCAGCATATCTTAATTGAATCATATTGAGAAAGCTGTTCTGAACACCACTGCATTCTGAATGAATCACTTAATCAAAAATAGGCATAGGATATTATTAGTTTAGTCTTCCTGAAAAATATTCTGAGCACCCTTAATTTTCTCACTGCTAATTTTCTGAAATGTTTGGAGAATGTTTGGCGTGAGCACACAGCTTTCACTGCATTACAAGCGGAATACTTTTATTCATCCTATTTATAAGGCTTACTTTATATTGGGGTATTTATGGGGTACAATGATGTCACTATTCTTTAGCCACACAATGTCAGGATTAGGGTTTCCCCGGGCTTTCACATTCATTTCCAGTTTATCTCCTTCTTTGACGCTTGTATTCTTCAGCTTTTCTACAAATACCGGTCTTGCCAAATGTTCCCTGGCTACGATAGACAAAGAAACAAATTATCAGAGGAATACAGTCGGATACAAAACTATAACCAGAAACATCCCAGCCATCCCCTAAATTAACAGAATGAATACCTTCCACTGTCAAGGTCATTGAAATTGATGCTTTTCCTGCTCTGTTTTGAGCAATTACAACCCATTCCCCTGTATCAGAAGGCATTGCTGGAACAATAATCATGGACTGTGTGCCATCTTCCTTAATCACTATTTTGTGGGTGTAATCGTTAAGAACTTGCTGACCTGTGGACACAAATACAGGTATTGTTTCAGACTGAGCATTCACTTCCTTTTAAGTGAATCTTGGGTTTTATAGAAGATGACGTGATCAATAGAAAGCATTCCTACCGTTGTGAAACCAGTACGTCTCTGGCATTGGTCGACCCACAACTTTGAGGTCAAATCTTGCCGTCTGTCCCTCTGCACATTTAAAAGAAGTTGGCTTCAGCACAAATACTGGCTTGTACAACCTTTCCAGCTGTGCTTCATCTGTCTCATCCAGCCTGCGTGCAGGAGAGCGTGAAGGCGAACTGCGTGCAGGGGAACGGCTTGGGGATCGAGGAGAAAGAGATCTGAAAAGGTAATGTGTTAACATGTATAGTTACTTGTATCAGGTAATGTCTCATTATTCACTAGAGTTGGTTCTTTTATTCTAAACATGGTAGGCAAGTCTGATGTCAGTAAGGTTCGGGCTTTTTATCACTCGGTAAATATTTATGTATTCATTAAAGGTCCCTATGCAGCATACGATATCAATACAATTAAAACATAGCTAATGCTATCTCTGAATATGCATATAATCCTGCAAAAGAAAATGTATTTATGCTAACCTTTGCCTTTTGCTTCTGTTTTTATCTAAATAAGTATCATTCAAACAAGGATTAAGGAGTAGATATTATCTGTAGGCTGGATTGAATGAATGGCTACTCAAAGAAACATACACACAGAGCAGGGAAATGGTGAACAATATGAACAGGATTCAGGATAGCCCAAAAGTGCTTTTTCCAAAGCTACTGGACTTTCTGGTTTTTCTTTGAAGATGTTTTGCTTCTCATCCAAGAAGCTTCTGAAGAGCTGAAAGAGCTTTTTGGATAAGAAGTGAAATGTCTGAATAGAAGAGAACAAAATAAAATTATTTATTGGCCAAGTGTGATTGGACACACAAGGAATTTTTCCTTGGTGCATATGTTCTCAGTGTACATAAAGAAAAAATAAAATACATTCATCAAGAATCATAATGAGGAATCCAATCAACTAGGAAATAAATAAAACAATACAAATTTAAAGATACAAGTAACATGGTTATAGTCATAAGTAGTAAGAGATAGGTACTAGGAAGGATGAGAAGAATAATAGTAATAAGTCCATAGTGTCATCCCCAAACCCCCAACACTTTACCCTTAGATTATCTACGGTTGACCTATCCAGATTCCTAAGAGGTCAGTAAGGGGCGAGTACAAGTGCACTAGAGTGCCTTCCGTCCCCTGTCCTATTGCTCTCCTATATCTCCTATACCTTTCTTCTATTCCTATATCTCTTCTTCTATTCTTTCATTGATATATTCTATTACTATATCTTCTTTTCTATTCTTTCTTAGATATATTTTACTATGAGTATCTCCTCTATAACCTTCATCATGTATTTTACTATGTGTATATAGATATATACCCACTAAAACCGTCATTGTGTAGTGGACTAACTAACTAACTAACTAACTAACTAACTAACTAACTAACTAACTAACTAACTAAACAAACAAACAAACAAACAAACAAACAAATAAATAAATAGTTTGTGTGGGAATTAGTTGTTTAGCAGAGTGATGGCATTCTGTGCTTGTATCTAGTTGTTCTGGTGTGCAGTGCCCTATAGGGTCATTTTGAGGGTAGAAGTTGAAACAATTTATGTCCAAGATGTGAGGGGTCTCTATCAGGTGCGGGTTCCAACTTACCACTGCTACCGGTGCTGAAGTGCACACAGTTCTGGGTGACCGGTGCATGTGTTGGAGTGAGATTTGGCTTTTGCCTATGCGCAGGACCCAAATTTTGTAAGAAGATGCACAGGCACGTGAGATTTCGATGGATTTTTTTGCTTCTGTGCACGTGCGGAAGTAAAAACTCACCGGAATTGCTGATATCTCATGCGTGTGTGTGTCCTCTCATGAGATTTTGCTTCCTGTGCATGCGCGGAAGCCAAATCTCACTCTGATGTGTGCACCCAACCACTAGTCATCCAGAGCTGCACATGCAGCTCCATTTCCACTACCAGTGTGGTGTCCCCCTCCCATTCTGGTAGACCAATACTGGTCTGTAGATATTTTCACAGCCCTCTTTTTGATTCATACAGTATAGTATTCGGCTCCTCAATAAACACCAGAAAATCCAGTTGCCTCTTGAAAAAGCACCTTTGGTACAATTACAACCTGGAGGACTGAGAATCTCCATAGACATTTAGGAGAGCCTTGATTAGAGGTTTTATCGTGCTTTGAGAACCAAAGCGCCCACTAAATCCTGCTTCACACAAGGGAATATCTCAATTGTAATATAAAAGAAAAGATTGAAATATTATGTGATTATAAAATCTTTCAAGAATTGAATATTTTTGTGCAACACTTTATGAGATTATGAACTCAGACCTTTTGAAAGAGGATATGTTAGATTATTGTGCTTGAATGAATGCCTTCCTCAATATATGGCAAATCAGGAATTTTTGATCAGCAAAAAGTTTACGGTGCATATAACTGCTCAGCTAACACCTATAACTTCTAATAAAACATTTCTACTTCATAATGAAATAAAACAATTACTTGGGGAAGGGGGGAAATCAATGACTTGCAAGAAGGAGGCCTGCATGGAAACAGCTGTAGTGAAGGTCTTCTTACTATTGACATAAATTTACAGTCCTCCCTCCCAAGAGACATCTGCTTTGTTCAATCCCTAGCTATTTTTTTTTAAAATGATTAAAAATAAAGACAGTTTTTCCATAACTTTGAATTGAAACAACTACGGCTCTACATCATTTAATGAATGAAAAGTGTCTTCCATCTAAACGTTCAAAATTTATTCACAGAAAAATAAATTCATAGCATACTATCTATGTACAACTGCAAACAGTTGTCTTGGGCTATAATCTAAAGGGGTATTGGCTGCCCCAAATACAGGTAGTCCTCAACATACAACAGTTCACTCAGCGACCGTTTAAAGTTACAACGCCACTGAAAAAAGTTACTCATGGCCATTTTCACAGTTATGACTTTTGGAGAATCTCCATGATCATCTGATCAGAATTCAGATCCCTGGCAACGGATTCATGTTTATGACTATTGCTATGTTCAAATGTCATGACATCCCCCTTTGCGACCTCCTAGCAAGCAGAGTCAATGGGGAAATCAGATTCACTTAACAACCAGGTTACTAACGTATCAGTTGCAAGGATTCACTTAACAACTGTGGCAAGAAAGATTGCAAAATGGGGCAAAACTCACTTAACAAATGTTTCACTTAACGACAGAAATTTTGAGCTCAACTGTAGTCATAAATCGAGGACCACCTGTAGTCAAGTCATAACTAAGACAAGATTGTTCCTTATTCTTACCGATATCTTCTCATCATTTCTGGTGATGGGATGTAACCTGGAGATCCAGTAGGTCCAACAGGCTCAACATATAATTTTGCTGAGCAGATGGCATTTCCTTTGACATTGCTGGCAAAGGCCGTATAAATGCCTTCATCTTCAGGCAAGACAACAGGAAAACGTAGACTGGCTCTGCCATCTGGCATGATCTCCATGTGGTAATGGTCTCCATGCCTGATACGCTTGCCATCTTTGTACCATGCAATCTGTATTGAAGAAGTTACAAAGGTATATGAGAGGTGAGAATTTTAATCAGGCTTAGAGTTAGGATATGGGTTATGGTTAGAGAATTTTGAGAAGGACCTTCAGTTCCATAAATTACAGAACATTGTTTGCTTATGTCTGCTTATTTTTAACCAATATTAAAACCGAAGAGGCAAAAGAGGCTATTGCTTATACTGTAATGCAACTTCATAAGAAGAGCAATCAATCTATCAAGATAGAGCTGGAAGAGACCTTGGACATCTTCTATCCCCCTCCCCCCAGCGCTATCGTATAGACGTTATACCATTCCAGACATGTGGTTGTCCAGTTCCTTTGGGAAGTGTTGGGAAGCGTACAGATAATCTACTGGTTGCTCTTCTGAAACACAAATACATTCATACCTTAGGCAACGGATATCCAGTCATCTGGCAATGGAAGGTCACACCACTTCCTTCAAAGATTCTGTAATTTTTTAGTCTTATTTCAAATCCTGCTTCAATGGTTTCAGACTCAGGAATGTCAACTACCATCTCTTCTCCATCTTCTTCAAGAAGTTCTTCAAGTGTAATCTTAATAATCCGGTATTCAATCTCTTTCATAAGTCTTTCTTCAAAGGAAGAAATATGGAACTCCTGCAAAAGAAAGGTGGGTTTATTCCAATTTTTTTTTAAAAAAAAGACTTGTGAAGAAAACAAGAGGAAGGAAAAAGTAAAAGTATACTCTCATATCTAATTTTGAAAAGAAATAAATATTTTGTGACATACTGCTGTCTCCCATGATTCTCTAGCATCCTCTCATGCTGATAAATTATTAATATTATTTCTTAATAACTGACAGCAGGCCCTGACTGTACGACAGATAGTATTTTCCATAAAAAATAGATTTCTTATAGGAAGAAATCTATTTTTAGCTACTGCTAAAATGACAAGTACGAAGAGACAGGTGGAGATTTAAAATAGCAAGACAAGGGGGTAAAAGGAGAGAAGGGGGACATGTAATGGTTGGCAAAGCAAAATGGATTTAGATAATGCTAGTTATAAAAGCTTGATTATTTCCTGGGATGAATAGGCTAAGACATCTGAAATGGATCAGAATGTGATCTGGAGCACAGAACTGAAGAAAAGTAAGGGGCACCTTGAAAGAAATATACATAGTGAAGATGGCCTCTGTGGGAGAATGAAGATGAAGACAAGAGATAGAAAGATCAGAACAACAACAGAATAAGAGAGCTGGAAGGGGCCTTGGAGGTCTTCTAGTCCAACCCCCTGCTCAAGCAGGACACCCTATACCAGTGATGACAAACCTTTTTGGTCCGTGTGCCAAAAGGGGGTATGTGAATATACTAGCATGCTTGTGCCTGCCCACACCCCTTCCCTCCCCCCTGGATATGCACCCCCCCGCTTTGCCCCCTGCATATGCTCACAGGCCTTACTGAAGCCTGGTACATGGAGAAAAAAATGCCCAAACGGGCAAACTGAAAGTTTTGGAAAATTCACTTCTGTTTTGCCATCATGCTGTTTTTTGCACTCCGGAGGGTTCCGGGAATCTTCCTGAAACTCCAGAGTGCAAAAGACAGCACAATGGGCAAATTGCAAGTTCAGAAAATGCACTTTCAGTTTGCCCATTGTGCTGTTTTTTGCACTCCGGGCCTTCAGGAAGCTTCTTTGAACCCTCCAGAATTCAAATACAGGACAATGGCAAACCAGAAGTGCATTTTTATGAACTTCCGGTTTGTCCATTGAGTGTTTTTTTCTCCCTCTGGGGCTTCAGGTAGGCTTCCCTGAAACATCCGGA
This sequence comes from Erythrolamprus reginae, assembly GCF_031021105.1. NCBI lineage: Eukaryota > Metazoa > Chordata > Lepidosauria > Squamata > Dipsadidae > Erythrolamprus > Erythrolamprus reginae. Next base: position 195,070,232 of record NC_091950.1, read on the forward strand.
GGGCAAAACGAACTGTCCCAAGGCCGAAAACCAGCTAGCCAGCATGCATGTATGTTGCAGCTGACACAGGGCAAAGTCTCACATGCCCTCCAATGTGGCACTCTTACCATAGGTTTGTCATCATGGCCCTATACCCTAGAGATGTGGTTGTCCAGTTTCTTCTTAAAATCCTCTAGTGTTCGAGCACCCACAACTTCTGGTGACAAGTCATTCCGCTCATTAATTATTCTAACTGATAGGAATCTGTCTGTCTGTCTGTCTGTCTGTCTGTCTGTCTGTCTGTCTGTCTGTCTGTCTGTCTGTCTCAGTGTGTGTATGTGTGTGTAGAGAGAGAGAGGGTGCGGGGAGGGAGAGCGCCAGGGCTAATTTGAGAGAAAATACTAACCAATACCTTCTTAATTAATTCTAAATAGAAAATAGGAAGGGAATTATGCATAGAAATACTGAACATTTGCTGAATTCTGCAGGCTGCATACGTACGCTGCAGGAAATAGGTAACATTAAAATGCCTATTAAGCCTCAAGGCATGATAGAACCAAGTGGGAATAGGGAGGTGGGGGAGAAATTTGTCATCTTTATTGATAAATAAATGTTGCCATATTGCTGGCATACCAGAAATGGTGATTAAAAGCTAAATTTGTTTCATTGTGATAATGATAATACAGTGTTCCCTCGATTTTCGGGGGTTCAAACTTTGCGAAACGTCTATACCACGGGTTTTCAAAAATATTAATTAAAAATAAAATAAATAAAAAAATACTTCACTGTTTTTTCCCCTATACCACGGTTTTTCCCGCCCGATGACATCATATGTCATTGCCAAACTTTTGTCTGCCTTTAAAAAACATTTTATTAAAATAAACTTTAATAAATAAACATGGTGAGTAATAATCTAAATGGTTGCTAAGGGAATGGGAAATGGTAATTTAGGGGTTTAAAGTGTTAAGGGAAGGCTTGGGATACTGTTCATAGCCAAAAATAGTGTATTTACTTCCGCATCTCTACTTCGCGGAAATTCGACTTTCGCGGGCGGTCTCGGAACACATCCCCCGCAAAAATCGAGGGAACACTGTATCCCAAGTCTTGCATGATGTCGTGGCCCCAAACCTAACCCACACAAACCTGTGACACACTTACTTGTTCCTCTGCAAATGTCCTGATTAATACAGTGTCTTTTGCCATTTTCTTCCTAATCAGAGCTTGTTCTTTTTCATATTCTTTTTCATAGTCAGCGTATAAAGTGGGTGGGGCAACCGCAGCTATTTTGGGTTCTTGAACATAGGCAGTTACTTCAGTTTGATACATTGTTTGTTCTTGAGACTTTAGGTAGACCTCGTAATCAGCTAAAGAAAAAATAGTTAAGAAGTAGTTAAAATAGTTAACAATAATTCTGGTGAGAAGCTTAATGGTAATTCTTAACCATTGACATAAGGAATAGTTCCAGTTTAACAAGTTAACAGCATTATATTTGAAACAGAACACTTTCTATTTATAAACACCGGTTGCTAAACAGGACACTTATGTGTTTACAAGTTGGAGAGATTAATTCTAACTCTTTTTATATCTAAGTAATAATTAGAGGCTTTAATGAACATTTTAAATCACTGGTTCCAAATAATTTATGGAGACTTATGTGTGAACTATTAATCTCTTGGCTTGTAGCTGGCTACTAAAAGTGCATGTTGGAATTAATAATTGGCCACGGATGACAGCGCTGTGCTCTTTTACTAAAAGGATAAGTAGTCATTAAATATGATCAATGCCAAAGATTAAATTTAACTCTCTCTCTCTTTTTTGCTACACAAATCCTGCCCTTCATTATCTGCATTCACCTAATAAGATAAGTGGCAAGTCTAAGCCAGCATGAACATGTTCTTGGTTCTTTCCTGTGAACAGCATAGATATTGACCTCCCCACAACCCGGTTTGTATATCGTTATCCAAACAAATTGCAGATATTACTTTGTGCTGCACAGAAAGGACAGCCCCGTTTTTTGACCAGAAGTATTCAGATGATACCTTTAGTTATAAGCAAGTACTTTAGTTATCATGTAAGTAGGTAAATGCATAGTGATGTTCCAGTTCACATTTTGTCACTTGCATCCTTGTGGCTAGCTGTGGATGTGTCTGGTTGCACAGAATATGGCTTTGCACATTCCACTATAGTTTATAAAATCTATTGTTTACTTGTTTATGTGTTTGCCTAAATATTTTATATGGCCACCAGTCTTATGACAGGGATTCTGTTTATTATTCTTCGACTGTATTTAGGATATCTATTGTTCTTTTCTTCCAAATTACTCCATTTGCTCATTATCGACTTCTTTTATCTTTATATCTATTTTATTGTATTTTTATCACTGTTGAAAGCCGCCCTGAGTCCTTTGGGATTGGGCGGCATAGAAGTCAAATAAATAAATAGATAGATAGATAAATAGATAGATAGATAGATAGATAGGTAGGTAGGTAGGTAGGTAGGTAGGTAGGAAGATAGATAGATAGATAGATAGATAGATAGATAGATAGATAGATAGACAAATAAACAAATAATAAACAAATAATAAACAAATAATAAACAAATAAACAAATAAACAAATAAACAAATAAACAAATAAACAAATAAACAAATAAACAAATAAACAAATAAACAAATAAACAAATAAACAAATAAACAAATAAACAAATAAACAAATAAACAAATAAACAAATAAACAAATAAACAAATAAACAAATAAACAAATAAACAAATAAACAAATAAACAAATAAACAAATAAACAAATAAACAAATAAACAAATGAATAAACGAATACACGAATAAACAAATAAACAAAAAACAAACAAACAAACAAACAAACAAACAAACAAACAAACAAATAATATAGCTTTTAAATAAGGGCAGCATTGACCAAATCAATTTTCCCTTCATGGTTCTTTAAAATACATTTTCACCATTTCTTATTCACTTACCTTCTTCTAACAAGGAAGCTGATGCAGAAACTTCCCCATGTTTGTTACGAGCAACAATGGCATATTCTCCGGCATCATCGGCAAAAGTCATAGAAATTTCAAGTCTGCATTCCCCAGTTTCTTTTTTATGGATTATTTTGTATCTTTAGGAAAGCAACAAACAAACAAGCCCTCTAAGAATGAAGAATTACAAAGGCAAAAATTTCAAAACCTATCATCTCTAAACGAGAACCAAAGGCTTCAAGAATTTGAAAGCCTTAATGTGGCTTCATTCTGTTAGAGGAAGCTGCTCCTTCAAGAGGCAGAACAATGGGTACAAGTAATAGGAAAGATATTGACTCTGAATGGTTCAGACAGACTTGCCAAAGTTTTGACCTTCACATGAGAGATTCAACATTCTTCTTCAGCCAATCAAATGTCCAAAACTGAAATATTTCACAAGATCAATTCCTGTTCACACATTACCTCCCAAAAGAATTTATTTAATAGGGAACACCCTTCCATCCTAGACTATTTTTCCAAGCATCATATATTATGATGTTGAAGGTGTGTGTGTGTGTGTGTGTGTGTATCTCCAGTGCACTTTGGGCCAGAGACATTCCAGTTACATCACTATGCAATCTGAGAAAGAAGTTTATCTTCCAATGCCAGATCCATTCTACTGATAATCAAATGATTTAGTACTTTAAGTACCATTGGGACAACATTCTATAGTAGTTCATCTGTTTTATGCATGGAGTTCTCACATCATGTAGGCATTGTTTTCACTATAAAATTTTTAATATACCTGTAGCCTGAAGTGATTGGAAGCCCAGCTTTCTTCCAGTAAACATGTGGCTTTGGGTTGCCCCCAACCTGGCACTCAAAAATGATACTTCCACCTTCAATTAACCTCTGTACAACAGGTTTTACTATAAAGAATGGAGCTGCAGCTTCTCCAGGTACTTCTTCTGCTGCAGCAATTTCTGCCATAATTACATCTTTGGATTCCACATAGCTAGATGTATTATAAGAAAAAGTGAAAAATTAGGAGTGAAAGTGAATGCTATTACATTAGCTATCATTACAAAACCAAATCTCTACAATTATTTCAACAATTACCGTTTTTCTTCAGTGACCTCTTTTGCGGAAACAACTTCTTTGGTCTCAAACTCCTCTGAGACTGTTTCAAAACAAAAGAATAACAAAACTGGCATCAAGATACTTTCCAAAATGGATCATTAGCAGAGATACCACACAAAACGCCACTGAGAATGGCCACAAATCAAAGGATTCAATTGTATAATGATGATGTAGGGATTCACCTTGGAATATTCTCCTTCTTGGAATAATTTACGAAAAAGATCAGTTTTCAAACTGATTAAGAATAAGCAATTTTAACCTAGATAATACAACTTAGATCAAATCATAATTTTGGATCCTGGATTGTTACATATTTATAATTAGAAAATGCCATTTTCCTAATTTTGATTCAATAGGAAATTACACTTTGTCCATAATAAATATCTCCGTTGTCTTGTACAAACCACATTGTGCAAATAATCTGAATAAGGAAAGCATTAGTTACTGACCCCATAATGCATAATGCATTTTCCCTCATCAGTTTAAGCTACATTTTTCACTGCATTACAATTCTTACAATCATTTTGTGAAGAGTTTCATGTTCAGTTGGCTAACTATTTTTATATTGACCTCAGTCAAAGCAATGGATGATGACTGAACCAAATCACAACTTCTTTAAAATAGTGAAATCATTTAAAAAAAAAATCAGTTGCTGCTTTTGCCCAATTTGATACTTTTGTTTGTGGATTGGATTTATAGGATGAAGGAGTTTGTCCTTGCAACATGGTGCAATTGCTTTGTACAGTAATGAAAGAAATGTCATTTTAAACATGACTTTTTGAGATATTGAGAAGGATTTAGATCACATTTATTAGGTGAGTTGCATGTTCTAGTCAAGAAGAGCAGGTGAGTTGCATGTTCCAGTCAAGAGGAGTATACATTTGAATGGAATAAAACATGAACAAAATGTCTACCCCCCCCCCTTTGGGTATAAAGGCTGCCATCGTCCCTAGACTGTCAGATAATGTCAAATAATCTTTCTATCCACTCAGTGGTAAAATCATCCTGAGCTTCATGGCGGAGGAAGATTTAAAGCCTCTGCCCCAAAACTCTGAACTACCACACCAAAATACTTTCGAATTGAGGCGTATGATAAAAATTATTACATGTATGTAAAGATACAGAAGAGTGGACTTCTGACTGCTTTATTCATAGTCTTTAACAATTCAACAAACCTAATAACTAGAGTGGGAAAGATAGCCTGTTTGTTTTTACTCATTCAACAACTTATGTATTGCTTATGTATGGCTGTATAGCTAGAGGCATAACAAGCAGGAAAAGGGAGATTGTGATCCACTGTATAGAGCGCTGGTGAGACCACATTTGGAATACTGTGTTCAGTTCTGGAGACCTCACCTACAAAGACATATTGATAAAATTGAATGGGTCCAAAGACCGGCTACAAAAATGGTGGAAGGTCTTAAGCATAAAACGTATCAGGAAAGACTTAATGAACTCAATCTGTATAGTCTGGAGGACAGAAGGGAAAGAGGGGACATGATTGAAACACTGAAATATGTTAAAGGGTTAAATAAGGTTCAGGGGAGAAGTGTTTTTAATATGAAAGTGAACACAAGAACAAAGGGGCACAATCTGAGGTTAGTTGGGGGAAAGATTAGAACTAACGTGAGAAAATATTATTTTACTGAAAGAGTAGTAGATGCTTGGAACAAACTTCCAGCAGACGTGGTTGGTAAATCCACAGTAACTGAATTTAAACATGCCTGAGATAAACATATATCCATCCTAAGATAAAATACAGGAAATAATATAAGGGCAGACTAGATGGACCGTGAGCTCTTTTTCTGCCGTCAATCTTCAATGTTTCTGTGTAAGATTAGTTGATATTATACTGCTATAACAAACTGTCCACCCAAAATATCTGGCCTCCGTTTCTCTCCATACTTGCCTTGTACAAGGAGGTAGCATGAAGTGCTAACGCTTCCTGCCTCGTTGGAAGCTGTGCAAGTAAATTTCCCACTGTCTTCTGCAAAAGCTTCTCGGATCAAAAGGCGAGCAACTCCTGCCTCAAAGGTAATTTGGAAATCAATGGAACTTTCAATGTGGTAGTCTTCTCTGTACCAAGCAACGGTTGGAGCAGGATAGGCAGAGATGCGGCACTCCAGCGTGACGGACTCTCCCTCCATAACAGTCACATTTTTCAGCATCTAGGTAGACCAAGCAAGAAAGAACTTTGTGGCACCTTAAATAAGTTACTAGAAGTTTGGATTGCCTACCCACCCCTTCATTTTGTAGAACCAGGTAGGTTCATCTTTACAAAATACCACTTTATAAAGCCTTAGTAAGACTACTTTTAGAATACTGCATCCAGTTTTGGTCGCCATATTATAAAAAGCATGTAGAGACTCTGGAAAAAGTCCAGAAAAGAGCAACAAAAATAATTAGTGGGCTGGAGGCTAAAATATATGAGGAACGGTTGCAAGTATTGGGTTTGTCTAGTCTAGTGAAAAGAAGGACCGGAGGTGACATTATTTAGTGTTCCAATATTTATTAAGGAGCTGCCACAAAGAAGAGGGGATCAACCTGTTTTCCAAAGCACCAGAAGGGAAGGGAAAAAACAATGGATGGAAACTAATCAAAGAGTGGAGCAAACTAAAACTAAGGAGAAAGTCCCTAATAGAACATTTAAGCATTGGAATGGCTCAGAGTTGTGGGAGCTCCATTACTGATGCTTTTAAGAAGAGACTGGAGACCCACTTGTCTGAAATGGCACAAGTTTTCCTGCTTGTGCAAGGGGTTGGACTAGGAGACTTCTAAATGCCTTCCAACTCTGTTATTCTGATATTCTGTTATTATTCTGTTATTCTATTATTCTGTCTTCTTTTAGCCAACATTAAAGACACTTTGAAAATAGCAGATTGATCGTAAGGATATATCGAGGAGATTGAAGCATGTTGGCCTAAATGATCAGATGTAATAAGAAAAGAAGCAGTTAAAAGAAACTGTATTAGATGCATATATAAAAAAATGAATAATTATTTTTTATCCAGATGAGCCAGGGTGGTGCAGCAGGTAGAGTGCTGTACTGCAGGCCACTGAAGCTGACTGTAGATCTGTAGGTCAGAGGTTCAAATCTCATCACCGTCTCAAGGTTGACTCAGCCTTCCATCCTTCCAAGATGGATTATGAATACCCAATTCAAAATTTTTATTATTTTATTGTATCTTAAGATTGATGGTATATTATATTGCATATGTGATTGGTGTGGAAAAAAATAAAAAATGTTTTCCTGAAAATGGCAGATCCTCATTCAGTTAATGTTGCAGATCTTCCTACAGATATTGCAAGGTTAGCTTATTATGGCAAATTCTCAAAATGTTCTGTACTCCATTTTGCTAAATACACACTGATTTGCAATTTAAAACTTAAGAGCAACTGAATCTAACAACTAACTGACTGCTAAAAAAATAAATCTTATCCATTTTCTATTTCATGCAAAAATAGTTAATAGTGATTCTACTGGTCACTTGCTTGAATTAGCCACCAGTATCATATGTAAAATTTCCACTATTCATTTTCACCCACAGAATAGAATTGTGCACACACGACTCTGTATGATTTGTTTGGGCTGTATGATTGTTTTTAAGAAGGGTTTTAAAATTGTTTTTTTTTTAAATATTGGATTTGTACTTTGTATTGCACAGTTAATAGTGATTCTACTGGTCACTTGCTTGAATTAGCCACCAGTATCATATGTAAACTTTCCACTATTCATTTTCACCCACAGAATAGAATTGTGCATACATGAATCTCTGCACTCTCACTTGAACTGAATGGGAAAATTTCTTCATGTAGTGTTATTTCAGACTGCAAAGTATGTAAGAATGGGTTTCAATATCTTCTCTACTTTCATTTTATATACACTAGATGGCAGTAGAACTGCACCATATTTTTGTGATTAAAAAACAGTTACTCGAAAACCTATCAGCAGAACATTGATTACTTACTGAGACTATAGATGGAGGTGTAGCGGGAACCTCTGTGGGTTTTGGAACTCTAGCAGCTTCGACCACCTAGGAAGATTTCGCACAAAGTTAATTGGTGTCACACAGCATTTTGTTCAGCAAGCAGCATGTGAGAACAGAAGCAAGCCAATGGGCATCTTGTTTGGGCCTTTCCTACCGCTTGCTCTGAGGAAGAGGTCTTCAGAGGCAGAAAACAATGTCACCACAGATGGAATACGAAGATCAGTAAGAAGAGAGGGAAACGGGTGGGTTCTAACTTTCCTTCCCTGCCAGTTCACTTCCTCCCACACCACGTGGGTGCACCGTGTGGGTGCATGGGCCTTTTGTGCACATGCACAAGTGCAGTGTCATTAAAAAAATGTAAGTCCAAAACAAGATGGCGACCACATGCACAGTGCCGGAAACTCTGTATGATTTGTTTGGACTGCATGATTGTTTTTAAGAAGAGATTTAAAATTGTTTTTTTAACCCTGCTGTGCTGTTTTCATATCATTATGTTCAGAAATGTTCAAGCTACCAATCTACACCAGGTTTAGTAAAATAGAACGCATTTTGCAAGCAAAACTATGCATAAATTGAAAAAAAATTCACAAAACGGGGGGGCACATTTTATCAGCAAAATAAACCAATAAGCATTAATTTTTTCATTTCAATCTTCATTTCAATGTGTGCAGAAATATTCAAACTTGTTTCCAAGTGAAAAAAGCTTTCAAAAAGACCAAATATAAGTACCTAAAATGATCAATTTGTGGTCCGGGTCAAATAGACCCGGGAATATAACATTAGGGTGTTTTTCTGAACAGCACAGCAGGGTTAAAAAATATTGGATTTGTACTTTGTATTGCTTGTTGTGAGCCGCTCTGAGTCCTCGAAGAGGGGCAGCATACAAATCTAATAAATTATTATTATTAATTATTATTATTATAAACTCGGGTTATTAGATTTCCCTCCCCAGCCGATGAATGTATAGTGTGTTTGTTGATTGAATGGTTATGTATGTATTTTAATTGGTTCTTTAAATTTTTAGCAGTAACTGAATTTTAATTATTTGGATTTCGATATATATTGTCTTTTTTATATGTTGTAAGCCGCCTTGAGTCCTCTGAGAGGGGTGGCATATAAATCCAATAAACCTAAACTTCTGTGCAAGCTCAGAAGAAAAATAAAAGTAAATTTTAAACAAAATTTTAAAAAAGATGGTGGCGCCTACGGACTGACACCAACCAAACCAATTCTGTGACATCATTGTGATGTCACCAGAAGATCGCTAACAGGTTCAAGTGAATCGGTCTGAACTAGGAGGAACCCACCTCTGGAGGGAAAGCTTTAAAAAGGGGAAAGGCTGGTGAAAAACAGGAAAGAAATAAAGAAAGCATTGCTCTGCATGCGAAGACTGGAAAGTGCTTAATGACCAACCTTGGGTTCAGCTTCTGGCATTAATTCAATGTGTTCACGTTCATGCACCAGTCCACCTGTCACAGTCACACCTGTTTCTCTTTTTATTTCAACGCCATAAAGCCTCTGATAGGTTTCAGCCGGCGTCTCTACAAAAGGGAACTGTGGAGAGGCGACTTTCTCTGGCATCACTCTGGGTTCAGGAGACTTTGCAATAGGACGTTTCACTGGTTTGGTGATCTTAGGAACAGAAGTTATTGCTAACTCTTTTTGCAGAGTAGCTATAGCAGATCCTGCTATGGAAACCTAATCATCCCAAGATTAAAAAAAAAGAGTTACCACTGCTAGCTACACACACACGCATGCACACGCACACACACACACACACGCACACACGCACACAGACCTATATTCATAAATAAATGCATGTAAATGTTATGATAAAATATGGCTTCTTTCTTGCAGCTGGTATTTGGTTTTCAGAAACCACACATTATTTTTCTCTCATCGATTGGCAGTTAAATACTCTTATTGGATTTTTAAAATAAGAAATTATATTTTAATCCTTTAATGTTGTTTACATTCAAATGTTTGATGGTATTATTCATATTGTCAATGGAAGTTCATAATTTGCTGTGAAGCCATAATTGGTCTCATAAAAGTCATAAACCTCTATCTTTGTCTAGTAGATATAAGGACAAATCTTGTGTGAAATATTTATTCTCTAGAACACTATTATGTAACTAGGATTTACATGTTGCATTAAGTATAACAGATATAATATACTTGTATGTTCATATACTTTGTCTTTGAGAGAGAGAAAAGAAACACTACAGTATCTGAGATAATATGAAGCCAACCATCATAACATTATTTACATGTATTTGATTTTTTTTAAAAGTCATCCTTTTTACAATGATGAAGTAATACAACTCTGTATTGGGAAAATGTATTGGATTAGATGAAATGGTTAGATGATGAGACCTGTAAAGGAGGCAATTAAAATGTCAAATGGAAAAATGAGAGGGGTGAAAAAGAAAAGGTAAAAGCAAAACTCATGTAGTCTTGATGCATACATTATAATTGGGATTATAAATATACAGCATGTTAATTCTTGAACAGATTTAGTATTCAACATGACCACCTGAAAGACAGAACAGACGCTATCACTCTATGAATTATTTGATTAATTTGGGAGATTAATTAATTTGTAAGAATTTAGGAGATTAATTAATTTAGGAGATTATTATATTTGTAAGAATTTGCAAATAACGTTTTACCCTTTCCAGAGATAAAAAGAGTATGCCAGGCATTTTAGGTCCCTTCCTCTACCTTGTTCCTTGTTTTCCAGAAAGGATATCTTGAAACATGCTTGGTTCATATAACCAGAGCATGTAATATCATCTGTTTTATTGATGTACTGATACAATTATAGTAGAAGGATAGCAGAAGGTCATTTTCCTTCTCTTACACTCCCCCAACTCTACTGTGAAGAGTCATCTGGATACTTTAAAGATGATTTAGAGGGGCTGCTCGGAAAACTGTTCTACCAATGGACGCCATTCAACTGGTGAACAGCCCCATTAATTTCCTTCCATAATAAATAATAGCATGCTCCTCTGTGATGTTTCAGTATTAAAAATTTTCTCCTCCCTCTTTCACTTAGCCTTATTCTATTCTGGCTTATGTAGCAAAAGGAATTGAGTTAACTATTTCAGTGGCGATCTCTGTTTGCCTGACATACTCTTCCTTCTCTTCTTACCTCATAAGTATGATCTGGTTTAGGAACAGTAATTTTGGAAACTGTAAAATGAGGGCTTGCTGTACGGGGACGTATGTGTTCCACATGGATTGATTTTTCCAGTGATGTTTCTGCAGTCCTTTTAATCTACATTAACCAATGAAATGGGGCATTGAGAAGGTTGTACTACTTGCCAAATAGGAAAAGAAAAAGAAAAGAAACTTGAAAGCCATTGGAAATGGCTGCAGGGTTAAAACTGAGCCTAACCTGTGTTGATATGTCCGTTTCCATTATTTCAGCAGCTGCAACATGTATTTTAGGAGGAATTCGAATCTCCTCAGTTTTCACCTCTTTGGTGACTACATGTGGTTCTGGTGGCACCTCAACAACATGTCTTGCTAAAACTTGCTCTTTATAGCCATAGTCCCGAACTGCCTGTTCAGAATAAGCTTCTTCGGCATAATCTGATTCCCTGGGTTCTCTAATGCGTGCTTGGTCAACTGCATGGACAACTGTGGCTACAGCTTCAGCCTTTTTGCCAACATCAATCTAAAGGCAACATTTGCAAAACATTGATACATAGCTACATTCATGACCGAACAGCAAGCATAGAGCACATAATATTCAAAAATGTTACATTCCCTAGCCTTCTACTTTTCTTATTTTATATGCAAATTATAATTATATACCACATTTAATATCTCTGTGTGTTCTGCATATGTTGTAAGCAGTGATGGGCTCCTACGGGTACGGTCAGGAACGCAGTACCGGTAGCAAAATTTGGAGCTCCACCCCAGAGCACCCAATTTGCACTGAAAGATGTTGAAACAAAATGCATAAGCCATGCCCACAGTGTGGTAGTAAAAATTTTGGTAGCCCATCACTGGTTGTAAGATGCCCCAAGTCCTTGGAGAGGGGCAGAATATAAACCCAATAAATAAATCTCCACTGAGATAATATATATAATTCCTTAACAATGTTCAAATGTAAATAAATGAATATTATACTGAATGCAGACAGTCAATGCTTACGTTTAGTACAGAACGTACAAACTATTCAACCATGTTAGAAGGGAAGAGAAGGGAAGGGAAGGAAAGGGAAAGGAAAGGAAACATTTTCAGAAAAATATATAATATACAGTATATAGTAGCATGGTTGACTTACAGACACTCAAGCTTGTCAGAAATACACAAGTAATTTTGCAACACACATTTCAGAAAGTCCTTTATCCATTTATAACAGATCTGCTACTTAATTTCAAATATGTCAAAATGTATTTGAATATTTATTTTTATGGTATTAATTTATATTTCTGTCCTAAAAAATACCCTTCATGGAATTTAAAGAGACTGAATTTCAAGAAGGGGTATTCAGGCTTCAGATTCAATCATATTCTGTTACCTGAAGTAAAACAAAGAAAAGGAGCACCATTTTCTCAATATTCTAGTTACTCAATGTAGGAACTGTCATTAATTTCTGAGATGCACATTAATTGTTAGAGAAGAACAATGCCATATGGTACTACTATTTCTTTTGTTTTTATTGCTGCATATTTTATTTTGTTTTTGGCATGTAACCAGCCCAGATTTTGACTTTAAGATGGGTGGCTATACAAAAGCCTAAATAAATAAATATTGACACTAGGCTGAGTCAAACATTTGCATAGTTTTGAATGGTTTGTATTAGTAAATGCCTTGTTTTGGTGAATGGTATTCACCTGTTCATGAACTAGATGGATTTGTTCTCTTTTGACAGCAACTTCTTCTCTGGTTCTTGATATTATATCTTGTTTCTTGCGTTTATCAACCTCAATAACTTTCGGAACTATGGCAATTTTTTCAGTGTCCTGTCTTACCTAATTGTATTATAGCAAGAACATAAGTTTTAGGTTACATAAGGTCTCAAACAAACAATAATGACAGCAAAAAGGATATTCTCTATTTATGGATAGAGAAAAGTTAATAAATTAAGTGCTCTGTGTTCTGTCCCTGCAGAACATTCTAATTCCCGAAGCAGATAAATATTGATGCTTGGTTATTAACTGACTGGATAGTTACATGTTAAAAAAGAACTGCAAGTTTAGTATATATGAAGTTTTAAAGCCCCGAATACCATGACAAAGAAGCTATGAATATATTATGGCATATCATATAAAAGAATGGACATTTCCCATTTCTCTTAATGAATGCAACCAGAAAAAGGAAAGGAAGAATTAGTAGACTTATTGAAGAATTATGAGCATGTCAGTATGAGAATGGGACATGAGAATGACCATCACATTCTATTCACCTTTTCTTGGATAAAGTGGGCTTGTGCTTCTTGTTTGGTAGCAATTCTCTCTGTAGTTTTTACTATCGGTGCAGGTACTTTGGGTTTGTCAGCTGAAATTACTACTTTGGGTACAGAAGGTTTCACAGGCTTCACAACTTCTTTCCTTGTCTGATATTTATAGTAAAAACAGGTGTGATTATTTATGTGGTGTTGCAAAAAATGTTCATTGGGACAGCAGCGAAAAGCAGACAGGAAGCAGTAAAGTGCATGAAATTGCAAAGAGGCAAAAATAATAATGAAATTCTATCCAGATTCTAAAACTACTGATAAGCAGTCTTTTTACAGCTCCACATTAATCTACATGCCTTATTATATTTAATTGAGTTGACTTAAAATGCAGAAGGGGCAAGCTGATAACTTATGAATGAAGTAGAAGTAAACCACAGGTTATTTTCAATAGAAAAACTAACGTTTTCTTTCCTTTTTGGAATATAGCAAGAATAAAAGAACAATCTTTTAGAAAATCAAGGTTTATAGAGAATTTTGTTTGAGCCAGATTTTTAAATGAAGAGATTTTGTTTGAAACATAGTTTATCTTCTGAACTGAGTTTGCAAGGCATATATGTGAGAAATTTTCATTAAAAATAATATATTAGAGAATATTATCTATTAAACACGTCACTGGGATAAATTGATTTGGAATTTCAGAATGAAGCGGTTGAAAGGAATTTATATTTGATCGATATCAGAATTACATAGATTTGAGACAGAGTGATTTCTAAATCCACACAAAAATGTGATGTCTTACAATTAATTGTTGATTTAAATCCATGTGGAACAAGTAATGGGAGAAAATAGTATTTTTTATAACATAAACCAAATTCAGTTCCTAAACACTTTTAAAAAAGATTTGTCCACAAAATTTTGAGACGGAAGGCACTGGATTATTTCATGTTTTTACTTAAATCTTTTAACTTTGAAGGATTCCTTTGAAGTGTCTATATAGGTTTTTTGAATGAATCAATGAATTTTAATCAGGATTAAATTGATGCTTTGTTTTAACTAAATGAAGACAACTTTTAAAAAAGGGAACAAAGTTGCTATTGCAGGGAGTTCACACACAAAAAAGAAGGAAAATAAATAGAAATGTGAAAATAAAGGCTGCAACTTAACTGAAAGAAAATTGTGCAAAATTGATAATATTCACCTTTTCATGAGCGATGTGCACTTCTTCCCTTCTGGATGATATTTCTTCTCTGGCTCTTGAAATCTGTTCTTGTTGCTTAAGTAATTCAGGAGCAATTATTACCTTGGGCACAGGAACTTTAACAGCTTCTTTTCTTATCTAATCATGTGATAGAAAAGAAAATATTTCGGTTATCAGATTTTCTTCCCATCATCTCTAAAGTATTATTTTTCAATAACAGAGATAACTTTAAACAGCACATGGCCATAGCGCTGTACAGACCTAATTATTACAATAAATAAGTCTACTAAACTCCATCCTGGATTTTGATTCACATTGAGAATAGCAATTTCTAGAATTATAATACAGTGTTCCCTCGATTTTCGTGGGTTAGAACTTCGCGAAAAGTCTATACCACGGTTTTTCAAAAATATTAATTAAAAAATACTTCATGGGTTTTTTCCCTATACCACGGTTTTTCCCACCCGATGACGTCATATGTCATCGCCAAACTTTCGTCTGCTTTAATAAATATTTTTTTAAATAAACTTTAATAAATAAACATGGTGAGTAATAATCTGAATGGTTGCTGAGGGAATGGGAAATTGCAATTTAGGGTTTAAAGCATTAAGGAAAGGCTTGTGATACTGTTCATAGCAAAAAATAATGTATTTACTTCCGCATCTCTACTTCGCGGAAATTCGACTTTCGCTGGTGGTCTCGGAACGCATCCCCCACGAAAAGGGAACACTGTATTTGTATTTATTTTATTTTATCTTGTTTCATTTCATTTAATGTGTTTATATTTCAGGATATTTTTAAACACTGTTCAACATGCCGTATTAAATTGGTTTGCATCTAAAGCCATAATGGATGGCTTACTGAGCAAATGACATCACAATTTTTATGTTTTCTAGATAAATATTCATATCGTGGTTGTCATGGAATGTAGTCCAGCTTTCTGGGAGGGAGTGCATTTCAGAAGAGCAAGAGACAATTCAGTTCAGATAGCTTGTGTGAGAGAAAGAGGGTGAAGACAGCTCCTCCCTAACAGTTCCAGAATATAAGCTTTATAGGAGTTGGCTTTAGTTTGGCAAGATTCTGTCTATAGGTGAGGAAGAATAGCAAAATCTGCTTGGACAAATAGCAATGTGTCGTTCTTGGTTTTGGGGACTTGACAGTAGTGAGGCTATATATTTCACATTAGATAGTTACAATCTTAAATGCATTACAGGTATATCAGATAGGCTGTCCAAAGTAAAATACCCTACACACAATACAAATTGAACAATAGCAATAACATTTAGACTTATATACTACTTCATAGTGTTTTACAGCTCTATCTAAGTGGTTTAGCCCAGCATATTGCACCCAAGACAATTAGATTTGTTTGAAGAAAGCAAAATCCCAGGAGTTACTAAGGAAATGGTTTGTTACTGGATTTTTGGAATATCCCACAATTTCAAAAGCATTTTTTTCCATTCAAAAATGTTTTTTAAGAAAACTAGGGTACTATTGTTACATTCACCCAGCTCTAGAATTTCTGGGTTCTAAGATAAAAACTTCTCTTTCCTTAGTGGGCCAATGTGATTAGTCATATTTAATGTAGATACATGATTTAGAGAGTCAGAAAGGACAAATATATACTGCTCAAAAAAATAAAGGGAACTTTCAAATAACACATCCTAGATCTGAATGAATGAAATATTTTCATTGAATACTTTGTTCTGTACAAAGTTGAATGTGCCCAACAGCATGTGAAATTGATTGTCAATCAGTGTTGCTTCCTAAGTGGACAGTTTGATTTCACAGAAGTTTGATTTACTTGATTTATTGTGTTGTTTAAGTGTTCCCTTTGTTGGTTTTTTTTTTGAGCAGTGTATATTGGGGATAGGTGGAAAACTTCAAGCTAGAGGAATGTCAATTCAAATCAGTCATAAACAGTATAAAGCTAGAGACATAATATTTAAAGAGTAATTCTTTAAATTCTTAACAAGAAAATCAAAGCAGAAATGTATGCCTATTTAATAGAGCTAATAAATTTTATAACTAAGAAAGAGGAAGGGGTTTTTTTCTCCTCCACACAACTGATATATACCTTTTCAGAAGTAATGTGAATTTCTTCCTTTCTTGTAGGAATTTCTTCTCTAGCTCTTGAAATCAGTTCTTGTTCTTTAAATGTGTCAGTGGCAATTATTACTCTGGGTACAGGAACTTTCACTGGTTCTTTTCGTATCTAATTTTACCGTAGAGAAAAGAGTGTATTAATCACTGGATTTAAACAAACAACAATATTTCCCAAAATGCATTGCACATGAGATGAACATAATCAGCACAAGGGCAAGATCTGGCACAAGATTCAAATAAATAAGCTTCAGCAACATAGAAAGCCAGTTTGGACTAAGGGTTAAGGCCAAAGCTAGAAAGTGAAAGACTGTGAATACTAGTCCCTTATTGGACATGGACACTGGTTAGGTAACTTTGGGCCAGTCCCTGTTACTCAGGATCTCTCCCAACCCACTTCACATTGGTGTTGTTATGAGGGAAAATAGGAGGAGGAAGGTGCATTGAATAAGGTTGCCATCTTGAGATATTTGTAAAATAACAAAGGTGGGATACATATAAATAAATAAATAACATATCATGGCTATTCAGTATGTTGGCTTCTCATAGCACTTGTTATGAGGAGAGGGAGTCAGGAATTCCCTCCTATTCACTGATAGTATATTGTGGAAATAAAGCTTGCTGATGAAACTAAATTGGCTATTCACCTTTTCCTCAGTAATCTGTATTTGCTCTTGTTTTGTGGTAACTGCTTGTTTTGTGGTAACTGCTTGTTTTGTGGTAACTGCTTGTTTTGTGGTAACTGCTTCTCTGGCTCTCAATATCATTTCTTGCTCTCTGGTTTTTTCAGCAGTAGCAGTAATTACTATGCCAGCTTCTTTTTTAACCTATATTTTAATGGTGAACAGAAAGAAAGAAAAAAGCAAGCCATAACATTTAATTTCATCAATCATCCTATATAAAAAGTATGCAAAATATAAAAGCAAATGAAGATAAATATATTGGGGGATAAAAGTTAGTTTAAGCCCAGAAAGTAGGGAAAAATAAATGAAAAAAGTCATACTGATAAATGCATAAGATGAATAGAATAGAATAGAATAGAACAGAATAGAATAGAACCGAACCTTTTTTTCTTGGGTGCTAGAAGGGTGCACGCCCACATATGCTGGCATCCATAATGCAATGCCTTCTCCATAGCATGCACACACAGCTCCCCTGTGCTGCCCCCCTATTCATGCGTATAGGGCTCACTGAAGCTTCATGAGCCTCTGAATGGTGAAAAACAGACCCAGGAGGCCTACTGGAAGTTCAGAAATGAACTTTTAGTTGGGCCATTGAGGGTGAAAAATGGCCCAACAAGAAGTTCATTTCTGAACCTCCGGTAGGTGTGTTGGGTCTGTTTTTTGCCATCCACAGTCTCCGGGGAAGCCTGGGGAAGGGCAAAATGACCTTCCCCCACTCTTCAGAAGGCCAAAAATCAGCTGGAACTGAGAAAGGGCAATGCCTCGCATGCCTCCAGATATGGCTCCGAGTGCCGCCTGTGGCACGCATGCCATAGGTTCACCATTACGGGAATAGAGTAGAAGAGTTGGAAGGGACCTTGGTGGTCTTCTTGTCCAACCCCTTGCTCAGGCAGGAAACCCAATACCATTTCAGACTAAAGGTTGTACAAACTCTTCTTAAAAACCTCCAGTATTGGAGTATTCAACTTCTGAATTAATATAAGTTAATATGTTTTTCATCAAGGTTGTTTAATTGGTTCAGGGCATGTTTTAAAATTGTTAGCTAATTCTTAATATTAACATTGGTCAATTTGGTATCATTATAACATGCTGGTTTGCAGTACTGGCCAATGTGTTGTCCATTTTCTGCAAATGTCTGCATTGGCAGTATTAATGGAAAAAAAGGGGGGAGTGTTATTTATTGTCACTTTGCTTTATATCTACCTGCTCCTGGGCAGACGGAATGTGTACTGCGGCTGTGACTGTCCTTTTAGCCATCTGCTCTGCAGCACTTGGATGAGGTTCTCTGTCTCTGGCCAGGTCAACAGCTGCAACGACGGTAGCAACAGCTGCTGTTTTGTCCATGCCCTACGAGACCCAAATGAGTGGTATGAAAAAGACAGCTCATTGGAATAAACATCAGCAACATGAGCAATAGATGCAAACACAAGCAATCTGCTTTGCCAGATTGTCCTGTGACAATATTATAGCACAACACTGTCTATATTAGGAGCTGGCATATTGAAGCCCAGGGGCCAAATACTAGCCTGGTGTCCATTTTTTTTATATGGCTTCTGCATTAAGAACAGACAGGCATGTAGCAGATCACTAGGGCCACGCTTCAGCCAAGATCTTAGAGCGAGGGTAATGGAGCAAGGGACAAGGTCATGGTGTAATGGACAATTGCAGTAGCCCATTATTTATTTATTTATTTATTAGATTTCTATGCCGCCCTTGTTGAACAACTCAGGGCAGCGTACAACATTGTAAATAGGCAATATACATATGAAATGTAATTATTTAAAAAAACATATGCAAAATTAATTTTAAAAAAAGCTAAAACCCCTTATACACTCCTTCACGTTCATCTAATTCAATCATTCATATCTGCTGGGGACAATCTCATAGCTCACGGTCCCCATGCCTGCTGGCAGAGGTAGGTCTTCAAATCTTTACGAAAGACCAGGAGAGAGGGGGCAGTACGTATCTCCGGAGCGAGTTCATTCTAGAGGGCCAGGGCCGCCACAGAGAAGGCTCTTCCCCTAGGCTCCATCAGATGATATTGTCTGGCTGAGGGGACCTGGAGAAGGCCAACTCTGTCGGACCTAACCAGCCACTGGGATACATGAGGCAGAAGGTGGTCCTGCAGGTAATCAACATGGTGGGCCATGTTTTTTGGCCTGCAGATCTACCAGGAGACTCTGTGGAGGCAGGGGAGGGGAAGGATCTAGCCATTTATTAAAAATTGTTTGCCAAACTCTGGCCTAAATAACCGGGTATGTAAAATAACAACAGCGGCCCTAATTTCTCCTAAGCAGACCAATTCTGTGGCAAAACCACATTACTTTGAGAAAAACACCCTATCCCATGCACAGTATTTTTCCTTTAAAAATTCTTACCTCTGCAGCGGCGGCAGCAGCAGCAGCACTGACTGCCAGGGTGGCTTCTGCTGTAGCGGCTCCGCTGATAGCAACCTGTTCATGCACTCCGTATCTCCCTTCCCATCTTTCTTCAGTCCTCATCTGGGTGGTGCTCGTAGTTACTCTGGTGTCTTTCATTCTGGTTTCCGCAGTAGCTACGTAGCCTTCCTGTTTCCAAGGAGGAAGTACCTCAGCCCCCGCCACTGCTGCAGCCTGTGTTTTCCGGACCAAGATTGGTGATCTTACAGGTCTGATAGGTGACGTAGAGACTGAGAGCCTTGTAACTCCAGCAGGAGACACTGATCTGTTGACAAAAAAGAACTGATGTTGATGCCGGGGGGAAAAACAGCTCCCCAAAGTGACTGTGGAAATGTGGAAAACACTGGTAACCCTTCAGAATACCCAATTCCATCAAAACTTTTTTTCAATGGATATTCAGTTACTGCAGATAACTCACAGGATATTCAGTTACATAGCTGTAAATAACTCTAACAGCAGTGTTGGCCACAAATATTTTGCTGTACTGCTTAAATATCAATGTTTGCCTTAGGAAAGGCACAGTGGGATTCTCCAGATGTTCTTGAATTTTAACTCTCATCAGCTACCGCAACTATAATTAATAATAATGAGGAATTCTGGGAACCACAGGGTCACCCTTTACTTTTTCCTAACCAAATTCTACCTGTGAGTGGTTTACCTGACTGGGGATGGTGTTGGACCTCTCACATGTCGTACAGGAGATGGCGACTGTCTGATTGGGGATGGTGATTGGTGGCGTGCCATCTGTACTTTGGCTGCAATGATTGGCGGAGTCGGTGATTTAGAAGCAGGGTAAGGAAGGATCCGTGGGGGTGCCTTATGGGGCAGCTGCTGCCCAGTGGCACTTTCTATGATCATCTCAGCAGTTGCAAGTGTTCTCGCATCAAAGTGAGCTTCCATCTGCAATGAAAGATCAGGAACACTCGTGAAAATCTAGTTAAAGCCCCATCCTTTGAAATGGTTGGCATTTTAACACCATCTGACCAATTACCAACCTTTTCAATTCGGGTTTGTCGTGTTGTTTGTGTAATCTGAGCAGTCGAAACAATCGTCTTTGTCTTTTTAGCGGGAACAGCTTCTTCGTCACCTTAGAGAAAAGAGAATGGGGGTAATTAGAATTGGTTCTGGGAGGGGAGGAGGAGAGAAGTATATCTGTGATTTGAGTTATTTATGGGTTTATGTATACTACTGCCAAGAGAGCTGTGCAGATTTATCCACACATTTCCCAGAAGCTTTGCTCAACTTGAAGGAGATGCTACCCATTTATAGAAAAACACCATAAGGATAATAATAAATAATTAAATAACTGAATAAATTAAGCAATTCATTTTAAATTAGCCTTTTCATACATCAGCCAAGAATATAATGCAGAATAACCAAGTCTAAGATAGTCTATTTAGAAAGAAGCACCACTGAATTTAATGGGGACAATGCCCAGATAAGGAAGCCTAAACAAAAATCTTGGAAGGTATTTCTCTTATGAAATATAAGGTATAAAACCAAGGAATCATTGGAAGCCAACACAAATGGCCATCGTCTTTTGTCCATTCATACTTAGAGTGAACATTTAAAAGGGTACAATAAGCATGCCCATAAAGATTATCCATTTTCATGAAGTTTTCTGGGCATAGAAATCTTAAATAATCTTGGGGTGGGGTTTTTTGGATTTTAGCCAAGTCCTAATTATTTTAGCCTTATTATTATTATTATTATTATTATTATTATTATTATTATTATTATTAATAATAATTTATTTATTAGATTTGTATGCCATCCCTCTCCGTAGACTCGGGGCGGCTCACAACAGTGATAAAAAATAATACATGGTAACAAATCTAATATTTAAAATCTAAAAATAACAATTTTACATTAAAAAGTCTAAAAAAACCCCCAATATATAAAAACATACACACAATCATATCATACACAAAAACTACATGGGCAAGGGGGAGATGTCTCAGTTCCCCCATGCCTGATGGCAGAGGTGGGTTTTAAGGAGTTTACGAAAGGCAAGGAGGGTGGAGGCAATCCTAATCTCTGGGTTGACCTGGTTCCAGAGGGTCGGAGCCACCACAGAGAAGGCATGGGCATGTAGAGATGTGGACATGTGATACATCTGTGTATTTTTTTTCTAATTCAATCCTGCCCACTTGGATATCTAAATGCATTGTTAGGGCTGGAATGATGTCTGGGAAAGCACAACTTCCAAAATATTTGGGATAATTGAACATCACATAAAGCCATCACATTAGCCAGGGCTTGTTAAATAAATCACCATAACCAAGTTCTGACATAATTACAGATTGCCAGAGTTGGAAGGGACCTTGTAGGTCATCTAGTCCAACCCCCTGCCTAAGCAAGATTTCTGACAAATGGTAGTCCAATGTGAATCCACATTTCATAGTTCATTAATCCCAATAGCTGAGTCCACACTTTATGTCAGAAATGATTTTGCCTTAAATAAATAAAATAAAAATCACATTATTATTATCTCACGGACCGCCTTCTGCTTCACGAATCCCAGCGACCAGTTAGGTCCCACAGAGTGGATCTTCTCCAGGTCCCGTCAACTAAACAATGTCGCTTGGCGGGACTCAGGAGAAGAGCCTTCTCTGTGGCGGCCCCAGCCCTCTGGAACCAACTCCCCCCAGAGATTAGAATCGCCCCCACCCTCCTTGCTTTTCGTAAGCTTCTTAAAACCCACCTCTGCCGCCAAGCATGGGGGAACTGAGATACTCCTTCCCCCTAGGCCTTTACAATTTTATGCATGGTATGTCTGTATGTATGTTTGGTTTTATAATAAGGGTTTTTAACTGTTTTAATATTGGATTGTTATATGCTGTTTTTATTATTGTTGCTAGCCGCCCCGAGTCTACGGAGAGGGGCGGCATACAAATCCAATAAATAAATAAAATAAATAAATAAAATTTAGTGTGATGTGTGCAACTAGCCCATATACTATAGATTTAGGGCCGTGTATTTTTCTTTTTTTCTTTTTGGTTACTGTGTGCAGACCTGGATGTTTGCTCCTTCACATAGGTGCTTAAGCATGTTGCAGTAAACTATGACATCCAGGAAGAGAAACCCTGGAGTGAAAAACTGAGCTGCTGATTTACTGGGTTTTAGATTAATACAATGTAAAACAATTACAAACATAAAAACACTGTGCCACACACTAGCAATAAGTTACCCTACCTATTTTTCTTGTATTAACAGGGGAAGAAAAGAAGCAGAACATTTGTTGCTGTTGATTCTGAAAACAATTTTATCTTTTTATCACCCTGAAGTATTTATGATCAGTTTGTGTCCAGGGTAAAATTTTACAGCCACATTAAAATCACCTGAGAGAAATGGAATTGATGGATTTGTTGACAGAATAGCCATCATTGTGAAGTTTGCTGCCCTGATGGAATAATCCTAAAGTTTTAAAAACAAACAGACAAACATTCTAATCTTTACCTTGAATGAGCAGTTCGGCTGTTGAAGTAGCTCGTCCCACGCTATTAGTGGCATTTACTGAATAGGTTCCGGAGTCTTCAGGGTAAGCTTCTGCAATTATTAAACTGTAGAGGTCTCCTTCGTGTAAAATTTGAAAATCGGGGGAGCTTTGAATTTCTGCTCCATCCCGATAGAACTTCACCACAGGTGTAGGGATTCCAGTCACTCTCACGTCAAGTCGAACTTGACTCCCTTGTCGGGTAGTCATGCTTTGTAGTCGTTGTGAAAAGTTGGGTGGTGCTGTTTCAGCTGGGAGGAGGAGGAGGAAGAAGAGGAGGAGGTTGTATAAGCAAGAATAAACATAAGGAATATCATGGATCTTTTTCCTACTAAAGTTCTTGTGTGTGTAATCTTTAACTGGGCGGAATGGTGTATCATGGGGCAAAACCCTTTGAACCAAATAGGCTGTCAAACAGAATTTGTCTGGGACCCATGACTACCATGGTATTGGAATTTGGCAAGTTTTATAAAACATTTTATGATATAAAAATCATTTTAATACATATTACAAAATGTCTTAAACATTTTTTGTGGTCAATTCCTAATGTTCAACTGTGCTATACAATTAAACATGGACTACTAGATACAGTGGTACCTCTACCTAAGAACGCCTCTACTTACCAACTTTTCTAGATAAGAACCGGGTGTTCAAGATTTTTTTGCCTCTTCTCAAGAATCGTTTCCACTTACAAACCTGAGCCTCTGAAACTGTAACCGGAAAAGGTGGGGAGAAGACTCTGTGGGACTTCTCTAGGAATATCCTGGGAGGAAACAGGGCCGAAAAAGGCAGGGCGAAGCCTCCATGGGAGCTCTCTAGGAATCTCCTGGGAGGAAACAGGGCCTCCACCCTCCCTGTGGTTTCCCCAATCATACACATTATTTGTTTTTACATTGATTCCTATGGGAAAATTGCCTCTTCTTACAAACTTCTCTACTTAAGAACCTGGTCATGGAATGAATTAAGTTCATAAGTAGAGGTACCACTATATCTGCTTGATTTTTTTTAATTTTTCAAGTATATTAGAAGCTCTGTTGAAGGTAAGGAAACAATGACCCAAGAGTTGCAAACTCCACCCTTCAAAATTGACAGGATTTAAATTGGCAGAGAGGCGGAACCAAAAACGCTTGGGAACCATATGTAAGTTGCTCACAATTCTGAAATTATGGGGCAGAATTTAAAAGAGGCACAGAAAAGTAAGGTTTTCTATGATCAAGTTATAAAGACACTTTATTTTAAATATCAAGAGGTAGCCAGATGGAAAATCTGTGTTGATGGACCTTACAGAAAAAAAAATCAACATAAAACAGAATGTGGACCTATAAGTTTGATTGTTCTTAGAAGTACAGTCTAACTAAGACAGTCTATTTACTATTTATTCACTGGTATTATTTACAATTAAATATTAATATTGAGGCACACGTTAGTTTTTTGAAAACCTAATTACTAGTTATATTTGATATGTCAGAGAATTTTTGAAAGGGGAGAACCTTGTTTAATGAGATCTCTTAATATATATTTTTTTCAATTTTGTAGATTCCATTCACCAACTTTAAGATGAAATATGGAAAATGCCAACCGTAACTGGTTCTATAATCACAACTTACCAGTGACAAGTAGTTCTGCAGTACTTGTGGCTTGTCCAGATCCATTGGTGGCTTGTAGGGTATATCTTCCACTGATATCTGCGGTCACGGCGGGGATCACAAGTTTAGCGCGGCCATCGCTAAATGAGATCTGCGCACCGGGCAGAGTTGCAGTAGAAATAACCTGGCCATCCCGATACCAGCTCACCTCAGGAACTGGGAAACCTTGAGAAGGAGAGTGAAGTAAAGGTAAATGCTCATAAAGTCCCATTGGCATCAGTCATAAAATACCACCAGATTTTCTTAGCGTATATGCTAAAGTTGCTAAAGGGCTGAATCAAGGGCTTCAGTAATCAAGATAAAATTAAAGAAAAATAGCTGGGCACTGGGGTAAATATATGCTTACTATAATCCAACCCCCCAAAATAGAATAAGGCTCAATTTATTTTATATTTGGTTGGTTATATTATCCTTATTCTGTTGTTTTGCATGTACACTGAAAGACAAATTCCTTGGTCAAATAAACTATTCCATTCCATTCCATTCCATTCCATTCTATTCTATTCTATTCTATTCTATTCTATTCTTCTGTAATATTCAGATCTGCTTTCTTTAGGATAGTTTGCTGCTCCTTCCTCTGAATATCTGATACAAAGCATTTATATTCTTAGATGGTATTATCGGAGAAAGGGTATACTGTATTTTAAATGCCCGCTGCTTGAGAAGGAAAGACGTGTAGGCATAATGATTAAATATACACTTTTTGTGATTTAGGAGGTCAGATTTCAAGAGATAAAAATGTTCATAGAGTTTGGGTGCATTACGATAACTGAGCACTGAATCATTGTCAAATCTGTCCAACATAATGAGTAACTTGGGGGAACGAGAGATTTATAACACCATGTAATATGAGTTAGTGTTGCCATAAGATTGCAATGGTTGAAAGGTTGGATTGAAAAGCAAAGCAAGAGAGAGTGAGTTTTACTTCACACATCATACTAAACTGTGCTCTGTTTGCTTTTGGTAATGGTGTATGGGCCTATGTCTATGTCTTAGAATTATGTACAAATGCAATTATGTACAAATGGAATCTTGTAAGGCAAGTCTTATCATAGTTGTCTACTAAGATCATTGTTCTATGAAGCCCAGGGAATGTGGTAGAGGGATTTTACTTTGAGAGATACAAGGAAGAGTATGGTTGGATGGAAAAACTGAAGCATAGTTATTCAACTCTAGCAATAAGGTATTTCTAAGCATTTAAGTCCACACATCTTAAAGATGCCAAGGTTGAGGAAACACTGATCTCAAGATTGTTTAAAATGGGGCAATGAATCAAATAGAGAAGTAAATAACTTAAAATCTGTCCTGTCAGATTGCTGTCTCATATTCCCAATTCTATACTTCTATATTCAATGATTTCCCTTGCTAACCTTTTCTTCCCTCAACATAGGGATAGAGAGTTGTCAAAAGACAGCAATCAGTGGAGAGAGATACTACTTGGAAATCATGATTAACATCTGAATTGGGAGGCTTGATGATAAATTCTGTGGAATTTATCAGTGTTTATATAAAAAAAGAAATAAATAGAACAAAATATTATGTTTTGAGGATTTACAGAAGGGACAGAAGGCTGCCTTTGATAGTGTAAAATCTAGTGACAGAAACAGATTATATTTTCCTATGAAATCTTCTGTTTGTAGGTGTTAGTATTAATTTATGTAATTTTCTATCAGTACATAATTAAACGATAATATGACTAATTTCAGTGGCATGTTCTAGAACATTTTAGGGTCTACATTAATCCCTCGCTACTTCGTGGTTCATCTTTTGCAGATTCGCTACTTCACGGGTTTTCAAAGGGGTCTTAAATCCATTAAATCCATTGAAAATTTTAAATCCATTAAAAAATCATAAAATTCTTCTACAATATTACTGTACTCTATTAAAGAAACTGGTAGGATATCACATGTAGTTCTAGCTGAGAAACATTATAGAATGACTGTTTAATGCAAAGGGTGGGTTTTAAAAGTCCAAATACTCGTTAAATACATTAAAAAAAATTTCCTCTACTTCACAGAAATTCGTTTTTCACGGGTGGTCTTGGAGGGATTACTGTATATTTTTTTATATTTTGCATGTTTAAAAAAGGCTTTTAATAATCTACACCCAAAGTTCTGTAACAACGTGGAAAGAAAACAAATATGCTCCAATTGTACATAAAAGTACAATTAGAGCATATAACATTAAGATATTTTAAACCACAACATTTCAGTCAATTAAAACTTTCAGGCACCCACCCCCAAAAACCCCAAGTATTTCATGACCATAATAGATAAAGGATCCATACAGATGCTTTAAATACAAAACTACTCAAATAATACAGTGATCCCCCGGGTATCGCGACCCCGATCGTTGCGAACGGGCTAAATCGCGATTTTTAAACCCGGAAGTCAAAACACCATCTGCGCATGCGCGCCCTTTTTTTATGGCCATGCATGCGTAGATGGCGCCGGGCAGATCAGCTGCTGGGCAGCTTCCCTGGGTCTTCCCCCTCTTGCTGGCGGGAGGGCGAGCATCAGCGAGGAGTTTCCCCACCGCCCATGCAAACTCCTCGCTGCCGCTCGCCCGCCCTTCGCCCGCCCACGCCGTTCGCTCCCCCTCTTGCTGGCGGGAGGGCGAGAAGCCCCCCCAGCACCCGCTCGCCCGCCCTTCGCCGCTCGCCCGCCCTTCGCCCGGCCACCCGCCGTTCGCTCGCTGCTCGCCCGGCCACCCGGGTTCGAGGGGGTGCTGGCAAGCCCCCCATGCCGGCGGCAACGTTTTAAAACAGCCGCGCCGCTTCCCAATGAGTCCCGAAGACAAACGCGGAAGTTCGCCTTTGACGTTTGTCTTCGGGACTCAGTTGCGAAGCCGCGTGGCTGTTTTAAAACGTCGCCGCCGGCATGGGGGGCTTCCTAGCAGCCCCCCAAACCCAGGTTGGGGGTCCAGGGGGGTGCTGGCAAGCCCCCCATGCCGGCGGCGACGTTTTAAAACAGCCGCGCCGCTTCCCAATGAGTCCCGAAGACAAACGCGGAAGTTCGCCTTTGACGTTTGTCTTCGGGACTCAGTTGCGAAGCCGCGTGGCTGTTTTAAAATGTCGCCACCAGCATGGGGGGCTTCCTAGCAGCCCCCCAAACCCGGGTTGGGGGTCCGGGGGGTGCTGGCAAGCCCCCCATGCCGGCGGCGACGTTTTAAAACAGCCGCGCCGCTTCCCAATGAGTCCCGAAGACAAATGCGGAACTTTGCCTTTGACGTTTGTCTTCGGGACTCAGTTGCGAAGCCGCGTGGCTGTTTTAAAACGTCGCCGCCGGCATGGGGGGCTTGCCAGCACCCCCCGGACCCCCAACCCGGGTTTGGGGGGCTGCTAGGAAGCCCCCCATGCCGGCGGCGACGTTTTAAAACAGCCGCGCGGCTCCGCAACTGAGTCCCGAAGACAAACGTCAAAGGCGAACTTCCGCGTTTGTCTTCGGGACTCAATGGGAAGCCGCGCGGCTGTTTTAAAACATCGCCGCCGGCATGGGGGCTTCCTAGCAGCCCCCCAAACCCGGGTTGGGGGTCCGGGGGGTGCTGGCAAGCCCCCCATGGCGGCGGCGACGTTTTAAAACAGCCGCGCCGCTTCCCAGCTGAGTCCCCTTTCCAGGAACCCCAATCTTCGGCTCCTCGCTAGCGCTGCGGAAGTAAAAACACCATCTGCGCATGCCCAGATGGTGTTTTTACTTCCGCAGCGCTACTTCGCGAAAACCCGATCATTGCTAGGGGTCCTGGAACGGAACCCTCGCAATGATCGGGGGATCACTGTATATAATAGCAGAAGAGTCTGATTTAAACTTCACAAGTGCATACATATGCACACATACTTCATGTACTTCTTTTATTAAATTGTTTTTGACCCTTCATTTGTTCTTAATTATGGTTGCAGACATCATTCATTTGGAAGAAAAGTATCTGGGTAGAAAGGGAACTGAAACATATGCAAAATTGCAAAAAGGCTTGGCACCTTGAAGCACATACAAGGCCTATCTTAAGAATTTGAGATGCCTAGGCCACATGTATATTTGTCCCCTATTAAGTAGCCATTTCCCTACTTAATTCTCACAACATCCTATATTTTATTTTCATTGATTTCTGATAGAGAGAAATCAAAGGAGAAACATTAAAAGTAGAAAAGTAAATCCCATTCGCTGAAATAACTCTTGGAATATTAACTGATCATCTTATTTTTTGCTAATGAATATGAAAGACTTGATTGACAAATATTGGTTCCAGTTATCATTTCAAATTCTGAACTAACTTTTGGATAAAACCTGGGAAATTGATTCTTTTGAATACATACATATGTGTCCGTATATGTAAATATATGTACATTTATAGGTGTAAATTTAGTCTATCACTAACTTCAAACGATATAAATCTTTGATATAATGTTGGCATATGTTCTGAATAAAGAAATACAGTATTTTTATAAATCTTTTGAAGTTAGCGATAGACTAAATTTGTTCTTGCAACTGCAGTAAGTGGAGTATGGCTATTGAGTATTATCCTTTCTCTGTTATCTTATAATTTCCAGCTCAGAATAAATAATTGGGATTTCAAAGTAAGGTCTATACTAAAGACCTTTTTAGAGGAAGCGAATCTGGACTTGATTCTTCAAATGTATTACTTAAATTCTGTTCGTTGTTCATTGCATCATTACAGCAGCCTGGTTAATATGCCTATTGTCTTTCCAATGGAGAAAATAGATACATTGTCAGCATGCATATGATATAATGTTGGCGTATGTTCTGAATCAAGAAATACAGTATTTTTATATTCTATTCAATTTCTATAATATGGTTCTTAACTTAGAAATATGTGGGCTGCTATAAAGCACAGTATGATCTCATTGGCTTGGAAAGAATTGCTCCACATCTATAAAAGTCATGCTACCAGTGGCATCACAATCAAAGCTTTTTTTAAAAAAAGCACATACAATATTGGTCCACATATGAAAGAGGTAGGACTTTTATGCCACAATAACTCTAGCTTGTTACTACCATTATGATGCAAACTGCAAAACATTACATACTTCATATTCAAGGGTTGAGCCATTTCAAAGCTTAATGCTAGCTTAAAATTCAAGAGATTCAAGAAATGAACTCCTAATAGTTCATCATCAACATTATTGCTGTGATTCATAAGCTCACCCTGAGATACCCATTATTTCTACTTGGCATCCATCAGGGCTGCCATATTTGGGCTGTAAATATCTAGACGGCCACTAGCTGGGGAAAATAACCTGTATTTCCATTCTTCTACTTATTGGATATTTGGAATTTGTGGTCTGGCTATGCTAATTTTAGTATTAAAAAATGAAACCTGTGACCGTAGCCCAGTGATTTGTTTGCAAAATACAAAGGGGGGAAAACGAGGTGAAACCTAAGTGGGGAGTAAGGAATAACTACAACAATTTGACTTCTGGTAAATTGATGTTTTGAGCATAGCCATGCCCAAGGTGAAGCGATTTTGTATATTCCATTTTCTTGGCGTATCCACAAAATACAGGGTTCCCTCGATTTTCGCGGGTTCAAACTTCGCAAATAGCCCATACCACGGTTTTCCATAAAATAAAATACTTTGTGGGTTTTTTTCTATACCACGGTTTTTCCTGCCTGATGACATCATACGTCATCGCCAAACTAATAATTTTTGCAAATAAATAACAAAAACAATATTGTTAATAAATAATTATGTTTATAAATATCAGGATCACTAAGTGTCTTATTCAATGGTGAGTACCAGTAATAATGGTGAGTAAATGGTTGCTAAGGGAATGGGAAATGGTAATTTAGGGGTTTAAAGTGTTAGTGGAAAGCTTGTGATACTGTTCATAGCCAAAAATGGTGCATTTGCTTCCGCATCTCTACTTCGCGGAAATTAGACTTTCGCGGGCGGTCTCGGAACACATCCCCCGCAAAAATCGAGGGAACACTGTACTGTCAAAGTGTAACATGAGTCCATTAACTCCAGACTTCCTGAACTAATCTGATGTATTGATGATTTCCCAGCCTTCAAATTGATACAGAAGAGATAATTGATCTCTTCCCCTGATGACATCTTCTTTCACCTATTACCTCAGTAATGTACAACTGATCAAGCTTCCAGGATAAGAAGTGAAATGTCTTCTTTTTCCTCGAAAAAAATCAGTCCAGGTGCCTTTTCAAAATAAAAATGACTTTTGAAAGAACTATGAGCGGGATAATTGAGAATCTTCACAGACATTTGTTAAATGGAGTCCTACCCCACCTGTCTGTCTGTTTTTTTAAAGTTCCAGAAAGCTTCCCTCTTAAACATTTTTGAAGATATCAGCCAGAGGAAAGAAAACCAGAAGAACACATGGACACTCACCACTTATATGAGCCTCAAAGGTTGCGGCACTACCCTCCAGTGCCACAACACTTTGTAACGGCTGCGTAAATGTTGGTGCTTTGCTTGTCATTTTTGCAGGCACTCTGAAAGAAAGACAGACATCGAAATAGAGGGTGAGAAAGCAATTTGTGGAAAGCAACAGGCATAAAAAGCAACATAAATATGTGGTGTTGTAGAGCAGTGATTTTCAACCTTTTTTGAGCCGCGGCACATTTTTTACATTTACAAAATCCTGGGGCACACCGCCAACCAAAATGACACAAAATGACACTCTAACACAGTGCACATTATACATATAGTTAATAATATAGTTTATAAATGTATTTATACCCACTTAGTGTGAAACCTGGCCCTGTTTTGATTAACACAAAAGGGATATCCTAGCAGGAATGGTAGTTTGCGGACCCATGTTTAATTTCCCTACGGCACACCTGACCATGTCTCACGGCACACTAGTGTGCCGCGGCACACTGGTTGAAAAACACTGTTGTAGAGGGATTATTCTATTTAGATTAAATTAGACTGTGGCTCTTGAATGGGGCATTTTGTTAATTCAGCATTTACTGATATTAATCCCATTAAATTATTTTTCTATATTGACCATCTACTGACTAATAGTCATAACAAATTGTCAATAATTCAAACAACTGACAGATAATCAAACAGAATAACTATGCCAGGAAAGAGGTTATTTTTTAATGTTGAATTTGCCATGCCTTTATATATAACCCCTTATTAATCCCTTTTCAAGTGGAATTGGACCAAAAAAACCTCCCCTCTATAACCCCAAAATTGTTTGAAAATTGTAATTTATTTTATTAAATAAAAACAGTAATATGATTTTTTTTCCCTGAAAGAAATTATTTGAAAAGTTTTCCCTTAATGTGAAAATCATTTGGTAAGTGGCCATTAAAGAGAAAAGAAAAGAAAAAAAAAAGGGGGGGGGGGGAAGCAGAATGCAAAAATATAAGCAGGGCAGTTGAATCTAGGAAAGAAGGCCAAGTTTGAAATGTGAGCTTGGCTATAAGATAACAACTGACATTGATGGTTTGAACAACTGCAGGAAAGTACAAAATCAGTAAAGCTATACTTTGTCTGGTATAATATTTGTTGCTCTAGCACAATGTCACCACTCCCTTGTAAACACAAAAAGATATATATTCAAACAAGAATAATTCATTTTATTGCAAAATGTTTCTTAATATGGATACTCATCAATGTCAAATCAATTTGTTCTGTTATATTAACTAAAAGTTAACTTGATATTTGTTTTGATTTATCATATAGGATTGGACAGAGTCATAGGGGGTTATGATAGCCAAAAATAGAATTCCTGTAATGTCGGTGATTTATGTGAGGCCTATTTTTTTGACCACCTTAAAAAAAATCAACCATAGCATAAGATAAATAGATTTGGGGGGGGGGAGTGAGTGAGAGAGAGAGAGAGAGAGAGAGAGAGAGAGAGAGAGAGAGAGAACATGCCAATACATTGTCTTATTAAAGCATAATATACTCAAGTTAGTCATTCCTCTTTTTAAAGTTACTGGCTCTAGATTTTGTAGTGAAATGTTTTACACTAATGTATTTCAGTTATGTTAGACCAATCTATGCATATTATATATTTTCCCCAAATTATTGTAGACATATATTTCAGCTAAAATAAAAATAAAAATAAATGACACACTATCCCTTCCAAAATGTTGGATGAATTCACTATTGAGGGTATTTCAGTCCTCTTTTTTCCTCCAACTTCCTCAAAAAAGTTGAGGAAAATCTCCTATTATTCAATTGTGAACTTATACGGCTTTTGTATTACTAGCATTTCAAAGGTATGCCTCTGAAATGTCACATTCCCAAAATAACCATTCCAGGTTTGAGTGACAGGAGGCAAGTGGTCCAGAGCTGCGATGTAATGGATATGGCAGCAGCTGATTCCCTTAAAAAGTCATTGGTGCCTAGCCTCGGCTATGTGGCTTTATCAGAGCTATTCTGGGAACGTCTTGGTTTATCTGCAAGTAACATAACCTTCAACACTCTTTTGGAAGGATTAAAAGTTAACCCAACGTTTGAAATAACTTTTCACCCTCAAGCACATTTTAAGAAATGATTGCCACCAACTGCAAAGTCCTAAGAGTTCACAAACAGCAGGCATCGTTTCATTCATGGGAAAAGTGCAATCCCCAAAAATAAATCTACCAAGAGCTACAGACATTTCTCTTTCTTCTACCCCCCCATCCCTTCCCAGCCCATCCCAGCTCGCCCCACCCCACCCCAATGCATCCCCTGCATATAGGGCTGTATTTAAAACAATTGAAGCTTTCACACAATTCTTACAGACATGCTACTAACCTGATTTAGTGCCTAAGTGAAGTGGGCTAAGCCCAAACGGGTGTTTCTGGAGCGACGTCCTTATCCAGAGGATGATGTTAAACAATCCCAACATGAGAATGGTTGAGCCTCTAAAACAAAACTACACAGTCGAAACAGTGTAGTTTTGTTTTCTTTGCAATCCCTACACCCGAGGCGAGGCTGGGAATGTACGACTGCTCAAAAGGGCAAAGATGGAGGTTTGGCTTTTTATACCCCTGATCTGATGACAGGTCTGCCTGTGTCATTTCAGCATCACTTCTCATTGGCTTCCAGAAAGGAAGGCCTTGAGGGAAGAAGGGGGAAGGGTCCACTTGGAGCAATAGGGCCACCTGTTCGCATGATTGACACCTCTAATTTTGGCCGTGCTGAAGACGGAGCAACCGGCCTGTTCAGAAACTCTAGTTGGGAAGGGAGAAGACCATTGTACCAGATGCTCCTAAGCGATTCAGGCCTTCAGTATAATCCTTCAGTAGAATAAAAGAATAGGAGAATGGAGATGGAGATGTCAACACTTAACCCATAAAAATCCATCTGTAATCGCCATGCAGCCAACCCTGCTACTTCCACTCAAGCAGTCACATGGTAGGGAAAGAAATGCCATTGCTATCAAATGCCATTGCCCAATTCTCTTCTTCATGCCATCTGGTCTTTGTTATTGTGGCAGAATATATGATTTCATCCAAGTGAGGTCCTTGTGCTTGTTTAATGGCCAATATAT
The DNA here is from genome assembly GCF_031021105.1 of Erythrolamprus reginae. Classification (NCBI taxonomy): domain Eukaryota; kingdom Metazoa; phylum Chordata; class Lepidosauria; order Squamata; family Dipsadidae; genus Erythrolamprus; species Erythrolamprus reginae. The sequence goes on from NC_091950.1 coordinate 195,104,756, forward strand.
CCATAGCAATGACTTGTTGCCTAAATCAGAACAGATGATTTTGTATTGTAATCTGAAGTGACACTCAAGCCCAGCTTTACCTAAATATGTTAACTCGTAATGGTACTGGCTGTGGAATGGGAACAGACTATATCCAGATCCCTGCTTCAAATAGTATCAAAGTGAAGGCAAAGATATGAGTTTGAAATCTGTGGAATGGCATGGAAAAAGACCTGTTCAGTTCACCTTCCAGCCTAGCATCAGAAGTGGCAGAAAGGGAAATGTGCCCTTCCTTGGAGCCGGTGCAATTGGTCCTCATTCTTACAACATTTGTTGAGCCAAGATATTTCAGTGGTTTTTATAATGCCACTGCATCTAGAAACCTTACATTCTCAGTTTTTACATTTAGTTTAAACACCTTCAATTTGTATGTATGTGTTTCTTTCTTTCTTTCTTTCTTTCTTTCTTTCTTTCTTTCTTTCTTTCTTTCTTTCTTTTATATGCCACTCACTCCCGAAGGACTCTGGGCAGCTGCCAATAAATAAGAACAATGTACACTGCTCAAAAAAAATAAAGGGAACACTTAAACAACAGAATATAACTCCAAGTAAATCAAACTTCTGTGAAATCAAACTGTCCACTTAGGAAGCAACACTGATTGACAATCAATTTCACATGCAGTTGTGCACATTTAACTTTGTACAGAATAAAGTATTCAATGAGAATATTTCATTCATTCAGGTCTAGGCTGTGTTATTTGAGTGTTCCCTTTAGTTTTTTGAGCATTATATAAAACAGCATAAAAACATTAATAAGAACCCCACCCAAGCATGCATACACTCATTCTTACTCCTAGCCAATCTAGGCTCCATTCGCTCAATGGTTCCAGGCCTGCCGGAAGAGCCAGGTCTTCATGGCTTTGCAGAAGGCCCGTAAGGTAGGAAGGGTGCGAATCTCCAGAGGCAGTTGGTTCCATAGGGTTGGAGTCCCCACAGAGTAGGCCTTTCCCTGTGGAGCCGCCAGTCTGCATTATTTGGCTGATGGGACCTGGAGAAGGCCAACTCTGAGTTCTTATTGGTAGCATAGTTATCCAATATTGGTGTAAAATGTTTAACTGATGAGCTGAATAAGTCGAAAGAGGAACTCATAGTGGCGGTTTTCTTAAAGGAAGGCCCAAAGTTAATAACTGTTGCTCCAAAAGGCATGGATTCCAACATCTTTCTCAGGTTGGACAATAACATTAAGTACAGGAAAGGAGTTGGCCAGTTTTTTTTCCCATGCTTCTATTGTTTGCATGTTTATATAAAATTTCCCTGGATGGATGGATGGATGGATGGATGGATGGATGGATGGATGGATAGATAGATAGATAGATAGATAGATAGAAAGAAAGAAAGAAAGAAAGAAAGATAGATAGATAGATAGATAGATAGATAGATAGATAGATAGATAGATAGATAGATAGATAGATAGACAGACATTTATCCTTGCAATAATACAATTCAAGTTCTTACTACAGGCATTCCTTGACTTACAAACACAATTGAGCCCCAAATTTTTGTTGCTAAGAGAGACTTTTACCCCATTTTAAGCTCTTTCTTACCAAAATTATTCAGTGAATCATTGCAGTTGTTAAATTAGTAATACGGTTGTTAAATGAATCTAGCTTCCCCATTGATCTTGATCGTCAGAAAGTCACAAAAAGTGATTACATGATTCCTGAACGTTGCAACCAGTTTTCAAGAGTTTTAATTTTGATCACATGACCATGGGGGGATGCTGGAACAGGCATAAGGATGAAAAATGGTCAGCAGGAGTGGTGGGCTTCTAGACGGAACATAAATTGGGCTCTCCGCCATGGCTCGTAAGTGCTTGCGGGGCCAGCGCGATTTTGCTTCTGCATCTGTGGAGATAGTAAAATCACACACAGAGCTGCAGGGGCACCCATGTTTCGGCAAGTTGTTTTTGCTTCCGCACATGCCAAAACACGGGCGCACCTGCAGGTCCCTGCATGATTTTGCTATCTTCACAGGTGCAGAAGCAAAATCGCGCTGGCCCTGCAAGCCCTCATGAGCCACCTCGGCGAGCCCAATTTAGCGTTCTGGCTAGAAGCCCACCCCTGGTCATCAGTCACTTTTTTCCCCAGTGCCTTTATAGCATTGAACGGTCACTGAATTAACTATTATAAGTCAAACACTACCTGTATTATTTAAATACACTATATGTGCCTATGGTGGGGAGGACTGTGTGCAGGTGTACATGCTCAACTTTCTGCCCAAGGTTTGCTGATAGGCAACTTCAAGAACTCTAACTTACCCAATGAATGCCATTATCTTTAAAGTAAATTTGGCTGCAGAAGGAAATCTACAGTTTTTCAGCAACTGAAATCACCATCTCTTTCCTATCTTCCATCCTTCCTTCCTTCCTTCCTTCCTTCCTTCCTTCCTTCCTTCCTTTCTTCTTTCCTTCCTTTTCATACACATTTATTATTACTATATTTTTATTTTTTTTAATCAATTTTCTACTGCTCTGACAGCTGCAGTATCCATGTTGGAGCCTGCTCCTCATTTATTTCATCTCTCCCCAAATGCCTCTAACCAAAGCTGGCCTTATGTTCATCTATAGAGACTTTGTTTACATCCAATGTGCTTCCAAAAATTTATAGTATCATTATATCTGATTATACGATTTGCTCCCAAATTTTCAATTGCTAAATTGCTGTCAAACGCTGCTGGTTCAGTTGCTTGACAAATAATCTATAGATATTTTAATAGATTAATCTTTGAAACAATGGGATTTCTTTTTTCTAATTGTATAAAAATGTATCCCGCATCAGGGAGTAATTTAGCTGCTTTGAGTGTCATATTGGTAGGAAGGTGTGCTATAAATGAAAAACAAACATTTTAAAATGTATGGCGCCCCGAGTCTTCCGAGAGGGGTGGCATGCAAATCCAATTAAATTAAATCTATAAATTATATTTCATATTGTAACAGCGGGAACTCTTCATTTAGATTTGTTTTCTAATTTGCCATCTAATACATTTTTTTGTCCCTGCATTGGCTGCCGATTGGTTTCCAGGCACAATTCAAAATGTTGATGATGACCTTTAAAGCTCTAAATGGCATCGGACCAGATTACATATGGGACTACCTTCTGCCGCACAAATCCCAGTGGCCGATAAGGTCCCACAGAGTTGGCCTTCTCCAGGTCCTGTTGACCAGACAATGTCATCTGGCAGGGCCTGGCCCTCTGGAATAAGCTCCCCATGGAGGTTCGCACTGCCCCTACCCTCCTCGCCTTTCATAAGACCCTTAAGACCCATCTATGTCACCAGGCATTGGGCAGCTAGATTATGCCCCCTTCTTCTCTGACCATTAAATGTTATGTATGGATGTGATTGAGTAGTCTTTTTTATCATAATGGGGATTTTAGCTTATTCTTTTAATTATTAGATTTGTATTTATATTGTTTTGTATTCTATGTTGTGAACCGTAATAATAATAATAATAATAATAATAATAATAATAATAATAATAATAATAATAATATATGTCACGGGGGAGATCAGGATTTTAGAGATGCATAAGTGGGGCATGGGCAAAAAAAGATTGGGAACCACTGGTCTACATCTTCTTGTTCTTGTGTAGCATTGTATTGTTTTTCACTTTGTTGGTAGTACTTGGTTTACAACCACAATTAAGCCCAAAATTTCTGTTGCTAAGTGAGACACTTATTAAGTGAATTTTCCTCATTTTATGACTTTTCTTTCCATAGTTGTTAAATGAATCACTGCAGCTGTTACGTTAGTGACACCATTGTTAAGTGAATCTGGCTTCCCCATTGGCTTTCCTTGTCAGAAGGTCACAAATGGCGATCACCCTGGAAGACTGCAGCCATCATAAATATGAGTCAGTTCCCAAGCCCTTGAATTTTTATCACTTGGCCATGGGGCAGTGGTGGGTTGCTCCCAGTTTGGCCTGGTTCTAAGAATCAGTAGTGTTGGCAGCAGGAGGCTCCACCCACCCACCCAACCGGGACACTTCTGCACATGTGCAGAAGCTTTACATGTGAATGCTCTCTCTCGCGTGCGCAAACTAATAATAAAGGGGTTTAGAACCCACTACTACCATGGGGATACTGGAATGGTTGTAAGTGTGAAAAACAGCCACAAATCACTCTTTTCAATGCTGTTATAACTTTGCATAGTCACTAAATGAACTACTGTAAGGCTACTGTCTCCTAAACCCTGTTTTCCTCTTCATTTCGTTACAGAGTAAACAATCAATGGCCTGAGAGTTCAGTCCAGCCCCTGGGAATTTTCTGCCAGTTTGAGGAAGTTTATTCACTTTTGCGTAACTAATGATGACTGTGTTGCACTTGAGAGAAGCAACTAGGGATGAATAACTGAATAGCAGTTGTCAACCCCATCCCAGTAGCCATCCTAATTTTTTGCTTGGTCCTGCATTAGCAATTACCAACCAAAACCAATTTTGCAACAGCTTTAAGCCATGCCAGCTTGGAAATGTGCTAGCTACTATAATTAGCTGTTGACCAAGCATCAGACCATGGAGTATGGGCGACAACTGTCAATGACGCAGAACATATAGAAATGCAAGGGTGTTCGGGGTCAGCTCTGGCACTTTTCTGGAACTCTGTGAATGAAGAACAGCTAATGAAAAGTGTATTTTCCAAAGTAAAATGATTTTATAATGAATGGGTAAGGACAATCAGAGCTTCAGTGTCTATAAGACCTCCACTGTTTTGACAGCAATGAATAATTGAGACTCAAATGGGGGTAAAGTGATATCTGTTAGTATTTCCATTTCACTTGTTTTTTAAACAATGTAAAGCAATTTTCCTTCAGTTACTAGTCATCAAAGAAATTTAAATCAGCTCCATATTTTGGGCTGAATTTTCATGGTGAATGTGATAAATGTAAATCGCTTCAAACTAGACTGCAGAAAATACGATTTCAGCAATAGAGTGGTCAATGCCTGGAATTCACTACTGGGCTCTGTTGTTTCTTCCCCCAATACCAAAAGCTTCAACCTTAGGTTGCCTACAATAGACCTCTCCCCTTTTCTAAGAGGTATGTAAGGGGCGTGCATAAGTGCACCTTTGTGCCTACCGTTCCTGTCCTAATGTCTTTTTATCTTTTCTATCTCTACTTTATACTTATATTATGTTAAACATACTACAATACAATACTATATTAGTATGACAAATAAAATAAATAAATAAATAAAAATAAATTGGGAAGATTTTGGTCTGCACAGACTTTTAGCCTCAGGCAGGGGTGGGTTCCTCCCAGTTTAGATCCCCCAAACCGTTAGCAACGCACTGGTGACGTAAGATTGGTGTCATGCAGTGATGGGCTACCAACATTTTTACTATCACACTGTGAGCGTGGCTTTTGCATTTTGTTTCAACATCTTTCAGTGCAAATTGGGTGCTCTGGGGTGGAACTCCAAATTTTGCTACTGGAACTGCGTTCCTGACCGTTCCCGTAGGAGCCCATCACTGGTGTCATGGATCCAATTCTGTCAGTGCTGGTCCATGCACACCACCATCTTTTTTTCTGAATTTTCGTTGAATTTTCCTGTGTTAGGATGGCTTCTGCTCATTGTCTGCTTGGGCAAAAGCCCTCCTGCCTTCCCCTGGGTTAATACTGACCTTTATTTCTTCGCCCGAAGCTCCTCAGCTGTGTTTCAGGCTGAATCCAACTTCTAAGCATGTGTGGAAGTGAAGTTGCATGAGGGGACATGCACATGTGTGCAAATAGAGCTAGTGTGTGCACGTGCAATCATGATATGATGGTGAACGCAAGGTAAGAATTCACCCCTGGTCCCAGGATGTCTTTATGACACATTAAAATCACTTTCTTTTCCCAACAGTAAAAGTCTACTACTGAAGTAGTGATTGTCAGCTTATGACCACAACTGAGTCCCAAATTCTGTTGCTAACCGAAATATTTGTTAAGTGAATTTTGCCCCATTTTAGGAACTTACCACAGATGTTAAGTGAATCACTGCAGTTGTTAAGTTAGAACTTACTAAGAGACCCTGCCATGCCCACCAAATCACGTGACCACCTAGCCATCCCACCAAGCCAGTCATTAGGCAGATCATATTAGTGGTCTGCGGGATTTAAAATTATGAATTTAATGGAGCCCAAAAGGTTGGGTACCCCTGCTCTATACTGTATATTCTATAAAACCTGAAAGGCCAGCTTGGGGCCATAGCATTACAGCTTTAAAGTGCTTGAAAAATCAGGTTTTAGTTGCATCTGCTATCCAAATAGAAGGATATGGTAGAATAAATACTAATATTAGGTTGTTACATATTGAACACTAGGTTTGGAGAAAAATATTAATTCACCCATTCAGAGCTTAAAGACAATTCTAGTTCAAAACTTTAAAGATACAAATACTGCAGGATGTTCTATGGATTACCCTTCCTATCAAGAGAAGAAAAATAACTTTTTCAATTGACTGCATGCCCTTTCAAATTACATTTAATTTCTCCGTGGATCAGTTTTGCTAATCCATAATTTTTTCACTATAAAACCTGTACTTTTATGTTATGAAGTTCACATGAAATTGAGGAAGTAATGTCAGACTTCAAAGCTAATGCTTCTATGTATATACCACAGTTCTTGATGCTGTGTATTTGCAATATTAATGAAGAGAAAAATCAAGCTCACAGCAAGCAAAATACTGTTTATTGACAAATTACATTTTACTTCTCATCGAATAGTTATATATTATGAAAATATGAGGTTTCTTTTCTGTTTTGCTTTAAGTAGGTAAAGGATAAAAAGATTACAAAGTAATCATACAACATATTATTTTGCTTTGTTACAGATATACTAAATTATCCATTTAGAGTTTCTACAGAAAACACTAAACGAACAATCCTAAAACAAAAGAAAAAAATCTTATGCAGTTTATTTCACCTTTGAAAATCAGCCATGACTGAGAAGCAAAACTCACTAGTACAAATTTTCTGGATTTATCACATTCACACAACTCTCAACTCTGCAGGGGTTTACCCCATCATATGCTGGGGAACAGCTGTTTCACCATGAAGTTGGATTAAGTTGCATTCTTCCACAGTATAATATTCACTCATTGATTTGGTGTCATCTTATGGGAGAAATTCTTCATTAGCCACCCGTAGCTACACCCATGTAGTTAACTTTGTAAGTAAGACATTTTTCTCTCCTTCACAGTACCTCCAAATCTTTAAATTGTGAATCCAACTTTAAAACTAGATGGGAGACCTTGATTGTATCTCTTTTAGACTGTAACAGAGTATTATATACAATTTTTGTAGATGTTAAGCACAAGAGTATCCATTTAATTCATGTTGGCAACATGATACAAAACTATTTGAAAGATCAATTATAGTATAATATTACAGGCTCATTACATACTATATAATTATTGCATAGTATATAATAATTTGTGCTATACTTTTCCAAGGTTCTTTTTTGCTCTAATAACTCAGGCTAAATCTTCCAATTTCTCCTCTTGATATATCTCTAGGATAATGAAAATGCAGCTCTCATTTTCTACAGTAAGAAAAAGGAAGCTCAATTTTCTAATGTACAGATCACCAATAGTCACTGCCATCAGGTTTTAACACATTTTCAGGCTCATAACAAATCCTTCGCAGAATCTGTTTTGAATAACAGAGCTTCGGTTCGAGAAAGCATGAAGTCATTTTTAAAAATATCACCACTAGGCAATTCAGATTGTCCCCATACTCTTGGACTGAACAGGAAGCTTTCAGGGCAGATGGTGAGGCTCACAGGCAGATTTAAATCTTGACAATTGCATTTTTAGAAACTGAATGCTGATTTTCCCTTTCGGTACGTAGGGGTATTGAAACCATGTCCATACATCCATACACAAGATATACACAGTACATGCCACACTAAATCATTGTTGCTATTACATGAATATGAAAAGATCACTAATCCCCACCTACCCAATTTCAAATGCTGGGAATCATTTGAAATTCATTTGATTCCCTCCAGGCTGGTAGCAAAAGTACTCACTGTTGTTATCTGTCAAGAATCATACTTCCCTACTGATTTCTACCTGGTGGCTTTTTGTTCAGCTACGCTCCCCAGACTTGAGAAGCATGAAATGGCTGGACAATAGAGAGAAATCTCAATAAGAAGTGGCAATGCGGGGAACAAAAGCATACAGTAGAAAATATGGGACTAATTGTTATAAACTGTAAATCTGTATCTGATAAATCACTCTCAACAGTTGCTTCATATGAAAAAATAGCATACCCAGCAAATGCTATTTATACAAAAGTCAAAAATTATTTACTACTGGTCAGTGACCCTGACTAAATAAAGCTTATTGAATAAAACCAACAAAACATGAGAAGTTTGTAAATGATAAAGCTCACACAACAGACATTGCGGAAAAGCAATATGTCCTTCTCTTCAGTGTTTTATATGAACTGCGCAAAAATAAAATACTGGGAGTGGAGAACTTTGTGCATCTTCCTTTCAGAAGCAAGCAGGTGGCTTCATTCCCTTTTACCCCACTGCCTCTTTTAACCTCTGAAAATGTGCTCTGAGGAAAATTGTCCTTCTACTTTTCTGGATTTTGTATTTTCCGTGAACAAAAAGATCTGTTTTCTTCAGTAAATCTGGTCTACAGTCTACCAATAAGTCTACAGACATATGTAAGGATAAAATATTTCAACACATGAAACATGATCTGGAACATGAGGTGCCACAGAGCAAGTATGATTTGTTTCTTTATGACAAAACAGCAGGCTGTAGGCCACTTGTTGCAAACAGTTTTGAAGGGCAATCTTTTTTTTTTTTTAAAAAGAAACAAACTAGTACAATAAAACCCCATAAAGTCTCATATCTTGCTACATTTAAAGCGGTGAGAGCTTCGTTTGCCAGAAGGTTCTACAGCTTTCGGCACATTACAATATAGGAGCTTCCCTGTGGCCACACATTATGTCTCCAGTGAACGGACTGACTACAGATTGACTTTTAAAGATCAACAATTCTTATTCATCAGAAATTCTATTCAGTAGGTGGCATTAGCCCATTCCCCATTATAAGCAATAGCATTTAGCAATAGTATTTAGACTTATATACCACTTCATAGTGCTTTTACAGCCCTCTCTAAGTGGTTTACAGAATCAGCATATTGTCCCAAATAATTTGGATCCTCATTTTACCTACCTTGGAAGTCTGGAAGACTGAGTCACCTTGAGCCGGTAGTGAGATTTGAACTGCTGAACTACAGTTTGGATTAGTGCTGCACTCTAACCACTGTGCCACTCCGTCTATTGTCCCCTCCTGATATCTGAGTTAACCTTAATTACCTCAAAAATTCATTGCCCATCATTGCGTGGTGTACAATGTACATGCTCATGTGAGGAGAATTTCCTTACTAGGTATAATCTTTATAAATCTCAATCATTTAAATCAGTGTTTCCCAACCTTGGCAACTTGAAGATATTTGGACTTCAACTCCCAGAATTACCCAGCTAGCATTCGCTGGCTGGGGAATTCTGGGAGTTGAAGTCCAAATATCTTCAAGTTGCCAAGGTTGGGAAACACTGATTTAAAGGTTTCCTCTGCTTTCAGTTTTGCCTCTTTGGAAGTTTCAGTTTGAAAACCTGTGTCTGCTTGTGGCCTTTTGCCTCATGGTTAATGTCTGAACATTAGCTGCTTTGTTTATGAAAAAACACACAATACAAAAAGATGACAACAGTAAGAAAGCTTTATACAGAAAATACTTGAGGGGCTGTTCCTGTGCTTCTGAAGGCAAAAGGGACTTAAACTGAAGTTACCTCTTGGAATGTTTTTGGGTTTGATTTTTGACTCCTCAAGCAATGTCAGTCTTGACCTTGTACTGGTCAAGGTGTGGCAGTCCTCATTTTCCCCCCAGCAAATGGCCTTTCTCTTGATTTGATTTACTCTTGTGTTGGGGACATGTCACTTTTATTTTTCTCTGAAACAAGATGGAAAGTGTCAGACAGCACGGGAACAAGGTCTTCCTCATTTATTATACTAATGTAGTCTAAGTCCAGTTACCTATTACTCTGATGAAAGCTGAGCAGTGCGCCTCCCCTAATTCATTAGAGGCAAGACAGATATATTTTCCAGTATCAGCAACACCTGCGTTTCTTTTTACAAGGTAGTAGATGTCCCCTAATTTTTCAATCTGAAAAAATAATAACAATGGAATATGAAAAGAGTTTAGTGTTGAAATAAAAGGCATAAGCCACTGTTGCCAAAGGAAAAAAAATTAAACATACACTTATTTCCCTTGCTGCCATTCTGATGCCATCTTTTGTCCAAATGACATTTGGCCTTGGCTCTCCATGTATTGTACAGTGTAGATCCAAATCATCACCTTCTTGCAGAATGAGGTGTCCAAATTTGTTTATGAAGTTGGGCTGTTTTCCTTGTACTGACATAGGAAGAGAGACACAAAGAAAACAAATATATTGTGCTTAAAATAACAGCATGCAGCTAAGGAAATTAAGTTAGATACCACAGAGGGGCAATTTATAGGAAACTGAGTCACATGCAACAAATGTGAAATTAAATTGGAATGCAACGTGAATATGATCATGCAGCAGAATGGGACTGTTAAAACTGAGGGTGCACCAATAAAGGAATAGTTTCTAAGTTACAGAACATAATAGTTCCATTCTATCATGCACTGGCCAAATCTCACTTTGAATACTGCATAAAGTTCTGGAAAGTATCGGCGTAACTGGAACAGGTGCAGGGAACAGGAACAAAAATGATCAAAGGTTTGGGAAGTGAGGCCACATTTTGAGGCTGAAACAGATCCCTGAGCACAGAGGACTAAACTGTAAATCCCACTGCCAATTTTTTTACCCTGCATTTAGATCTATTTCAGTCTTAAGGCCTGCCTGAGACAAGATTTAGAATTTAAAATAACAGAGTTGGAAAGAACCTGGGAGGTCTTCAAGTCCACCCCCTGCTTAGATAAGAAACCCTATACCTGTGACAGAGAACCTATTGCATGTGTGCCACAGAGTCCTCTCTGGACACACGAGCTGACACCCATCTCAGTTCCACTATGTATTTGCATGTGCCTCCTGTCAGCCAACTGATTTTTGGATATCTGCCATGCATGCATGGAGGGCAAGGCACATCCCCATGTTCTGGAGGCTTTCCTTGAGCCTCTGGGAGGTCAAAAATGGCCTCCCCGAGCTCCAGAGATCCACTGGAAATGGGCTCATTTCCAGACTTTCAGAATTTCTGGGAGGTCCATTTTTTTGCCTTTCCCAAGCTCCAGAGGCTTTCTCCCCTGGGCTTCAGAGGCCTTCCAGAAGCCTTCCAGAAGGAGGATGGGGAGGTAGTGTGTGTATATGGGGGGGGGAGCAAGGGGCACTTGTGTGTGTGCATCGCACATGCATTGCATTATGGATACCTTACACACATGTTATTGTGTGTGTGTGCACTTTTGGCATGTAACAAGAAAAACATTAGCCATCACTGCCCTATATCGTTTCAGAGAAATGGTTATCCAACATCTTTTTTTAAATTTCCAGTGTTAGAGCATTCATGACTTCTGGAGGCAAATTCTGGAAGCAAAAATTCTAATTGCTTCCAAGCAGCAATTAGAAGAAACATGTTTTATGGAAAAAGATTTGCAAGAGATGCATGATGACCACACTCGGATTTGCTGAGAAATCTCTTCTCCCTGATTGACCAAGAAAGATGCTTTCTGGCTGAGCACTGAATCTCTAAGTGCTAAAGTTACAGTGCAGAGATCCCCATACTGCTCTGAGCACTTTAAGCCCCTAAAACAAGAAGTTTACATTTCAAATGTAAATTTAGATTTGCGTAGTTTTTTTAAAAAAGGTTTGTACGGAAAGACTCGGAAATACTCACAATGAAGGAATGGTTTGTGAAAATGACCAAATTTGCAGAGATACAAAAATTGACTTGTTTGATTATGGATAAGGCAATAAGTACATTCGTTAGGGACTGGAAACCCTTTTGCGGAAAACAGAAAAAAATGAACTTGTGATTTAGGAGTTTGATGATTAGAAAAGGATCTATCAGATTCTATAGAATGTGCAGGGAAGGGAACGTAATGTAACTTTAGACAGAGAAAATAAAATGCATTTATAACTGCTGAAAAGATTGGAAGCTGCTCCTTTCTATATTTTTTCTAGTTTTTTTCTGTTTCATTTCTTAATATATTTTTTCTTTCATTTCATGCCTGGTCGGCGGCTTAAACTGCCGGCCAAAATTGCCCCCAGAGCCGGGGGACGCTGCCTTGAGCTCTGCGGAGCTCCAAACTTCCGGTTTCCGGCGAAACCGGAAGTTCAGCTTTTGGCAGCGCGCCAAGGTGGTGCTGCATGTAGGGTCGGGGGGAGATCCTGGATCGCCCTATTTAAGGGTGGTCTGAGCAAGACCTCCTCCTTGTTCTGCCAAAGTCCTGAAGCGAACACCCGCCAGCCCTCCGCTATCGACAGTGTGTCAGGTCAGAAGGAGGTCGCTTCGGGGCCGAATAGGAATTTTTTGCGGCTTCCCCTTTAGAGGCGGCCATTTTTTCACCTATTCCACACTGACGGTATGGATGGAATGGCTAGGGGGTGCAGCGCTATATATATATTGTAATTAGGCTTCCCTCTGGTCACTGGGGTTGGCAGGTTAGGAGCAGAAATGGGCAGTAGGAGTGACTGCGCATGCTCCTTTGGGCATCTTTTAAAAGGATGATGGACCTCCTCTCTCCATGAACTATAGGTTTTACAACTTCAGGGATTAGAGAGAGGATGCCCATGGGACTCACCGGATCCAATTTCCCACGGGGTTTGGAGGGTGAGCTCCTCCCACACGCCGAAGGTTGTGGCTCGGATCCAGGTGAAGGTGGCTACATTCACCTGGTTCAGCAAGGAGTTTTGCCCAATGTTGCCCAGGAAGGTTCTGGCAGGAATTTCCGCCCCGTTAGTTTTTGGCCTCTGCAGATCCTTTGTTTATAGTTGAATTTAAATATTTAAATTTACATATTTAAAGTTACATTATTTAAATTTATGCTAATTTAATAAAGTGACCCTATATTTAACCCATACACTGTCTCAGCGTCTTTACTCCACTTCCGGGGTAATTTCCTATTTACTTATCGCTTTCCTTTTACTTTTCTTTCTTTTCTTTTTTCTTTAAATTTTGATGCTTTTACTTTGCAAAAAATACTTTAATAAAAATTAGTTTTAAAAAAGATGATTGTCTGTATGGGCACTAAGACTAGGCAGGAAATGGAGAAGATAAACCATGTTGAGACTTGAGAAGAAATCACCGGGAGTATATTATGACCCTTAAATCCTGAAAGGGGAGAAAGGACTACTTCTGAAAGAGCAGGACTTCTTTTCAAGTACAAGAGAACAGGACATGAAATAAAAACAAACAAAATAAAACAATCTGTTTGCAATCAAATACATCTTGATCAAATGCTATGGAAAACCTTAATTATAGGACCAAAATTGAAAGCAATTATTGATGCATTCAAGTGGAGGCTGAATCCTGGTGAGGATACTTCAATTGGGGCTTATGCAATAAACAAGAGGGATTGGCCTAAATGATGCTAAACCAGGGGTTCCCAACCTTTTTTTTTTTGGCCATACCCCACGCAAGCATCTCTAAAATCCTGATGCCCCGCCCCCATGACATATAATTCTCACTGTTCAAAAAGTGAACTCTACACATGCAGAGGAAGCCTAAAAGGCCATTAATCTAGTTTAAACTGAGTCCTTCGGGATTGGGCGGCATAGAAGTTGAATAAATAAAATAAACAAGACTTCAATTGCCCCCATTAAAAAATCGAATTAACCTACTATGGTGCGGGGGGCCCACGTTGGGAACCAGGGTTAAACCTCTGGAGTCTTTCATAAGCTGCAATAAAGATTTTAGAAATAATAGAAAAGTATGGTATCTGATATGGTATTCATATCAAAAATTCAACCAGAAACGCTATGCTCACATGCTAGGGATGCTATTAAAGCCTCAATCACTTTCTATGTGCTTTGCAGATGAATTAAACCTCATAGAACTACAGAGCATAAAGTACTGGATCCCACTGGGGCAGCCCAGGTTGTAATTCTGCCTTACACAGCAAAGATGACAGTGACTCTAGGTCAGCATTTTCAAACTTGGCAATTGTGTAGACCTCAACTCTCTGAATGCTGGCTGGGGTATTCTGGGAGTTAAGATCCACGTATCTTAACATTGCTAAGAAAAAACACTGGTTTAGAATTATATTTATCTGTAAACCTGCATAAAAATCTTCCCATCAGAAAATGTTCTTCTCTGCATTGTGGTACAAATTACTGGAATCAAATCATACCTGCTCTCCATTCTTGTGCTGCAAAAATCCAAATGAGAATTAGATAATAGCAGAGGCCAGCTTAAACCTTCCCCCTTCAACTAGCCATCATTTGAAATGTGGCACATCAATACTTCAACTAAATTGGCATGAAATAGGTACGGAAAACTCATATCACCTGGATTTTTGCTGTGCGAGGTCTAAGTAAGTAAATAACAGAATTTGTGCACAAGTGTTATATTAGACTGCTGCAATTACACAAAACTGTTATAAATAGGAAAAAAGGAACGCTGGTATACAATGCTTAACAAGTTGCTTTTTTAATTTTACCAATCCCACTTACACAAAAATGAATCAGGTGTGGTTAAGGAATATGGCACGGATCATTGCTCCTTAAGGATAAAGCCATTTTTAGCCTTGGATTAAGTGATTATATGAAGATTTGAGGAAATGTAATTCTCCTGACAGATTCCTTCACAAATAGATACTTTATGAATAAAGGGGGAGCAAGGCAATTACTATTAGTTCAATAATTCCCCTGATAATTTGGGGGGAAAAAGAACTTTAACCAAATTAAAACTTCTTATCTTCTTCCTGAGACATCATATCATTATCAACAGTGGTACCAGAGAAAATTAAGAGCCCTTGATTTGTTGATTTATGGCACTCAGTTTTTCTGTTTTGTTCCGTTCCTTAGTTGTGCATTTATGCTATATTGGACAATGGGGAACTCTCTGATAACTGAAGATGTCAAATAATCAAGGGCAAAGAGGAAGACTCGGAGATAGGTTGCAACAACCACAAAGAGATTAAGAGCAAAGCTTTGCAAGAAACTTAAAACCATGGAATTGAGAGAGGAAAGCTGCTTATATAAAAGAAAATGACTGGCATACAATACTTCTTTGTGTTATAAATGCAAAAATATTGTACAAATGTTCCCCAGCATAGACCTCTTCTTTAGATGGAAGAAGGGTAGAAACAATTTCTTTATAATACTTTATTTTTATTTTTCTCCAGATTTGAAATTGCATAGAAACAGATCATCTTCTTAATAAAAGTCTGACAGAAATTATTTTAAAATAGGCACTTTGTCATGGAAACAATCCAACTGAAGCAGCTCCATAGTTTACATATCTGTGTAGAGTGAGATATTTTCTTCTGATTTCTATTTCAGACTCTGTTTACCCATGAGGGCTTTTCATTTAAGATTCACAAACAACAAACAAATCATTGCACTAAATCTGTTCACATAAAATCACAAAGAATCTTGTTAGGCATATGTGAATCCTGGTATAAATCTAACATAGGTTTTTGTACCCCCACCAAAATATTTACATATGTTGGCATAATCTGTAGAAGTAATCTTATATTCTTCTGAACATTTCTGAGAATACGATGGTGAGTCAAGAAAACAAGCAGATGGATCATCAAATAAATCATCCCAGACTTTTCACTTGAGGCACAAATAACCAAAATTCCCAGAATATCAGAGTTGGAAGGGATTTCGGAGGTCTTCTAGTGCAACACCTGACTCAAGCAGGAGATCCTATAACATTTCAGACAAGTGGTTGTCCATCTCTTTAAAAACTTCCAGAGCACACACAATTTCTGAAGGCAAGCCATTCCAACGATTAATTGTTTTAACTACCAGGGAATTTATCTTTAGTTTTAGGGTTGCTTCTCTCCTTGATTAGTTTCCACCCATTCTGGTGCTTTGGAAAATAGGTTGACTCCTTTGTGGCAATCCCTAAGACAGTGATGGCAAACCTTTTTTTCCTCGGGTGCCGAAAGAGTCTGCACACACATTATTGTACATGCACAAGTGCCCACATCCATAATTCAATGCCTGGGGAGGGTGAAAACAGCTCTCCTCCGAAGCCTTCTGGAGGCTGGAAACACCGTTTCCCAACTTCTGGTGGGCCCAGTAGGCTCATGTTTTGCCCTCTCCAGGCTTCAAAGGCTTCCCATGAGCCAGGGGAGGGTAAAACACCCTCCCTATCCCCAGAGGCTTTCTGGACGCCAAAAACGCCCTCCCAGAGCCTGTGTGTGAGCCAAACATCCACTGGCTGGTACACACATGCACATTGAAGCTGAGCTAGCACAATGGCTCATGTGCCAGTAGATATGGTTCTGTGTGCCACCTGTGGCACCCGTGCCATAGGTTCGCCATCACTGCCCTAAGATATAGGACCACTGCTATCATGTCACCCTAGTCCTTCTTTTCATAAAACATTCTCAATTTCTGCAACCGTTCTTCATATGTTTTAGTCTAATCAACTTTGTTGTTCTTCTCTGCACTCTTTCTAGAAGCTCACCATCCCTTTTATATGGATATAATATCCAATGAGTGGTATTTCTGCCTCAAATTATTGTACAGACACATTATGCAAAAAACTAGTTGTCGGGAAAAGGCTCTAATGCTAGAAACGGGGGAATGAAATAGAAGAAATCAGATCAGAAAGAAGACAGACAAATAGTACAATGAGTGTATCTTTGGAAGACTTGAAACGATAAGTTAGGGAAAGACCATCATAGAGAAAATATGAGTCATTCTGTGTCTGAGATGGATAGTGATATATATTAAATAAATAAATAAATTTGATATATATATATATATATATATATATATATATATATTAAACAAACAAACAAACATATATTTGTGTGCTCATTAAGAGTTGACACTGACCTGATGGCACATAAACAATCAATCTTATATTAGTAAGTAATCAGGGCCTACACAGAGACAGGTTGAGCCTTATTTCACGTTAAGTAAAAATATTGCAAAATGATTTATCATTGTTTAAAAATATTGGCATGATAAATATTTCAAGATATGGCAGAACTGTTATCAACTGACTATAGAAAGATCTATCAGCCTGGATTTAAAGGTCCCTTTTTATTTCGTTCTTCCATTACTTGGAATTTAAGATAGAGGTGTATTTCCTATACAAGTCTCTCTTCCCATTAATTTATTTTATTTCTAATTCTTAAAGTTATTGCACATGTTAGCTTTGTTGAAGAAGACAAAATATCAGATTGTGATCGATTTTGATACATTTTCCTCCTGTGAGATTCCAAAACTCCAAAATGATTACTATTAAATGTAGAATTGCTTTCTCATCATCTTTAATTTATCTACCTTTGAAACATCAAGTAACTAATATTTTCACAAGTACAATTTATTAAAATTAACCAACTAATATTGCGATTTGTACAGTATGGTTTAAGATGAAAATCATTTATCTTTCCAAGAGGTCCACAGAGAAAGACATAGACAAAACATTCTCAAACTAATGCAGAAAGATAACTTTCTGGCTTGTGGCTTTGGAGAAAAATGAATGCTACTCAGTTGAATATTTCTTTTTTCTCAACTTGGAAATTTTGCTGATTACTGGAAACTAGCTGAGGCTTTGTTTTCTAAAAAAAAACAAATTACACATGCTCATTGAATAGACTCTTACCTGGAAAAAAAAGTAAATGAGGCACTTGGGGAAACTAGGCAAAACATGAGTTTTCTCGCTTTTCTTTCTTTGGTACAAGATTGGCCCTGGTTAGTGCTTGGAAAGACTAATCAGGAAACACCATACCAATTGATTAGATTGAAAATAGGAGGGCAGGGATGGTGGTGTATATCTAGCTTGAGTAGAGTAAATCTTTATCTTTACTCCTAGCTCCATTTCAGTTGTAGCATCCTCTTCCAGACCACTGTTAAAAGGGTATCCTTTTGGGGAGGAGGAGTCAAATGGTGACAACACCAATTATCTTAGTCACATTTCATGACATTGGGAAATACAAGCACAATGCAATCCAGACAGAAACAATGTTTCTATTTAAAAAACATTACAATTGAATTTTCAACAAAGTTAAAATCTGATTCCAGATTACCTGGAATTGTATGTGCAATCTTTTCTTTCCATTTACCTACCGGTATGTATTATGCAGTAAGTTTAACAAAGGACAGATGATAACCAACCTTTTTAAAATATATATTTTGGAAAGTCCAATCAACCAGAAAAAGACATTTTTTGTTACATTATTCTAATTTGAATAATTAAAAAACTTAGTGCTCCTGGGATGATTGATTTTAGAATATAGAATATTCTAATTGTCTATAAAACATTATTAGTATGTAATCCAAGATTATTTTTCTAATCTTTAAACTTTGTTGATAATGTTCTTGATTTAGCCAATATAAAAACATTTTCCAATGCTTACTAGAGTTTTACAGTCTCCTAAAACTTCCTAATGAACCAAAGAATGCAATAATTTTCATTTAGTTGTGTTTGGTAATTTACATACATTCCCATTTAAAAATATTTTAAAGGTCTTAAAACATTAATTTGGTAATTAATGATGGCAATCCAATTTTGTAATTCTGCTCTGCAAATTAAAGTTTTACCCACTACTTTTAACAGGATTTGTTTCAGATAGTCAATTTTTCAAGAGAATTCAAATAAGAATGTTAGTTTCTGATCCAATAATACCCCAATATGTCTAATCACCTTAAGTGCTGAAATATCACCAAATTCCTTCTGTTGTTACTGGAATTAACAAATACTGCCAATATTACAGAAGACAATCTGGAAAACTGAAATCACCATTATTATATAAAAGCTAAAACTTCAAGAAAGAAATCTTTGATATTTTACTGTTCCATACAACATTGATCATTAACATGCAACCTATTTACAAAGCACAACTGAACTATGCAAAACTCTCAATATATATATATATCAGTCTTTAAGCCATGTTTAGTTTCATCATATTCATCCTCTCCACAGACTCTTAGGCATTTTGATCCATCATTTCATGTTCTCTGTTTTTCTGTACCACTTGAGACATTAGCTTCTACCAAACAGCATATTTTCCCAGGAATAATTATCTCATATATTTAGTAAAAATAAACAGTAAACAAATAGTATTTTTATATGGTTCTTTGGATATTTTATTGCCAGCGGGCAGGTTTTTAGATTTATTCTAACATATTGTATATTCAGAATAGCTTATCAAATTGCTATACCACTTGTTCATACCTAGGTAAAGTTCTTTAAAGAATTGTTAAAAGGATTATAATACTATTTGCATAATAACAGTTTGTATTCCATTCCTATGCCTGGAGCCACTGGAAAGTCACCTGGCAATCTAACTAAGTACACAAAGTTTCCAACATCAAAGTTTAAAGGAGACAAAAGGCATCATTTAGGAGTACCATATCTCATATTAAGTGTAAGGAAAATAGTCCCATTAGTAACCACTGAAGTAGTAGGATGAGAATAATATCATTTTATTTACAATAAATAAAATTCACTAGAATTTTTAAAATAAAAATTTAGGGCAATTAGTTCCATGTCAGAACTTTGTTTTTTTTAGATATCTGAAAATGCTGGATTTGAATCTGGATTCTCTTCCATGCAAAACAAGACAATTGAAACATTGGCTAAAATGACCTGTCTTGTGAAAATTCATGGAGTGACTTTTATTCAAATCACTCCATCTCATTCCAATCTGCCTTCCAGATTAGGTAAATTCCAAGTTTGAAGGGGAAAAATTGGAGGAAGAAATGCTATGTACATAAATTTAAGCTCCTGTGTAAACAGGTTCATAGGATAAAAAGGTAACAAAATTGTAACAAAATAAACAAGTGAGCTTTTCTAAAACATTTCCTTATTGCAAAGTTTTTGTTTATTTGGTGTTCTGTTGGCTATTTTCAGAATTTCATGTTCTGGCTGGCTTAAGTTTGTATAGAAACCGGGTTAAAATTCAGCAGATAAAATTTTTCTTAGCATAGAGCAGTGATGGGAAACTTTTTTTGGCTTGGTGCCAAAAGGTTCTGCACACGTGCGATAGTGCGAGTGTGCATGCCCACACTCATAATGCACTGCCCTTTCCCTGTGCATGCGCATAACACCCGCCCTTTTCCCGGACATGCACACGGGTGTCACTGAAGCCTTTGGACTTCCGGTAGGCCCATTGGGCCATTTTTTGCCATCCCCAGAGGACTTTCCTGAAACCAGAAGAGAGCAAAAATGGCTGAAAAGAAGGCCGAAAATCAGTTGACTAGCATGCTGGAACTGACATAGGGCATCGCCTTACATGCCCTCAGATATGGCTCCGTGTCCAATCTGTGGCACCCATGCCATAGATTCACCATCACTTGCATAGAGATTCATTGGGTACATTTACAGATAACATTATAATTTCTTGAACAAATGGTTGGGGCCTATTCTACACATAACAAGTAACCATTACTGATGGATCTATACATCAAACAAACTGTAAACAGGCAAATAATGTTACAGCTCAGCATGATGTGTTTACCAACGGCATATTTTAGATTTGTAATTTGTTTATATATTTTAATAGAGAAAGAAAACTGGGCACAATGGGGATTAAAGGTAGGATACTATATCCAGGCTGCAAAGTCCCATTCATTGACTAGATGGCAGAACATAAACTTCTGTATTTATTATTATTATTATTATTATTATTATTATTATTATTATTATTATTATTATTTTATTTATTAGATTTGTATTTTATTTTATTGTTTCCATCCATTATTTACCCAAAGTATTGCATCTCAGATATAGTAGTCTAATAAAAACAGAGTTTTACCTTATTTTTTTTCTTCTAGACTGACAACTGAACAAGTACAGCTTTCCTATTATGATTTATTAAAAAAAGGAGAAAGAAAGACGAAGAAGAAAATTCCTCATACAACAGCAAAGGAGATTGATTTGAATCTAATGCTTACATGTATGAATTAAGCAATGGAAAAAGTACGGAAGTTTGAAAAGTACAGAGATGTTTCTAGGACTGAATGCAAATATTTTCATTTACTTCTTCTGTTAATTTCATTCATATAGAGACTGGGACCTAAGGGACCTTTAATAAATAAATAAAAATCCCAAATAAATCTTTCCTATTCATTTATTACAGAAAATGTGATATTTTTGTTACATTGCAATGAAATCAGCTTGCAATTTGCCACTGACTTAATTTACACAAGCATGCATTTTTTATTTCTATTTTTTCCTGTTTTCTATCTGTTTCAGTATCATTACACCTACATGATTCTAACCAGCTCACAATATTGATCAATAAAAACAAACTTTTATAAATAAAATTAAACGTGATTAAAACCAGTAAACGGTTGATCAGAATTAATTCACAAAGTCTTATACATCACTGACTTTAGGGATAGTGTGTCCATAATTTGCCATTTTTAAAAAACCACTAGGAAATATGTTCTTCACTGACCTGTCTTCATGTTAAGGATCCAACTACTTTTAGCTATGCTCTTCCTGCCTCCAAATACAAGATTGAATTAATTTAGGACATTAAGCTATTCACACATTGTTGCATTGAAGCATTCTTCACTCTTTAGGATTTCAGATGGACAGCTCCCATCACAGAGAGAGATATCAGGTTGGAGAAAAAGTGGCCAATGGTTGTCCAGCCTGGAAACCTACTTTGTTTTAAAAGCTGGTGTGTCAGTTGATAAAATATATTCCACAAAGTTGCCAAGATGGAAAACAAAACAGAAACAAGATATCTAAAAGATCTCCAAACCATGAGAAGAAAAAAACAACAACATAGAATGCAGAATTACATCATCCAGCTCTTACATTTTTCCTAAACGGGCAATTTGCTCATCCAAAACACAATAAAACATCAATATTTTAAAAATTGGCATTCAATCAAACCAAGCTCCCTTTTGCTCTTTGTATCTGTTTTCTATTCTCATTTGGTTCAACTCTGTACTATTTTAATTTGCCACAATGGGGCATCTGGATCCCATAAAGCAATATTTCCCTCCAAAGTATTCAGCTACATCCTTTTTCAAAAGGACAGGTAGAAATCTAGTTAGTACAGGACAGAGAAATCATCTCACTGATTTTCTGTGAAAATGAACAGTAATGGGTGTTTCAAAAGTTAGTTTTGTTAACTCTCTTGGTTGGTTGGTTTGATCAGCCACAAATCTGTAGGCAAATTAATACTAGCCATCCACAAGAGAAGCTTTTCCTGTGAATAACTGAACTAAATAATTATCTAATATTATCACCAATGCATGCCAACCACCTAGGATACCTCAAGGGTCACTGAAAGCAACATTTTTTCCTGGCTTGAAACTTCAGTTTCAAATGTTCTTTTTTCATTCCATAATGTATCTCAAAAAAGACATGTTGGGGGGAAATCTCAAGACCCATTCATTGAAAACATAGGTTTGCAACAGCCATTTGATATAATCAAAAAGATAGTAATAGATCCCAATTTCTTTCAGGTGGGCTCACTTCAGCTTAAAAAAATGGCATGTGATGATAGCATTAGCTCACAGCATCTCAAAAGCCCAAGTCCTACAAATTAAGACATTACTGAAAGAAAGTATCTATAGATGTTGCTCAGAGACATTCAGATGCACTTTATGTCCTGTCATAAGTGATTAATTTGTCCCCCTAACTTCATAAAACCTGAGCATATTAATTTTATCTCAGTCTGGGAGTTTAGTAATCCTTTACGGTAAGTAAACCTTAGTTCTCTTCCTAGGGTAGGAACTATCAATAGAGTAGAAAAAGCAAAATGGGCCTCTTTTTTTTCAATGTAGCAAATCTGGATTTTTGTAAACAGTCCCAAAAGAAGCATTTCATTGGCCATAAACCTTTATACATTCATTTTTCATGAGCAGACTGCTTTTAATGAAAATGTTACAAATGATCTGCAAAATGTTTTCTATTCATTGAGCTAGCCTAACTTTCCTCTCTGGCTCAGCCAGTTTTCACTTTATCTCAGAAACCCAGAAAAAGTTCATGTTTTACAAGACTACTGAATAACTAATCTGATGAGCTAAAACTGTAAAATACTTACTTTTACAGCATATCCTCACAATTTACAGTATACAATCTTCTACTGCTTGCTGCAAGATTTCTTTCCATTTTGCAGATTTGTTGTAAAAGATTTCTGTCCCTTTTTTCTTACACATATTTCATAGAACAATTGTTATAGAAAAGTCAATTTTCAGTTAAATATACATTGTTGTCAACCATGCTTTAAATGACAGAGATGCAATATATGTTTACTTTTTTAAAATAATGGCAAGAATTCATTATGAATGCTGTGTCATTTGAATACAATGAGAATTTATAAGACAAATCACTCCTTAAAAACCGCTGCTTCTTTTCTTCCCTTTGTCAAAACTGACAATAAGTTGAAGAATCAAATTTGTTACATCCACTGGAGCGAAAAAATACAATACTGCTTCTTTTATCACATTTAAAAAATAAAAACTACTTTAGTCTCTAATACTGTTTTTACTGTTGTCAATTTTTCATCATTTTAAGAATTTAAAATTATTTCTATTATTTGCCTTGTACCTATTACATTAAAAAAAAATTCCACTCATTTCAAACTAATAGTTCTCATCTTTCTCACACTTTATTGTTTTATGTTTCTGAATTTTAACAGAATAAGTATTTGATTGAAATCCTAAGAGGAACTATTAATTAGGGTTAAGGTATTAAGCATAGATAGGCTAAATGTTCATACATTGATTTGTATTGTTAGCAGCTTTAAGTTACTATCCCTTCAGCTTTAATAGTGACCTTCTGTATAGAAATGGTGCAAGTGTGTGTATAATTTACAAAAAGATTCTCTTTCTCTATATATTTCTTTTTCATAAAGTAGCATCAAAACAATATATTTGTAAGCTGTATATAGAATGAAGCAAGCACATTGTATTACACAGATCAATCATAGCTACATATTTTCTCATAACTTTTAGAGGTATATTTATATTCATACAATCATCATTATTTAATAAAGAACATTTCCCCCCATGCATACATATCTCTTTGCATTATGCCATTGTACTGTAGACTAAAGGATAGCTTCCTTTAGTATGCCTGGGACAGGAATATCAAAAGCACTACATTCAGCGTGACCGATAAGCAAGAGTGTCAAAAGTGAAGCGAGGTGCATCGAAATATGCTTGCTTGTTGTTGGCTCCTTTGGTGAGTGTTAAAGTCCAGTGAAGTCAGTTGGCTGTGCTAAGTGAACAATGAGTGGGCGAGTGATGCAATCAAGTAGAAAGCACAAAGGGTTATCCAGTCTACTCTTTTTATAGATGGCCAGTTACCTTTCACCCGGAGGATGGCACTGGAGGACACTGTGCCACTAGAATTTTTAGCCCGAACCACATACAGTCCAGCATCTGAATCATACACCTTCTCAATGAACAATGTATATTGTGTATCCTGGTGTAAGAGCTTTATGTGCTCATCTCCCGTCACTTTCTGGCCCTTCTTGTACCTGGAGTAGAGAGTCAGGTTTCAAGTCAGGTTAACATGAATGTGGGTTGAAGCAATGATAATCTGCGAGGTCAGGCAAAGTCTTATGGAATATGAAAGTAGGTTAGGAGTAGAAACCATTTATAATTGTAGCTTCCCACCACATAATATTTAAAAGAAAAAAAGATTTCTGGTTAAAACATAGAAGGTGTTAGTAGCAGGAAACAAATAAAACTACGCCATAAAGACTGAAATATTCTTTAGAAATAGATCTTCACATAGCCTTTATTTGACTACAGTATGATTAGGCCACAGGTTGTGTGTAAAAAAATATTTATACAGAAAGTGTTGGTTTTCTTCTGTAAATATATCCCATGCAATTAATTGCTATCATTGTTGATTTATTGTTGTAATTGAGGACCAAATGGATCTTAAATTCATCCATTTTCAATAGAAGCAAAAACCCTGCTAGAAATGTTCATTTAAGTTAGTATCTATTAGTAAAATGGAGCAATGGCCACATGGTCTGTCTCATGGCTCTGGGATGTTTTGAAGGAAAAGAGCTTAGCGAATAGTGTTGGGTGAATCTTTAAATATAGGATTGCTTTCATTTTGTTATTATTATTAAAAAGAAAATTTAAAACGTTTTTCAATTATTACCAATATTAAAACATAACAAATTTCTATGAGACATTCTTATTAAGAAGATTTCTTTATAAATTGTTTTTATGATACTCTGTTAACTTCAGAGATTAATTGTAAAAAGTTTATTTTAATAAGAAGTTTGACAAGTTATAATAGCATTTTGTGTCAAATTTTGTGTGTTAAGTTGAGAGCATTAATGATCCAAAGGGAAAGTGATAAGGTATTTTAAAAGGAAAGAATAAAAGAAACAGCTTTTAAGAATTGCATTAGTTATTCAGGCAAGCTGTAGTGAGTTTTTTTTAAAAAAACAAATGCCTTTTGATTGTTAGCAAATTTTATCAAATGTGTTAGTTGCTTTCAGATTTGTTATACGTACTCATGAAGAAAATGTTTTTCTCTTTCAAATTATGCTTTCTTTCTAATTTAGCACATACAGAAGAAAATATGATGATTGGAAAAAAAAATAAGAGGGGCAACTCTAGAAAGGTGAAGGGAAATAACTACTCATATGAGATGAATTTAGAACAATCTGGATCTTATTGAGCCAATTTTGTCTTCTATTCCCTTCTACCCCACCATGAATTTACTGAGTTCTTAATACATAAAGATCTGTCATACTCTCTTAATTCTTGAATTTTTTTAACTAGATGTATCCTACAATCTAGTTATTGTCTGATTTGACATTGGGTTGGAAATTACGAGTCTTCGGAGAGGGGCGGCATACAAATCTAATAAATAATAATAATAATAATAATAATAATAATAATAATAAAAAATATATATAATAAAATAATAAAAAAAATAAAATAAATAAATAAAAAATAAAAAATAAAAATAAAAATAAAAATAAAAATAAATAAATAAAAATAAAAATAAAAATAAAAATAAAAATAAAAATAAAAATAAAAATAAAAATAAAAATAAAAATAAAAATAAAAATAAAAATAAAAATAAAAATAAAAATAAAAATAAAAATAAAAATAAAAATAAAAATAAAAATAAAAATAAAAATAAAAATAAAAAAAATAAAAATAAAAATAAAAATAAAAATAAAAATAAAAATAAAAATAAAAATAAAAATAAAAATAAAAATAAAAATAAAAATAAAAATAAAAATAAAAATAAAAATAAAAATAAAAATAAAAATAAAAATAAAAATAAAAATAAAAATAAAAATAAAAATAAAAATAAAAATAAAAATAAAAATAAAAATAAAAATAAAAATAAAAATAAAAATAAAAATAAAAATAAAAATAAAAATAAAAATAAAAATAAAAATAAAAATAAAAATAAAAATAAAAATAAAAATAAAAATAAAAATAAAAATAAAAATAAAAATAAAAATAAAAATAGTTGTTGTTGTTGTTGTTGTTGTTATTATTATTATTATTATTATTATTGCCCTAGCTCAGCTCCAGTGCACCTGTGTGTGCCAGCCAGCTGATTTTGGGCTCATAGGGAGGTTCTGGGAGGGCGTTTTCACCCTCCCTCAGCTCCAAGAAAGTCTCTGGGACCCGAGAAGGGCGAAATATGGGCCTATTGGGCCCACCAGAAGTCAGGAAATAGGGAAGCAGGGGAGGGCGGGTCATGAGCGCATAAAATAATAAAAGGTGGCCCAGAATAGAATGTGAAATGGGTTCAATTACTGCTGCTCTTGCCAGCATTATAAAACTCCCTGACAGGTCATCAGTTTTTATTTTGTTAAATTATATCCCAATTATTTATAATAGTAAGAAAATCTCATTTGAAACTCGGTTCATGAGAAATTCTTTGAGTTATCAGCTTTATAATTTGAGCACCACGGAAGAGGTGATGGTTGGAGGTTCAACTGATTTTAGTGCTTGACTCATTACTTTTCTAAACTTAATTTGCAACGTGGCCTCTCTTTCTGCTCTAAACTCTTCTTTTTAAAAATCAAAGCATGACTGAGATTCTTTTCATTCCCAAGGACTCCTTATATAAATTCTTAACCTTTCTGGATTTATAGTTATAGCCAGAAATAGCAGCAAACATGAATGTGCTGTAATTACACACAAAAGATAAATGCAATTTAATTACTGTTTGCCAACTCTGGGATTTAGCATCAACTTTTCTGTGCACTGGAGACCAGCTTTATTTAGTGTATATATTCTCCCATAAATACTCCCAGGAAAGCTTGTTTTCATTATCCTTGAATGTTATAAACCTTGTTTTACTCTCTTGTTAGTTGGCCAATTATACCCTATTGGTTCTCCCACCTTTATATGGAAAGTATCTGTAGAAACGAAAGGACCTTTACACCACAATTTTCAAAGCAAATAGACAAAATCCTGAGGCCAATTGTCTCTTAATTATGAAATATAAATGTGAATCTTATATAGGCATTCTCTGGCAAATTTCACAAACTAGGGGCTTACATCTATAGGCTTACAGGTTCAGTTTGAATGTGGATCAGTGGCTAGACATGAGGTAAACTGAAAGCAACACAGAGAATAATATTTCTTCTCTACTCAGTTTCTGTAGCTACGATAAAGCTAATCTTCAAATGCAGAGGGATTTCTAACAATTCAATTCTTATAAAAGGAGTTGTAATGTTTAATAGTTGGAATGTTCTATTGCTAAACTTTTAACTTCGATCGTCTTTAAATATTATTTAAAACATATAGATTGAATGTGCTTGAATTATTTTGAATCTGGAACCTGACAGTATTCTGTAAACATTATGGGAATGAAATTATATGGAAATGTGATATGAGCACGAGTGAGACTATATGATTTTCAGGTTCATGTTTGCTGGATTAGCCTATTTATATTTAGGTTTTTTCATTGTAAGCTACCCACCAGGTTAATGTAGGTTCTGGCAATCCTGTTACTTCTACTTCCAAAGTTACCGGAGCACCTTCCATGACAGTTACATTAGACAGAAGCTTGGAGAAGTGAGGTGCCTGTCCAGAGAAGCTGACTTTGCTGTTCTTTTCAGATAAGGTTTTAATCTCATCTCTGGTTGCCATCTGCCTCTGACAGTTTCCTGTGGAGTCCGATTGAAAGAGACCTGAAAATGCATTGGATGAAGCATGCAGCCTAGCCTGGTTTTTAGTACAGTTATTTCCGTCATGCAATTGGCTCTGTGCTTCCCTCATGCTTCTGGGAATCTCATGGCATTTCAAATGGGTTTCATGCACTTCACTCCTCAAGCAGTAGAAAGCCTTTGTCTTGAACGTAGAGGGGACAGGGGAAGTTGCAGGCACTTCTGGAGAACCATGAGCAAATGGAGATTCTATCTTGCCCTTGGAATGGCTGCTTAGGGTAGAAGAAGAAAAACTTCCTAGCTGCTCTGATATGCACTCCTTCCTGTGGCCAGGCACATCAGCAGAAGCAATAGGGGTTAAGGTATCGGAATCATCTTCCATAGTTTTACTGCCAGCACTTATTGGCATTTGCACAGTGTAAGAGCTGACATGCACACTACGGGAGCTACTGCTATGGGGTTCTTCTAGTTCTGTTTCCGAATGCAGAAGGTTGGATTCTGGGGTCTCGGAAAGTGGAGGCAATGAGATATCGTCAGGAGATATACACTCATATTCCTCTCCAGAGAGTGCTTCTTCTGCCAGGAGCTCAGTGTGAAAGCTTTCCTCCTTGGCAGCAAAAGACAGCTCCGTGTCTTGTGAAATAGAATCCTCAACAGCTGGGCAGACAATTGATGTGTCAGCCAAGTTCTTCTCTTCCTTAAAAGCAGAAAGAAAAAGAAAAAGGAAGGGAGGGAGGGAACGGAAGAGAAGGGGGAAGGGAAAGGAAGGGAAATGAAAGGATGGGAAGGGAGAGGGGGAGGAGGAGGAGAAGGAGGAGGAGCGGAGGGAAGAGGAAGGGGAAGGAGAGGGTAGGGTAGGGAAGGGGAAGGGAAGGGTAGGGAAGGGAGAGGAGGGGAGGGGGGAGGAGGAGGGGAGGGGAGGAGGAGGGGAGGGAAGGGGAAGGGGAGGGTAGGGAAGGGAGAGGAGGGGAGGGGGGAGGAGGAGGGGAGGGAAGGGGAAGGGGAGGGTAGGGAAGGGAGAGGAGGGGAGGGGGGGAGGAGGAGGGAAGGGGAAGGGAAGGGTAGGGTAGGGAAGGGGAAGGGAAGGGAAAAAGAAAACAAAGGGAGGAGAAAGGGAAGGGAAAATGCAAAAGAGACTTTAAATAATGTCCTGAAACCTATTTTACCTAATCTTTTTTCACATATTTCTTTCATTTATTAAATTTTAAATATGTATCTTGTCATCTGTCAGAAGGCCCATTTAGTCCAATTTAAAACAATTTTTGAAAAGGAGAATAGATATCATTCTGAGCAAACATATAAATTACTGGGTTTTTTTTTCTATTTTTCAGAAATGTATTTTTATTGTAATTGTAACAATGTTTTCTAAGTTGGTATTCCTGAAAATTTTTTTTATTATTATACCTAAGCTAATTATGTAAATGTCAGACTGCAGATTGCTTTTACTAAATGCAATTGCTTTTACTAAATGCAATGAAGAAAGAAGAGTACTACTGAAGTAACATCTGATGTTTTTATTTTCACTATGATAATACAAGTGTTATGCTGAGAAGGAAAATATTCTGTTTCTCTCATAACTTTGTGTCTCCCCAGTGATCTGCGTTTATAACAGATTCTGAAAAGATAGTTATTGAGATGGCCACTAGCTTGAACATTACTATCATGATGGATAATTTTATAGCTAGCTATTTGCCTTAATAATGAATGAGACATCTGTATTTGTGGTATATTATGGAGCTCCATTTCTACAGATGTTAAGGATGGAAAAGATATTTTTTTTCTTGATGCACCTGCTTGGCTAGTGTAGGACACAGAATGCTAACCTAACTACCTTTAAAAAAAAAAAAACCAAGAGTAGAGAGTAAAGCTCTTATACTCCCCTGTTTGATATTTGTTGCTCCCAGGAAGTTATGCAAATCCAATTACTCATGAATAATTCATTGGTTTCCTTTCCTTTAAAACACACGAAAACTTTAGCTGAGCAACATTTTCCTGTTTAAACTATGATTTCCCCTATTAGAAATTGTTCAGAGACCTGTCAAGAGTTCTTAATATACATTCTGCTCATCTCTGTTCCAAAAGCAGAGGCAAGAAAGAAAACTTTATTAGTGTTTATTGGTGAGAAGCAGTGACAATGCCTAAATATTACATGCTGAGGAATTACATCCCACTCCAGAAACATTAATAATTTTAGTAACTGAGTACGTGAAAAAATGTAGTGCATTGTCCAAATCCTAAGCCTAGGATAATTTTAAAAAACCTGTTTGTATAAAAAAATGGCTGAAGCATTATTTTCTAAATAAGTAGGATACCTTTATATACTGCTAATTTAAGTTACAATTTTCTGTCCTTCCTTAAGCCATTTACAACTCAAAACATTTTCTTGAATTTTCTTGAGGGCCTTATATTGAATGGGAATTCTCTTTTTCAACAGCATTAAAGAATATTTTTGCTATGAAAGATTATAGCATGAACTTTGATGGATGTCACTTGATTTAATTGGATGTGTGGATTATAGTTGTGAGAAGTCTATACTTACTGTACCAATTGTTGTGGGAAAATATATCTGTGTGTGTGTGTGTCTTTCTCTCTCTGTCTCTGTCTGTCTCTGTCTCTGTCTCTCTCTCTCTCCATCCCTCCCCCCTTCCTCTTTTCTTAAACTATTATTTAGCAAGTGAAGAGTCCTTTTTTCAGATCAACTGTTGATTTATTAATTGCATCAGGAATCCCAGAGACCGATTAGGTCCCACAGAGTTGGTCTTCTCCAGGTCCCGTCGACAAAACAATGCCGTCTGGCGGGACCCAGGGGAAGAGCCTTCTCCATGGGAGTCCTGACCCTCTGGAATCAACTCCCCCTGGAGATTAGGACCGCCCCCACCCTCCTTGCCTTTCGCAAACTCCTAAAAACCCACCTTTGCTGCCAGGCATGGGGAAATCGATTCCCCTCACCTGCTCCATTTTATGTATGGTTTGTTTCGGTTGCATGAATATTTTTAAATCAAGGGTTTTTAACTGTTTTGCTGTTTTAATCATTGGAATTGTATTTTGTATTCTTGTTGTGAGCCGCTCCGAGTCTTCGGAGAGGGGCGGCATACAAATCTAATAAATAATAATAATAATAATAATAATAATAATAACCTCCAATGCATAAGCTCCCAGTGTACATACAAACAACAAAGTTTGAAGTCATAGATCATAAATCATCAGATACAATCCTTGATCTGATCAGATTCCCACTCTTAGGAGCACTTATATACCAACGCAAATCACACTGCCTCCAACAGACTTAACTAGGGACTTGGAATTGCAAATAACCCTGATATATCTCTGTGTCGGTGGTACCATATTTGCATAGTGGGACATGCAATTTTAAGGCAAGAAATGCCACCTCACAAATGATAATGTACTCCTCCCTTATGTTATCCAGGAGTTATTTCATTTATCCAACCTCCCACCTTCTAGAATTTCCTCATACGGGGCTGACTCTGATACTATGTAGAAAAGACCAAAAGTAAAATTTCAGCATTTAGTGCTGAAAATCTGCCACTATGACAAGCTCTTTCCTTTTTTGAAGATCAGAACACGGGTGCATTTAAGTAGAGGTCTGAAAAGACTGGTCAAAGGAGGTAGTTGCTGGCCACTATATAACCATGTAACAACTCTTTAGCTGTTTGATTATTCACTGGCCAGAAAGGGCAAGAATTTGTTTGTTTGTCTGTCCGTCCGTCCGTCCGTCCGTCCATCCATCCATCCATCCATCCATCCATCCATCCATCCATCCATCTATCTATCTATCTATCTATCTATCTATCTATCTATCTATCTATCTATCAGTTATCTATCTATCTATTTGGATTTCTATGCTGCCCTTCTCCGCAGATGGTCTCCCTGCAAGTTCTATGAATGCCCAGATCCAAATATATAGGACACCACATTTGAACTTTGAATTCCCAGAACTGAGAGACAAAAATATTGGTTGTCCAGAAGTGGCAACCAATATTGTCCACCTTTTCTTATATATTTCTCTATCCCCCTATCCTACTTTTCAACATTATATACACAAATAGAATAATCCTCAGACAAATCTATCCTTCATGAATCATGAAATGGTACATATCATAAATATATTAATCTTTAATTAGTCTTTATGGCTCCTCGAGACTCTGTTGGATTTCCTGAAAAAGATTAACCTGACTTTCCCACCCTCTGGAAAGCAAAACCATCTATCTTTCCTAATGTTACCTTTTCCACGCTGAATGAAATAACAGTGCTTTCCATCTTAGTTATAAATGGGCTTTCAGATAATGTTAAAAAGCCTTCTCAAAAGTACACAAGTTTATGACATTCATTTTAACTGTAAGAAAGCATTCAGTGTGGGAGATGTTTTCCTAATTATTTATTTTCCAAACAAGAGATTTTTCTTTTAAAAAATTTCATGCTTGAATTAATTCCCTAATATCAATCCTTAGTTTGATTTACACAACATTTACTTTGGGGGAGGGGGGGATTACAAACCTTTTTCTTCAGCTCATATATTTTTTCTTTTATATGCTCTTTATCTATCTTCTGTTTTTGACTGTCTTGTTCTGTTCTTAGCTCATCACATTTATTAGAATTTGGTGATTTCCCCTTTAATGAATCTTCCTGTGAAACAAAGCCAAAAGTAGAAGCAAAGTACCATATAAACAATTTTGGACAGCAGGAGATTTGATGTCTTATCAATACAAGCAAGAAAACACAAGCTTTTGCAGCAAGAGATCTAGGATTCTGATTCACATAAAGCAACACAACATAATCTTTGTATTTGTTCATGGTGTGTTTGTCATGTTTACAGTTATATCACACCTGACCTTCTAGGTAGCTCATATCATGAAAAAGTCCCACAGAAATAGGAAACAGCAAAATGTCTCAAGGGTGTTTTTTCAAGAGGCCACTGGAATTTCTGGTTTTTCCTTGAAGACATTTCGCTTCTCATCCAAAAAAGGTTGAGGCTTCTTAGATGAGAGGCGAAACATCTTCAAAGAAAAACCAGAAAGTCCAGTGGCCTCTTGAAAAAGCATCTTGAGACAACCATGACCTGGATGACTGAGAATCTCCATAGACAAAACAGCAAAACATGAAAGAAATCCTGTATGCTGTAGACTTTACACTGCAGTATGCTGTCTTAAAAGAAGAGTTGCTGCTGAGGAAGTGTGACAGGTCTCTTTCACATATTATGTTAATCTGCCCCCAGGTCCCACTCCCTCATCCAAAGTAGGTTGTGGGCCATTGGATATACTGGAAAGTCTTAAAACACGGGTATCAAACTCTCCATATCATGTTGCCATCAAAGACGTTTTCCCTTTTGTGGAGCTGGGGTGGGCGTGGCCTGCACATGACGCTTTCTTCCTGCAGGCTGCCAGCTTGACACCCCTGCCTTAGAGCAGTGTTTCCCAACCATGGCAACTTGAAGACATCTGGACTTCAACTCCCAGAATTCCCCAGCCAGCATTCGCTGGCTGGGGAATTCTGGGAGTTGAAGTCCAAATGTCTTCAAGTTGCCAAGGTTGGGAAACATTGCCTTAGAGGATGCTGTGATAGAAACATAGCTTTCCCTGAAATCGGTACCAAAACTTATTCAGACATGCGCCACCCCAAGTAAAGACAGACACTGTATTAGCTCAGTATTTGAGTATTATTTTAAAACTCATTTCTGACTTGTAGACTCTAATGTATGGATAGAATCCTGTGTCATGTGTTTAGAAATCCACCAACACTATTGCTTTGGAAGTACCTCTGTGCATACCCTGAATATTTATGTATTTATTATTCAGCAGCTGGCTCACTTACTCACTCCCCTGCATCTCCACAGCATATTTTAATGGCATAAAAAGTTAATAGATTCTGCTGTAAAATTATATTTCTTCTATAGGAAGAAAACATTACCCCAAGCTTATCTTCAAGTTCTGTCAAGGAACTGCACAGTTCACCAATAGAATTAAGAACCTCTTTGTGTTTTGCTGTTATTTTTTCAACATGCTTCTTTCCTTCTTCATTACCTGTGGTTTACAAAAAGGAATGATAGGACATCTGCATTATCCACAACAATGTGAATGAAAAGCTGATACACTGACTGGATCCCAGAACTTTTGTGCCTATTTTTACTGGCCTTGGAACCCTTTTTTCATGATTACTTAGAAATAAGTTCCAGCAGCAGGTTCAGTGAAGTTTACTCCAGTTAATTAAGATATAATGAAACAGGAGCTGCTTTTTAAATAAACGTATTTGTTAAATTTATATCCCGCCTTAACTCAAATCAGGGTGTAGAACAGTGATGGCGAATCTATGGCATGGGTGCCACAGGTAACCTGCAGAGCCATATCTGCTGGCACACGGGCAATTGCCCTAGCTCAGCTCCAACATGTGTGTGCTGGTCAGTTGATTTTTTGCTTGCACAGAGGCTCTGGGGGACATTTTTGGCTTCCAGAGAGCCTTCCGGGGGATGGGGGAGGGCGTTTTAATTTTCCCCAGCTCCAGGGAAGCCTTTGGAGCCTGGGGGTGGGGGTGGGCAAAGCACAAGCCTACTGGGCCCACCAGAAGTTGGGAAACAGGTTGTTTCTGGCCTCCAGAGGGATTCGGGTGGGGGAAAGCAGTTTTCTCCCAGCCATGCATTGAATTATGGGTGTGGGCACTTGCACACACTCAATAGCCACACACCTATGCTCTTTTGGCACCTGAGGCAAAAAAGGTTCGCCATCACTATTTCCTCTTCCAACATTTCCAACATTTCCAAGGCAGATTTGGCTGAGAGAGGAGAATGGCCCAAAGTTACCATGAGCTTCTATGAACATGGATTATATTCTGGATGCTTCTAGTCCAATAGTTTAATCACCACTATACTTTGGCTTAATGTTAAAAGTAAAAAAAAATGACATTTATATGTGGAAGAATAATTAGCTTTGCATTTATCTTTTCAATTTTCAGTCTCGATGATTAATAGACATAATCCATTTGTTGCAAGTATTGATTATATAAACTTACTGAAAATTACAGTTGTGGTCTTTTCTCTCAATCAACTAATGATTGTACGAAAGTATCAGAAAGCAGGACATAAGTACAGTATAGACTGGGGGAAAAGTCATAAAGTTAATTTAACTTTCTTAGTATAAATTATTATATGTCGCTACTGGTTTTACACTCCCTAACCTTAAAGACTATCACTTTTGTTGACTTCAAAATAAGTGAAGAGGGAGGACAGAAAATTATAGGTCTACTTATAACCTGTAACCACCTGCAGTAGCAAAAAATTCTAATATTTTTCCACACAAAAAAAGAGGGAAGGAGGGAGGGAGGGAAGGGCTACTGTATTCTGAAGCTGTTTTCAGAAGTATCTGTTTCAAAAATCAGATCGCAGATTTTGAAATCCGTGCCTGATATTTTTATGGCTCTGCACTTTAGTATAAATCTTACAAAGATAGCCTGTATTTTTTTAACAAACTAATATTCAACTCAATATTCAAAGTGTACGCATCAGATTTTAAAGTTGCAAGTTTTTACCATACAAGTCTTTAGCAAGGTTAGTAAGCTGCTGGATTCTTTCCTCTTGCTGAGGGATCACAGGATCAATAAACTTCTTGAATTGCTTGTAGAGTATTTCTACTGCTTCCCTCGTCTTGCATTCTGTTGAGTATCTTCCAACCCTAAGTACTGTTGCATTTGCCTCTTCACACCAAAATTGACACTATGGAAGAAAAAGGGAATTAAAAATCGAATGTATTAAAATATTGGTATTTTTCCCCAGTAAAATCATTCTGTGAAATATTGCTTCATGAAGAAAAACTATTGATATTAGAATCAACAACTTGATGGCACAAAATCTAAACAGTCAATTAGTTGAAACATTGTGCAACTAAGTACTTTAAATCTTCATTTCTTATTGCTGTAGGACAATTTTCACCAATCTCAGACCCTACCCAAAATGTTGGACTACTATTTTAAGATCGTTACAAAGAACATTTTGTCTAAATCCTTACAATATTATATTAATTTCATGAGTGCATCCCTCTACCCTGCCTTTCAGATATATTGAAAAAGAAGAAGTGGCTACTTTAATACTTGTCAGCACTCTAAGTTGCAGGACATTCATAAAATATATACAAGATTGTCAACATTTATATCAACTATTCACTATAAGTGAGAATATTTTCAAGTGCTCAGCAGGAAGTGGTTAATCATGCAATTCTGCACTGGGAATGGTACCAATTTATTAATAAAATATGAGTCAGATAGAATTGGTTGAGATGTCCTTTCAGAAGTACAGTTATAGAATGTTTTTAAAAAGTCTATTATTTCCTAAAACAAAAGATATTATGCCTAAGAGTAATCAATCCACAAATCAATCTATCATAATAGGACTCTGAATAAGCAGTTAAAGGTCCACTTTAAAAAGAAAGGTTTTCAGAAGCTTTCTAAACCCAAGAGCAAAGGGACCAATTACCTCCAGAGGCAGTGTATTTCATATAGCTGCAAGGAGGGCCCGTGATCTGGCCCAGAGTCTATTTAACACCCCCTCTTGATAACCTTGCAGGAAAATCAGACTCATTTGGGATAAAAATGTTCTTAAGTAGTGTTGGGCGAACCAAACTTGCATAGTTCAGGTCCGTGCAGAACTTTGCAGTGTTTTTAAAAGTCCGTGTTCAGGTTCGGTGTTCGCTTGAACACCGTGGTGGACTGGAGATGGAGGTGGGGAGGGCTCTGAGGCTTAAGCCACCAACTTGGCTTGGGGGGGCAGGAGGGGCGACTCCAGATCTGGAGCCTGACCTCCCCCCCAGCGCTTCGCCTCACGCCGGGCTAGAGGGGTGGGGAGATAGGTTCTGCCGGCCAGCTATTCAGAATACCGGCCAGCAGCTTCAAGTGGGCGGTGGGTGGGAGGGGGAGGCGCGGAGGGCTCTGACTCAGAATATTTAAAGAGCGATTTAGTCAGCCGCTGCTGGTCCCCTCAGAACTGCAGAACCTGGCGCTGGGCAGTTATGCTGCTTACGGGAGGACGGCAAGAGATGGAACCGAGCTGTGGGCAACACGAGCTTCAGCAAATGAATCCAGAAGATCATCTTGCAGAAGAAGGTGAAGATCGAGCTGGACAAAAGTGTAAGTGTCTGAAATCTGCGGGGAGCTCCTGGATTTGGGATTAGCCCTCAAAGCTGCCACTGCCAGCCCCAGATAACCTCAGCGGTGGTGGCTACAGTAAAAGAAGACAAAAGTGAACCAATCACGGGGAATGAATGGTGTGCCCCCAGCTCGATCTTCACCTTCTTCTGCGAGCTGGATTGAGCTGGATATACGTGTATATATGTGAATCCAAGAAGAATTGCGTCTTGTAAGCGACAGATAAAAATATTATCAATACACAGATTTTCAAAATGTTGTTCAAGATTTTTTGTTCTGCCATCCAATGTGTTGAGAAGATCATGGCCAGTTTATGCCATAATCTTTCAATTTCATTTTTCAAAACTGGATTCTTTGTGATTTTGTCCAATTCTTTGTCTAACATAAGAATTTAACAAAAGATAATATAATAATATTGTTAATATTATGTTATAATATAATAACAACAATGTAACAATATAAAACAATGTAGATGATTATTATCATTACTAGTTCAATTACTATTATTCTGGATTAGCATATTAGTCCTTAATTTTATACATTATATTCCTTTTGTTTGTTTGTGAGATGAGTGGCTATATACATTGTTTAAACAAACAAACAGAAACAAACAACAAACAAACAAACGAATAAACAAACGAATAACATAGTTATAACAGTTGATTTGCTTTAGTTGCTTTTACTGCTACTACCGCTGTTCTTAATGTAAGGTACAGTATTGCATTACAACCCAATCCAGCAAAGGAGATTTGCTGGCTTTCTTGTTCCAAAACAGAGTTTCAACAATTAATGATCCCTGACTCATCAGGACTGGCACTCAGCCTTGGACCACTTCATCTCTTGAAAGGAGAGAACCACAAGCTGTTCCCTCAGCAAAATTGAATTGGTTGAGCCAATTCTAGTGGGAGAAGTCCTGAAGGTAATTCAAGGTAATTTGGTGCCAAGCAAATATCAGCACTTGGCTCTTGGGGGTTTTTAATACTATGTCAACCAGCCAGAATTGCTATTTGCAGATTGGCTGGTCCTATAAATTGTATAAATAAATAAGGTATTGTATAATAAATAAGGTACCTGGGGCAATTCATATAAATTGTGCGATTTGTTAATTATAACTGGACCAGGATGAGAATTGACCATGAGAAAAGGATGATGGTCATACTTTCTATATCCAAATCAGGTAACAATGTTTTGTAAATGTTTTGTAACTAAAATTATTTATTTATTTATTTATTTATTTATTTATTTATTCATTCATTCATTCATTCATTCATTCATTCATTCATTCATTCATTCAGTTAGTTAGTTAGTTAGTTGAACAAGTTCAGGATTGTAGTTTGTATAAGAATAACATAAATAATAAGTAATGATAAAAGAAAGCAATAGGACAGTAGGACAGGGGCAGTAGGCACAATGGTGCGCTTATGCATGCACATGTTCCAAAGTGATAGCAAAGTCTATCCATCCATCAACAGTATATCCGTCAGGTGCAAGATTACTTGAGACAAGCTCATAGCTACCAGCCCTGAACTCCTGGCCCAATTCAGCCCAACAGCATTGCTATGCCTCAATCTAATATATAGGCATTCAAATCCCACTACTTTGATGACACTGTCTCTGGTCACTGATAAACTCTCGTGGTAAAAGTGTTACCCAGCCCATGAGGCTGAAATCTACCTGGGTATATTTCTAATATGGCAACACTGCTCAGCCAGGTTTTGGTAATACACACCAGATGTACCTTTTGTTCGCAGACAAATTGTAATTTCATTGCAGGGCTAACTGGCATTTCTCAGCAATATCTGAATGCCAGATGCTCTAATAATCCAACTATCAGTCCACCAGGATGGGGTTACCAAGTTGCACCAACAACTACTGTATGTATGTTGGCAGTCTTCTTCAGTAAGAAATATACAGTATTCCAATATTTTTTTCTCATTTGTATTCTAATAGCATTTTCTATGCCCAAATGTATATTTTAAGAAGAGAAAGATGGAATGGGAACTTATGGGTTTTATTTTACTTTACCATTATAAACTACTTCAGGAAAACATACATAGCTAAAAGGCTAATCTGCATATTTAAGTAAAATAAGAAACATAGAAACATAGAAACATAGAAACATAGAAGACTGACAGCAGAAAAAGACCTCATGGTCCATCTAATCTGCCCTTATACTATTTCCTGTATTTTATCTTACAATGGATATACAGTATGTTTATCCCAGGCATGTTTAAATTCAGTTACTGTGGATTTACCAACCACGTCTGCTGGAAGTTTGTTCCAAGGATCTACTACTCTTTCAGTAAAATAATATTTTCTCATGTTGCCTTTATCTTTCCCCCAACTAACTTCAGATTGTGTCCCCTTGTTCTTGTGTTCACTTTCCTATTAAAAACACTTCCCTCCTGAACCTTATTTAACCCTTTAACATATTTAAATGTTTCGATCATGTCCCCCCTTTTCCATCTGTCCTCCAGACCAGCGTTTCCCTACCGGTATGCCGCGGCACACTAGTGTGCCGCGAGACACAGCCAGGTGTGCCGCGGAGCTCCTAGGGAAGCTCCAGCTGGGCGGGGCGCTGCCGGTGCCGGGGCGGGCTTTCCCGAAACGGACGGAGAATGCCCTCTCTCGCAGCCCCCGCTGGGAGCGCTTTCGCTGCGAGAGAGGGCTTTCTCCGTCCGTTTCGGGAATGCCCGCCCCCCCCCTCTCACGCACGGCGCTCCCCTTTTCTCTCAGCCCTCCCTGGCTTCGCTTCTCAATCCCTCCCTCCTTCCATCTTTCCTTCCCCTCAGCCGTTCTGTCTGGGGACTGGGGGTCTCCCGCTCTTCCCTTCCCCACCTCCCAGGCTTTGCCTTCACCACACCCACCCCCTTTTTGGTTGGCAAGGAGTCCTTTGCCGCATCCTGCAGTTCGCACTCGGCTCGAGGCCGCTTTCCCTGGCTGCGCTCTTTCTTTCTCTCTCTCTCTCTCTCCCGTGAGCCGGGGGAAGGAAAAAACAAACAAACAAAAACTTCTTGCAATGGGCCCCCGCGCACGCTCGTGCCCACGCTCGTCCCTTCAGCAGCGAGGGAGGGAAGTCAGAGGGCGAGGGAGCGAGCGAGCACTCTTGTCCTCGGTGCCCTCTGCAGCCTGCCTTCCTTCTTCTTTGCCGCTGCTGAGGGACGGAGAAAAGGATAGAAAAGAAAGAGGGAGGGAGAGATAGAAAGGAAAGAGGGAGGGAGGAAAGAGGGAGGAAGAGATACAATGGAAAGAGGAAGGGAGAGATAAAAAGAAAATAGATAGAAAGGAAAGAGGGAGGGAGGAAAGAGGGAGGGAGAGATAGAAAGAAAACAGATAGAAAGGAAAGAGGGAGGGAGGAAAGAGGGAGGGAGAGATAGAAAGGAAGGAGGGAGGGAGAGATAGAAAGGAAAGAGGGAGGGAGGAAAGAGGGAGGGAGAGATACAATGGAAAGAGGGAGGGAGAGAGATACAATGGAAAGAGGGAGGGAGAGATAGAAAGGAAAGAGGGAGGGAGAGATAGAAAGAAAAGAGATAGAAAGGAAAGAGGGAGGGAGGAAATAGGGAGGGAGAGATAGAAAGGAAAGAGGGAGGGAGGAAAGAGGGAGGGAGAGATAGAAAGGAAAGAGGGAGGGAGATATAGAAAGAAAATAGATAGAAAGGAAAGAGGGAGGGAGGAAAGAGGGAGGGAGAAATAGAGTGAAATGGAGGAAGAGATATTTTTTTTGTCCAAACTTTTCTTTAGCCCCCCCCCCCCGCGCGCCCTCCCGTCCCCCCGTTCAGTGTTCCCCAGGATTTTGAAAATATGAATAATGTGCCGCGGCTCAAAAAAGGTTGGGAAACACTGCTCCAGACTATACAGATTGAGTTCATTAAGTCTTTCCTGATACGTTTTATGCTTAAGACCTTCCACCATTCTTGTAGCCCGTCTTTGGACCCGTTCAATTTTGTCAATATCTTTTTGTAGGTGAGGTCTCCAGAACTGAACACAGTACTCCAAATGTGGTCTCACCAGCGCTCTATATAAGGTGATCACAATCTCCCTCTTCCTGCTTGTTATACCTCTAGCTATGCAGCCAAGCATCCTACTTGCTTTTCCTACCGCCCTACCACACTGCTCACCCATTTTGAGACTGTCAGAAATCAGTACCCCTAAATCCTTCTCTTCTGAAGTTTTTGCTAACACAGAACTGCCAATGCAATACTCAGATTGAGGATTCCTTTTCCCCAAGTGCATTATTTTACATTTGGAAACATTAAACTGCAGTTTCCATTGCTTTGACCATTTATCTAGTAAAGCTAAATCATTTACCATATTACAGACCCCTCCAGGAATATCAACCCTATTGCACACTTTAGAGTCATCGGCAAATAGGCAAACCTTCCCTACCAAAACTTCCCCTATGTCACTCACAAACATATTAAAAAGAATAGGACCCAGAACAGACCCTTGTGG
This sequence comes from Erythrolamprus reginae, assembly GCF_031021105.1. NCBI lineage: Eukaryota > Metazoa > Chordata > Lepidosauria > Squamata > Dipsadidae > Erythrolamprus > Erythrolamprus reginae. The sequence goes on from NC_091950.1 coordinate 195,146,626, forward strand.
CACACCGCTTGTAACCTGTCTCTGCTCAGAATACTCGCCATTAACAATAACTCTCTGATGTCTATGCATCCATTTGCTGAAGAAACTAGTCTTTAAACATGGAATGACTGTATTCATTTCAGCACCTTTTTGCAAATTAAATCCATGAGGTGATAGATGACAGACATATGGAATCTACATTTGTTTCCTAAATCTCAGAGCTGGCATCTTATCCTAGCTACAAAGGACATTTGGTTGTTTTTTGTTTTTGTTATACCTCTTCCATCATCTCTTGCAAATGTTCCATCAGTTCCAAATTTTTCTTGTAATCTTCCATAATCTTCCCAAATTCAGTCAGCTGTTTCTCTAATTCATTGACTGCTGCAGAAATAAATTCGGCTTTGTCACTTGGTTGAGTTGATACAGAATCCAAAACTTTCTTCTTTAGATTCTCTAGCTTGTTTCTCAATACCTGTTCCAAAGAGCATAAGAAGAATTGAAGAACCATGTTATTAAATGTTTGCACCTAAGATCCATGTTTATACTGTATAATATTAGCAATATTAGTAAAATTACTGGAGACCAAAGGAAATAAAAGAAACTGCACCATTTCAGTGTGCATTTGTAACAGTCCATGGAATCCCATCTTTTATAATACCAAGTGAAGACAAGGTAAAGTCATTGCTGCATGGCATCCTCAATCATCTTGGCAGATGAGATCTTACACATGTTTGGTAGATTTCTTCCAGGCATTTTAATGTTTGTTCATGTGAAAATATGTTTATGACAATAGAAATTACAATAATGATGATGCATTATGAAAAAGAAAAGCAGTCTGAGAAGGTAGATTTGGTTTCTAGCTTTGAAATGCACACGCAAAACCTATCCTAAGTCAATTATTAAAAGAAAATGATGTGACCTTTGGTGTTCTATTACATCAGCTGCAAATGGAAGAAACGTTTGATAGATTGCTCCAGACATCTGTGTGCATTTAGAATAAACTTCCTGCATGGATTTTGTGCCTTATCTGCTATAAATATTACCTGATATTTTTCAGAAAATGCATCCATTTGCTGAATTTGAATTCTTAGAGTCTTCAGATTTCGTGCCTTTTCCATTTTCTTGCTGTAGTTGAATTTCATGTTGTTGAATTTCTTTCTGAGGTCTTTAAAGGATTCTCTGAGCTGGAAAAAAAAAGAAATAAATAACTTCATTTAAAAAAAAACATTTTGACAGTAATACATACATGCAGACATACCTTTGCAGAGATAAATACAGCTTAAGTTGGCGGTTGAAACTGAATTCCAAAACATTTACTGCATGGATTTCTGAGATTTTGTAATGTGTGGTAATCACCTATATATAGGTATATGATGAAAATCCTAAATCGTTAAATGTGATGCAATATTTGCAAGTTAATTACTGTGATATAAATACTGAGATAAATCTCATAGAAATAAATAATGCAAATTGACACCCTTGTGAAAATTGCCCTTTGGGACTGTATGATTATTTTTGGTCATATTACACACACACACACACACACACAGAGAGAGAGAGAGAGAGAGAGAGAGAGAGAGAGAGAGAGAGAGAGAGAGAGAGAGAGAGAGAGAGAGAGAGAGAGAGAGAGAGAGAGATTGATAAATGCTAGTATGTGTAAAATACATAAACAGACATTTAAAAATGAGAATTGTACAGTATGTGTATGTGACTTCTTCATACAAAGGCTGGTAATATGTACAAAGGGAAGTTTCCTTGTGAAGTTGTTTGGTTTTATTATAAGGGTTTTTTAGCTGTTTTATTATTGGATTGTCACATGCTGTTTTTATTATTGTTGTTAGCCACCCCGAGTCTACGGAGAGGGGCGGTATACAAATCCAATAAATTATTATTATTAAATTATTATTATTATTTGCCAGAGTGTTCTGCTATGAAAGCAGCTTACAATTCTCCTTTGATGCCATCAGAACAATAGTTTATATATGGGTATTTTCTAATTGGTCAGTCTTACCATCACTCCAGTTGCTGGCATCACAGTTTAAATGAGGCATTTCTTTAGCTGGATGTTCTGAAATTTTGCCTGAGAGGTAATAGATATTTTAGTTTTCTGTGAGACTGCCCACATGGAGCTACAGGCGAAGAGATGAATACAGTTTTAGCCGATTGGAGCTCATCTATTTCCAGCAAGAAGTGTCTCTTGCCACGTCTATTTTGCTCTGAAACATAAATGCCATCCCTTTTTCTTTCCAAAGAGAAAACTCTGACTTTCCCACCTGCCCACCATATTGGCATCCCCTCAAATGTCAGTTCTCTGTTAGGATCTCTTGAAAAAGTTCCACCATTCTCTGCTACAAGGAGGAGACACTGGGGAAGTTAAGCATCATTGGTAAGACAAATGTAGTTCACATCTGATTTTCACCATGACTCATTGCTTGGAAACACAGGTTCTCGGTTTGCACAAAACTTCATGTTTGCCATAGGAACAAGGAAGGACTAAGCACAATAAGCATGAAGTGATTAACAGAGGTTGTGAATGTTTTTAACAGGTTTTGTGGTTTTATTAATTGTGTTTTAGCTAAATGTGTGTATTGCCTACAGTCTGTCCTTGTTAGTTGTATATGGTGCTGTCATGCCCTTTGTTAAAAGGGCATTATAAATAAATGTTTATTATTATTATTATTATTATTATTATTATTATTATTATTATTATTATTGTTTTGTTTTTGTTGTTGTTATTATTATTATTATTATTATTATTATTATTATTATTATTTTAGCCAGGCAATTTCAATTCTAGTTTCTGAAACATAAAAGGCAGAGGTTATTCGTCATTTAGTAACTTGTTGTAAGCCGCCCTGAGTCTTCGGTGAGGGGCGACATATAAATCCAATCAATCAATCAATCAATCAATCAGTCAATCAATAAACTTGTGAGATGAAGCTGCAGGCCGTCAAGTGTAGTACCAATATGAGTTTCATATAGGTCATGAAATTAATTGCTTTTGGAACATTGGCGATTGTAGCAAAATTATGCTGCTCTTTACCGTCTGAAAAACATTATATTACAAAGTTGTATTTCATTGGTTCAAAGCAGAGGTTCTCAAACTTTTCTTCACTATGGACCCCCTTTAAATACCTTTTGTGGCCACGGAACCCCAATACTTAACTCAAAATTTAAATCATAACATTTCTCCAAGCCTTCGTGCAACCCCCTGTAATGACATCATGGCCTTCAGGCAGCAGTGGGCTATGAGCCGGAACACTGAATTGCGCTTGCTGCCGTGGCTCATAAGTTCTTTCGGGGCCAGGGCGATTTTGCTTCCGCACCTGTGGAGTTAGCAAAATTCTGCATGGAGCTGCAGGTGCGCCTGTGTTTCAGCATGCGGGAAGCAAAAAAATCTTGCTGAAACATGGGTACACCTGCGGCTCCATGCACGATTTTGCTACCTCCACAGGTGCAGAAGCAAAATCACGCTGGCCCGCAAGAACTTATGACCCATGGCGGTGAGTGCAATTTAGTGTTCCGCTCATAGCCCACCACTGCGCTCAGGGGACTGTGGAGCACAGGTTGAAAACCACACATTTAAAGGGAGAAACTAAAACCATGGTTTCCAGTTTTCTACACCAAACTAGACCAAACTAGAAAGTCACTTTTTAAAAAGGATTTATTTAAATTATTATCACTGTTATCATATTGATTTGCATCTATTAGAACTAAGCTGACATTTATTTTTGCTGCTGGCAAAGCTGAGAAAGAGTCTTGGCCAGTCATGATCGCGGACGTAAGCATTTAATGCTACTAAAATAGCGAACAGTGGTGACATCACAACATTTTGTGAAAGAATTATAATTACTGAGGGTATTAGCAAACAAAAATAAGAAACAAAAGTGAATATGAATGGTGTGCAGATAAAATTGTAGAGGAGGAAATAACATGCTAAACAAAAAGAAAATAAATAACAATGACAACATTGCAGCTGTATCCTGAATCAAGAGCCAAGAGGACAGGACTAAGTCACACCTTTCAATCAATCCTCATTTTAGGCCAGAGGGAATTACGGGAAACCAGACAGCAATACAATAGCAGCTGTCAGATTCTCCAAATACACCTTCCCATAACCATGAAGCAAACGTGTATATGTATGTGCTCTGCAGTCTATCTATATCCTTGCTTAACATTGTCTTCCTGAGAGGAAAAATAGGATTGGATGTTACATTTCTGGATTTTGGTAAGGCACTCACTGGATGTACTGGTTCTTCTGTTACATTCCCCATATACGAGGTTCTTCATATCCTAATAACTATTCTGCAACAATGGAATTACAAATTTATAGCGAGCTTGCAACCGTAAGTCTGTCGGTCAATATTCAAATAATTTATTTTCTTGTAGAAGATCATTGGTCAAATATTCTTGAACTGTTTGCTGTAGCATTATATTTTCATGTAATTTATTTCTTCTTTCTTTTTCCTATATACACTGTATACTATGTTACCATCTATGATCTTATAAATGTAAATCATATGAAATGTTAGGAGGTACTTAAATTGTATCAGATTTGATATCTTTTATCTTTGTTCTGTTGTAAATATTGCAGTGACTGTTATGAGTATAATATTCATAGTAAAAGAAAAATAGAATTTCAGATTTATTATCTGTTTTATGGTTATATGAACAATTTAACTTTTGGAAGACAGCAACAATTGGGTTTCTCCATTAACTCTAGGGGATATAAGTAATAATTGTAGATGAACTTGACTGATTGGCTGGAAACACATTCTTAATAAATGCTCAATGTTTGTTTTTTTCTACCTTGTTCCAGAATAAAAATTCTTTACAAGTAGTACATGGGTGAGACTTATTGAGTCATTTATTTATTTATTTATTTATTATTTGAACATTGCCAATTATTTTCAAACTAAAGATGTCTTTAACTTTAAAGTAAGGATCTCAATTTATGCTAGAAGAATATAAAATATCCACAATCCATTTATCATCAGATGAAGTACTGTAGTTGCAAGTATCTCTTATAGGACATCAGAGCCAGCCAGAAATTCACTCTTTTTCTGTTTAAAATGTGAAATCATGATTCTTTGGTGAGGACAAGAAATCCTTACATAGAACCACAAATCAGCAAAGGAATAAAAATCCTTTTAATAGGTTGTCAGTGTAATTATTAAAGATATTAATCTTCTTTTTTTCTCTTTGGATAGAAAGTGCATGAAACAAAAATTCATTGTTTCAGGAAGGGATGTCAATAGATTGCAGAATTCAGCCTTGCTTTTCTTCTTCTAAATGCAAAACTGATTGAAATGACAAATTTCAATCCATAGCATTAGACTTCTTACTTTATGTCTTAATACTGATTAGCTTTTAATAACTAGGAATAATGCTGCTACTTATTGATAGACAAATTAATTTACATTAGGAGCAATATAGATCAAATTACTAAACAAATTCATATGTTATGGTTGGATGGTAGAAGATAGATAGATAGATAGATAGATAGATAGATAGATAGATAGATAGACAGACAGACAGACAGACAGACAGACAGACAGACAGACAGACAGACAGACAGACAGACATCTAAACATCAAAGATGAAAGGATATTAGGAGAAGGAGAAATCCAAGACTCATGATGGAAAAAAATCTATATTGTCCCTAGGTGTCAAAAACATAATCATCAATCAATCAAGGTAGGTAAAAAAAATCTTCATATGCATATAATATTGCAGTTTTGCTTTAAGCATGAATATTTGAAAGAGGCACCAACTGAATTCGGTAGGACATTTCTGAGAAAGTCACTAATATTTAGTATAATAATGTCGTAGTGTTTGTGAAACCATAGCAGCTTCATCAGTATATTTGATTCACTGAGGAAGATGTGACATTACAAGATTGCACAAGACAACAAGCAACTGCAATAATATATTCCATATATTATTAGAAACCTTATTTTAATTAGCCTTTACCTTAGAAAGCCATTTTTTTACCCATGACAAACCTGATTTTTCATGGGCAAGGAACAACACAAGGAATAAGATAATTCAATTATTGCAATTTGTCACATAAGAAGAAGAAAATAACAATTAACAGTCTATGAGAACTAAATAAATTTCTCATGTTTCACAAGAAAATAGAAGATACTACTACTCTTTTTTTCAAGATGAAGTCTTTCAAGGAATCCCTTTAATGTAGCTTTTTTCAATTGTGTGTAAGTTGATTGTTGGAAATCATGCACTGAAACATCACAAATGCGGTATGTAATTTAAAAATACTTATGCCCAATGTGTTTGCACACAGTGCTGTGACACTTCTAGAAGGGAAGAAGGAGGGGTGGTGGTGGCAGAGAAAAGTATTGGTTCAAAGTGTTATTTTAAAATGCTGTCATGGCAAGTTCTGAACAAGACTACATTGCAGTGATTGTGATGTAGAATTGATGCAAGTTGGATACCAGGCAGAAATGTAAACTTTGATTTATGAGTGCATGCTATCATATATCCAGAATGGCATTAAAATGTCCTACAAGCCTAAAATTGGTTTTGAAATATGGGCCTAATCTCTGCTGAAGTAAGCATGAAGTTGTAAAATGACAGGGGTATTTTGCTTAGACCCTTGTACTTAAAAACTCTATAAATAATTTATTTTCTTGTTTAAATTGTTTATATAGTTTATATAATTCAATTAGAGGCATAGTGTTTAGAACAGGGAACATCTCTAGTACAATTCAATATAATATGATAACATTCAGATTACAATTATATTATTTCTGACATATGGTTGTCCAGCTTCTGTTTAAAAATCTCTAGGGAAGAAGACCATTTTCTTTCCTAAGGCAGACTCTTCTCCTGCCTCAATTTTCTTTATACACAGGCTAAACATTAATAAATTTACCATATTTTTTGGAGTATAAAATGTACTGGAATATAAGATGCACCTGGCTACCAGATTATTCATCTGGCTAGCGTCCTTGGCCTGGTCAGTTTCAACACATTATTTTATCCCGTGGTTAGGACTTAAAAAACCTTATTTGGAGAGAGTAACAATGAAAGAACTTGCAAGCTGGTAAGAACTGGGAACATCATTGTCACTTCATTAGGGTTGGGAAGAAACTTATTCGGAGCAAGTAGACCAATGAAAAAAAGCCTGCAAAGACTTAGGGCTGGAAAAACATTATTTGCAGAGAGTAACAATGAAAAAGCCTGCAATGTAAGAGCCGGGAAGATCATTAGCACCTAGTTAGGGCTGGAAAAAAATGCTTCATAAAAAAGCTACATTGGAGTATAAGACACACCCAAATTTTTAGCCTCTTTTAGAGGAAAAAGGTGGGTCTTATACTCTGAAAAATACAGTATCTTTCAATTAAAAAGAATATGTGTTCAGGGTTAAACTGTGAAATTCTTGATGCTTTCTGAGTTCAATTGTTTGATGTGCTGACAATTATCCAACTAGGAAACATAGTCAATGCAATTAAGTTTGGGGTTTGCTCCCTACAGTAGCTTGACCTGCCCATTTTGGTGGAGGTATAATTTTCTCCTTGGTAGGATAATAATTTTCTTATCATTACTCCAAAATTGGATTATTTTATTATCTTCCTTTTAAAAAAGCAAAGAATAAGTCGAATTGATTTCAGTCCAGTTTCATTTGTTGAAATGGAAAAATCCATTCAGTACTCTCTAGTGTTGGGCGAACCAAACTTGCAAAGTTCGGACTCGTGCCGAACTTTGCAGTGTTCGGCATGCCAAACCCGAACCCAAACTTTTATAAAAGTTTGGGTTCAGGTTTGGCCGAACACTGCAAAATTCCACTGCCCGGTAGGAGAGTGGGGAATCCCATTGTAGGATTTCCCACCTCCTTTTGCTTGCAGTGCTGCAAGCAAAAGGAGGTGGGAAATCCCATGAAGGGATTCCGGGGGCGGGGCTTTGATGTCACGGAGACTACTTCCTGGCTGGCTGAAACGGTGAGGAAGGAGTCTCTGTTACGTCAAAGCCCCGCCCCCAGAATCCCTTCATGGGATTTCCCACCTCCTTTTGCTTGCAGCATCGTTGCGGCATCCTTTTCTGTAAAAGGAAAAGAACACCGCAGCGGCTTGCTGCAAGCAAAAGTTCATGTTCGTGTTCGTGTTCATGTTCGTGCTCGGCGAACTCACCTGAACTTCACAGCAAAGTTTGGGTGAGTTTGCCGAACCCGAACTTTGTTGGGTTCGCCCAACACTAGTACTCACTATTGTCAACTCAGTTTTAAAAATGGATTTAAGGATTGTTTTATATATGTGAACCATATATAAATGTTAGGTTGTTTGATGTCTTTTGAAAGACAAATTAGTTTTAAAATCTAGTATAATCACTGCACCCCAACCTTTAAATGCTAGTCCATCTACAAATATGAATCTCTGCTCTCTCACTCACAAGGAAGTAATAAATTACATCATCTGCCATACAGAGTGTTACTCCAAGGATTAAGTTGACCTTAGATGACCCAGTAAACCACTGCTTTCATTGGACAAAAATGAAGGGGAAAATTGGTTTGTTTTATCTGAGTACTACTTTGAAGATAATGTGTTTCATATTTTCCCCATTTTAAATGTATTTTCCATTTGAAAACAGATCAAACTGAACTGAGCTAACCAGCAGATTTGCTCTGCACTTTCTAAAAAAATCTGTGTCTTCAAAATAATCCAATCAAATTAAATACTATTACATAATTATCAAATAAATGCTGATGAACTGCCTTCAGCAAAACTATCCAAATATCATTTTAAATGATATTAAGCTAACTTAAACGGACTTCAATTTATTTTACGCCTAGCATAAGGGCATCTAGCCTTTAAAAGCATTACATTACTTTCATGCCAACATAATGTCACTGCTTTTCATGATGTACAGTGCTTGCTATTTATACAATAGGAAAGCACTATCTAAATCTCATCAAATGTCAGTTTATTTTTAATTGAGCACTTCACAGGAGCTAAACTGCAATCCACAAATAAATTTCTTTCTATAGTAATTACACAAGTTTGTTGGCTTTTCTGTACTGTACAGGATGAAATATCAAAGCTATGAAAAGTAAGTGTGATTACCAAAAATACTTTCAGACTGTACATTGAGGGAACTTCAGTGAAGTTACTAAAGTCGGAGATTGTTTTGGAGTCTGGGGGAACTTGTGCTGAGGTGACATTTGCTAATCAAAACAATACATTCCAAATGAGCCCAGCTCACGGAGCAGGCCCAAGCAATCATGTTCATCAAGGAAAGTGGCATTAACAGGAAACTGAATGACAAGAATTGTCGCTTTTTGTCCTACTGAGTACAAATCACTAGGCTAAGTACAAAAAGGCTGATCAACAAGATGTAATCACTAGAGTATCAACAAGGATGCCAGTTGACACAATTAAGACAGTTTGAAGATACATAAATGCATCTGCACAGACTTAAGATTGATTTTCATTTCTCTTAAAAGTAAAGAGCTTTGCTTATCGTATGGTGATTCACAAGCACATGTTTCAAACACTGTATATATATAGGGTGTCCAGACAATCAGAAAAAAATTCCTTACATCATTGGGACTTCACATTGGTATTTCTTGGATAATAGCCCACCATGAATCACAAGAAACCATTTTTAAAATCAAGAGAACATTTTGAAGTATTTTATTATACTCTGTTGGACTTTTGTAATAGGAAAGAAAACAAAAGTGCCCAAACTATTTTTATGGATTTCAGCCACCATATATTAATGATTTAAAAATCCTTCAATAATTCTTAAAATTAAGGATTCACCATATTAAGAAATGACAACCCATTTAAATATCCTAGGAAGCTGTTTATTCATTAAGCTCTATTTGTCAGAAAGCTATAGTTATATTTATGTTGCACAAAGGAGCTAAGAGATGAGTTTCCATCAGACTTTATTTTAATCCTATTGTCACTGACTCAAATAAGAACAAGACACCAGAATGTATTATTTCAGATTTATGGATGGGGTGTGGGTTGTGATTTTGAGTGCTTCTGAACATAACTACTGTGAAAGACATAAATTTTAGAGTAAAGAAAATATTTATTTTAGAATACTCCAATTAGTTGAGTACAAAATTGCACTAGCAACAGTCCATTTGCACAAAGTTCTAATTCCATTCCTTCAGTGGTGGGATTCTAATTTTCTTTACTACCAGTTCTCTGGGTGTGGCTTGGTGGACATGGCTTGGTGGCATGGCTTGGTGGGCGTGGCAGGGGAAGGATACTATGAAATCTCCATTCCCACCCCACTCCAGGGGAAGGTTACTGCAAAATCCACATTTCCTCCTGATCAGCTGGGACTCAGAAGGCCGAGAATAGATGGGGATGTCAGAGGTGGTATTTAACGGTTCTTCGAATCACTCAAAATTTTTGCTACCAGTTCTTCAGAACTGGTTAGAACCTGCTGAAACCCACCTTTGCATTCCTTTCTCTGACATGCATTCCAGACCTCACATGGACCTCGCATGGACTTCAGAGCATAGGAAGGGAAAAACTGCTCCTGTTTCTGATGAATCCAATTTTTGAGAAGACGCATTTAGTTTGCGCTGTTGGACATTTTACATATGGGTGAAGAAAAACAACTGTAGCAATTCAATCTACAGTCTACCGATAATCTATTTTACATACTGATTGACTCAAGTGAAATATAGCTGCCAAATTCTGCTTTTCGATCCCCAGCAAAGGCTTTAATGAGAGAGCCACCAATATCTCTACAATGGTTTGTGAATTAAGGTTTCCTTAAAAAGCTTAAACAAAATGTAATGCAATGACATTAGTGAAGAGTAAAAGAAGACGACAAAGGACGCAACAGTTGCAGTCATTTAATAATTTCTTTTCACCACACCTCATGTATCTCGTCCCTTGTCATGCAGAAACGGAGGACATGCGACAGCTCTTCCTCATATTTTTCAGCTTTGGCGTCCCAGTTAGTGCTGTCAGACTGCATGGTATCCAGTTGTTGCTGTAAATTCTTTACAGAAACATTAAAGGAATTCTGAAACAAAACATATAAATCTTGCTGAAACAATAAGCAATTATCTATAAACAGTGACAGTAATAATGAAAAGTATTGTGTGGTAAATTATTGTTTCCCAAAATCATGGTACTCTAATTCTAACTCTTAATATTTCTAAGATATGGAAACAGAAATTTGAGTTCTATACCTGTCAACATATATGCAAGATATAAAGCTTGGTTTAAACCATGGACATATCTACTTATTCCACAGAATGTGCTGTTTCTTGGATTGTAGATGAACAGAGGTTCTACCGCTGACCTGAATTAGTGGTTAAGGTACATTCAGATAAAAGACTCTGAAACTCTTTTCAATCAAGTTAATTTATTTTATCTATTCATCTTTTACAAGGTAAGAAACTACTTTTTGGAGACAATCTCAACAAAACTGAAAGAAAAGAATAAGCACGATCAATGAAGACGCAGCAATAATCAGAAGGAAAACATAAAATAACCCAACAACAGATCAATAAAATACAACAGAAACCAGAAAAGCTAAAAAAGCAAATAAATCCAATTAATTAAGTAAAGTCGGGAAGAATTATCTGCTTTGTGTCAGAATATGCCTGGTGAGAACAATGGCAAACACTGTGTGCCCATTGTGAAAGCATCCTCCTCCATTCTCAGAATGAAAATACTTGATCAAAAGTTTTAAGGAGCGAACGAGAATAGATGGGGCAAAGTAGCAAGTCCATGCGATATTTTGATAATTTCTGCATCAACACTGCCCATAGTACTGCAGAGTTTCCCTTACCTTGATTCATTTTAACACTTTAGTATAATAGGTATGTTATTACTGTATTTTTATGAAGCTGAACTATCAATCCTTCCATGGATATATAGAAGAATACCAGGACAACATCAAAGAATTAATAATAATTTTTTCCTACTGCTTTCATTTTTGTAGCAATAACCTTATTGTTCTTATAAGGAGAAAAAAAGAAAAGAAAGGGTCTGTATTGATGTCAAAGAAGATAATGTGGAAAGGGAAAATGAAGGCATGCATATTGGCAAACGTTTGGGAAAGCAAAATCATAGTGACTAGTGATAAAGGAACAGCCCTAACAGGAAATGGCACTCACTGGACCATATTGAAACCAGGCTGTAAGGTTTGCCTTTGCCTGCAAGAGATGGGGGGAATAATTAATTGGGTATAGCAATGACTGTGATCCAGGCTGGTTATTTGTACCTTGACTATGATTAAGTGTTGTATCTTAAGATTCTTGATGAAATTATCTTTTCCTTTATGTACACTGAGAGCATAGGCACCAAGACTTGTGTGTCCAATCACACTTGGCCATAAAAAAAAAAACTATTCTACCTATTCTATTCTGACAATCCTCTGGGATTTCTGAAATTGACTTGGAACATCAGAAGAGACAAGGCTCTTAAGTTGTAGTGTGGAATTGCCCTAAAAGAGGTTGCAATTGATGGACTAAGCCAAGGATCTCCAACCTTAGCAACTTTAAGCTTGGCAGTTCAAGTCCCCCAGGCTTACAATTGCTAAAATTGGAGACCCCTGGACAAAGATAAAACTGGTCAAAGATACTTCACATTACAAAAGAAAGCTTTGCCTTTATCCTTTACTCAAAATGTATGTACATTATGCTAAAGAGCATAGGTATGTGTGCAAATCTACCCAGAATAAATTAAATACTGATAGGTATCATCTCAACTTGTGAACCTCTATATCAATACTACCTTCTTCCCTAAACTGAGCTCCAATTGACAGTATTCACTCCAGCCAGTCATCATTTTTGTCAAAGAAAGTTACATACAGTTAAGTGATACATAAAGAAAACAATTTTATTTGTTTGTTTGTTTATTATTTCAATTTCTAGGCCACCATTCTCCGGAGACTTAGGGCGGCTTGCAACATAATATTAGTAGTCACTCAATATACTCCCACAATGTGGGGGAAAAAAGTGGGATGGCAAAAGGTTCAGTTGTACTTCTGGCACTGTTGTAAATTCAGAGTCCATGACTGATGTAAGAAAAAAATAGGTTATCCTGGATAATTGCTCCCTTTCCCCATTTTGGATTTACTCTGACATTTACTTACAACATGTATTACTGTTGAGAGTACTCCTTCCAGGAATCCAGAGCATGATACCATAGTCTTTTGAGACTGAAGGATGCCAATGCAATATCCAAGCAAAAGTGCTGATTTCCCCCATTCTAGACTTGCTGTAGTATTTACTTACAGGATGTTTTACTGTTGAGAGTATATCCATTCCAAGCGAAAGTGCCAATTTATACAGGTGTCTGATATGTACATGCTTCTCCTGAGCATTAGTCAGGTGGATCTTAGCGTGGGAAGTGTCACTTGGCACATCTTTCATTTGTAGGATCTCCAGTCCTCCCGATTTTATGAGACCTTCAAGCTGGGAAAATTATAGATATGTTTCATTAACATCTAGCCTTGCATCTTTTAGTTTTACTTTCACAGAGCATTCAGGTTCAGTTCAAGACAACTTTGACTCTAACTGCAGAATTTGCCCACCCAAATACAGTGGTACCTCTACTTATGAATTTAACTCATTCCGTGACCAGGTTCTTAAGTAGAAAAGTTTGTAAGAAGAAGCATTTTTCCCCATAGGAATCAATGTAAAATGCATGCAATTGGGAAAACCACAGGGAGGGTGGAAGCCCTGTTTCCTCCCAGGAGATTCCTAGAGGGGGCCCACAGAGGCTTCTCCCCACTTTTTCCAGCCCTGTTTCCTCCCAGGATATTTGTAGAGAGGTCCCACAGAGGCCCCTTTTCTGGTTACAGTTTCGGAGACTTGGGTTTGTAAGTAGAAAATGTTTCTTGAGAAGACGCAAAAAATTTTTTAAACACCCAGTTCTTATCTAGAAAAGTTCATAAGTAAAGGCGTTCTTAGGTAGAGGTACCACTGTACTTTAGCATAATTATTGCCTAATAACTGCTTGTTTTAAAATTGTATTTATAGCCCAGGAAAAGAAAGTACACATTGATCAGCTGTGCGGTTTAAATTTTTTACTGCTGGTTCTGTGCGCATTGCTTGGTGAGTGTGACATAGTAGATAATAGATGGGGAGGGGCCAGTCAGAGGTAGTATTTACTGGTTCTCTCAACCACGCAAAATTTCCACTACTGGTTCTTCAGAACTGGTCAGAACCTACTGAAACCCACCTCTGACAAGGGTGAATGTGACTGTGAAATCACGGGGTTCATGAAAATAAAGACAACTGCACTTACCTCCTCTCTGACTTTGTGAAATTTGACAGTCTTGTTGAAAACTTCGTCATATTTTTCCATCATTTCCTTTATTTCCTTATGGAGATGAATGAGCCCACTTATTTTCTCAGATTTTTCCATGTCAGGAGTGCCTTTCAAGTCCAGCTGCTCTGATAATTTTAATGTGTATTCTACCTCAGCGTTGAGTTGCTAATGAATTAGGTACAATAAAAATATTCACATCTCAAAGGAAAACACATTTACATTTAAGCCAAGAAAATCTCTGTTCATTTTGTTTGAACTGTTACTTCCCCTTGTTCTGAAAAAGTGAATGCACTAATTTCAGTCTGAACTTCTTTTTAAATTTTATTTAAATACATGGCATTTCATTCAGCATGGCATGTTTGAATCAGTGATGAAATATTTTCTTTTACTACCAGTTTTGTGGGCTTGGTTTGGTGGGCATGACTTGGTGGGTTTGGCAGGGGAAGGATACTTCAAAATCTCCATTGCCTTCTGGGGGAAGGATATTTCAAAATCTCCATTCTCACCCCACTCTTGGGCCAGCTAGAGATGGAATTTTCTGGTTCTCCAAACTACTCAAACTTTCCATTACCAGTTCTCCAGAACCTGTCAGAACCTGCTGGATATCACCCCTGGTTTGAATTACCTTTGGATTTATAAAGAAGTAAAAGGCATATTTCTCAATTGTTAAAGAAACAAATAGGATACAATTTTTCAACATTCTCAGCTAATGTTCTTACCTGAAACTGTGGCTTAATTTCATTAAACTTATTTTGTAATTCTATAAGGATTGAAAGATTTCTTCCAAAATCAAGCGCCAGCATAGATCTGAGTCCCTCTTGAAGAACGACTAAGCGTTGTGTTGTCTATAATGCACCACAAAACAATTTGTAAAATTTTAGAATTCAGTTTTTTGAAACAAGAAGAGACCAGTTTTAAGGGGGGGGGAAGGAATGTTAAACTTTCCTTCAATAATATAAGTTCCATACAATATAAATTCCATATAATTTCCACATGCGCCTTCTACAACGTTTCTTCCCCAAACCCCCAAAATTTTAACCTTAGACTGCCTACAGTCGACCTCTCCCCATTCCTTAAGAGGTCTGTAAGGGGAGGGGGGTGCATAAGTGCACCATTGTACCTACAATCCCTGTCCTACTGTCCCATTGTCTAAATTTACCTATACCTACTTTGCTTTTGTTTATGTTTATACCATACCTATTATCTTATGCATTTTGACAAATAAACAAATAAAATAAATAATACAGGCTGCCAGCAGGATGCAGAGAAGCTTCCTTAAAAGCTTTTAGCCACTGACAGTAGTTTATTTCTCCCACTGCCAGATTAACCAATCAGCGGCGGCTGTGCAATTTCATACTCTGTATATCAGTATATAACACACTCCAGGGAGGATTTAATAATGAAATTTCATGTTTCCTTAAAATTGCTAGAGGAAATTCATCTTTTTGAAAAACACCGTTGTTAGGAAAAATGTCTAGACAGTTCAGCTATTATGCTTTCAAATCTCTTGAATATAGTGCAAAAAACCAGTTTCTTTAGACATGGTGTTCTGATCTGCCCAAAGCAAAATTAAAACAAGTGGCAATTCAATTTTACCAAAGAGGGTTAGGAATAAATATTATGTAGATTTCACTTACATTTTTAAATTGCTCATTAAATTTTCCACATTGTTGCTTGATCGATTGCACTTGATTCATACTAAGTTTCCATCTTGCCCAAAGCTCGGTTAATTCTTCTTTTTCTTTGTTCAGAATATCAAGAGTATGTTCCGTTATTTGAACAACATTTTCCACATTCATTATTAGATTGTTATTCACCTGTTCCAGACAGAATTTATAATTTTTTTTCTGACAGTGACAGAAAGCTAACTATTTTGGCATCTTTATGATGGCATCAAGAAGGGACAGAGATTTCTTTCAGCTCCACCTCATGCAATGCTATATATCTTCCTAGAAGTCAAACTAAATGTATGTAATATGCATCATGCATCTGACTCCATTTACCACTGTGCAGAAATAATGAGACTTCAATACTTCCTCCCAGGTCCTTTGTTCTTAAAATCTGAACATTATTTGGGAATAAAAGAAAAAAGTCAAAACCTTCCATTGGTATCCATCCAAATATTAAACAGGATCCTTGAGAGAAGATTTGACTCATGGAACTATGTATATCATCATCCCACTCTAGATGGGGTTACCATGTAGTATTTCTATATATACCCTAAATGACTTGCATAGCTTTACCCTAAAAGGTATATTTAATTATACTCATTGTGGCTTATCCCAAACATATAGGATTAGTTCAGAAATAATGTGGGAAAATAAACATTGTTGGTGTTGTACATACTCCTCATCAGTTGGAGGATGATGAAGATATTGAGGACTCGGATTCAAATAGTGTTTATGAATTAGTGGGGGCCCCGGGGTTACAGGTAGTAGAACAGGTGGGAGGCCAGCCACAGGATGGGGCTATGAGTTCAGGATCTAGTGAGGGAGAATCAGACACTCTCTGGGTTAACCCTAAATTCAGAAGGGCCCAAAAACGTAGAGAGCAGAGGTCTGGAAGAAGATATTAAGGAGAGGAATGGATTAAATATTGTAGTGGTGTATTTGGCATGTCAGGGGGTCAGTGGAGAAGAAGGGTGGAGTTTCAACATTGCCGAAAGGATAAATGGATGTGTTTTTGCCATACTAAGGTAAGCCAAAGTATTTTATATTGTTATCAGTTAGTGCTACTGTTTTTTCAAAGTTATGCTGTTAGGAAAATAAATCTTGTTTAAATGAAGCAGACGGAGGAATGTGAGAAATGCAGCTAAGAGAGAGATAATGGACCGAGTGCTGTATGGAATGTGTTTGAATTACAGGAGAGCAGAGAAATAAATGGAGTTTCTTTATTCATGAAATGATGCATTTAATAAGAGTTATTTGTAATTGCTAAATTTCTACCAGAAACCAGAACAGTTGGTAATTATAAATAATCAGAAATGGCCTCACCATCTTTACTAAATTTATAAAGTCATGTCCCATATCTTGAGTGGAAAGAATCTTCTTCAAAACCAAATGCCACTGGGCATCAGCTGATTGCAACAAGGCCTCATTCTTAGCTTCAATGTCTTCTGCAGGCTCGCTTATATAGAATTCTTTCAGCTTCTGGGCATCATTTCCAATCTAAAGGGATAAAAATGAATCAACATGGCTATTCTTTTCTGAAGATTTATGATGGACATTCTTTAGGCTATTGAGTTGCACCTACAGAATCCTTGAAGTTCTTCCTTGCAGTAAATAAAAAGCTAAGGCAAGAACTTAAAAAATGTTTTGTTAAATATATAGCAAATAAAATTAGAAAACCTGAAACCATACCTTATTACCTTTACTCTGTTTCTCTTAGAGGTTTGAGATGGTCTTTTATTCTTGTTAAATGAGACCAGGGGTGGGCTACTGCCCAGACAGGGGGGGATCTCCACCCTAGAGCACCCAATTTGCACTGAAAGTTGTTGAAAGAAAATGCAGGGCGTCCTGCATAAGCCACGGCCACAGTGTGGTAGTAATAATTTTAGTAGCCCTTCACTTAATGAGACACTTCACTGTTTGCTCTGGAAACTGCACTACTAAAGCAGGGAATGAAAACCAGTAACCTTCTGCTGTAATTTTATCACTTTCAGCATTCTGAACTATTGTCTGTACAGTCTGGTTGTAATGAGCAACGAAATCCAGCAACATCTAAAGAGTCATGAGTTCCTTTCCTATTTAATAAGAAGGTGTTAGCAAAGGCATAATTTCAAAGACTTTTGCTAAATTAATAATTTTGGTAAATTAATAATTATGAAATAATTATTTGGGACACTAGTTTGACATTGAATGTTGCCCTTTCTGAGAAGAGAGTTAGAAGGAAATTTTCTGCTCAATCAGTGGTCCCCAACCTTTCTGTTTCGGCGGACCAGCAGAAGTGACTGCAGTGGCAGCGGGAGAGAGATGGGATGGTTTTGCATACACTCGAGCACCGCTTTCACAAATGAAGCTTCATGCACACTCACCCACCACTTCTGCGGCCTGGTTCCAAATGAGCCATGGCCGAGCACGAGGCCACAGACCAGGGAACAGAGTAGAGTAGAGTAAAGTAGAATAGAATAGAATAGAACAGAATATAACAGAATAGAATAGAATGTTATTGCCCAAGTGTGATTGGCCATACAAGGAAATTGTCATGGTGCATATGCTCTAAGTGTACATAAAAGAAAAGATTCATTCATCAAGAATTATAAGGTACAACACTTAATGACAGTCTGGATACAAATAAGCAATCAAATCATATTAGGAACCAGTCAATATAAATCACGAAGATATGAACAACAAAGTTACAATCATACAGTCATTAGTGGGAGGAGATGGGTGATGGGAACGATGAGAAGATTAATAGTAGTGCAAACTTAGTAAATAGTTTGACAGTGTTGAGGGAATTATTTGTTTAGCAGAGTGATGGTGTTTGGGGAAAAACTGCTCTTAGTGTCTAGTTGTTCTGGTATGCACAGTTCTTGTGTCTAGTTGTTCTGGTGTAGTGCTCTACAGCATCATTTTGAGGGTAGGAGTTGAAACAATTTATATCTTTTCAACTCGTGTAGTATACAATCCTCAATGGAAGGCAGGTTGGTAGCAATTGTTCTTTTCTGCAGTTGTAATTATCCTCTGAAGTCTGTGTCTGTCTTGTTGGGTTACAAAACCAAACTAGACAGTTATAGAGGTGCAGATGACAGATTCAATAATTCCTCTGTAGAACTGTATCAGCAGCTCTTTGGACAGTTTGAGCTTTCTGAGTTGGGAAAGAAATGCATTCTTTGTTGTGCTTTTTTGATGATATTTTTGACATTAGGTGTCCATTTTAGATCTTGCGATATGTGGAATGTAGAAATTTGAAGGTCTCTACTGTTGATACTGTGTTGTCTAGTGTTGTAAGAGGTGGTAGTATGGGAGGGTTTCTTCTAAAGTCTACCACCATTTCTACGGTTTTGGTTTGGTGATTGATCCCTGTGCTAGATCACTTGACCAATTTCATCTCTATTTTAAATTACCCTTTATCTTTAATTCAATATTTAATCTAATTCTATCTAATGAAGAGGAACTAAAATATGCTACAACATTCTTCCAACATATACTCTTTATCTATGTATAGGCTCCCACAAACTTTATAGAGGACCACTTTCTCCCATACCAGTCAGCACTGCAACAGCCACCACAAAAAATAATGATCAATTCACTGCTTCAGCCAGCAGATTGGTAGTCATTTCTTTATGTCAAAATAACAAATGAAGAATCTGCAGTTTTCAAACTAAGTCTTTGCTATCAAGTTTGACACATATCAATGCCAACTGGGGAAGGGTGCAACATTATTCTGAACATTATCCCATTATATATGTCACCAAAAGTAGGTATCCTTCAGATCATAATTTTTTCCCACAAAATATGTTTAAGTACCTCATCTGATGACTTTAAGAAGGCTACATATGGCTTAAGGATTTTGAGTTTTAAGGAAAGATTTCTGTTCAGTGTTGCCAGTTCTTCATTTAAAAGCTCAGTTTTGTTTGAAAAAACTGCTATTTCAGTGGTTTCTAGTTCTTCCATTTCTTTACAAATTCTTACAGCCAATTCTAGTTCATTGGCCATCTCCTACAATGTATAACAGAGAAAAATAAGTGCATTAACATTTTGAAAATTAAACAATATTCTCATTTATTGGTTATCAAACAGTATTATATTATATTTTAGAATGTTTATCAGTATATCCTATTATGGTTTGCACACTGATGCTAAATTTATTCTTTCCTCCCCTACCAAGAGTTCTCAGATGTTTTATGCCACCACCACTACCACCACATTTCTGAAATAACGTATATTTTCCTCCCCATGAATAGTTTGATAGTGTTGAGAGAATTATTTGTTTAGCAGATGGCTAAAAATGATTCAATTGTGGCAAGAATTATGCAATAAAATAATGATTATCTTTCATAACTTAATGTTAATTTATGGATCATGGGAGTTCAGAAAATTTACAACTGCTTGACATGGGCTCAGGCAGAGAACGTGAAAGCAAAGCCAGTTGCATCACAAAGAGTGAGAAACAAACTCTAGTTTGATTTTTGATGGTGCTCCAATTTTGCTTATGCAAGATTGATCAATTAAAAAAGAAAAAGAAATTTTGACCTTCTGATAAGCTGTTTATTGAACAATGGATAACAGTTTGAAAAGCCCTTTTATGACCCTATAAAAAGGTTGGAAGATCTTTTGGAACAATTGAGGGTACAGAACCAAGAATGCTAATTAGTATATGAAGGCTCTATGAAGGACTGTTTCCTTCATAGAGCTTTCAGTGCCACATACTGTATTGGTTGGGTTTCCAATATATGAAGATAAACCTGTATGTTAGGAGGAAATAGTGGCATTACTTTAAGAGCTAGGTAGTAATTATGAGATAGGCTGCAATTTAGCCATATAAGGGAGACAGATGTGCTGCTCTCGGTTACATTCTGTTGTTACATTCTGTTGTGTTGAGCTATTGTTGAATTGCGTCTGTTATGCTGTAACAACATCTTGTAATGTTGGTTACTGGTGAATATATGCTGGTTAGTATTAATATCTGAGCTGTGTGCAATATGCTGTGTAGAATATACTATACTGTTGTAAAGGTACTTGCTGTAGAATACGAGAATATACTATATTGCTATGTGTGTAATAATATATGTACCTGCTGTGTACGTAATAGTATATATACTTGCTGTGTACGAATTAGAGAATATATGTAATACTATACTGTAATGCTTTGTGCGAAGAAGAGATGCATTATGGATGTATTATAATTACTGTGTAAGATTATGGGGCATACATAAGTGCACTAGTGTGCCTTTTGTCCCCTGTCCAATTGTCTTTCCTTTATCTCATATATCATATATATTTTCTTCCTTTCATATATCTTCTCCTCTATTTTTACATATTATCTTTATATACCGTATTTTCCGGCGTATAAGACGACTTTTTAACCCCTGAAAATCTTTTCCAAAGTGGGGGGTCGTCTTATAGGCCGGATACTGCGCCCATTCCACAGCCGCGGGCGGGAGGAGGCCGGGAGCAGGATTGGGGGGGGGGGAGCGGACCCGCACTCACTTTTGGCTCCGGGGACTGCGGGTGGCTATGGCGCCGAAAGGAAAAAGCGCTGCTGTTGGTGCTGTCGCTGCCGCCTGAGGCGGCGGCACTCGAATCTGGCGTGGTGGAAAATCTGGAGGCAGGCAAAGATTTTCCACCACGCCAGATTCGAGTGCCGCTGCCTCAGGCAGCAGCGACAGCAGCAACAGCAGCGCGTTGATGAAGCCGGCGAGGGAGCTCCGGAATCGGTTGGCGCTCGCCCGACGCCTTGTTTTTTTATTTCCCCTTTTGGTTTCTCTTCACAGGCGGGAGTTCGGGAGGCAAGGGAGCGCTTCGAGGAGACAGCGTCTTGCGGCATCGCTCAGCAACTTCTTTTTCCTTTCGGCGCCATAGCCATCCGCAGTCCCCGGAGCCGAAAGTGAGCGCGGGTCCGCTCCGCCCGCCCGGTTTGCAAGCGGCGGAGATCCCGGGCTGCTTGGCCGAGCGGGGCTTCCATTCAGGACGGGGGCAGGAGGGAGGGAGGGAAGGGAAACGCAGCCCTTTGCCTCAACCCGCCGGCTCCGGGGACTGCGGGTGGCTATGGCGCCGAAAGGAAAAAGAAGTTGCTGAGCGTCCCTTCGTCGTAAACCCGACGGGAGGCGATGCCGCAAGACGCTGTCTCCTCGAGCGCTCCCTTGCCTCCCGAACTCCTGCCTGTGAAGAGAAACCAAAGGGGGAAATAAAAAAACAAGGCGTAGGGCGAGCGCCAACCACTCCCGGCGGCAGGAACTGCGGGGGGTAGCCGGCGTAACGAGCCCTTGCCACAGCTATCCGCCGCTTCTTTCTTCTCCACCTTGCCTCCGCTACTCCCGCCGCCACCTTTGCCTCTTGCCCGGCGGGGAGAGCAAAGGCGGCGGCGGGAGTAGCGGAGGCGAGGCGGAGAAGAAAGAAGCGGCGGATAGCTGTGGCAAGGGCTCGTTAGCCAGAGCGTACGCCGGCTACCCCCCGCAGTTCCTGCCGCCGGGAAGCAGCCCCTTTACATTAGCGGTGGCTGCAATGGCACTGGCGATGCGGCCGCTAGCTGCTCCGAGCGGTGTGGGAACGGCCACCCCTCTCACAGTCCGGTCCCGGGCTGACAGTAAAGGGGCTGCTTCCCATCCTCCTGCCAGCTTGCTCAGAAGGAAACCTTCTGAGAAGGAGGATGGGAAGCAGCCCCTTTACTGTCAGCCCGGGACTGGACTGTGAGAGGGGTGGCCGTTCCCACACCGCTCGGAGCGGCTAGCGGCCGGATCGCCAGCGCCGCTGTAGCCACCGTTGTGGGAGGAGCCTCAGAAAGAAAATAAGAGAGAACAAGAGAGAGAGAGAGAACAAGAGAGAGGGAGAGAGGTGATTCTTGAAGCATATGGTAAAAAGCACCCAAATAATAAGAAACACCCCCCCCCCAGCCCACACCTGTGTTTGAAAAGAATAAAAGAGAAAAAAAACCCAGCCCTCAACTGGTTTTGGAAATGGTTCGAGTGTGTATACACACACATACACACACACACACGTAAGGGGGGGGGGAGAGAGACAGGGATGGAAAAAGAGGAGAAGTGAGAGGGAGAAGGAATGAGGGAAAAAGGGAGGAAGAGAGAGAAATGAGAAACATGAGAGAGAAAAGGGGGAAAGACAGGAGAAGAACCCAGAAATGAGACAGTGGTATAAATTTGAGGAGGGATGATTGACTGTATTTATAAGGGGATGTTACATGGGATTGTATATATGAGGGGGTTATTTATGTGTGTGTGTGTGTGTGTGTGTATGTATGTATTTATTTATTTATTAGATTTGTGTAATTTTGGTTGGTGGTGTGCCCCAGGATTTTGTAAATGTAAAAAATGTGCCGCGGCTCAAAAAAGGTTGAAAATCACTGCTCTAGCAGGTGGTAAATCAGCACTCCTTTTAACTGACAAGGGACCCATTTCCCAGACTTTGATAATTTCCCCAGGTATTTTTGTACCTACTTGACCAACATTATTAGTGGTTGCAAAATTGAATGTTAAACTGGATGCATTTATTTCTGCCTGTTTGTATTTGTTCTTATGTTTAACCATTGAAAATGTACTTTTCCTCCAAAAAGAATCATCTTTCCATATTTCTTAGGCAACATTTTAAAATAACTTTAAAAGCTGAGGTCATATTATTCACCCTGCTCTGTATCATAGCACACTGCACAGTACTGAAAATTGGCAGGGTCACTAATTAAACCCGACAAGTTAAAATCTGTTTAAGTGACATTGCAAGAGGATAAAGACAGAAAGTGCGGAAAGAGGAAAAAATGGATGGGCTGTTTGGATTGCCATATCATGATATCACATACAGATTCTCATTCCATAATAGATTCTCACATAGGTGTCAGCATGCTGCATGTTAGACTGAAAGATACCTGCAGAATAGATGGTAGGAGAAAGAAAAATAGCCAGGTTCACCTTTTTGTGTTGACAAATTATGATGAGTTATAATAATAAACTTAATTGTGGTGAGGAGAAATATGAGAGGCAGACAAGACAGATAGACAGAGACATATGGAGAGATAGACAGAAGAGTGCTCCCACTTGGCTCTCTCTCTCTAAATAATTCATTCATAATTTTAACAATAAGATCTTCATCATTAGTAATTAAAATATTGTGTTATCATGTTCAGAAATGATTTTTTTCTCAATGCAAGTACATCATAGACCTAGACTCAGTCAGGTCTATGATGTACAGAAGAGGGGTAGTCTTATACGGCGAGTATATCTCAAATTCTATATTTTAACTGGAAAAGTTAGGGGGTCGTCTTATACGCCCAGTCGTCTTATACGCCGGAAAATACGGTATATTACTTCATGTCTATTCTCTTCCATATGTATTGTGTATTGGACAAATGAATAAATAAATAAAATAAATAAAAATAAATAAATATTGTATATCTTGTAAATAATACCTTTACTATATGTTGGCTTGTATTATTGTCTGAACAACCACCACTGCCACATGTGCTCTGGTTCAAATACAGTATTTCTATCATTGGGTCTAGGCCCAGTGTGGAATGCTGATACCCTTTATCTTTAATTCAATATTTAATCTATTGAAGAGGAACTAAAATATGCTACAACATGGGGACAAAGGCAGGAGTACAAACACCCTTGATGCTTGCTGATTTTATGCAAAGAAAATATTTCCATGCAGAATAGTAGTATTTTTCTTTAGTTTTACATGTATGTACGTATAATATATAGCAAAACGTAGAGAAATGCATTACATTTTTTTTTAAAAAAGCAAAATGTGCTTAATATTATTTTTGGTGCAATAAGTTTAAAATCAACCCAAATAAAACCACAGTGGTAGTACTGAAATAACAGTTTTTGAAAAATTATAAGACAATTCCTTAGTATGAACATATGATTTAACCATTTAAAACAATGATATTAAAACAGATGCATCAGACCTGACCTTGGTTTGATTCGCCAACTCTAAATATTTTTTCAGGACTTCTTCTGATTCAGGAGCAGATGATCCAGGGTTTACTGCATCTGAGAGTACTGGACCAATGCTTTGAATCTTTGTTGATGCCTTTGTATTAAAACAGATATTAATAGCAGTTGAAAACCGTGTGTAAATATTTCAACAGTAGGGAATTGTAAGGTGAGACAGCTTTCAAGAACACAATTCCCTTAATATCTTTTAAAATAATATACCGGTAGTTTTATGAAGGTGCTATCTTTTTCCTTATTTATTCCTTAAATAAGTTTACACAATTAGTATTCTGATGTATAATATTTGCTATATTATTAGTTAGGAGAAAGCAATTTGTACAATTATGAAGATGAATAATATTCCATAATGGATCATCTTCTTGGAAAGCTGCCTTTCTTTTTTATACAAAATTCATTTAAAATTATGTAATATGATTATTTCAGACATAACACACACACACACATGCAGACACCTGTGCTGAGTGTGAGCAAGTAAATTATATATTCATCTTCCAGTTGATAGAATGCAATTAACTGTAAACTGGTTTAAAAACAGTCTCTAAATTACAAAATTCAGCTTGCATAGAGTAATGGGAGCATGGTTGTGTAAAATTGCATTCAGTTGTATTTGTGGCATATTGGCAAATGGTAGGGAATGCTGAATGTGCTGTGGTAAAACTGAAGCTTGTAATCTAATCTATATATATGGATCAATTGGGTCACAACTATATTGTATTTACATACATACATGCATGCATGCATGCATGCATGCATGCATGCATATATATATATGTCTCTCTCTTTATATATATATATATGTATATATCTATATGTATATGTCTATATCTATATCTATATATGTATATGTATATCTATATATCTATGTCTATATCTATATCTATATCTATATCTATATCTATATCTATCTATATATCTATATCTATATCTATATCTATATCTGTCTATATATATTTGTTTTCACGGGTATATGTATGTAGATTGTTCTGAGTTCGGGTTTTACCCTGTGTAATATTTTGAGTGTCTATGCGATGTTTCGGTGAAATCACATTCACCATCATCACGCTGAAGTTGTTAGCTTCATGCTGCTTTGAATATAGAATACTATATTCAAAGCAGCACGAAGCTAACAACTTCAGCCTGATGATGGTGAATGTGATTTCACCGAAACGTCGCATAGACAGAAATCTCTGAATCCTACATGGGAAGAAACCCGAATATGCCAAGACCTTCATACCTGTACCTTTCGGCGAAATCACATTCACCATCCTCAGGCTGTAGTTCCAATCTTTGTGTTGTTTTAAATGGAATGTTAGCAACTGACATTTCTTCCTAGTATGTAGTGTGGGGGTGGAGATTTGCTTTGAATGTAGCAAATAGATTGGGTGACCACGTTTCAGTGATCTGATTGGTTGCTGTAATCATAGTTATTAGAAGGAATGACATGGAGATTTTTTTGAGGTGTTTTGTTTAAGGCTGATTTCCAAATATAAAATTCTAAAATCATAATTATTAGAAGGATTGACATGCTGATTATTATGAAGTGTTTATTTTGTTTAAGGCTGGTTTCCAAATCTCTGGCAGGCGGGAGGTATCATCTCTTTTATTTAGACAAAGGGGTCTCCCCTCAATTTCGATAGCTTCTAGAGAAATTCTTCTATATAAATTCTCTGTTTTGTGGAGTAATTTAGTTTTTTCAAAGTCAATTTCGTGCCCTGTTTTTTTAATGTGCTGGACAAGGGAGGAGGTCTTTTCTTGTTTTTTGACTGCATTCACATGTTCTGCTATGCGTTGGCTCACTCTTCGGTTAGTTTGTCCAATGTATGTGGCTGCACATGTTTAAGCTGAATTTGAAAATTAAGGGAGACTAGGATAGATCTATTTCGGCCTTATTTTGGCCTCATCAGCTAGCCATACCCACTGGGGCTTGAACCTGCAACCTTTGCCTTGTAAGGCAGAGAATTATCCTCTAGGCTACAGTATCCAATCCCTTCAGCTCTGTACCAGGGAAGGGTTACATTTTGTGTCGAATCACCCTGGTATATTGAAGGAACATCACAGCTCCTTTTTTGCCTCTTGGCCCAACCCAGGGCCATTTCCAAGGCAGTTAATTTTATTGATAGCCGACAATTCTATCTGTATGTGTCACATGTTTAAGCTGAATTTGAAAATTAAGGGAGACTAGGATATATCTATTTCGGCCTTATTTTGGCCTCATCAGCTAGCCATACCCACTGGGACTTGAACCTGCAACCTTTGCCTTGTAAGGCAGAGAATTATCCTCTAGGCTACAGTATCCAATCCCTTCAGCTCTGTACCAGGGAAGGGTTACATTTTGTGTCGAATCACCCTGGTATATTGAAGGAACATCACAGCTCCTTTTTTGCCTCTTGGCCCAACCCAGGGCCATTTCCAAGGCAGTTAATTTTATTGATAGCCGACAATTCTATCTGTATGTGTCACATGTTTAAGCTGAATTTGAAAATTAAGGGAGACTAGGATAGATCTATTTCGGCCTTATTTTGGCCTCATCAGCTAGCCATACCCACTGGGACTTGAACCTGCAACCTTTGCCTTGTAAGGCAGAGAATTATCCTCTAGGCTACAGTATCCAATCCCTTCAGCTCTGTACCAGGGAAGGGTTACATTTTGTGTCGAATCACCCTGGTATATTGAAGGAACATCACAGCTCCTTTTTTGCCTCTTGGCCCAACCCAGGGCCATTTCCAAGGCAGTTAATTTTATTGATAGCCGACAATTCTATCTGTATGTGTCACATGTTTAAGCTGAATTTGAAAATTAAGGGAGACTAGGATAGATCTATTTCGGCCTTATTTTGGCCTCATCAGCTAGCCATACCCACTGGGACTTGAACCTGCAACCTTTGCCTTGTAAGGCAGAGAATTATCCTCTAGGCTACAGTATCCAATCCCTTCAGCTCTGTACCAGGGAAGGGTTACATTTTGTGTCGAATCACCCTGGTATATTGAAGGAACATCACAGCTCCTTTTTTGCCTCTTGGCCCAACCCAGGGCCATTTCCAAGGCAGTTAATTTTATTGATAGCCGACACATATATATATGTGTGTGTGTGTGTGTGTGTGTGTGTTTGTGTGTGTGTGTGTGTGTGTTTCTGTTGGATCACCCTGGTATATTAAAGGAGTGTCACAGCTTCCTTTTTGCCTCTCGGCCCAACCCAGGGCCATTTCCAAGGCAGTTAATTTGTTCATAGCCAACAAACTATATTACGTATGTGTCACATGTGTCACATGTTTTTGCTGAATTTTAAAATTAAGGGAGACTAGGATAGTACTATTTCGGCCTTATTCTTGCCTCATCATCTATCCATACCCTCACTGGGATTTGATCCTGCAGCTTGTAAGACAGAGAATTAATCTTTAGGCTATAAGGCTAGAGTGGAGCCCTGTTGGCGTGACATCAACCAGAATTCTGTCTTTGCTCTCTGTTGGTGATGGTTTGCAAACCAATGGCAGAGCTCAATCTGATATGTTTAACTTAATACTGTTTTAATGGATTTGCTAATATCAGGTTCTTTGATGCTTAAAGTATAATTGACAAATTGACAAATACAAGCAGTATTTGCTAGTCATGAATAGAGATGAAGAAGAGTATCTTTCTTATCATCCTACCAGGTATGGGGAAAAATAAAACCA
Organism: Erythrolamprus reginae; assembly: GCF_031021105.1. Lineage (NCBI taxonomy): Eukaryota > Metazoa > Chordata > Lepidosauria > Squamata > Dipsadidae > Erythrolamprus > Erythrolamprus reginae. The sequence continues at coordinate 195,175,175 of NC_091950.1, forward strand.
TTGAGTATTGAGGGAAGCAGGGAGGGAGGAAAAAGTCTTCCTGCTTTAACCCTGTCCATTTCTCTTCCCTCCCTTTTGAAGTATAGCTGCTCTTTTTGAGATTTGCCAACACTGAAAAGAAGAATCGGCCTTGAAGAGATGGGGAAGAGTGAATTTGACTTGTCCAACTTCAGGAGTAAATTTATAGTAATTCAAGGCAGTGAACATATCCAACCCAATTTCTTATATTACTGGAAACCTTTCCATTGCACGTATGCTACTAGTGATAGAAAAGGAATTAAAATTATGTATCTTTATCGAGAACTTGAAATACGTTTATATGAATCTTTGAATACACCTTTGTAGTATTTTGTAATATATTATTTCCATACATATGTCAGGTAGTTATACCTTGTTTAGGTAATCTTCTAAGGAAGTGGTTAGCTGTTCCTTGTTTGAGGGAAATTCTCCATGATCAGGAAACTGTTTGATCAACTGATCTACTTTTTTCTCAATGTAGTCCATTCTTTCCTGAATCCCAATCATCCAAGGACTGAAAGGGCAATAAAAGAATGGTTAATTAATTAATTTATTTATTAGATTTGTATGCCGCCCCTCTCTGCAGACTCGGGGCGGCTAACAACAATGATAAAAACAGCATGTAACAATCCAATTAATAAAACAACTAAAAACCCTTATTATAAAACCAAACATACACACAAACATACCATGCATAACTTGTAATGGCCTAGGGGGAAGGAATATCTTAACTCCCCCATGCCTGGCGGCATAAGTGAGTCTTGAGTAGTTTATGAAAGACAGGGAGGGCATTTCTAATCTCTGGGGGGAGTTAGTTCCAGAGGGCCGGGGCCACCACAGAGAAGGCTCTTCCCCTGGGGCCGGCCAAATGACATTGTTTAGTCGATGGGACCTGGAGAAGGCCAACTCTGTGGGACCTTATCGGTCGCTGGGATTCATGCGGTAGCAGGCGGTTCCAGAGGTAATGCTGGCTGGTAAGTGAAAGTGTAATGTTAACTGCAGTATGTATTCTAATATTTTATATCGTAATTATTTACTATTGCTCTATTTTCAAAAAGCCCAATGATAATGAAACCAATGCACAGCGAGAGCTTACGATATACCATTTTATTCCAGTTCTTATTTCCCATCTTTACCATATATGGACCTCAAGTTATATATGTAATGGACCTCAGAATTCATCAGACCTGATTTTTCAGCATTTATTTTTTACAGTGGTTCTTGTGCAAACATAAATTCAATATGGTGGTCATGAAGTGAATCCATTTTACCCAAAGGTCTGTTTTTTAAACTGGAAATCTGAAATAAGTGCCAGAAACTGGCAAAAAACCCCATCAAAAATTGTTGTCACGTGACCCCAGATGTTGCAAATGGCTGCAGAGTTGAGCTGGTTGCCAAGTGCCCAAAATGGAGTCATGTAATCAGGCTGTGTCCAAAATGGAGTCAGGTACACTCATGTAACATTAAAATTAGGTTGTTTTGAGGTGTCCATTAAAACTTTGAACAATTGCTATTGACCACTTATATAGTAAGTCAAGGACTACCTACATAATTAGCAATGCTTAACCCTCTAAGAACATTAAGTGTTGTATTTTAATATAGTACACCATTTAATAATAATAATAATATAATAATAATTTATTAGATTTGTATGCCGTCCCTTTCCGAAGATGGTTTTATCAAAATTAGGTTGTAAGTTAAAATGCAGTTTTAAAAAATACATAACTGCTTCTGTTTCAGATCCAAATCTTAGCTGTAAAGAGTTTACCTTTTTTTAACAGACAATTCACAATGATTATTCTCCCTGTGAATTTTAAGACTAGCACATAAAAATGTTGTTATAAACAAAAATTAGCACACAGTCATGTGGCAAAGAACCAACAAACATGCCTAATATTTAAACTCCAGGGTGCAGAATTATAATAATGCAAAGACACTAGGTAGTTCTCTTCAAACTGCTTACGACATACAATTAGGATAAGAAAATTGCACTTAAGGAACGAATTGTTCCCTTCAGTTACCGGTAATTTATAACAGAATTTTTCTCTGGCAAAGCATTGTGAAATTAAATAGCAATACAAACTCCATTAAAATATTAATAGTGATCATGAAAATCATTTGAGTGCCTAAAAAGAATTGAATTCCCAGTAGGAACTTTATTAGATCTGAAAGTCCTGTTCAGAATAAAAGTACATTATAGTTGAAAGCTGAACTGAAATATATCACTCGCTCACCCACCTACCCTCACCACCCCCTAAATGATGATTGGTAGAAATATTCTGAACTGGTAATACAGAATAGAATAACCATAAGTATCTTAACTAAATGTAATTCAAAACCAGCTGTTCCTTTATTACTGATGTACAACTTAATAGAATTTTTATTTAAAACAATCCTATTTTCTTTCAGGACAATTTCCATTTACTGTAATGATACATGGAGATGAACAAGATCAAAAATTTCCTTCTTTGCCAGCTGAAGTTCTGCTTCTTCTAAGCTTATGTGGGCAAGTAGAAATGGGCTGGCAGGTTAGCCATGGGTGTTCACATATAGATGTTACTGCTTTTGCTCATATTGTTTCATTCATTCATTCATTCATTCATTCATTCATTCATTCATTCATTCATTCATTCATTCATTCTTATTTATAGCCACATCCATGTTACATAACAATTTCCAGTCATTTATGCTGGCTCCCATATTGCTTGTCATAGCACTGTCTATGACACAGAAACGAAGGTACTGCTTCTACTGATCATAACGAGGATTGGAGTCTTCCACCATTACTTGCCCTGGCTTGAGAAAAGCTAGAAAATAAATCAGTTGGATGGGCTTTTAGAGACAGCCAACAAAATTCTGTACAATCACTTGGGATCCAAACTTATCATAAGTGGATTTGGATGAGGGCAATTACATACTAGAAGAAAAGTAAAGAGTCCAGAAGCAGCTCTAGCCACTCTGAACAAAGTGAGAAACCCCATCCTAAGCAAGAAGACTACGCCCAAATTGAACACAATAGGGAGGAAAGAGCTTCTTTAAAAATGATCCCATATATGGACCTATAGAAGAAAACTCATACATCTAAATTGAACACAGTAGGGAACAGTTTCCATAAAAATGACTCTATGTATCACTGATAATGAATCTTTTTTTGGTTGAGTGCCAAAAACACATGTACACATGCAATAGTGCACACATGTCTGCCCATACCATAATACAATACACATCACACTGTAGTCTCCGGACTTCTGATAGGCCTGTTGGACCATTTTTTGCCCTCCCCAGACTTTAGGAAATCCTCCAGAGCCTATGGATGGTGAAAAACAGGCCCAACAGGCCTACCAGAAGTTCAAAGACACACTTCTGGTAGGCCCATTGGGCAATTTTTCGCCCTCCCCAGACTTCAGGAAAGCCTCCAGTGTCCAGAGGCTGTGGATGGCAAAAAAAACCCCAACCCATTTGCCATCCACAGGCTCCAAAGGCTTTCCTGAAGCCTAGGCAGGGTGAAAATGCCCTCCACAGCCCTCCGGAAGGCTGAAAATGAGTTGGCCAGGGTGCACATGCACTCTGGAGCTGACAAAGGACAATATGATGTATGTGGAGCTCTCCAGTTACATATTATACTTACCTTTGAACATCTTGTTTGCTAAGTAAGGCTTGTCCCTTCTGAAGAGCATTATCTGATTCATTTTTAATTTCTTTCTGTAGTTCCTCATGTTTTATTGCCAAAATGGGCAAGCTGAAAACTTTAGATTCAAAAAGCTTAAGGGAAGCTTCTACATTTTCCAGTATATCATATGCCTGTCAAATTTTAAAAAGAAACAGTTTGAAAAAATTACAAGAAGCATAGTGACTGGCAACTACTATGATTAAGACAATTGCTTGAAAATCTTTCAACAAACCATTTTTCCTCTTTATGACATTATAGAAAGACTGTATAGTATATTTTGTTACATCCTTATTTTGTTAACATTATGTAGTAGGGTAGGGTAGGGTAGAGTGGGGTAGGGTAGGGTGGGGTGGGGTGGAGTGGAGTGGAATGGAACAGAACAGAACAGAAGACAACAGAAGACAACAGAAGACAGCAGAATAGAATAGAATATTGACCAAGTGTGATTGGACACAGAAGGAATTTGTTTCTGTTGTATAAGCTCTCAGTGTATATACAAACAACATAATCATAAGATACCAATAGTAGAAGGTAATAGAAAAGATGAGAGGGATAATAGTAATATATCCATACCAAATGGTTAAATATCCTTAGACTAAGGTGACCAGATGTCCTGCTTTTGGTGGGACAGTCCCACTTTTTAATAATTTGTCCAGCATCCCGCAGCATTTCAAAAATGTCCCACCAAATATTCTATTCTACCATTGCATTTTGGAATGAAGAGGGGGATGGCCAGTAGAGGGGGGAGAGCAGGAGGGGAGGGGCATGTTTCAATTCTGCCCCTCCTCCTTCTCTTCATTGGTAGAGAGGTCTTTTTCCTGCTCTCACCCCTGCCCCAACCAAGCCATGCTGACCGCGGCTTGGTTGGTCCAAGGCAGTGCTTGGAGGTGGGGTATTCTGTGGAGCTTGAGCCCAGGATGGTTCTTGGGGACCATTGTAGCAGCCAGTGCTGCGAGGAGCCGGGGGTGGGGGGCGCCAAGCCCTGGAGCAGCCCTCGAGCCATGTGGAATGTTGCTCTCTATCTTCCTGAGCACGACCGGGCATTTGACAGGATTTGGCATCTTGGAAAGTCCCCTTCTTCCTCCGCCTCCCGTGTGAGTCCTTCTGGCCAGCTCCTTTAGTACAAAAGGCCCGGCTGGCTCAGCTGATGATCTCCTTCTCCATTCCCCCTCCTCTTCTTCTTCTGCCCTCCCCCCGACTCAACCATGGCATGCATCCCTTTGCTGAGCTCAGCCTTGCTGAAATGATGGGGGAGGGAGGAAGAGAGAGAGAGGGAGAGGGAGGGAAGGAGCGAGAGGGGGGCTGCTGAGCCCCTTCTCCTTTCCTCCCTCTTCCTCCTCCGCTCTCCCCACGACTCAGCCATGGCGTGCGGCGTGACATTAAAATGGAGTCTATTTCAACCTTTGCTCACTGAAATGATGGGGGAGGGAGGGAGGAAGAGAGAGAAAGAGCGGGAGGGAAGGAGGGAGAGAGAAAAAGAGAGAGAAAGGGAAGGAGGAAGAGAGAGAAAGAAAGAGAGAGAGGGTGGGAAGGAGGGAGAGAGAGAAAGAAAGAAATAGAGAGGGAGGGAGAGGGAAAAAACAGAGAAGAAGGGAGAGAAGGAAAGTGAATGAAGGAAAGAAAGAAGGAAGGAAGGAAAAAGAAAGAGGGAGGCAGAAAGAGAAAGGGGGAAAAGAGAAAGGAAGAGAGAAAGAGAGAGACAAAGAAAGAGGGAAATAGAGAAAAAGGAGGGAGGAAGAGAAAGAGAGAGGGATGGAGGGAAGGAGGGAGAGAGAGAGAAAAGAGAGAGGAAGGAAGGAAGAGAGAGAGAAAGAAAGGAAGGGAGAGAGAGAGAGAAAGAGAGAGGAAAGAAGGAAGAGAGAGAGAAAGAAAGAGAGAGGGGGCAGAGAGAAAGAAAGAGAAAGAGAGGGATGAAGAGAGAGAGAGAGAGAGAGATAAAAAGAAATGATTTTTTTTTTTTGCTCCATATAGACCTTATTTTTAATCAACACAGTCACACATGTCAATGGTGTCCCGCTTTACCAATGTTAAAACCTGGTCACCTTACTTTAGACATAAAACATACTGTAGGATTTAGATATTCAGCAGAGTGATGGCACAAGGGGGAAAATGTCTCTGTGTTTTGGCATGAAATACTCTATAGCAGCAGCCTTAGGAGAGGAGCTGAGATAGTTTACGTCTAGGATATGAGGAGTCTGTAGATATTTTCTCAGGCCTCTTTTCATGCAGTGTACAGATCCTTGATTGCAGGCAGGCAAGTTGCAATTGTTTATTTTTTCTGCAGCCCCAACTATCCATTGAGGTCTATATCTGTCTTGTTTGGTTGCTGTACCAAACCAAACATGTATGATATTAATGTGAATTTTAACAAAAAGGGCTTCTACAATATTTTTTAAATTCCCCTTTTTTCTGAAGTCTCCATGTCTTTATTGTTCCAATTATTCTCCCTACCATTAATAGCAGATCTGGGGAAAACAATCTTATCTCACTTTCAACTAGTGGAAGAATTATATCAGATTCTATCACAGATGCATATTATTAGTTCTAATCAATTCAGTTTTTCTTATATTATTGAATCAATTCTTCATGACATGTAAGAATTTTAATGACATGTGTGATCATTTTAATTGCTGCAATGTATGCAAATGATCTTTATAATCTTTATAATTTCAGGTTTGATATAATTGGATTTTCTTTTTCAAACCGTGCACTTCATGCAATAAACATGAAAAATGAAGTTTAGGAAAAACTTCAGTATAGGAAAATACTCTTTGAGAGCATATCAATAATCTATCAGTGTTATGCTATTTGGTTTTAAGTTAGAAAAATACAGTCCCAAATGATATTATATCCATTACACAGGGAAACTCTATATTTTGCTCAAACATCCTAGACTTGTCCCCAGAAAATGGCCATTTCAAAAAAGTGTATCATGGTATCATATGGCCCCACAGAATGGCTATCTCAAAAAATGTATAATGGTATAATTGTATTAACCTTTTCAAGTAAAGTTGTTCAAGAGAATTGTCATAATAAGTGCGTACTGATACTATATGCCTGTGATGAGGAACCTATGCCATATCAGAGGGCACGTAAAGCATTGCCCTATGTCAACTGATTTTTGGCCTTGGGGAAAGCCATTTTGTCCCCCCAGAGACTTCAGAAAAATTTCCTTGAAGCCTTGGAGTGCAAAAAACTGCCCAATGGGCAAACTAGAATTTCAGAAAAATGGTCTTCCGGTTTGCCCATAGTGCTGGTTTTTGCACTCTGGAGGCTTCAGGGAAGCTTCCTGAAACCCCAAAGCATGAAAAACAGCCCAACAGGCAAACTGGAAGTTCAGAAAACAGACTTCTGGTTTGTGCGTTGTGCTATTTTTTGCACTCCGGGGCTTCAGGAAGTTTCTCTGGAGGCTCCAGAGTGGGAAAGACAGCACAACAGGCAAGCCAAAGGTCCATTTATTTTGAACTTCCGATTTCCACATTTGGCCATTTTATTCACTGTCCCAGGCTTCAGTGAGGCAGAAATCAGCCCCAGTTTTCATGTTATAGGAAAACAGACTCAAGCAGAAGAAACTGGTCTTTTGGAATGGAGATTTTATATCCATTTAGAAAGACTGAGGCATCTTATTCATAAAAAAAACCCTTCAGCCACAAGTTCTCACAAAAGGCTGGATCTAATGGGATTAAGAATTTACATACTTATTTATTTATTTATTTATTTATTTTTATTGATTGTTGCTGTCCAATACACAATGAGGGTTTTAGTGGGTATACACATAGTAAAATACATGATGAAGGTTATAGAGGGTATACTCATAGTAAAATATATCTAAGAAAGAATAGAAGAGAAATTATAGGAATAGACCATATCAATGAAAGAATTAGTCTTACTCAAAATAACCTCTTCTTTCTATGAAGTGGAAGAAATACAAATTTTCATTCCTACTGTTAATTGAACGCATTGGTTGTTAACATAAAAGAACAAAAACTGAATTGGATAATTTAAATTAGTTATCACAGAGCATTGTAAAAAAGAAAACCTGAAGATTAATTAATTTTCCAAAATCACAGCAAGGATTATTCATTATCTGTATCTGCTAATTCTAATTTGTAATTCTGAACCAAACCAAACATAAATTCTTTCTCATAATTAATCTATTCAAATTCTACCCACACAATAAGATTGCTTTGATCATCTATGTTTTTTAACACATGGCAAAAGAATAAACTGTGTGCATGTGCATGTGTAAAGACACTTCACTGTGTGTAACACACATAAAATCCAGCCAGTTCTCATCAGTTAGTAAATTGCTTAGGCAGTTGAGAGAACTAGTTAAAGATAAAGATTGTTTGATTGGTCTCATCCTTAGGAAATTTCTCCTTAGTCCTAAGTTACTTCTCTCTTTGGTTAGTTTCCATTTATTGGTTGATGCTTTGGAAAATAGATTGACTCCCTCATTTTTGTAGGAGTCCCTCAAATTAATCAGTGGAATAACTTGCCTCCAGAAGTTGTAAATACTCCAACAATGGAAGTTATTAAAAAGAGATTGGATAGCCATTTGTCTGAAGTGTTGTATGATTTCCTGCCTAAGCAGGGGGTTGGACTAGAAAACCTCCAAGATCGTTTCCAACTCTGTTATTCTATTCTATTTTAAATATTGGAACAGTGCTATTTTATTGTGCTATTATATTTTATATATATTTTATTTTGATTTGGACTAAGGAAATTTCCTTGTGCACATGAGCAAGCCACACCCACCAAGCAATGCCCACAGAACTGGTAGGTTTCACCACTGGTGTATATGTATGTTTATATGCATGTACAGTGTTCCCTTGATTTTTGCGGGGGTTGCGTTCCCAGACCGCCCGCGAAAGTCGAATTTCCGCAAAGTAGAGATGCAGAAGTAAATACACTATTTTTGGCTATGAATAGTATCACAAGCCTTCCCTTAACACTTTAAACCCCTAAACTGCAATTTCTCATTCCCTTAGCAACCATTTAGATTATTACTCACCATGTTTATTTATTAAAGTTTATTAAAAAAAATATTTATTAAAGGCGGCTGAAAGTTTGGCGATGACATATGACGTCATCGGGCAGGAAAAACCATGGTATAGGGGAAAAAACCGCAAAGTATTTTTTAATTAATATTTTTGAAAAACCGTGGTATAGCCGTTTCGCGAAGTTTGAACCTGCGAAAATCGAGGGACCACTGTATATGTATATCTATATGTATGTGCGTACATACACACACATTATATAAACACACAGACACATACAGAGAGAGAGAGAGACAGAGAGAGAGAGAGAAAGAAGAGGAAGGACTTATGAGAGAAGTATGGAAGGAGACCAAATGTGGGAGAGTTATGTCTAAGATTGTTATGTACAGTGATCCCTCGAATATCGCGAGGGTTACGTTCCAAGACCCCTCGCGATACTCGATTTTTCGCAATGTAGTGGTGCGGAAGTAAAAACACCATCTGCGCATGCGCGCCCCTTTTTCCATGGCCGCGCATGCGCAGATGGTGTTTTTACTTCTGCGCCTGGGAAGACCCAGGGAAGGTTCCTTCTGCCGCCCAGCAGCTGAGGAGCCGCCTGCCTGCCCGCCTGCCCGCCGCTTGTCCGGCCGCCGCTTGTCCGGCCGCCGCTTGTCCGGCCGCCGCTTGTCTGGCCGCCGCTTTTCCGCCCACCGCTTGTCCGGCCGCCGCTTGTCCGGTCGCCACTTGTCCGGCCGCCGCTTGTCCGGCCACCGCTTGTCCAGCCGCCGCTTGTCCGGCCGCCGCTTGTCCGCTGCCCGCCCGCCGGCCGCTCAGTGCATGATCGGGGTTTCCCCTTTGCATGGGCGGCGGGGAATTCTGGGAGTTGAAGACCCAGGGAAGGTTCCTTCGGCCGCCCAGCAGCTGATCTGCTCGGCAGCGCAGTAGCAGCAAGGAGCCGAAGATGGGGTTTCCCCGTTGCCCACGCAAAGGGGAAACCCCATCTTCGGCTCCTCGCTGCTACTGCGCTGCCGAGCAGATCAGCTGCTGGGCGGCCAAAGGAACCTTCCCTGGGTGCCGCCCGCCGCTCGAGAGCAAGAGGGAGAGAGATAGAGAAAGAGAGAGAAGGAAAGAAAGAGATGAGAGAGGGAGGAAGAGAGTGTGAGAGAGGAAGAAGCAAGATAGAGAAAGAGAGAGAGAAAGAAAGATGAGAAAGGAAGGGAGTGACGTCATCGGGTGAAAAAATCGCGATATAGCGTTTCGCAAAGATCGAGATCGCGAAACTCGAGGGATCACTGTAATGGAGTTTGTGATGTCTGTAAACCAGAGTTCCCCAACCTTTCTGGCTTTGTGGACTCATGGGAGGGGGGAGAGAAGGGATGGTTCTGTGTGAGCAGCAGTCAAGTAAATGGTGCAAGGCCTGGTAGTGGGTCGCAGTGCAAGGATTGAGGATCCCTGCTGTAAGCAATTTTAATGTTCATCTGCAGCAACATTCATTTAAATGGTTAACAGCTCACCATCTAGTTCTACACAAACGTCAGCCGCATAAAACTGACTGGAGTACATGAAGATTAAGGTAAATAAATTGCATTGATATAATAAATAAAAACAGCATTTTTCCACTTTATAACCAACATCTCCTTTGGATATTGTAAAAGTAAAATTATGTTGTTCAAAACGTATTTGGGAAAATAAACATGGCTCATTATTTTTGCCTTTTCATTATTTTTTTATGGATCAAACTCTTTACTGGAAAAGTATGTTTGGTGGGCTGTTGATTCACCCGAGGCATTCTCCTTGAAAGAATTCCATGTTGCTTTGTTCAAAATTTTTTGAAATACACTATTACACAATCCAAGTAATGGCTTCAATCAACCATTTAAACATACTATTTCTCAATTTCCTATACATACTGTAGTCCTCTTAGACTGTTATACCTTAATCTAAAGCGCCAAAATCCTTAGTTCATGAGACACCCCACAATGTGCCAGAAAACAGATTCTGCAAGGTGGATTTTAATAGCCAAATATTGATTCATACATGGAGTGCTTTATTGTACAGTGGTCCCTCGATTTTCGCGGGTTCGAACTTCGCGAAACGGCTATACCACGGTTTTTCAAAAATATTAATTAAAAAATGCTTTGCTGTTTTTTTCCCCTATACCATGGTTTTTCCTGCCTGATGACATCATACGTCATCGCCAAACCTTCATCCGCCTTTAATAAATATTTTTTTTAATAAACTTTAATAAATAAACATGATGAGTAATAATCTAAATGGTTGCTAAGGGAATGAGAAATTGCAGTTTAGGGGTTTAAAGTGTTAATGGAAGGCTTGTGATACTGTTCATAGTCAAAAATAGTGTATTTACTTCTGCATCTCTACTTCGTGGAAATTCGACTTTCGCAGGCGGTCTCGGAACGCATCCCTTGCAAAAATCGAGCGAACACTGTACTGCTTAAATGCAAACTCAACCTTTAGATGATTAATCAGCCACTATTTCCTACCATCTCCTCCTTGGACCAAACTGAGCACAGATATTGTTGACTCCATAGAACAAACAATGTCACTGATTATTACTCTTTGATTATGAACTACAGTGGTGCAGTGGTTAGAGTGCCGGTTTCCTGCAGTTTGGCAGATCGAATATCACCAGGCTCAAGGTTGACTCAGCCTTCCATCCTTCTGAGGTCAGTAAAATGAGGACCCAGATTGTCGGGGGCAATCTGTTGACTCTGTAAATCACTTAGAGAGGGCTGTAAAAGCACTGTGAAGCGGTATATAAGTCTAAGTGATATTGCTATTCCTACCCTGAGGCAGCTTTGTTTGACACTTTCAAACTTTCAGCTCTTGCCATTCTCTGTGCACAGTATATTTTTGCTAATTTTGTATCTCCTTATGAAACAGTTACGGATCATGAACAACATTTGTGGGTCGCCTGGCTTTAATATTTTTCCTATGTGACATTAAGCATATCTGTGCTTCCAAAGAGCAAGAGAAATTTCAGGTCACAAAGTGTGAAGGGAGGCAACTAGAAAAAGGAATTTGCTAAGGTTTTAACTGCATATCATCCTACCCCACAAGGGCTTCAAAGCAGACACCTGCTAAATTGCTTCTTTCTCGGCACATTTGTACCAACCATCTTCGTCAGTCTCAAGTGAAAGTGGATGATTCAGCTGTTGCAGGACATCATCAAAAATAGTGGGCCGAAAAGAAACATTAAGCTGATGCTACATGTTTAGTTAAATGATGGTTTGAAAGTAGGGACTTGGTACTCATTGCTAACAATTTGGCTGGTGATAAAACTTCAGCCAGTATATAAAAGCATGTTTGACCTTATCTTCTGGAGCATTTCTGAGTCTTTATTTGAATTATGGTAGCGTTTTAATTAAAATGTCAAGCCTCTTAGAAAGGTTCCATCTCAGCTGAACCGCAGCGATGTGGCAATCCCTTCTACTTCAGACTGCACAACTGCTGCATCTCATGATACAGAGACTTCTTCACCATAGAAGGCTGAAGCGGAGACAGCAGCTTAGTGGGAAAACTGGAAGCTCTGAAGTGACCTTCAAATAGGGGGTGACAGCTAGACATAGCAGATTTATTAGAATACCTTCTAGAATTCACGAAGTGGTTTGGGGTGTGGTGTGTGTGTATGTATGTGTGTGTGTGTGAGAGAGTGAGAGAGAGAGACAGAGAGAGAGAGAGAGAGAGAGAGAGAGAGAGACAAAGAAAAAGAGGGAGAGAGAGAGAGACTGGGTGTGTGAGAGAGAAACTTGAAACAGGCCATTTCTGGCCTCTGGATGGCCGGGGGGGCGGGGAGGCTGTCTTCTTCAGGCTCCTAGAAAGGCTCTGAAGCCTGAGGAGAGCAAAAAAAGGGACTTCCTCCTCACCCCCTCTGGAGGCTGGAAACAGCCTATTTCAAAACTCCTAGTGGACCCAGGAGGCCCAAAAATCAGCTGGCGTACCCACCAATATGGCTCCACGTGCCGCAGATTCATCATCACTGCTCTAAACTGTTATATAATAAATAATTTTAAATTATAACTTAGTCTGGAATCCCTAAGAAAGAACATAGCAACTCCCATAACTATGCTATTCACTTCAGCTTTCTTTTCTTCAATTTAGAATAACATAGTTCAACTTTGATCTTTGAAATTATATTTAACTACAACTTTCAACATATATCACTTATTGGCCATGTTGGCTGGGCTGGAGCATCAGGATTTCCACTTTTGATTTAGGGAATATTGTATGTCATAAAACTAATATAGGCTTTAAAATCGTCAAAAAGAATCCAGTTTCTATTGTCTTCTTTGTTTACAGCGAACCAGTAGATGGAGCCTAGTGAAATTAAAAGTCCCAAATGAATCCCAATTATTACAAATTCTTACTGCTAAGTGAGCCGCCCCGAGTCTTCGGAGAGGGGCGGCATACAAATCTAAGTAATAAATAAATAAATAAATAAAGATGGAACCCTTCCATCTGTTTGGTACAGGGATGAGTTGCTCCCAGTTCTGACCGGCTCTTAGAACTGGTAGCGACGATGGTGGGAGACTCCGCCCACCCACCTGGGGTACTTCTGCGCAGAAGCGTCACGTGCACAGATGAGCACACACACAAACGGGTGGCAAACTAATTCAGAACCCAGCACTAGTTTGGTTCTCTGGGCTTCTGGAAAGGGCATATTAAACATGACCTGCTTTTGTGGGTTGACATCTTAATCATCAGTTAGCTCCATAATCCATCTGCATATTGCAACCCCTTTTCTTCAACCACTCCTTCTAATATTGGAGCATCAAAGTCTGAACCACGGCACCAACTATCTGGCATCAGAAGTTGTTAAAAGAGAAATCATTTTTCTTTCTTGGAATTGTCTTTGAATCTATCCCATCTTTTCTTGTCCTTACCATCTGGAAAGTACAGCTGCCGCAACCAAAAGAGACTACCATAAATACCTCCTGTATATCCCTAATACATTGACATTTTAAAGGGATTAATTATAAACTTTTTGAGCACCAATCATAGCTGAATAGACAGAACAAACAAACAAAATACTAATTTGGGCTCTTCACCACATAATCTTTGAAAAGATCTAATGCTTTTGGAACATTCTATAATTCTAATGAGGCTCTCATAACATGATTTTTTATATTATAAAAAACAATTTTAAGGAATGGCCAACTACCTATTCTGATGCTAAAAATATAAATTGTTCACAGTAAAGTCATGAGAGAGAAATAGCATTGAGTAACTCTCTCTGAAACGGAAGCAGAAAAAATGCATTAAAATAACTGCAGCATTAACACTGAGATTCACATAGAACAGTGCTGTCAAACTTCTGGCCTGTAGGACAGATGCATCACTCACTGGCCATGCCAACACTTGGCTTAGCAAAGGAGTGGGGGAAATCCCGCTATGTCACGTGACACCACCATGATGATGTGAGTTTGACACCTCCAACATAGAAATTTCTTGTAGACACGGCTCGGGGTGAGATTCAAAAAAATTCCCTACTGGTTCTGTGGGCATGGCTTGGTGAGCACGACAGGGGAAGGATACTGCAAAATCTCCATTCCCTCCCCAATCCCAAGGGATCTGTATTCCCAACCCACTCTGGGGTCAGCCAGAGGTGGTATTTGCTAGTTCTCCCAACTATTAAAAATTTCCACTACTGGTTCTCCAGAACCTGCTGAATTTCACCCCTGACATAGCTATAAGTGGACCAAATCCAATAAAAAAAATGCTTCTTTCTTATATGGTTCCCTACTCCATTTGATTTCTAGAGTATTTTGACTACTGTTATTTCTTGCAGACTCTGAGAAAGCAGAAGAAAACACTATCTGATACAAGATGTTTTTGGTGTTCCAAAGGTTGATTTCAAACTGTTTTTAAGGAATTAGATATATAAACCATAGCAATGTGGAAGCGCTCTATAACCTCATTAATAAAATTGAGGAGGACACCAAAAGAAGACAACAACCTACTCGCTAACAAACAATTTGTTTTCAGGAAAAAATTGCCCCGTAATCTGAAACTATTACACTGCAAAAACATATGGACTATACAACTCAATCAGGACAAAGCAATAGACACAATTTACATAGACTTCTGTAAAGTTTTTGATTTAATGATACATGACAAACTACATCTAAATCTAAAATCTTATGGCATTTCTGGACCTCTGCATAATTGGATAACTGAATTCCTGTCAAACAGACAACAAATGGTCAAAATATGGAAATGCCCTATCAAATCCTGTACCTCTTAACAGTGGTGTTCCCCAAGATGGTGTTCTAGGACCAACTGTACTTTACATAAATGGCCTTTGTGATCATATTAAAAGCAACTGTGTTCTCTCTGCTGATGTTGTAAAACTATTCAACACCACCAACAATTCTGCTACCCTTCAAAAAGTCCTTGACTATGTGTTAGAATGGTCAAAAAAGTGGCAACTTCAAATTTCAACCAACAAATGTTCTGTCTTACATATTGGCAAAAAAACCCAACATAAAATACCAGCTGAATGGACACAACCTTGTAGATGATCTTCACTCTGTCAAAGACTTTGGAGTACTCCTGTCTAATTATCTAAGTGCAAGATCCCACTGTAACAACATTGCCAATAAGGCATTAATAGTTTTGTAATAATTTTGTACTATTAACTAGAGCATACAAAACATTTGCTAGCCCAATTTTTGAGTACAGCTCATCTGTCTGGAACCCACACTGCATTTCGGACATTAATACAATTGAGAGAATCCAGAGATATTTCACAAGAAGAACCCTCCTTTCCTCTGGTCACAGCAGAATACCTTATGCCACCAGACTTGAAATTTTGGGTTTAGACAACTTAGAACTATATCACCTTCGGTCTCACCTAAATATAGCACATAAAGCCCTTCATGGCATCGGAAAGGAAAATCTCCGGGACCGCCTTCTGCTGCACGAATCCCAGCGACCAGTTAGGTCCCACAGAGTTGGCCTTCTCCAGGTCCCGTCGACTAAACAATGTCGTTTGGCGGGACCCAGGGAAAGAGCCTTCTCTGTGGCAGCCCCGACCCTCTGGAACCAGCTCCCCCCAGAGATCAGAATTGCCCCCACCTTCCTCGCATTTTGTAAGCTCCTAAAAACCCACCTCTGTCATCAGGCATGGGGGAATTGAGATATTCCTTTCCCCCTAGGCCTATAACAATTTATGCATGGTATGTTTGTGTGTATGTTTGGTTTTTAATAAGGGTTTTTAGTTATTTTAAATATTAGATTTGTCATATGCTGTTTTATTATTGTTGTTAGCCGCCCCGAGTCTACGGAGAGGGGCGGCATTCAAATCAAATCAAATCAAATCAAGTCAAGTCAAGTCAAGTCAAGTCAAATCAAATCAAATCAAATCAAATCAAATCAAATCAAATCAAATCAAATCAAATCAAATCATAAATAAATAAAACCATCTGCCACAATGTCCTATGTGTCAATGACTATTTCAGCTTCAACTACAACAATACACCAGCACACACTAGTAAACCACACCGAACTTGATTGCAGGAAATACGACTTCAGGAACAAAATGGTCAATGCTTGGAATATTCTACCTTATTCTGTAGTTTATTCCCCAAACCCCAAAGCTTTAACCTTAGACTATCTACTGTCAACATCATCCCTTCCTAAGAAGTCAATAAGGGGGCATACAAAAGCACACTAACGTGCCTACTATCCCTGTCCTAATGTCCCCTTTTTTTCGTATCCACTTCATGGATTCATAACCATGTTTATACCTATATCTGTTATCTAATGCATGTTTGACAAAATAAATAAAAATAAAATTTTAAAAAATCTTGTAGGCTGGTTTGCAGATGCTGGCTCCCCACTTCATCTGTTTATCAATAGAGCTACAAATCTAAGTGAGAGTAAACCTTTTTGTTCAGCTTTACAGTGGTTTTCTGTTAGGAATTTTAATTTTTGACTAACCTTCCTTGCTGCACTGAAGAAGTCATTGGCTTCTTGCAGCAATGCTTTCCGTTCTTCAAAACAGCGATTTACTTCTTGTTCCAGTAAGTTCATTTTTTTATTTGAAAGCTTTAGGTGCTCTTTTTCTGCATACTCCTTTGAAAACAGAATTTTGAGTGCCTCTGATTTTAATCCTTGCATGGCAGAATTCCATTCCTAGGAAAAGAAGTGTAACTCAGTTACGGTAATTATCTGCCAATGGTGATTTAGATTCAAGTTACTTGATTCACAACAACAAAGTAATCATAGATAAGAATAATATCAGCACTAAAACCTCCCATGCATCAGAAGATAACATAACATAAATAGCTGCAAGAAAGTACACAGAAATCAGCTTGAAAAGAATAAAACTGAAATATTTGATGTGATAATAATCTAACAGCAATAAATATTTCTTCCATATGTAATGGTTGCCAGGGAAAGGCATAGTTAGATATCTCAGGACAATGAATTTCAAAACTGAGAAGTCTTTATTCAATTTGAAAAATGTCTCTGCCAATCCTAAATTATTTATTAACAATCTACTTTATATTGCTGTCTTTGCACTATTTTTAAAAGCAAATCAGCTTGCCCCCAGCCCCGAGTAATGCATATACTGTATTACGTCTGAATAGAAATTGTTATTTCTGATTTCCCCTCATGTCCTGCTGTGATGCTTCAGTATGACAAATATGTGTGTGTGTACGTTTGTGTGTGTTTGTGTGTTCCTGAAAAGGATGAGGAATGAAATGAAATAAGTATATTGAAATATTTTACAGTACAGATATCAACATTAAAGATTCCTTAGAAGGTATTCCATGCTTATCACTGGAAAATGTATAAGATAGCACTGAACTCATTACCAAGTTGGAAGTGTGCAGCAACTGATGGAACACCTACAGTAGTGTGATAAGCAAAGTTGGCCAACAGATTGGAAGAGATCAATCTACATTCCAATCCCCAAAAAGGGAGACTAAACAGAGTGTGCAAACTATTCTCTAATATCTTTAACTTCACATGCTAGCAAAAAAATAGAGAAGACTCCTAGGTAAGCAGTAGACAAGAAACAAGTAGTACCTGTACAAAGGCAGATGGATTCAAGTACAGTGTTGATAGCTGCATTATTGGAAGATTTGAAGGACCAAAGAAGGGACAAATTGTTTGATTGTTAAGAGTCAACACCTACTTGATGACACATAATCCTTCAATAATAAATTAAATTTAATCTGCACATTTTAAAAATTGAGAATGCTATTTGAGAAAGCTTATATCAAAAGTCAGTGAATTTTAGAATATTACAATTCTTTAAATGATCTGTACTCAAAGTAAATAAGAAAACCTAATGTTAAATTTGGTGTCTCGAAACTACCATGTTTCGTGGTGGGGACACTATAACTATATACCTGAAATTCCTGAATTAGCAATTGTGCTATTGGCACAATCAGCATTTCTGAAACTTACATGATTTCTCCAGGTCCTTGATAAAAAGGCTACTGAATTGTAATATATAAGGTGACAAAACAGGGAAATGATTGAGAATATACTTAATTTGTATGCACTGACCTAATTTACATTCAGTCAGGTCTTTTACTTTCACGCCCCCCTCTTATTTTGAGTGGGATATATTTTGAGTGTTGCTTTTGGTGTGCCAGTCAAAGATTAAGATGACTTTTGATTCCAAAACAGGTATGCATCCCTTGATTTTGTTAATATATTGCTTGGGAACAGGCAAACATTTACATATGATGTGATGTATGAAGTATTCCCCATGGTCTGTCCCTGTCTTATAGAATAGAGTACATAAATAAACTACATATGTAATAATGGGTTGTAAATTCCTTTGGTACCAGTGAACACGCGCATGCCCTTCTCCTCATGCACCGAAGTGTTCCCACTGGGTGGGCGGAGCCTCCTGCCACCACTACCGGTTCACCAAACCAGGAGCAACCCAAAGCTGATATACAGTGATCCCTTGTTTTTCGCGGTGGATGCATTCCAAGACCACCCGTGAAAAACGAATTTCGGTGAAGTAGAGGAAAGGTATTTTTTAATGTATTTAACGAGTATTTGGACTTTTAAAACCCACCCTTTGCATTAAACAGTCATTCTATAATGTTTCTCAGCTGGAACTAGATGGGATATTCCACCAGTTTCTTTAATAGAGTACACTAGTACTGTAGAAGTATTTTATGAATTTTTTATAGATTTAAAATTTTCAATGGATTTAAGCCCCCTTTGAAAACCTGTGAAGTAGAGAATCCACAAACGATGAATCGTGAAATAGCGAGGGATTACTGTAATGCTGTAAATAAGTAAACAGAAATCATGCTGAAAGTTACAGCAATTATTCTTCATAGGAATGGGACATTTGTTAGGCATTAATGCCCTATGCCTGTGATGGCAAACCTATGGCACACGTGCCACAGTTGACACATGGGGCCATATCTGCCGGAACATGAGCCTTTGCCCTAACTCAGTTCCAGCATGTGTGTGTGTACTAGCCAGCTAATTTACGGCTAATGTGGAGGCTCTGGAGGGCCTCCAAGTGGGCTCCAAGAATGTCTCTGGAGCCTGAGGAGGGCAAAAACTGGCCTGCCGGAGCCACCGGATCTTGGGAATGGGGTGGTGGTGTCATATATGCATGTTCAGGGAGCAGGGAGCATGGAGAATATTGAATTATGTGTGTAGGCACACGTGTGCATGTGATAGCACTTGTGGTCATGCTTTCAGCACCTGAGGAAAAAAAGGTTTGCCATCACTATGCCATTATTATAATAATTATAATTACTATGCCCTATGCCATTATTATAATAATTATTCAATATTATTATTGTTGTTGTTGTTATTTAGTAATGCTTCTTTTCTATCATCTCTTTTGCTGGTTATATATAGTCAGACTGAAATAAAAAGGAAGTCATTGAAAGCAATTCAAATCAAGAGCCTGATTTAAGAATAGTTTGGGATTCAAGTAAACCTTTCATTAGAGGTCATTGTATCCAACACAATACTGAACTTAAAAGGAAGGTTCAATAGAAAAACACACACTGTTTTGGAGGAGATAAAACGAAAAGAGGAAGAATGGAAGAAATTGCCAGAAAAGATAAGCATTTCACATCAAATTAAACTTTCAGCAGCTATCTATGTGAACAAAAGGAGAAGTGGGAATAAAGGCGAACTATGCTAAACAAAAGAATTTTAAATTTGCCAACAAAGCAGGGAAATGGTTAGCATATCAATTAAGAAAAGAGAATGAAAAGAAAATGATTCTGAAACTGGAAATGCTATATAAATAAACAATGCTGCTATACAAAAGTGTTTATGCATTACTCTAACTTATACGAAGGATAGGGTGTTTTCTTGAAAACAATAGATAATCCTTAAAAAAAATTTTTTTTAACAAGGCTTACAGAGAATGAAAGCTACATTATGAATGGACTTTTAACAAGAGAAACATCTGAGGCTATAAAAAACAGTGAGGAAAAGTACCAGGACTAGTTTAAATATAAGGCTCTTTGTTTATTTAACAGTAACAATAATAACAGAATTGGAAGGGACTTTGGAGGTCTTCCAGTCTAACCCCCTGCTTAGGTAGGAAACCCTACACTACTTCAGGCAGATGGTTATCCAACATCTTCTTAAAAACTTCCAGTGTTGGAGCATTCACAACTTCTTGTATTTCTATTATGGTGTGCTTTTGTGTACATGTGTAAACACACACACAAACACACTTTTATCATAGTGGGTAAATATACAAAAAAAGCTTTAAAAATGGTTGAAATACATTAATTGAGATTTTTTTTGTTAGAATATTCATGAGCGGGAAAGTCAGTGGTAACAATATCAGCCATTGAATAGGCATTAGCAACTCTATCAATGGGAATTAACTACTTATGAGTCTGTGCAGAGAATCGAACCTGGAATTTAAGTTTAAGGCTGGGTGTGGCTCCAGTCTCCTCTCTGTACAATTCCATTCTGAACTCTGAACCAGAACTAGTGTTTTACTTTTAATTGTTGCTACATTGAAGAAGAACTCTGCTAATGGTATTGTAAATATATGTTATATATTACGTGTATAAAACAAGTTATTTAATCCAGCTGAGTTAGTCATCTGTGTGTACTTCTGGTTTTGATTTTGCAATGAACTTTAATATTTTTAAATCATTTTTTTTCCAGGGTGGTTGATTGATAAAAAACTGGGAAAAGCTAATGGAAATTTGTTTTGATTCCTGGCTTCAAATGAGCAAATATTCCCATAGTAAAATCTGAAGACCTACTGAGTACTCAGTAAATTACCCTCCTCCTACTTTTCTGATATTTACTTGCTACCTCTGAAAAGTGTTCGGAAACTTCAGATCGTGCAGAATGCGGCCGCGAGAGCCATCGTGGGGCTTCCAAGATTCGCCCATGTTTCTTCAACACTCCGTGGCTTGCATTGGCTGCCGATCAGTTTCCGGTCACAATTCAAAGTGTTGATCATGACCTTTAAAGCCCTACATGGCTTTGGACCAGATTACCTCCGGAACTGCCTGCTACCGCACAAATCCCAGCGACTGATAAGGTCCCACAGAGTTGGCCTTCTCCGGGTCCCGTCGACTAAACAATGTCATTTGGCGGGTCCCAGGGGAAGAGCCTTCTCTGTGGTGGCTCCGGCCTTCTGGAACCAACTCCCCCCGGAGATTAGAACTGCCCCCACCCTCCCTGTCTTTCGTAAACTACTCAAGACTAATTTATACCACCAGGCATGGGGGAGTTGACCCCCTAGGCCACTACAAGTTATGCATGGTATGTTTGTTTGTTTGTATGTTTGGTTTTATAATAGGGGTTTTTAGTTGTTTTTTATTATTGGATTGTATATGTTGTGTTTATTATTGTTGTTAGCCGCCCCGAGTCTAAGGAGAGAGGCGGCATACAAATCCAATAAAAAATAAATAAATTAATAATAATAATAATAATAATAATTATTATTATTATTATTATTATTGTTGTTGTTGTTGTTATTATTATTATTATTATTATTATTAGTTTGTTTGTATGGATTGCACCAATATTTCTGATAACCGATTTGTAAATGTTAAAATAGAATATCCTTAAATGATGCCAATGAGTGCATTCTTAGTTCTATTACTTATGGTCTGTTCTTCAGTTCTTGTTCCATTTAAATTATGACTGATAGCAATTATTAGTTGCCAACCAGGATCTGTGAATATCTATTACTCACCGTGAACAAGACCCTAATGTAATAGGCTCTCCTAATGGTGAATTAGGAGAAAATCCCATTTATAAACAAAATACAGAGTCTAGATCTTTATAGTGCTATTCATGTGCTAATTAAAATTTTACTTGCGGAAAATGCTTGCTTAGAAAACCTGAAATCACTAACTGAAAAGAGTTTTAAATGGAAATAACACATATATTGGTCTAAATAGTAAGTTCTTCAGTGCCAGCCAAGGAGATAAATTTCAATTAAAATTTAATGTTCTATAATAAACATACCAGCTCTCTGCTTTTTCTAAATCTTTAGAATGGTTAAGAGTTTAACCTTTAGATCATCAGAATAATAATACTGGACAAAGATTGAAAGTTTATTTTATGTACGCTGAGAGCATATGCACCAAGACAAATTCCTTGTGTGTCCAATCACACTTGGCCAATAAAATTCTATTCTATTCTATTCTATTAAGGGAGAAAAAAAATCTAACCCTCAACATCTACCAAAGCAGAATATCAGTTTCATAAAAGCCTCATTCTTTAGAATCTTTTCAGAGAGGATTCCATTCACTCATAAGGTGCATTTATTATTTAATGGTATGTGTCTCTTAACAAACAATAACACAGGGGCACTGTATGAATTTTAAAATAAAAGCTGATTTGCGCCTATCTATTACATGAAATTATAGAAATTTTGGAGTCACAACTAATTCCTTACCTCCAATCTGAAATATTAATTAATGAGTATTCATATGCGCACTGCATGCTAATTGGGAATAATAAGGTCTTTTTCACTTATTCGAATCCCACATGGCCAATATATTTTATATATTTACTTTTAAAATGTAACAAATGCCTTTCTGCAATCCAAAACCCTCCCAAAATGCTCAAGGCAAATGTATTTGAGATACTAATGAAAGTGACACATACATTAAGTCTACCAAATTTTGGGAATGTTATATCCAAATTGTAGATGTATTTATCACAATTTTCTACCTGCCCTAAAGCCAAAAAGCATATTAAACTATGAAGACAACAGTTTAAAAGCATTACTCCTAGTGCTTGCTCATTCTTATAATACATCTTAGGATATATTGTTTGGATGGTTGGTAGATGTATGTGGTTCTGCATGTTATTGAGGTAATGGTTGTTGAGCTCGACTTTGAAGTACTAGGTGGTTCCACCCCAGACTAGGTGGTTCCGCCCAGAGGGCTTTCAGAGGGCGCTTGGGGCTGTACCAGATTCTCTTCTACACAGTTCGGCAGAGTCTCTTGCTGTGGCTTGGAACAAGGCTGGACAGAGGCTCTTGACCGGATTGCGCCATTGCAACCTCTCCGTGGCACTAGACACCATAGAGCTCTGTGGTTCAACGAGGAGCTCTGGGAGTTGAAATGCCAGAAGAGACGTCTAGAGAAGCGATGGAGGAAGAGTAAATCCGAATCCGACTGAACACTTGTAAGAGCTCACATTATGACTTACAAAGTGGCACTCAAAGTGGCAAGATGCGCGTACCATGCCGCCTTGATTGCATCAGCGGAATCCTGCCCACCCGCTCTGTTTAGAGTGACCCGCTCCCTTCTGAATCAGTGGGGAGTTGGGGAGCCATAGATGTTGTCTTTTTTGGAGTAAGACTAATTATAAGTTGGATAGCCCATACATCAGCTTATGAGGATATGGCTTGTTTTATGGGGCCTTTCATAGAGCCAATACTCAATTCTTCAATACAGGGATCGTGTAATATGTGACTCATCCTTCAGATAAATTCTTTCTTAGTCCCATGAACAGAGATACTTTTTCCTGGCCATCTGCTGAAATATTGAGAAAAGGTTCTGAACATCTAAGATGAGTTGTGCAATAGCAATAGCAATGCAATGCTCCCTACATGAGGCTACCTCTGAAAATTGTTCGGAAACTTTAAATCATGCAGAATGCGGCCGCGCGAGCAGTCATGGGTCTCCCTAGATATACCCATATTTCTCCAATACTCCACTGGCTGCTGATTGGTTTCCGGACACAATTCAAAGTGTTGGTGATGACTTATAAAGCCCTACATGGCATTGGACCAGATTACTTACCTATTTGTGCCTTCTGCCGCACAAATCCCAGTTAGGTCTTCTCCAGGTCCCGCCGACCAGATAATGTCATCTGGCAGGGCCTAGGGGAAGAGCCTATTCTGTACTGGCCCGGCCCTCTGGAATCAGCTCCCTCCAGAGATTTGCACTGCCCCCACCCTCTTTGCCTTTCGCAAGAGTCTTAAGGCTCACTTATGTCGCCAGGCATGGGGCAATTAGATCATGTCCCCCCCCCCCGGACTACCAAATGTGATGTGTGGTTGTAACTGAGTTGGTTGACTGTTTTTAATATAGTGGGATCTTAGCTTTTTTAATTAATTAGATTTGTGTACCCATGGTTTTATATTGTACCCTGTGTGTCGTCCCAAGTCTTCGAAGAAGGGCGGCATACAAGTCTAATAAATAACAATAACAATAACAATAACAATAACAATAACAATAACAATAACAATAACAATAACAATAACAATAACAATAACAATAACAATAACAATAACAATAACAATAACAATAACAATAACAATAACAATAACAATAACAATAACAATAACAATAACAATAACAATAACAATAACAATAACAATAACAATAACAAACAATAGCACTTTAGATTTATCTACCACTCCATAGTGCTTTACAGCCCTCTCTAAGTAGTTTTCAGCATTGGTTTGGTCTAAAGTGGCCATAAATTTAATGTTTTGAAAACGAAGTGATATTTGTCGCAAGAAAATGAAGTTACATGTTTTCACCAAGATCAAATAAGTCTGTTATTGCTGTCTTTTCAATTTCTTTGAATAACTCCAAAAACATTTAGCCTTACATAGAACGCTTCGTGATTCTCCACAGAATAGTTCACGCTATTTCACATTATGTCTTCAGAGAAAGTAACCTTTTAAATTGCTGCTTTCAGTGTTCCATTCTCAACCCTTGATAAATCCAAGATTGAACTTGCAGTTTTTCAAAAAGGTAAGAAAAGGTAAGCAAAAGTGGAAAAGAAATGATGCTTTACTAAAAAATAAAAATGTTTGGACCATTTGTTCTCAAGAAGTTGTCAGACTTTCAAAATCATGCGGTTGTTTAAAAAAACACAAATGTTCCTTTGAAAATCTAGTTGCAAAAAGGAGTGTTAAATAGAAATTGAATTGGAATGATTAACTTTCTCCTTTTAATGGAAGGCAATTTGCTATCTCTTCTATCAAAGATTTTACTAAAAGTCTTGGCAGATAGTTTGTTAGCTGATTCCCCCCCCCCCTCAGTTAATTTATTAACATGCATTCTGCCGTGAAATATGCATGTCATTCTCTTAATGATGGAGCAAACTGAGAAATATCTGTGCAATTCATTTTGTAAAATAATTTAAAACAAAAGAACCAACTTTATCGACAGTAACCTTAAAAATTATACCCCCAAAGCTGGTTCATAAAAATGTAGCTACTGTAGATTAGAAAAAGAGCTGCAGTGAGCATGAGCTGGAATATTAGCATAAATCTTTAAAACAAATAAATAAAAGGGTGATTGCTGAAAAAGAAGGTAGCTCATAGAGTTGCCTTTGTGCATCTTTCTGCAGATAGCATCATTGCTTTTGTTTCCATAGCCTTCTTCAGCACCAACTGAAAGACAGGTTAGAATAGCCGGTGCAGACCATCTTCTGTATCATCTATTTCCAATTTACAGGTTTCACCCTAAGCAACAGCAAATGCAGGAGACAAGAAAGATCTAGGCTGGGAATGTAATAAGAAACAGATTCAAGCTGTGCACTTTTTCACAACAGAGCTGTGATCTGGGTGACCTCCAGCTATTTGTGAGAGACAAGTTCTGCGGCCAGGCACAGTACATGTAATTTGGGCGTTAAGGGATGGATTATTGTTCCCTTCAATTTTGCATCAATTGACCTACTGTATTTTTTGGAGTATAAGATGTACCTTTTTGCTCCCCGAAAGAGGGTCAAAAACTGGGTGCATCTTATATTCCAAATGTAGCCCCACCCGCCCGCCAGCCCCCACCCTTTGGAGCCTCTGCACATCGTATTTTTGGGTGGTTCCAGGCAGCAGGGATCCCTATTTCCACCCGCAGCCAGTAGAAGGTAGGGACTCGGTTGGCAAAGTGGAGACTGTGCAAGAGACATAAGGCAAGGTGACTCGCCACTTGTCCTGGGGAGGAAAGCATTTTCAGGCAGCAGTGCCGCAATCTCCTCCCTTCCTCCAATTCCAAAAAAGGAGCATGAGGAGACCAAGAAAAGAGCATTGCTTTTCAGGCAGCAGGCAGTTCTGGGTGATGCTGCCACCCAAAAACCTTTTCCTCCTCAATTCCAAAAATGGGCGTGCAAGCAGAGCTGCCCACTGCCCGAAATGTCACCCTCTGTTTTGGTATCTGCATACTCCATTTTTGGAATTGGGGAGGAGATCGTGGCACTTCTGCTGAAAACACTTTCCTTCCTGTTCTGTCGGGCTCTCTGGTAGACTCCTCCCAAAAATTCACAGGTACAAATTTCAGACACACACACGTTTGAAAATTCAAAACAATGTTCTTTATCATGAAAATTCCCTTAACCTAAGCCCTCTTTTGGTATAGCAAAGAGCACTCGTCTCCAAACAAACTGGTAATTTGTACAAGTCCCTTATCAGTTCTGTGATACTTAGCTTGCAGCTGTGAGGCAATTCACAGTCCTTCTTCTTTCACAAAGTGAAACACACTTTGCTCTGGTTTAGTTTCAAAGCGGGGGAAAATCAGCACACAAAAAGTCAAAGTCAGTAAAGCGGTCACAAAACACAACGATCAGATAATCCTCCACAATGGCCAAACCCACAGGCTGCTATTTATAGCAGCCTCACTAATCACCACAGAACCACCCAACCACAGGTGGCCTCATTTTCTTTGATAATAATCTCTCAGTTGTTGCTGTCTATGCATCGCTCTCCGCATGCATGGCTGTATCATTAACTCTTGTTCTGAATCCAAGGAGGAGCTAGATAATTGATCTCCTTCTGAGCTGTCTGCCACACTCTCCTCCTCCCTGTCACTCATGTCTTCTTGGTCAGAGGAGCCTTCATCAGCAGATTCCAACAGGAGCAAAACAGGCCTGCAGCATGTGGATGTCTCCCCCACATCCACAGTCCTTGGGGCAGGAGCTGGGCCAGAGCTAACCTCAACACTTCCCAAT
Source organism: Erythrolamprus reginae (assembly GCF_031021105.1). Taxonomy (NCBI): domain Eukaryota; kingdom Metazoa; phylum Chordata; class Lepidosauria; order Squamata; family Dipsadidae; genus Erythrolamprus; species Erythrolamprus reginae. The sequence goes on from NC_091950.1 coordinate 195,202,262, forward strand.
TCTAAAAACAGAGCATGCGGAGTTCAAAAGAGAGCATGGTGTTTCATGCAGAAGACAGCGCTGGTTGCATGCCCCATTTTTGGAATCGAGAGTGTTTTCAGGCTACAGCGCCAGCTGGTGGTTCTGACCAGTGCTGCAGCCCCAAACCACTTTCCTTCCCATTCCAAAAGTGGGGCATGAGGAGGCAAAAAAAAAAAAAGAGCATCACATTTCAGGCAGTGGGTGGTTCCAGCTGGTGCTGCAGCCCGAAAACAATTTCCTCCTCGATTCCAAATATGGGGCATGCAGCTGGCACTGCCCGCCACCTGAAATGCAATGCTCTTTTTTGATCTCCGCGTGCTCCGTCTTTGGAATGGAGAGGAAAATGATTGACCTGAGCACACAAAGCCTGAATTATTTATTTATTTATTTATTTATTCTTAATTAATAATTTTTATTGATTTAAAAAATATATACATCTACACATTTACAAAACCTAATAAAAAAAGAAAAAGGTACAAAACAAAACAAAACAAAACAAAACACATAAAGACAAAAATAATAATAATAATAATAATAATAATAATAATAATAATAATAATAATAATAATACATTGCAGGCATTTTATGAGCTCTTATACACAGGTTCCAGCAGGTGTCAAACTCAGAACGTCATGGCATCATCACGTGATGTATCATGACATTTTTTCCCCTTCGCTAAACTGGGCGTAGGCATGGCCACTGCATGACACATCCGGCCCGTGGGCCGCAAGTTTGACGGCCATGGATTACAACATTAAACTACTAGCGTTTCTATTTAGCCATGGAATGTACTGGATGGTTTAGACTATTTGCTATTCACTAACCTATGTAGATAAAATGGTGGGGAGGGAAGAAGAATGCTTATGTTCCTTTGAATGAAGTTAGAATACGTGCATATATGTGTGTTGTGGGTGAGATAGACTTTCAGTCTTTGGTTTGCCTGAAATCCATGATTTATTTATTTTTTTATGAACCGATTGCACTGGTTTCTAAATATTTTTTAATGTACTGTAATGCTATTTTTATTGTTGACATTTACTCTACCTTCAAGCATGCTATAGATGTTGCTAGAAAGAACAAAGCAATTTCAAACCAAGCTGAGAAGGATGCTTCCTTACAAGTAACAAGCTTCATCTTGAAATAGGAAAACAACAATAATAGAAAAGATTATGTAACCTTACATAAATATTGTAAAAATCAATGTCTTAAGTTAAACTACAATCTTCTTTAAAAAAAATAAAAACAAAAACATCAATAGAATACTCCATAAGGGATTGGAAAACTAGAATGTGACTACTTCAGATAAAGAATCTTACTTTAACCTTATATTCCATTTCCTTGTGTTCCTGAAGCAATGCTTCATTTTCCTTTAAAGATGACCCCAGGTTTTGCTTATTAATGTAATCTTTTATGTTCTTCTTGTACCAAGAGGTTACCTGGAATCAGAAACAATCTTTTAAATGAATAATGTACCCAAAGAGCTTGATGGAAGCTGAGTCAATAGCGATAGCATTTGCTCTGCTGACACAGGCAATTCTCTTCTGGCAGATGGACGTTTTATTCACTGTGTTAAGCCAAAAGATCATTTCTTAGATTGTGTTGTATTAAGTTAGACAACTGTGGTTTGTTCCATAACCTATAGTTATATAAATCAGAACTTAGCATGATGTGTGAATCCATCCACACAATATATTTTTTTAACCTGTGGCAAATATATTCTCAATTATTGTGTAGCAATTCTAGAAGGGTTGATAATGAGCACATCATGTTAGGTTCCCTTTTACAATAATTGACAATACAGTACTTTGAGTTCCTGGAGAATAGCCATAATAGAATTGGACATTATACCCTACCTACTGTAAAATGGGTGGTCTATTATTTTTTAGCATGGTATTTTATGGTATTTTTAAAATATTTTTAAAAAATATAATTAAGATTATAAAATTAAGATTATAATAATAATCTTGGGTCTCACAATGGGTATTCCTTATCAATATTCTTTTAATTGCTCAGAGATCAACAAAGAGGTAGAACTCAAGTCATTTGTATCTTGCTCAGAAATGCTAAATGGAGTCTGGGTGGGAGTGGTTTCAAGGAAGTCAGACTAATTAAACCAGTATTAGGAGAACCGGAGGCAAGCTGTGTCCCTTTTCTATGGATATTGCAACACTGTGCTTATTCCCTAAAGGGTCAGAGGTTGCAGTGAATGTGATGCTTTGACTATTGTGACAGAAGAAAACGCTGCTGTATGTAATTTAATTTATTAAATTTATAAGCTGCCCAATTCCTTGCAGACTCTGGGTGGCGTACAACAAATGAAACAATATGAAAACAATTTAAAACCCTTAAGCTGAAAACATTCATTACTTTTGGGCTGGAGTTAGATGGTATCACTCAACTCAGCTCCAGGCTGCTGGCAAAGCCAGGTTTTCAAGGCTTTCCGGAAGGCTAGGAGGATGGGGATGGTACGAATCTCCAGGGGTAGCTGATTCCAGAGAGCTGGCACTGCCACAGAGAAGGCCCTCCCACACAATCCTGCTAGTCGGCATTGTTTGGCTGAGGGGACCCGGAAAAGGCTGACTCTGTGGGCTCTAATTGGTCACTGGGAAGTATATAGTGATAAACGTTTCCATTAACTACCAAAACCTATTAAAGCATATTAAACAATATGCACCAATATCATACTTCTAAGATGAAAATACTATTAAAACATTGTATTTAACATAATAAAGCATTAAATGGAAAAAAACATGCATTAAAATGTTAATCTAATCTTGATATTGTTTATTTTGGCTTAGCTATTTCCAGATGTGTTGGACTACAATTCCCATTATTATCGTAACATGGGCATTTGTAAGTGGATGACAGTAGCAGGAAGTAACTCCTATATAATTTAATTGGGCTTAATTCTGAGTAGACATATAAATATACACTTTTATTTTCATTTTGCTCACTGCAGTATATCATTTCCAGGACTGTGTTTTGCAAAACTTCTAAATTTGGTCTATTAGTTTTAGTTTCAGCCAGAGCCACTTTGAGTCAGTTTTATTTATGCATGATAGGAAGCAGGAGAATCACATTTCATGATCACCAAAATTGCCAGTGAAGATTAAGACAATGTAAATTCTAGACATTGTAATGCTTGGTGCAAACATTCTCTGCCCCACAATTCCGCTTTCAGAAATTGACTGTACTCAATTGTACTGAAGACCATGAGGAGCAACATAGTATTTCATGCACATTACACAACTCAGTTCAAAGACAAACTGACCCATCAACCACACCAGCCTCTTATCTACAAAGCAACACTGCACGTCCTTCCCCAGCAACTTTGACTTATGCCTCTAAATGTAAAGATTGTTGAGTTAAGACTGAGTCAAGATGGCAACCAAAAATGGTATGATTGAAACAATGCACATAAAAACAGGCAGGACTTCAATCAGACACTGTGTCTGCCATCTTGATTCCTTTAACTACATCCTGCAGGTGGCTCTGATGAGGACTGAAGAGCAATAAGCCAAAATGCCTCAGCCATGTCACCTTTCTCATTTTACAGAATGATTGTGGGGGGGAAGTTGAAGAAACACAAGTAATCACAATTACAATAAGAATCACAAAACTTAAGATCTGGAAAGTAGCCATGATAGAATTGGGCTAAGTAAACAAGGTCTCTCATTTCTGGGCTGCAAAGCCTGGATGACCATTAGATGGCTACTGAAAACCACTCTTTGTTCCCAAGTTTGCAACCCAGCTAAACTATGCCTCAAAGAAGTAAATGATGGCATCACATAACAATTACAAGTAATTCTGAAAATTCCTATACCCAGTAATGGGCAGCCAAAATTTTTACTGCCATACTGTGGGTGCGGCTTATTTTGTGGGTGTGGTTTACTGATCATATGACTGGGTAGGAGTGGCTTTCTGGCTATGTGACCAGGTGGGAGTGGCTTGAACAATCATCATTGTTCAAGTGAACTGTTAAGTCCTTGACTTACAACCTTAACAGTGTTGCTCACTACTAGGGTGACAATTTGCTTCACGTTTCTGCGCTCTCTCTCCTGGGTTGCCCCACCCGCCTCAGGCTGGGTAGCTAGGCGAATGGGTGCTGCCAGAAGCATAAATGCTGCCAGCGCCGCTTCCACCAACGCCTTCTGCTTGCACCTCAGGTGGGAGGTGGCCATGTGAGGCTGGAGGGGAGCTGGGCAGGAGAGAAGGAAGCTCTTCTGAGGCCAGGAATGAGAAAAGAGGAAAAAAGCAAGGAGCGCAGATGCATTTGAACCAACTATCAACCCCTTCTTCATCTGCCCTTACTTGTTCCAGAACAAAAGTAAAAACAGTAAAGTAAAAGCTAATAAAAATTATCATTAGCTATTTACAAGTGTCTACAATGTCACAGATTTTTGCTACTTTAAGAAAGAAAAGGCTACATTGATGGTTGTACGGTTTACTTAAACCTATTGCATTAATGGATGGGAATAAGATAAAGGAATTATCATGAGGACATATCACAATAAGAAATTGCCAAGGCATATTCATGCTGTGATTGAATGCAAGGGGGAAAGGGACCAAGTTTTGGTAAGTCTGAATTTTTGCCTGCTAGAAATTTGATTGACATAAACCTTTCCCTATTAAAGCCTTATTTTCTGTTAGAATTCTGATCAGTGCAGGGATTAGAACTAATAAACACAAGCACAGTGATCCCCTTCAACATAGAGCCTGCCTACATACCTACCTACCTACCTACCTACCTACCTACCTACCTACCTACCTACCTACCTACCTATCTATCTATCTATCTATCTATCTATCTATCTATCTATCTATCTATCTATCTATCTGTTATTATTATATGTCCAATCTTCACATGTCATAGCTGCAGCAGAAATAGTAGGAGGACATATTGAAATGTATAACTATATTAAATGTAACAAAAAAATCCATCTAAACTGCAATGCAATCCTAATTTCTCTTTTCCCATTCATAATAACTTACAATAATTACTCTTTTCTACTAGTAGAAAAGAACTCCACTATATGGAAGCTCCTACTGTATCAGAACAATGGCAAACCTGCTACCTTCATCTTCATTTAGAAATGCAAGATATGAAGAAACAATCCTGAGATCTTGGAATAACTGGTTTGTATACTGTGTAGGGGTATGTTTGGAAGACATTAAGAAAAATACATTAATAATGGATGTGCTTCCTAATATAATTATGGGTAGAATAAATGTCTGCCTTTTAGTTTCCATTAATGCAGGGGCATTATTGAACATATTTGCCTGAGAAGAGCATTCAGCAATTATAAAACGTCTCAGAATACTGCACAGCAATAAGTTAAGGAAATTGTATTGTTTTTCAACTTTCATGCCTAAAAATTTCTTCCCTGTCGGCTATTGTTCCTCATGAGCTATTGAAACAGAATGAACCGAAGTTATTATGTGCTAGTTGTTCCCAACTCTAGGGGGCGGTGCTCATCTCTGTTGCAAAGCTGAAGAGCTAGCGCTCTCAGAAGATGTCTCTGTGGCTGGCATGACTAAATGCCAAAGGCTCATGGAACACTGTTACCTTCCCACCTAAAGGTGGTCCCTATTTTTCTGCTTGCATTTTTTTACATGCTTTCGAACTGCTAGGTTGGCAGCAGCTGGGACAAGTAATGGGAGCTCACCCAGTTACACAGTGCTAGGGATTCAAACTGCTGAAATGGCGACCTTTCTGATCAACAAGCTCAGCGTCTTAGCCACTGAGACGCTGCTAAAATGCAATTCTAAAAATGAGAGAAAAAATTGACTGCAAATTGACTAGCCCTATCCAGAGAGACACTTGCATGTGCTAAAGTTTAATCTCTATGGAATCAACTCCCCCCCCCCGGAATTCGTATTGCTCCCATCCTAATGGCTTTCCCTAAGACCACAAAGACCTGGCTTTGCTGGCAGGCCTGAGGCCCATGAATTAATAACCATCATGCCCATATTGTATGAATGTTGGGTATGCATGTTGATTGTTTAGTTCGTGTAGGATTTGGATTTTAATTTGGATTTTATAGTTAGAATTTGACTTCTTTTAATTGTTCTTTTCTTTTTATTTTGTTGTAAGCCAACCTGAGTCCTTTGGGATTGGGCGGCATAAAAGTTGAATTAATTAGATAAGTAAGTAAGTAAGTAAGTAAGTAAGTAAGTAAGTAAGTAAGTAAGTAAGTAAGTAAGTAAGTGTTCTGCCGGGCTCTCTGATAGGAACATCCAGAAAATTCAAGGGTACAAATTTCAGACACACACACATTTGAAAATTCAAAACACTGTTCTTTATCACAAAATTCAAAATAAACAAAGCACTCTTTTTGTATTGCAAAGAGCACTCGTCCCAAAACAACCGGGTAGTCTGTACAATTTCCCTTAAGCAGTCATTAAGTACTTAGCTAGCAGCTGTGAAGAAACTTCACACCTCTTCTTCCAACGAAGTGAGACACACACACAAGTTGCTCTGCTTTGATTTCAAAGGTGTGAAAAAGCAACAAAGTCCAGCAACACAAGATTCCTTACAAACTCCAATCAGATATTCTTCCACAATGGCCAAACCCACATGCTGCCCTAATTACTGGAGCCCCACCCAAACACAGGTGGCCTCTCTTATTTCCTGTAATATGTTCTTACTTGGTCTCTTCTAAGCATAATTCTGCGCTAGCGTGGGTCCAAAATGTCATCATCTGAATCAACGGAAGATAAGGGAGATTGACTGCCTGGGCTGTGTGCCAAGCCCTCCTCTGCCGAGTCACTCCCACCTTCTTCTTCATCCGAGGAAACTAAACTCTGAACTGATTCTGTCGGCAATAACACAGGCCTGTGACATGTTGAATTTTCCCCTGCATCCACCTCCCCATTCCCTGGGGCAGGAGCTGGGCCAGAGCCAACCACAACAGTAAGTAAGTAAGTAAGTAAGTAAGTAAGTAAGTAAGTAAGTAAGTAAGTAAATCTATGTATCTATTCGGGTTCTCTGCAGTTCCCAGTCTCAATATTATTGTTACATGGTGCTTTCTAATTGCCAAGGTCCGTAAAGGAGGGGTGGAACCTTAGGCCACTTAACACATCTATAAACTTCTCTATGGCTGGAAACCCTGGATAATATTAGGTATCACACCTATGCATGGGATTCTGCCAAACAGCTTGTCATAAACAAGGATTAGGAGCCAATTAACTCAAGAAACATCATTGAAAAAGCGGTTAGAGGAGGACTGTTCAAAAATCATTTACAAAGAACAAGTACGGGACTGTCCAAATTACAAAGATGGATTCACACAATAAGATGGATTTACTCACTTCATTGATCATGCTTTCTCACCTTTTGAGATGGACAAAAAATAATTGGGAAGGAGGCAAAAACCTCATTCCAGAACAACCCCATATTGGATACTACAAAAACAACGGTATTTAAAAAGCAAGACATTTCACCATGTCTGTTTTCCCAAGTTATTTCGATAAATTCCTTTTGCAAATGTTGCTTTTTAAAAAATGGGAGTCAGACTTGGGAAATGAAAGCAGTAGAGTATAAGGTTGGCTTTTCTTAGGAGACAAAGCCATCAAGTTTGTGTCTCCCCGAGTCTTAAGGGTGGTAATTTGTGACGCTGTCATGATTTAACATAGAGATGACTGCAACATCATGGTTTGTAATTTACCTCCTTTATACTAATTCAAGATGAGGGTTTTGTTCTCAGCTATCAGTCTGTAACCAAAGGCATTGAAAATGGTGCTTCTGAAGGAACATTGGATTTGTCATTCTGGATACAGATCAATCTAGTCATGAAACTGGTAAATCTAGTCCTCCCACGGGCAATTATGAGCATCTGATGAAGGCTTCAAAGTTTGCTAGCAAGCCTAAGCATATTCATAAGATTTTACTTGGGGGAGATTTTGTATCAAAATTCAAAAAGCAATTTGTAATTTATAATACAGCCGTAGTGCATTACAAAACAGGTAATATGGCACTCTCCAGGGAGCTTTTCGGAAACTCTTGAGAGGCATCCACAATAAACTAATGCTGTCATTTGCATATTTAATTTATATGCCCAGTCTGTTTCAAAGGACATAAAACACTTTCTGTATCTCTTATGTTAAGATAATTCCTGCATAATATTATATGGCTTTTCAGTTTAAATTAACATCCCTTTTTCTACTGTGAACTGTTCCCTCTCGAGAGGTTGGTCATGCTTTTCCACTGAGTAAAAGAAAGTGTCAGATAAAGTTTAACACCTTAACATGTTTATCTTGTTCAAGCCGTATAGAATTTAAAAAGCTGTTTCATCCCAATAAAAAAAAAGAGGTGTGTGTTGCTCATTTCTCTGTTGCAGAATGATTCAGAAAAGTCCTGCTGCTTCAAACAGAAAACTCATCTAATCCAGCATCCTGTTTCCCCAAAGAAGCCAACCCAAAAACACTTACAAATGGGAATGAAAGCAGTAGCCCAACAACTGAAATACAAACGCAGCTTGGCTTTTCATCCTGGAGGTAATATTTGTCCCTCTTATTAATTGCCTGCATTGACATATTACTCCATTAAATTACCACAATACCTTCAGGTAATCCTTTTTACTGACCATTCATTCAGCTATGGACAACACTGGCTGGAGACTCACAACTGGTCCTCAAAGTTGTGGTCGCTGTAGCATCCCCATGGTCACCAAGAGACCACAACAGAAGTGGGTTCCTCCCAGTTCGCACCAGTTCTATAGAACTGGTAATAAACTGCTGGTGACATCACAGATCTGGTTCTGTTGGTGCCGGTCCATTTCCTTCCTTCTTCCTTCCTTCCTTCCTTCCTTCCTTCCTTCCTTCCTTCCTTCCTTCCTTCCTTTCTTTCTTTCTTTCTTTTTGAAAAACAATTATTATTTTTGGAATTTTTTGCTGGTTTTTGCTTCTGCACATCTGCAGAAACCAAGTTTTTAGCACTGCACATGCACCGCCATCTGTTTTTGGCTCTTTTTTGGCTTGTTTTTTTGTACTGTGCATATGCATGCTTGCAGAGCGCAGACAGGACCAAATGGTGCGCAATGTGGGCACAGCCATGCTATACAGGAGGAAGCAAACCAGTGGCGAGGTAGGTTAGAATCAGGGGTGGGCTACTGCCCAGATTGGGGGGGGGAACGCAGTAGAGTAGCGAAAATGGAGCTCCACCCCAGAGCACCCAATTTGCACTGAAAGACGTTGAAAGAAAATGCAGGGCGTCCTGCATAAGCCACACCCACAGTGTGGTAGTAAAAATGTTGGTAGCCCTTCATTAGTTAGAACCCATCCCTGGACCACGATTTGGGTACTTGGCAACTGGCACCCATTTACAACAGTTATAAGGTCCTGCAATCATGTGGCTGCCATTTGCACCCTTCACAGTTGACATCCAACAAGCAAAGTCAAGGGGAAACCAGTGGGAAGTTGCTAGTCTCAGTCAAATGACATTGCACTTACTCATTCACTTAATGACCGCAGTGTCAAAATACTGTCAGAGGACATGATTTGTCACTTTGTCATTACATGGCATACCACAGTTCCAACTGCAGTCCTTAAGTGAGGACTACATGTATGTTAAAACTGGCTAATTGATGACTTGCAGTGCAATCACCAGCACTATCAACAACAACCTACTTGTTTTTTTGACTATATTTAAGCTAATAATGAAAACTTGGTGGGGGGAGAGACTGTAGATTGGATGTAGTCTATGTCAGATATACTATAGTCTCATTCTATATCAACTTAAAAAAATGAAAATGATCCTTACACTGGAATTAATGTAATTATTATTTTGGTATAATTTCAATTCTCAGTTGCATTAAATAAAGATTGTATAAGGACTCTATGGTTTCTATTATTAATATGGGCTCACTATTTAATTTTTTGTAACTACTTTGTCAGTGTTCCTTATAGTCTGCTGCAAGGTGATAAATTTCCCCTTCCAAGCCAATTTTGAAAATGATTTGTTAGCCAGGAATATTGAGAATTGCAGTCCAACAAATCTAGCACATAATAATGTGGGAAAACAGTTAATTCAAGATCAATATAGCACAAGGCAATTTTCCACACTGTACCTGGTTCTCCTGGTAATGCCATTGACAGATTTGCAAAACTTGTTCCAATCCTTCACCCTGCAGCTTCAAGTATTTGTCCAGCTGTCTCCTCCTGTCTTGCAGAACTTCAAGGAGGATGTCAATTTTCAAACAACTATTGTGGGCTCCCTGGATGAATTCTGGATTTATATTCGGCCCGTCAGATTTGAATTCCTGTAGAAATTCAGTTAGGTCGTGGCTTTTGTTTAAGAGTCTCAATGATTTTTCCAGAAGCTCTGCAAAAACAGTATTAAAAATAACAAATTAATTTTTGGGTGGACACAACCATCATTTACACTGGAGAAATAGATACCTATTGATGTAAGTTTGTTGTATCATGAGAGAAAAACAGTAGGAATTCTTTACTTCCATGTCAGGCTTAAGTGAACATGATTTTGCTGTGCCACGTTTAATTCCCTTGGGCTCTTAACAGTCATATTTACAGCCTGAAAATGCCAAGAGACACAGCTCTTTGGAGTAATAGCATGCAAAGATATTTGCATATTATATCCAGCAGAGGGCACTGCTATCATTCAGATTAATTTTAACAGAATCTGTTCAGATATTGGCATATAATGTTCAGGGCTGACAGACTGACAGTTCCTAAAGCATGTAATGTGCATATTACATCAATTGTGCTTAAACATGTATTTGCACATTACCTCTGTGATTCTTGATCGTTTAAAAAACAAAATAGAACCACAATACAGCTGGCAGTTCTAAGCACCATTGCTGAAACGACATTCTTAGAAAAGTTCAAACTCTGGATGCCAATATTTCATCTCCCTTTGGTAACACAATTGGATCAAGTACTTCACATGTTTGTTACCACACAAACACTCTTGACAAGTGACATTCCTTGGGATATTGATTTTAACAGCAGCGAGTGAAAACTCCCCATGGCACGGAGATAGGAAACACAAGGTACTTTCCAAAAGATTAAAACTATTTCATCATGTAAACATCATCACAGGCCAATTTCTTCTAAAAGACACCAGTAATTTCTGAGGACAGCTGCCTAGGATCTGAAATATAATTTAAATCAAATGTCAAAGAATGTTGCATACATTATTTAACAAAGATGTTATGTCACACAAGGTGCCTTTTGCAAAATGTAAAGGTAGCAGCTGTACTTAATCACTTATATTGCATAAAGCTGGGTCTCCAGCTGCATCTCGGCAAATACCTTGCAATGCATGACAAAGAAAACTAAACTTATAAAAGGCAGGGCTATACACTACATGTCTCAGGATCCCAAAAATAAATAAGCACAGGATTTACCAATAAACGAGAATATGTGTAGCTCAGGGTTGAAATGTGGGATCCTGGGTGCTCTCTGAGCTTGTTTTTTTGTAGACATTTCATTGCTAACTAGGTAATGTTATCAGTGAAAACATGAGCTTTATTTCAGTTTTCCTCTTACTAAGTGGCCTTTGCAATACTCTGCATGCTTAGTGAATTCAATTTCACCAAGGAGTCCAGATGTAAAAACCTCACCCAGCAATTTGGACTTTGTAAAGAGGAAAAGCTCATGGTTTTACCCTATTCTTCTCTCAGGCTGTAGTAATTAATAAGAGTGTGTGAACATGCATGTGTCTTAAAGTCAGTCTTAATTTCTGGCTACTTCAAAGAGACTCTCTGCAGTTTTCTTGGCAACATTTCAGAAGTGGCTCGCCCCTGCCTTGTAGTCTTCTGGTTTCTAGCCTTTAACCAAACTAGCTCTCGGTCAGCTACTAATTCCCAAATAAAGCAGAAATATGAACATAAGAACATAAGAAGAGCCATGCTGAATCAGGCCAAAGCCAGCATTCTGTGTCACACAGTGGCCCACCAATTGTCCTTGGGGATCTTGAGCAGAAAGAGAAGGCAAGACCCTCCCTTTCCCCTGACCCCCAACAAATGGTACCCAAGGGAATCCTGCCTGCCTCAACCAACATAGAGGGGGCACATGGACATCCCTTTCAATAACCACCGAAACACTTGGCATCCATGAATCTGTCTAATCCTGCCTTGAAGCTATCAAGGGTGACAGTGGTCACGACCTCTTCTGGAAGCAAATTCCATAAACCAACAACCCTCTGGGTGAAGAAATATTTCCCTTGATTTGTCCTCACTTTCTTACCTATGAGCTTTAGGGTGTGCCCCCTTGTCCTAGTATTGTGTGATAGAGAAAAGAATTTATCATGCATGGGATAGAAAAGGTGGATAGAGAAAAGAATTTTTCTCTATCCACCTTTTCTATCCCATGCATGATTTTATACACTTTGATCAAGTCACCCCTTAAATACCATCTTTCAAGGCTGAAGAGACCAAGGCATTGCAACCTGGTTTCATAAGGGAGGTGCTCCATTTCCTTGATCATTTTTGTTGCCCTTTTTTGCACCTTTTCCAGCTCCATTATATCCTTCTTGAAGTGCGGTGTCCAGAACTGTACACAGTACTCCAAGTGTGGTCTCACCATCGATTTGTACAGAGGCAATACAACATATGGAGAGACTAGTTCACCTGTCTCTCTAAACCAGCGGTGCTCCACACCTCAGGAGCTGGAATTCACAACTCAGTCTTTTGAAATGATGGAAAGTAATCAAGGAGAGAAGCAACCTAGAATTAAGGAGAAATTCTGTAACAATGGGAATAATAAACCAGTGGAACCAGTTTAAGTTTTATTGGGTTTATAGGCCGCCCAACTCCTGACAGACTCTGGGCAGTGCTGTGGTTCAGTGGCCCCAGGCCTGCCGACAAAGCCATGTTTTAAGGCTTTCCAGAAGGCTAGGAGGATGGGGTGATGTGGATCTCCAGGGGCAGTTGGTTCCAGAGCAATGGGACTGCCACAGAGAAGACCCTCCCCCACGGTCCCGCTAGTTGGCATTGTTTGGCTGATGGGTCCCAGAAAAGCTATCCCTCTGGGCTCCAATCAGCCTCTGGGAAGTATGAGGCAAAAGATGGCTGCTTTCAGAACTTGTAGAGGCTCCATCCTTGGAAGCTTGTAGGAAGAGACTGGAACGCCACTTGCCTGGGATGGTGTGAGGGGTCAGACTAGAAGACCTCCCATGTCCCTTCCAACTCTGTTATTCTAAAATGCTTAGTATTTGTAAACTGGAGGGGAGGGGCACTTCTTTGAATTCTTCTTTTCTGAAATGTTTCAAGGGGATAAATTCTTACGTTGGCTTGATATCATTGCAAAGGGAGAATGGAAACTTTTTTTTTTTAGCCTTTTTGCTTGTTTCTAGTTTTTTCCAAGTTTGAAAAATGGGAATTAGAGATGGAGTTTTAATATTTATTTATTTTTAACCTTTTAAAATCTTTAATCTGTTCATTATTTAAAGAAAACTGTTTACAAAAATTATTTGCAAAGAAATAATATACAATACATTTCCCCCCAAAAAGGACAGTTCATCCCTACATAGGACACAGGACATTAAGATAAAGTTGGTACAATGAAAGGAATCCCAAAATAGTTGGAGAAATGCTGACTTGGTGTACCTTAATTCTTTTATAGAATTATAGAAAATTCAAACTTTACTTTTATGTACAGGTTATCTAGTTGCTGAAGCTCAGATTTTTCAGTATAAAAACTGTTCTAATCCCTATCTTTAAAACCGTCTCTAGTTGCCTGAGTTAACACAACATGCTCAGTCCTTAATCACACTGCACAATCTCAGCTTTTAATTTTAGAAGACAAGAGTATAAGCCGATTATATTTAGGAAAAGGGGGGAAAGAATAAGAACTGCTAAGAGCAAATTGATAGACAAATGAAGGGAGGGAAAGCTGACGAACCAAGTTGTTGCAAAATCAGATTGTTACTCATCAGGGGTGGGTTCTACTTCCCCGCTGGTTTGTATCACAATGGAAGTGCATGTTTTGTGTGTTCACAACACTTCCTGGAAATGACCCTCTGTGCATGCTCAGAAGCCTTTGTGCATGTGCAGAGGGTTTTATTTTTTGCAATCCGCAGCAATCAGAGCACCAGTTTGGGAGCATGGGCCACTGGTCATTGCTGCTGGTTCGGCAAGCGGCACCAAATTTCCCCTACCAGTTCTAAAGAATCAGTCCAAACTGGCAGCAACCCACCTCTGTAACACTCATCATCTTTGCTGCCTTTTACAAAAGTTGTTAGGAGGATGGGACTGATGAATTCAGTGCAAGCAAAGTAGACAGGCTTAATTTGCGGATCTAATTCAAAGCCTGCAAGATGGGGTTAAGAATGAAATTACTATCAACCAAGCACTCATAAATAAATTAAGCAGAGCAAAAAAGGTTACTTCAAGAGAGTGTTACTAATACATGGGCTTCATTAAAAAACCAAGATCTTCTTTTCATTTTTTCCTATTGATAAAATTGGAACTGACTGCTACACCGGGTAAAATATAAAAAGACAATTTTAATTACATATATGACTACCTGCTTTTTGATTTCTTATCTCTTTGAAAAGACAAAAATGGTGAATAAATTGTATGAGCTACCCATTCTTGACACTTTAGGTAAAAAAAACCCCAAATCCTATACTACAAGATTATTTTTCTTTTGGCAAACAATGTCCTTATAATGGGATGAGCCTTAGTTTTGCAATGATGGTCAATCACTAGCAAATTTTCCAAGCTTAAATTGCTCTACAATGAGCTCTTTATACCAATGAAGTTTGAATTGAGACTACCAAACTAATATTAAAGTTTCCAGGATTCAACTCATTATTCTAACTTTTGATCAAAATCATCTAATGATACAAGCCACTTAAGACAGAGTCTGTTTAGTTTCAATCCACCCTGCGGAAGGGTGGAATTTTAAGAAAACTGTTTTGTATCAGGCAATCAAATGCAACTTAAGTCTATTTTTATGTAATCATTTTGGGAATTTGAGCACCTCACTAGAGTTGTTCAGCTTGTCACAGGAGAAGATTGCTCTGGTGGATTACAGGGATGGATCTTGGATCTTCAGAATTGGAGTCCATTTCTGCACTGATTCATTTGGCGGGTGGAAGCAGCTTGCAACCTTCCCTGCCCGAGAAGGAATCCAGCACATAAGATTGCCTATGGTGATCATATGATCGTGGGCTGCTTGGTTACCAAGGTAACCAGCTTCCCATATTGGGATTAGGTGATTATGGCGTGTGTGTGCCGTGAAGGGCTGCAAAAGCTTTTACTACCACACTGTGGGCATGGCTTATTGTGTGGATGTGACTTGATGGTCATGTGGCTGGGTAGGAGTGGCTTGCTGGCCATGTGACCAGGTGGGAGTGGCTTGGCAATCATGTGATGGGGTGGCTTAAAGGTCATGTGACTGAGTGGGAGTGGCTTACCGACCAAGATAAGTTTTCAAATAGGTGCCTGGACTCTTTTTTCAATTGATTAAGTCACATTATTTGAAATAGCCACAAAAAGGACAAATGATAGATAGCATTATTTGTTGAGGATCACAGTAACATTTTAAGATTTTGTATTGAACCCACAAGGTTCGGTATGATAGCAGATAAGGCAAGTAGCTCAATTTTCTTTAATTGCTATAAAAGTTCAGTTCTAGACAATGATTAAAATGATTAAAGCTTTTACAGGTAAAAGCATACTATTTAATTATTTTCTATTTTAAAAGTAATTAACGATCATACTAAGATACTAGAGAAGGAAGGACAATAAAAAACTATTAAGTATTCAATAAATAGTGCATAAACTTGCTAGCCCCACTACTCCCCCCCCCCCGATGGGAGCAGCAGACCCATCACTGCGTGTATGGCAAATAGTGTGCCATTTCACAACGGCCTGAGGTCGTTCTTGCTTTAAAGCACCCTTTCCAAAGCTGACATAACTTTGAAACAATCAGTTGTTAAACAACCTGTAATTTATATGGTTCTCTTCCCCACTTTCTATTTTCTCCTTGTAGTACCTAATGAGTATTTAAGAAGAAATACTGCTGGGCCAACAAAATGGAGGAGGGGGGAAGAAGAATAGTGTGATGCTCAGTATCACTTTATTCCAATGACAGAGGAATCTACATAGAAAAATAAAACAAAAATACAAAAATAAAAAATAAGCTACATAGAAAAATAAAACATTTTTGAACTCTCTAGGCTTTGAATCTCAACTGTGCTCAAGATTGCACTTTAGCTGTATATGTTCCTACTGAAAGCAAAAACAAATTGGTCAAATGTGTTTTGTTAAATGTCTCTGTATTATATTAGCTTGATTTCTGGTTACATTTGTACAATAAAATTAGCCCTTTGAATATTTGTTCATTTCATTTCTCTCTGCTATTTCAATAATAGTCAGAGCCAAGAGCTTTCACAGAACAGATCCTTTCTCACAACATGCAGGCCATAATAAAAATCATTCTATCTGGCATAAATGCCTTGATGTAACATAAATGGATTTGCGGCTGCTGCGTATTTCTCTCCAAGATGCTCGTGGATTGCCTGCAGCTCCCTAGCAGCCATCTCATCCTACTTCCCAGCACAGATGGACAACCACACTCAAAAGGAAAAACTGTACATTGTGGAATTGCTCTGTGCCAGAAACTGATCGTGCTTATCAACATCACAATAACATTAGTAGGAAGAAGAAGAACACTTTGGAATATCACAGATAGCATTCCTTTCCGTGGCAAATCCAAGAACTGGATCCCACAATTCCTGGAGCAGTACCTTTAATTCTTCTGAGCCAAGGGTCCCCAGACTTGTCACAGAGTGGGTCTTCTCCGGGTCCCCTCAACTAAACAATGCTGCTTGGTGGGACCCAGGGGAAGAGCCTTCTCTGTGGCGGCCCCGGCCCTCTGGAACCAACTGCCCCCAGAGATTAGAATTGCCCCCACCCTCCTTGCCTTTCGTAAGCTACTTAAAACCCACTTCTGCCACCAGGCATGGGGGAATTAAGATTCCCTTTCCCCCTAGGCCTTTACAATTTTATGCATGGTATGTCTGTATGTATGTTTGGTTTTTTAGATTAAGGGGTTTTTAATCATTTTTAGTATTGGATTATTATTGTACACTGTTTTATGATTGCTGTTAGCCGCCCCGAGTCTTCGGAGAGGGGCGGCATATAAATCCAATAAATAAATAAATAAATAATAAATAAACTTGTGGACTTCAACTCCTAGAAGCTGGCTGGAGAATTCTGGGAGTTGAAGTCCACAAGTCTTAAATTTGACAAGTTTGAAAACCTCTGTTTTAAGCAAATCTAGAAAACAATAAACTATTAACTATTCTTCTTTTTATTTATTTATTTATTTATTCATTCATTCATTCATTCATTCATTCATTCATTCATTCATTTATTCATTTATTCATTTATTTATTTTGTCCAATACATAATGCACATTGAAGAGAATAGATATGTAATAATATAAATAAAGAAAAGAATAGAAGAAAAGATATAAAAGTATAGGTGAACATATTTGAAAGGAAGAAAAGATAAATGAGATAAGGAGAGACAATTGGACAGGGGACGGAAGGCACACTAGTGCACTTATGTACGCTATTTCTTCCTACTATTTTGAGTGAAATAGGCCCACGTTTCCTGATTTTAAGTAAGACCCACAAGTTTAGGTCCTATAAGCCATACTATTCAGGGATGGGTTCCTGCCAGTTCGGACCGGATTGCCTGAACTGGTAGCAAGCTGCTGGTGATATCATAATGGCATCATAGATCCGGTCCATGGGTGCTACCATCTTTTGGGGGGGGGGGGGTTCAAAATTGTTTACTGTTTGGAAGTTTTTTCCTCTGCTGCTGTTGCTTGAAAAAGGGCCCTCCTGCCCAGCCCCATGTTCATACTTCCCTTTATTCCTGAGTTTCCATCTGATTATACCTGCTGAGCATGTGTGGAAGCAAAATTGCACGAGTGGATCCGTGCATGCACAAAAGTTGCAATGGGAACTGGTGGAGAATTTAAGTGTAACCTATCCTTGGTACTAACCTAAATTTACTTGATAACATTTTCAGCTTAGTCAATACTTCCTTGCTTATTTCTGTTCCTTGTTTGGTTTCCACAATGAGGACAGCTCTCTTTGTCTGTAAAATTTATGCCTAGAGGATGTCCCATTAAACTAGGGTCTCCTCTTGGATGAAAAATACATTAACATGTGGGTAGGAATTGTTTCCAAATGCAACCATTATATTATATTATTATTAGAAGAGCAACCAAGATCATTAGGGGACTGGAGCAGTGGTATTCGACCGGTTCTGACCAATTCAGGCGAACCAGTAGGGGCGATTTTAATTAGGTTTGCTGAATTGGTAAAAACCACCCCTGGTTGGTTCTGCCCATACTTGCCCGCTTGTCCCTTCTGACTGCGTGCTGTTGTTGCCTTTACCACATGGCCCAGCTAATTGCCTCACTGGTCACCTCACTTGCTCAGTTTAGCTCACTAAATGAAAAGCAATGCATTCCACCCAGTGTCCTTTCACCTTGGGTCAGGAGCTGAGTCCCAGGGATGTGCAATTTCCCGAGGCCCCAGAGCCACCACCCACTTGCTGCCCACCTTGACTGCTCGGGGAATGTGCCATTCCCTGGCTCCTGCCTTGTCCCAGAGTTTGCCCTTCACCTTGCTCACCCACCTTTGCACCTTGGTGTAGGGGGGACACAGGGAGTCTTCACCACCTTTTGCACCTCGCTCAGAGCTGGGCAAGAAGCAGGCCACAGGCCACATCCCTCTCTTTTGCCTGGCTCCCTTCCAGCCTCACGTGGCCACCTCCCACCTGATGTAATCAGAAGGCATGGGTGAAAGCAGCACTGGCAGCATTTATGCTTCTGGCAGCACCTGTTCACCTAGCTACCCAGCCTGAGGTGGGGTGGTGACTCAGGAAGGAGAGCATGGGAAACACAAAGCAAATTGTCACCCCAGTGAGCAACACTGTTAAGGTTGTAAGTCAAGGATTTAACAGTTTGCTTGAACAATGATGATCATTCAAGCCACTCCCACCTGGTCACATGGCCAGCAAGCAACTCCTACCCAATCACATGACTATTAAGCCACACCCACAAAATAAAAATTTGGCTGCCCATTATTGGGTATGTCCACACAGCCAATGCGAACAGGGCAGCGATGGCGGCAACATGGACAGTCCCATGACCATCACCACCATCACCATCCTGCTTGTACTGGCCATTATTGCTATTACTATTACTATTACTATTACTATTACTATTACTACTACTACTACTACTACTATTATTATTATTATTATTATTATTATTATTATTTATTAGATTTGTGTGCCGCCCCTCTCCACAGACTCGGGGCGGCTCACAACAGAGATAAAACAATATGTAATAACAAATCTAATATTAAGTCTAGAATAGCAATTTTACATTAAAAAGCTTAAAAATTTATCCCCATTATATAAGAAACATACACACAAGCATACCATACATAAAACTGCATAGGCAAGGGGAGATGTCTCAGTTCCCCCATGCCTGACGGCAGAGGTGGGTTTTAAGAAGTTTACGAAAGGCAAGGAGGGTGGGGGCAGTCCTAATCTCTGGGTGGAGCTGGTTCCAGAGGATCGGGGCCAGGGCCACCATCAGGAATTTTGGGGCCCCATACAGCCTAAGTGTCTGCCCCCCCCGCCATTTTAAAACTATTTTAAGTCGCCAAGCCACTCCATCCCCCGGGGATCATTTCCCGCTTCACGCCAAGCGAGGTGGTCCCATAGGCCAGTGTTTCCCAACCTTGGCAACTTGAAGATATCTGGACTTTAACTCCCAGAATTCCCCAGCCAGAAAATGCTGGCTGGAGAATTCTGGGAGTTGAAGTCCAGATATCTTCAAGTTGTCAAGGTTGGGAAGCACTGCCATAGGCTATTTCAGGAACTGGGTTAAGCCGATTGTGTGGACTCGTCCAGGAGAAAGAAAGAAGCGGGAGTGACAAGGGAAAGAAAGATCCTGGCATCGGTCAGGCGGAGCGAGGCTTATTTACGGCTCCTTGGCACTTCTCCCTTCTTGTTGACAAAATCATGTGCTTTCTAGCGAGGGGAGAGGGGAGGGGGATCCCACACCCAGAAGCCACCGGAGAGGAGCTGGAAAGGACGAGGGGAGAGAAAAAGCAGGGTACCAGCAGTCAGGCGGGTGTCTTGAGGGGGCACTCCCATCTGGAAGGAAGGGAAGAAAGGCGAGGGCGAGCTATGAAGGAAGGAAGGAAGGAAGGAAGGAAGGAAGGAAGGAAGGAATGGTAAAAGGGGCGATCAAGAGAGGAATGGGTGAATGAATGGACGGAGGGTGGGAAGGAAGGAAGGAAAGAGGGAAGGGACAGGAACAGAGGAAGGGTGCAAAGGAAGCAAGGAAAGGTGTGAAAGGGGAGAGTAAGAGAGGAAGGAGTGAAAGAAGGGAGGGAGGGAGGAAAGAAGGGAGGAAGGAGAAGGAAAGCAAGAAATGGAGGGAGGGAAGGAAGGAAAGAAAGAAAGGGGGAAGGGACAGGAACAGAGGAAGGAAGCAAGGAAACTTATGAAAGGGGAGAGTAAGAGAGGAAGGACTGAAGGAAGGGAGGGAGGGAAGAAGGTAGGAAGGAGAAAGAAAAGAAGAAATGGAGGAAGGGAAGGTAAAAGAGAGAAAGAAAAAGAGCAAGAAAGAGAAAGAAAGAAAGAAAGAAAGAAAGAGAATGAAAGAGAAATAAAAAGAGAGAGGGGGAATGAAAGAAATGGAAGGAGGGAAGGAAGGCGAGAAAGAAAGAGGAAGAAAGAAAGCAAGAGAAAGAAAAAAGAATGAAAGAGCAAGAGAGAAAGAGAGAAAGAAAGAAAAAGAAACGAAAGAAAGAAAGAAAGAGGAAAGAAAGAGAATGAAAGAGAAATAAAAAGAGAGGGAGAATGAAAGAAATGGAAAGAGGGAAGGAAGGAGAGAAAGCAAGAGAAAGAAAGAAAGCAAGATAAAGAAAAAAGAATGAAAGAGCAAGAGAGAAATAGAGAAAGAAAGAAAAAGAAACGAAAGAACTTGTGATTTTGACTATGCCGGCTCATTCCCTCCCCCGCTCCCCACAAACCACCTACCCCTCTACCGCAAGAGGGAAGCGCCCGAGGCGCCGGTTCTTCCCTTTCTCCCTCGCCCGCATCCTTGCCACGGTGACTCACCAGGAGAAGGCTGGAGACCCACGCAGCTCCTCGGGGGGCCTTGCGGAAGGCAGCGGCGGAAGACCCCATGGCCGGCGCTGGATGCGAGGAAGGATGCTTTCTGCGCGGGGGGAGGCCGAGAGCTGAAAAGGGCGCGCCTTGCCCACCCTCGCCGGAAGAGCTGCCCATCTAGCAGTCCCGCTGTCCCATTGCCCGGCAGGGGATGATGGGCAAGGGACGCCTTGGGGAAGGAGGGCAGGGCGGGAAGGAGGGGGCTGGTGGGGGTTTAGGAAAGGGGAGCCCACCGGGCACGAGGGAACGCTGGCCGCGCGGGGCTCCGAGGCCAGCCTTGCAGCTCCTCGGCGGGAGGAGCCGAAAGCCACCGGGAGAGGACTGGGCTCAGCAGGAGAAGCGCCAGCCCCCCCCATTATTCAATTTCCCCGGGCCCGGTACGCCCCTCCCAGTAATACCCGTCTATCAGCGGCCCTGGTCGGGGCTGCCACAGAGAAGACTCTTCCCCTGGGTCCTGCCAGCCAACATTGTTTAGTTGACGGGACCCGGAGAAGGCCCACTCTGTGGGACCTAATCGGTCGCTGGGATTCGTGCGGCAGAAGGCGGTCTCAAAGATATTCTGGTCCGGTGCCATGAAGGGCCTGCCACTGCCACTCATGATCAGGCCTGGCCACAAGAATGGCAGCAGTCAAGGGGACTGCGTCACAGGAGAGCTGCTCAGAAAGCAGCTGAAAAAGACTGCCAAAAGATGCAGGGGAAGGGGGGACCATAAAAGGACAGGTGACTGCAAAAGCTGCCTTCTGAGCAGCTCCACTATGAAGGGAGGGAGAAAAGTTTGGCTTCTCTCTCCTGCAGCATTCAAAGACCAGACAAGGAATAATGTATGGAAGCTGATCAAGGAGAGATTCAATCTAAAAGTAAGGAGAAATATTGTGATAGAACAATCAACCAATGGAACAGCTTGCCTTCAGAAGTCTTTGGTGCTTCATCACTAGAAGCTTTAAAAAAGAGGTTGGACTGGCATTTGTCAGAAATGGTGTAGGTTCTCCTGGTTGGCAGGAGGTTGGACTGGATATTTTTTTTAAAAAAATTGGGCAAGTGTGATTGGACACACAAGGAATTTGTCTTGGTGAATATGCTCTCAGTGTACATAAAAGAAAAAGATATATTTGTCAAGAATCATGTGGTCCAACACTTAATGATTGTCATAGGGGTCAAATAAGCAATGAAGACACAATCAATATTAATAAAAATCTTAGGATGCAAGCAACAAGTTACAGTCATACAGTCCTAAGACTAGATGACCTACAAGGTCCCTTCCAACTCTATTAATCTGTATCTGTATTTGACATAGTTTGGACTGATCAATCAATCAATAAAAAATGTTACCCAGTGAATTTCAATGGCTGAAGGTGGATTTGTTCTCTATTATATTACACCTAGACAAGGACAGCTAGAACTACTTTGTACTTCCTTAGAAAGTGATGAAAGATTGGAAAACTGTTGGGATATTTTGATGCTGCACTATTCTGCTGAAAAATGTTTTAAAGAAGTAAATTTTGATGGGAATTTTAACTGCACAATAGGACTTGCACCAAGAACTACTGTATTGAAATTTCTTCTCCGGACTATTGGGGATTCTTAGTAGTAGGGTACAATAGGGATTGCTGAAGGAAGACAGAAGCATCCAAAATTTAAGGTGTCTTCCTCAAATTCCTCTTTAGTCATAGTTTGATCCTTTACCTAACTGTAAAGTAAACTCTGAATCAGATTTATGGAAAGAAAGGAAATTCTGCCTATAACATATATACACAAATTTTCATTTTTTTAATTCAATGGCTCCAAACGTCGTTCAGATACTACTTCTAAATTGCTGTGGGGGGGAAATAACTCACCTGTGGGTAGCTTCCTAATAATACTATTATGTTTAAAATGCATGGGTAATCAGAATTTTTGGGAATGTCACATATCTTCTCTACATTAGGGCTGCTACTGCCAATATGTACTCTGTTCATTAACTAGGTGTGCCAATACTTATGCACGGGGAGTCAAATTTGCTGTGTTACACATGCTACAAAGACATGACTTTTGCAGTGCAGAAAAAGAGGCATATAGTAGTACCTCGGTATGCACCATTAATTGGTTCCAGGATGTGTGATGAGTACCAAAAATGATGAGTACGAAACATTTTTTTTTCATAGGGAATAATGTGGTGTGTCACAAGGCACCTGACACCAATGAGTTCTAACTTGTACAAACGATGAGAGCAAAATGGATTGAGTACCAAACTTGATGAGTTTCAAAGCAGTTGAGTACTAAGATACCACTGTATTTCATTAGATAGGGTAACAGAAAGACTTATAATGCTTCACCTGTAAAAATCCTATAATCACTCAACTATGATGTATTGATCCTAAAATCCTAGTGTAGCAGAAAACCTGAACACTATCAAGTTCAGCCTCTTCCTTCAGAAAAGGGTTACCGTCTAGTCCTTTTAGCTTCTTCTCTGGTAATATTGTACTGCAAACTAGGGCATACAAACCTTTGCTAGACCAATTCTCAAATACAGCTTGTCTGCCTGGAATCCGTACTCTATTTTGGACATTAATACAATTGAAAAAGTCCAGAGGTATTTCACGAGAAGAGTACTCCACTCCTCTGCTCACAACAGAATACCTTACGCCACTAGGCTTGATATTTTGGGTTTGAACAACTATGCTGCCTATGGTCTGACTGAAGTATAGTACACAAAATTATCTTCTACAATGTCCTACTTGTCAATGACTACTTCAGCTTCAACTACAATAATACACGAGCACTCAATAAATACAAATTCAAGGCAAACCTCTCCAAACTCGATGGCAGAAAATACAACTTCAGCAATATAATGGTCAATGCCTGTAATGCTCTACCTGACTCAGTTGTTACTTCATCAAACCCTCATAGCTTCAACCTTAAACTGTCCACCATGGTCCTCACCCCATTCCTAAGAGGTCTGTAAGGTGACACGCATGCCTACCATCCCTGTCCTACTGTCCCCATTTATTTGTACCTATTTCCTGTGTTCATTATGCATGTTTATACTTTTACCTGTTATTTCGTACATGTTTGACAAACTAAATAAAATACATACATACGTGCATGCATACATACATCAGCCCACCTAATAAAAAAAACATATTCCAAATACAGAGAACAGATGTGTTACATAGGAGGTAAGAGTAAGTGTATTGCTTTGTTGTTGAAGTAAATGTGCTAAGGAAGAAGTACAGTATGTGCTAAGTATGTAAGAAAATCATTACATACAAAATTAATATATGGAAGCAATCAACCATTAAACATACAGAGAGAGAGAGAGAGAGAGAGAGAGAGAGAGAGAGAGAGAGAGAGAGATTTATGATTGGCTATCTGAACAAAGCACAGTAACTCCAGGATTGGAGGGCCATGTTGAACTTGCCAAGAGGAAAGCTATTTCTTCAAAATGTTTAGGCTTGCCTGGGCTTAATTTCATGTGGTTTTCAATTTAAAGCTTATTCTGCCTGAAGCTTCATGAAGAAAATTTATATAAAATAAAACGAGGTCTTCTGTGACCATTGCTTTAGAGAAAGAGTTAATGGACTGCTAATATCCAGATTTTGGATGTACTAGGTGCATTGATTCAAATCCATAAATCTGATACCAGTTCCTGCACCAAACATCACAGTAGTGCCAAATCCAATTGAATCACTAGATGCACCAAGGATATTTCCAGTTAAGCATTACAGCAATCAATGGGAGGCTCTGAGGGCTGGGCAGATCAATATGTAAAATTGAATCATATCCAGTCTTAGGAATTTTCTGTGCTGCACAGTAGAAGTATTCTCTATGCACCCTTGAGGTGGCAAACAAAATTATACTAGCATGAAATGTGCAGACCCATTCCTGATCCCTACTCTGAGTCTTTTGATTTTGGCCAATCATCTGGCTTCCCTCCAAAATCAATGGTGACAAACCCCAACACATTTCTTCCATGGCAAGGGTCTCCAACTTGGCAACTTTAAGACTTGTGGACTTCGACTCCCAGAATTCCTGAAGTCCACAAGTCTTAAAGTTGCCAAGGTTGGAGACCTCTCCTCTATGGAGATACTGCCCCTGGATGGAATTAAAATAATTGATTCAGGCCCACTCACTTTGACCTTGGAGACACATCTGGATGGGAAATGTTCCCAGGATATGTTTATGCTGTGATTAACTGAAGTAGGAATTACCATAATTGAAACTGTTAAAATCAGTGACATTTATGACAGCATAAGTAGTTCTCCTTTATGTTATGCTCACAATGATCCTTGATGCAGGCTAAGCTGAAAGATGGAATGCGTAGAATTTAAATCTAGCTCTCTCCTGGGCAAATCTATAGTGTTAGGAAAGGTATGCATTTTGACGCTTGTGTTATTTTTAAAAACGTGCAATATTTCAACCGTGACCAAGAACATTAACTTCAGAAGAAGTTGTAATCAACTTTTATTCAGAAAGACCTTACTCGAAATCTTCCTTGTAAAAGAAGATGCTCCCACCCTCTTCAATACCTTTTGTATGATGTTTGTGCTGATGCAAGAGTTCTTTCAGAGATTCGGGGCTTTCAAACTCTTGAGAATGCTGCAGAAAATCTTCAACTTGGTCAATTTTGGCAGCAAACTGTAGAAATACAGAAAATACACTCTTCAAAGAATTGCAGGTATCATTGAAAAGAATCTAATAAGCTTTTCGACTGCTTTGCACATTATTAATATATTTGTTCTCTTCTTCTAAAGCTCGACCTTTTCCTTTTAGATGAAGTAGATTTCAATTTCAACAGTTCCCAGCCAATAGCACTGAAAATAATTGCTGTTTCCACTGCTTGTATAGAATAGTAACCTCTTCATAGAAAGGGAAACAAGAAGCTGTTATCTGCTTGATTGTTGTCCTTATCCTCTGATTTTTCCTAGCTTAACAGGTTGCAAACAATGACAAATCTGAACTGCTGAGCATTGTGTTGACTTGGTAGAGCAAAGAACATCAGCTAAAACAGTTCTCTGGCAGACAATATAATTGTTCTAGCTTTTTAAAAAATCCCACAGGGGTGTTTCCTCTCCTCTACATAGCTGCCTCTAACTGTATACAACCTTGAGGAAACAGATGATTGTACCAAAGAGAATTCCTACCCCTTCCCCAATCCTCACATTCTTCCCTAAAGCAGAACGCTTTGAAATCAATTGAGTCTAAAATCTACCAAACCATCATACCCTGTGGCAAAATATGCATACCAATAAAACAAAACAAAAATACCTCCAGCCGCCTCAGAAGGGCCCTAGAAAAGAGTAATTTATCTTGGTTCACACAGACCTCATTGCAAGTATATCTTCTGAGGGAAAATGCTCATGAAATAATGGCCACTACTGAAAAGGTATAATTCTTAGCTCTTTTTTTTTGGTTCAAAAATGGAACTGTGGGAGATTCACTGAAACAAAAACAAAACAAAACTATGTTTGAAAACACAAGCTTGCCTAGAGTGGCCAGTTTTCCTGCAATTCAAGCACCCGGCTTTTGATTTTTTAAGGAAAATACTATTAGCTATATGTAAATTGGGAACACACGTACATCTAGGTGTAGAACACAGGTGTCAAACTCCATCGTGGCACAGGATCAGGGGCGGGCTACTGCCCAGACGGGGGTGAACGCAGTGGGGTAGCGAAAATGGAGTTCCACCCCAAAACACCCAATTTGCACTGAAAGGTGTTGAAAGAAAATGCATAAGCCCCGCGCATAGTGTGGTAGTAAAAATTTTTGTAGTCCTTCACTGCACAGGCTGGATTGTGATGTATCGTGGTATTTTTTTGCCTTTACAGAACCGGGGTGGGTATGGTCTGCATGTGACATATCTGGCCTGTGGGGCGCCAGTTTGACAGGTCTGGTGTAGAAGATAAGCTCACACAGAGTTAACCCCTGTATGTAGTTGTTAAGATGTGATGTGTTTTAATTTTTAGCTGTAATTAAATTAGTGGATGATGACTAGATGGCAGGAAAGATCAAGCACAGTGGTTCTCAACCCGGGTATCGGGACCCCTTTGGGGGTTGAATGATTATTTCAAATGGGTTGCCTAAGACCATGGGAAAAGAGAAATTTCCCTTGGTGTTAGGAATTAAAGCCTCTATTCTGGCACCTTGGAACATATTTTTACAATCCAACCAATCAGACGTTTACAGTGGGGTGTTCCTCTGACTTTCCTGCCAATCAGCTTAAAGCTCTGTTCGGAAAATTGGTGCCAGATTTATGGTTGGGAGTCACCACAACATAATTCACTGTATTAAGGGGCCGTGGCATTAGAAAGATTGAGAACCACTGATCTAGCTTGTTTTTTGCTTCAGTCTGAATTTTTGAAATTCAAGTCAAGTAGTTTAGCATGCTATGGTTTACTGTATTGACCCACTGGGAGTTTAGCCATTGATCCAAAACAGTACATCTGCAATGAGTGTTTGTGCACACTAGTAGCTTAATGTTTTTATTTTAAGTTTATTTCCCTGTTTCATTTTATTTGGTTTCTATACTCACTACATATTTCAAGTGAGTTAATAGCTTTGCCTTCTCTCCCCTAAATAAAATTGCTGTGCGTAAGAGAGAAAACCCCTGCTCAGGATATTGGTACTTCAGATGAAATTAAGAAAGATTGTGAAAAATGATGCCTTTTGCTCAGTCTGCTTTTTTCTCAAACATTCTGTTCTGTTTTTAATTTTATATTTTTATGATAGAAAACAAATCCATTATCTTCCAGCATTTGGGATTTAACTTCTGACTTTCATTAAAGAATATCCTGGAGATGAGGCTTGTGTTTTATCATAATAAAACAAAGATTACATATAATCATATTCTGCCAATTAAAGCAAAGCTTTCCAGCAAGAGGCTTCCAGGATTTTCCATTTGAAATTGACATGTGTTATTTCCCACTTGCCCTTCACTTAGATATTTCAAGAACAATAAGGCTGGATCCTTGGTTCCATTTTTTGCTACTTCAAGGAATCTGATAGTGTGTGTAACCAACTGCCTTTCAGTCTCTGCATACATTTCCATCCTGCTGAGAGAAATTCCCTTAATTCAGAACTGCAACAGCAGGTGCTATAAATCTCCCCCTGGGCCTCCTCTATGACTTATGCTTTGATAATTTCCATAACTGAGAAAGGGGGTGGGTAGCCCTTCTCCTCAAAGTTGAGGTCAAGAGGGTGGTGCCCAGTAATGGTATTTGCTTACCTTCACTACCAGTTCGGAAATGGGACTTCTGTGCATGTGAGAACCTTCTGCGCATGTGCAGAACATCCATGATGACGCCTGGGTGGGTGGGTGGAGCCTCCTGCTGCTGGCATTACCAGTTCGCCCAAACCAGTGTGAACTGATAGAATATCACCACTGATGATATTCTATCAATAGAATATGCCTAATTGAAGAACAGGTGAGTTCCTCAGGAGTAGTGGGTCCTATCATATAAATGACTTATGGGGGACTTCTTCAGCATTAAATAAAAGAACTGATAGATCAGAAAGTATTGTAATTAAAAGAGAAAAAAATGTATTTCAGGGCCAATATATAGATACAGTTGTTGTTGTTTTGCTAAAAAGAGCAGAAAGACAGGTGTAGTTTTAGTGACCATTCAAAGTTAAGACGGCACTGGAAAAAGTGCTTTTTGTCTGTTTTTCACTCTCACATTTATTGCAGTATGGCCGTGTGATCCAAATTCACATTCTTGGCCACTGATTCATATTCATGATGCTGCGGTGTCATGTGATTTACCTTCTGAGACTTTCTGACCAGCAAAGTCAATGGGCAAGTCAGATTTACTTAATAACCATGTTGACTAACTTACCAACTGCAGTGATTTGCTTAACAATTATGGCAAGGAAGATTGTAAAAATGGAGCAAGGTTCACTGAACAAATGCCTCGTTTAGCAATAGAAATGTTGGGCTCAATTGAGGTCATAAGACAAGGATTACCTATGGAGAATGCAACCTATGGAGAATGGCAACAGTTTTAGGCTTTCTGTTGCTTGTCCCCTTCCTTTTTTTGTCCCACCCAAGGCAGGGTTTCTGGTTTCTTGCTTCCAGAGAATACACTGAAAGTAATTATTTAGTAGGATATGACACAGAGCAATGGTTCTGCATTTCACAAAGGCACTTATTCTCCAGTTAAGAGGAGTATCAGCAATGCCACTGGACAAATAGCTACTAAAGGAGATGATAAGTTCCCTTTTCCTGAGATGTTAAGGCAGTCATCAACCGCACCATCTTGAATTTTTGCGACTGCTCATGGATGGCGTTAATCTGGATTTCTGTGAATTATAATTTAGTCTCAAAAGTGGCTTCCATATGATTTTATCTGCTTCTGTAAAACATTTCCCCAGTTCATGGGCTGTTTTTCGTTTCTTTGTTTGTTTTGACACTACTTTTGGTTCTGATCATTCCTATGGAAACAGAAAAAAAATCTACAATTATCTTTTCTTCCCCCATTCTAAAGTAATGAAAAGTCACCAAGCAGAAAGGGATACTTGAAATGCAACTGTGTTTTGTTTTCTTTGAAGATGAAAAGCATTTTCATCCAAACTCCGAGTCTGCGGAAAGAGGCGACATACAAATCTAAGAAATTATATTATTATTATTATTATTATTATTATTATTATTATTATTATTATTATTATTATTATTATTTCCCTTCTTGTACACTGACCTCTAGAGCATTTTCAAAAAAATCCAAACTCAGTTTTAGCAGTGTTCTCCGCTTCTCCAGAACAATAGTCAGGGAGTCCCAAGCGTCTCCCAGGGATTCTGCGATGGCTTCATACACCTGTTCTTCATCTTGATGCTCCGCAGCTGTCTTGTCAGCTTCCCGTAAGAGATCCCAAACATGGCCTTCTAAGGGCTTAGGGAAAAATGGATGAGAAATCAGGATGAAAATCTCCAGGCAGTATGGACAAAACTCCTTTAAATTTGCTTTGTTCATTGACTGAAAAACAATTACAAGAAAAGTCAGGACAATCCACCTTTATCTTTTACCCAGAGGCAGGGCCATTTCAGGGGGTTATAGCATCCCTACCTTTCTGTCCATTGCAAGAATACCCTGAATGCTGACTCCTCCGCTGACTTTCTTTCTGGCTAGGCCAGATGCTGCGCACCCTCTAGAGAAGCTTATATACTTCCTTTACTATGCTCGGGAGATCTTATGGAGGGAAGCCTCGGGGCCTGCAAATGACAGGGTGACAGTGGCGGCAGCGGCTGCTCTAGAGCCTAGAGCAGAAATACAAAAAGGAAAGCACTCTGTTTTGGTTGCTATGACCAAGAGTCGGGGAAGAGGGGTACAATCCAACCCGTCTTCCAGGCTGCGGCCTTATCCACAGTGTGCACACTTTTCTAGTGATGGGGTAGTGGGGTAGTGAAAATGGAGCTCCACCCCAGAGCACCCAATTTGCACTGAAAGATGTTGAAAGAAAATGCAGGGCATCCTGCATAAGACACGCCCACAGTGTGGTAGTAAAAATTTTGGTAGCCCTTCACTGAGGTAGAGGTAGAGATAGAGATAGAGATGATAGAGAAAGAGATAGCAATAGAGATATATAGTAGAGATAGAAATAGAGACAGAGAGAGAGGTGATGGAGAAAGAGATAAAAATAGGGATATATAGTAGACAGAGAGAGATGTAGATAGAGATAGATAGATAGATAGATAGATAGATAGATGGAGAGAGAGACAGAGAGAGATTGGTAACAGTACTATATTGTTAGGGTGAATATAGGTTATTTGCAAAAAAAGTTGCAATAACAGGTCAGAATATTCATTTTGATCTTAACGAATATTAAGCATGTTTTTTTATCTTTAACTGAATATATATATATTCAACAGAATATATATATATATTCTGTTGGATCTGTTGAAAAAAAAATCCAAAGAAATTCAGCAAAACATGTGATACATACATATATATTATGACACCCTTTATTTGACACATATAAAATATGACATACACATACATGACACCCTTTATTTCACACCCCAGAGAATGTTTAAGAACTATTGCCTGTGAAACTTATTATGCTGTAAGTTTAAAATCATTTTAAAATGATGGAGAGGATATCTCGATCTATAATATAAGCTTGGCCTGCTTTTATCTCATTTTGTTTGGTTGCTAATATGAATCAGGGAAAAGAAATTACTGTAGGCTTAAAGATATGCATATAATTTTGAATTATATAACCCCAATTCAGAATTTATTAATATATGAAAAAGTATGAATTTGCCTAGCATGAAGAATTATGTATCATTTTTTTATAATGGAAAGGCAGCCTTCTGCATTTTAAGTCTTGGAAAAATGATACATTTGATCTCTGCTTTATGAAGTTGCTTTTTATTGATGTGATAGAAAAACTGATCAACATTATTCCAAATAGTCAAGTTAAGCACACTGTGCTTAAAATCTGAGTGCTTTTTATATCTATTGTAACATTTGTTTCTTTTTGAATATTTTTGTGTTTTTTTAAAAAAAGAGGTGGAGCTCTCGCCTCACAATCAGGTTTGATCCTAGTTAGCAGCAGAGACTTCTCTTTTTTTGGTTCAGTGAATAATTTCTGTGAACCCTATGTAGGCCTCAGGAAGAGCAACCGGCCTTCTGAGGCAACTGAATTCTATTCAGTTGCCCGGATTCCACTCCAATACAAGAGATTACAGAGTCATTAAAAGAAAATAAATACAATGGGTTGTACAAATCTAGGTAATTAGATTAGCCATATTTTAGTTCATTCTGATATTGTGTATTTAAACATACTCAGATTAATCTCATAATAATTTCAAAGGGTACAGGTACATGCTTGTCCTATAGTTTTAACAGCTGGGTTATCCAAAGGAGTTATGGAACAAGGTGAAATGTGTTCATTGTTGAATTAGAAATTCAGGTAGTATATAGGAAGTCCTTGAGTTATGAGCCTATCAATTATGGGCATAAGCCTTCATGGTCATAAAGTGGGTCATCAAATGATCAGATCCAATTTTATGATTTGTTTCTCAGTAGACATTGAGTGACTACTATGGTTGTTAAGTAAAAAATGCAATTGTTAGCTGAATACCATGGTTGTCTAGCAAACCTATTGTTCCTTGGGCCAGTTTTTGC
Organism: Erythrolamprus reginae; assembly: GCF_031021105.1. Taxonomy (NCBI): domain Eukaryota; kingdom Metazoa; phylum Chordata; class Lepidosauria; order Squamata; family Dipsadidae; genus Erythrolamprus; species Erythrolamprus reginae. The sequence goes on from NC_091950.1 coordinate 195,234,564, forward strand.
CAGAAACCAGAATTAAACACTAGTTTCTGAAAAACCAAGTGTAGATCCTTTCAGGTTCAGCCAAACAGGTACCAAACTGCTGGTGGATCAGTTGGTGCCAGTTCATGGGCAATGCCATCTTTAAAAAAAAAAAAATCCCATTTTTTTTCTTCTGTGCAAAGCTGAGTGTCTGGCACTGATCATGTAACACCATTTGGTTTTCAGTGTTTTAAACCCATAATATATTATTTTTATGTGTCCATGTGGCACTGCAAATACCTTGTTTTTCCCAAAATAAGGTATCCCCTGATAATAACCCCAATCGGGCTTTCAAGTGCATGGCAAAAAGGCCAAGCGTTTATTTCAGGCAGGGCCACCATCAGGAATTTTGGGGCCCCATACAGCCTAACTGTCTGCCCCCCCCCCGCCATTTTAAAACTACTTTATTTTGCGACATACCAATTATGTATTAAACCGGGGGGGGGGGGCATTTTTCAATTTGGCCGGGCCTCTAACGCCAGTAGCAGCAATACTGGCCTATCGGTGGCCCTGATTTCAGGGTTCAAAAAAATATAAGACAGGGTCTTATTTTGGGGAAAACATGGTAGCTAAGCACCCAAAGCTCAGTCACATGACCAGGGAGGGGGCAATTTTGAAATCTAGTTGTAAGTTGTGAGCTTTGGGTGGCTTCATCATAACTTCAAATGGTTACTAAGCAATCAGTCACAAGGGAAGGACCACCTGTATAGGTTTGCCTTTGCCTCAGAACAAAGTCGTTTTGTTTTTGTTCTTTTGCTGATTTCACCGTAAGGTCTAACAAGTATTGCCATTTCTCTTTACTTCAAAATCTTCAGAATATCTTCAGCACGCCTTCTAAACTTGAATTAGTTTTGCCCGTTTTCATCTCAGCTCTTTATTGTGACAATGGATGAATGGCAGTGACAGTTTTTGCTTTTACTTTGGGTGCTATCTGGAAAGATGCATAATGAGGACAGGAATCCATAATAGACAAATTAAAATCTAGGATAACTCATTCTCCTGATGCAGACTATATTAAGAATTGAAGATAGGAAAAGATGAAATTCTCCTGATAAAGACCGAGCTGATAAAGAGGAAAATAGTAGAACACTTATGCATTGTGGCTTTGAACTCGGAATGGTAATATTCAGATTCTCCCAAGCCACCATATCTTCTGCCAGTAATAGTTACATCTAATTGGATGATAATCTCCCTGTTCTAAAAGGAATGCGACGAGAAATACTTTTCAGAAGTAGTGAACAATTGTTTCTTAATTAAAAAGGAAAGATTAATAGTTGCTGCTGAAAGAAAGAAAAAACATGAAGACGGAGTTACCAAAGATGAATTATTAATTGAAATATGAACAATGCAGATCAAGGGAGAGAAAGAGAATGAAAGAGAAAGCCACCATGAAGATTTTCTCTGGACATAGTAGACGGAGAAACAAAAAGTATATTTTTAATTGGAGAGCACGGGTGCACAGCCTATGTACACCTGCAAGTGGAGGAATTCAAATAATTTAACAACCGGTTCTCTGCCCTAAAGACCATATGAATGTGCGGGTGTGGGTGTTTGGGTGCGGGGCAGCAATCAGTTTCCTTCAACACTGTGCCAGTCAAAACGGGGCATGGGGTTAATTAGAATAGAATAGGATAACAGAGTTGGAAGGGACCTTGGAGATCTTCTAGTCCAGCCCCCTGCCTAGGCAGCAGGGGTGGGCTACTGCCTGGCTGGGGGGGGGAACGCAGTGGGGAAGCAAAAATGGAGCTCCATCCCAAAGCACCCAATTTGCACTGAAAGATGTTGAAAGAAAATGCAGGGCATCCTGCATAAGCCATGCCCACAGTGTGGAAGTAAAGATTTTGGTAGCCTTTCACTGCTAGGCTCTTCCCCTGGGGCCCGCCAAACGACATTGTTTGGTCGACGGGACCCGGAGAAGGCCAACTCTGTGGGACCTTATCGGTTGCTGGGATTCGTGCGGTAGCAGGCGGTTCCGGAGGTACTCTGGTCCAATGCCATTGTTAGATAGCACCCAATGTTCAAGTCTGTCAAGATCCTTCTGTATATTGAGCCTATCTTCTGGAGTGCTGCTGTTCCTGCCAATTTGGTGTCATCTGCAAATTTGATGAGTTCCCCATCTATCCCTTCATCCAAGTCATTGATGAAGATGTTGAAGAGTCCTGGTGATTTGAATGTGTCTGGGGTAGATAAGGTGTTCACTTACTATTTTCTTCCCTATTTTAACTTGTGTTGCTAGCATGCTTTTTGTGATGCTGTTTTGATAGGACTTTTTTCCCCCTTTGTGTAAAGATAGATGCTAAAAAATGAGTTAAGTAGCTCTGCTATCTTCCTGTTGCTTGTCACTTTCTTGCCACTTTCTCCATAGAATGAACCAATTGTTTCCTTGAATTTATTTTATTTTTAATATTTTTTTAATTACAAAACATGGGCTTTGCTTTGTGATATCCAGATCCAGTGAGCACGGTGAGTATGAACTGTACAGAAAATACACCTGTTTCATTATGAAGAAATATCCCCAAAGTCAGATATACACTAAATGTAGATGGACTTTTAGCTGTACACCTCTCCAGCAAACAACAAATTTTGAAGCTCCAAGTAAAGAGGATTCATTTTAGAATGAGTAACCACAGTTTGCATGTTGGAGGTTCCTAAAGGAATGCTGGGAAATTCTGTATTTTAAGGAACATTTGAGGGAGGGGTGCAGAATAGCATTTCTCAGCCTAAGGCTGTAGAGACCCGGCACCAATCAAAACACTTTTTGTGAAGCAACTGATCAGCACTGACAAGATAAGTCATTAGTATATGAAAGTAGTACTGATGATGTTACCAATTTGGTAATGCAACATCTGCAAGAAAACAATCAAATCAGAGAGCACCAAGGAACCATAAGCTACAAATATTCTCTTCTATCGATAAACACATTTTGGTTAGAAGGACTCAAAACCGGCCTTATATGATATGGCTCCCAGTGGATTTTATTCTAGATATGATTTCTGTAAATAAGGAATGTAGAATTATAATGGCTGAGTAATTGATCCTTCTGCATCAAAAAAATACAAAGCTAAGGGACAAACAAATAAAAAACAGATTTGAAAAAAGAAAAGGCTCAGGCAAGAAAAAGAGAGAAAGTTAAGAAAGAAAGAGGAAAAGATGGAAAACTGAAAAATAATGACTTCCAACTTGTTTTGGTACAGATATAAGTAAAAATATACAGTATATCAAACTTACTCTAAGATTAACATTTGTCTACATTATTTCCATCATCCCTTATTTAATCATCAAAACCCATATCAACTTTTAATTTCAGTTTCTCACAAAGAGTCCAGTAATTGTTCATACCACTTTAATCACAATTTGTTAACAAAACCGCAACTGATTTATTGTTGTGCATTTATTGTTGCGCAACTGATTTATTGTTGTTATGCTTATGCACCACTGTGCTTATGCCGTCCCTGTCCTATTGTCTTCTTTTGTTACTTTTTATCATTACTTATCTAATGTTTTATTTGTACAAATTACCACCCTATAATTGTTTGACTAAACAAACAAACAAACAAATAATATTTAAATTGCACCAAACTCTAAATAAAATAGAAGTGGAAAATCCTAAACTCTAGTGTAGACCCATGTTTCTCAACTTTGGCAGCTTTAAGATGCATGGACTTCAGTTCCCAGAATTGCCCAGGCACCATGAAGTTTGCCCATCTTAAACTTGCCCAGACTGAAAAAATGCTCATCTACAGATAGGGATTTTTCCATTCCTTTGATACTGGTTCCTACTTACTTGTGAGCAATAAAAATGCAAAATCTCTCTTCCCAACTTGCCCTATAGTAATGATAATATTTCCCAACTCACCCTAAAACAGGGGTTTGGGGCCTGGAAGGCCTCCTGTACGACCCTGGAAGTCAAAATGTTGCACAGGGAGGCGCATGATGCCGCCATGCCCTGTTTTGGGAATGGAAGGCCTCCTGTATCACCCTGGAAGCCAAAATGGGGCACAGGGGCTGCGCATGATGCCTCTCCCCATGCCCCATTTTGAGCCTCGAAGGCCTGCTGCACCAACCTGGAAATCAACAAGGGCTATGGGGGGATTCCTAGGAGAAGTGGTGGGGAAGGTAGCTAGAGGCAGGATTAGCCGGTTCTCCAAACTGGGCAAAAATTTAACAACCAGTTCAGCTGAACCTTTGCAAACTGCCTGAAGCCCACTTCTGCTGTGGCCACAAACTCCCCATTTTACTGCTGGTAAAGGGGAGTGGACAGATAAACAGAGAACATGAAAAATATGTGAATGGAGTTTAAGACAAAAAAAAAAGTATTTTGATTTGCATGTCTTTGCTTTGACACACACATTTTTCTCTTTGCCTTAGAAATCTGAGGCTCACAGTATCTTTCACAAGGTTCGTGCAATTCTCAGCCAAACTTCATTTTAGAATCCTGACTGTTTACACCAAAACAGAAACTTTGGGAAAACACAAGGAATTAATTCAGGGGTTTTTTCGGGGTCCTTTGGATCACACAGAACATGTGAGCAGCAGCCTTGACTAATTTTAGCATTCACACCTTCAAGGGAGGTCAGAAGAGGGGAGATAGATCAAACTTCCACCACTATGGTATCTCTGTGAATAGCACACCACACACACCTTACAATTGAGGGAAGGTTTTGATTGTAATATCTCAACTACCATTTATCTCTTTTGAATTACCTTCAAAAGATCTTTTGGAATGTGCAGAAGTCCAATAGGCCTGAAAAGTATAGTAGCTTTAAGACATTGCAGATGGAGGCTACAATTTGACTGAAGTATTTTTCGAAAGTCAGATCCAAAGTACTTCAAAACTTGATTGATTATTGTACTTAGGGATAAAGCTGAGAAGATTGACTGAAGTACAGTACACACATTGTGTAGAAGCCTTAGTAAAACTCCTATTTTTCCTCCCAGCTCTGAGCTTATGAAGCAGGAGGATTGGTTAAGAATCATGAAAGCTACATTAGATAATTTCATTCTTCTGAGTCAGCTATTACTATACGTCTGCAGACCTCAAGTAGCCTTAACGGTAGCAGTAAACTTTGTGTTGGACACGCTTGCTTAAGTATCTTCCCTGCTGGAAGAGTAAATAGCTTAATGTTTCTAAAAATATTTTCCATGTTGAAGGTAGGGAATATTAGGTGAAAGATGTGAATGCTTATAGCTACTTTTAGAAAGTTATACAATGTGATGAAATTAAAATACACCGAGCAATCCTTGCACATTCCAATTCTGCTTGGTCTGATAGAATTTATTTTGGGGTATGATTTTTTTTTATGTTTTCCTCCATACCAACTTTTTTCAATACATTTCAAAATAATTAAAATAATAATAATAATAATAATAATAATAATAATAATAATAATATATTATATTTGTATGCCGCCCCTCTACACAGACTACAATAAAAACAGTATTTAGTTAGTAAATCACATATAATTATCCCCCCAAAAATTAATAGTTCCAAATTAATGGATGGAATTTATTTTCATAAAATGTGCATTTAGATGGCAACCTTAATCCAGCTCACAGAAAAAATGTCAAAGACATGCTCTATACCAGAGGTGGTATTCAGCCGTTTTCCGTGAACCGTTGGCACAAATTTGGCTAAGGTCGCCGAACTAGTAGCAATGGCCAGCTGGCCACGCCCCTGAACCGGTCCCCCAGTCCCCTTGTCCCCTAGTCACCACTTGCTCACTCCGCCCACCATGTTCAGCACGGCCATGTTCCCCACACATGCACACCCATTGCCTTGGAAATCCAATGAGATATGCATGCGCAAAGAACATGGTGGTGATGGCATGGCAGCTGCTTTGTCAGTTGTAGGAATTTCTTGTGGTATAATTAAACATTTATTTTATCTGGTCTAAAAAGAAGTTTCAGCTAGCAGTTCCACATTGGCAGTATTTATTATATAATACTGGTAACAACATTATTTAAGCTCAAAAAGTGCTTTTCATTCAGATGCTGCTAATTATACTACTAAATTTGTTTTTATCCATTTGGTATGCTGAATCTGAGTGAGCAATTTATTTTTTAATTGCAAGCTATTTGCCAATAGGTAAATGGGCACATTTGGCCATTATGTGCTTCTCTTGTTAGGCAGAACAGCCTATGAATTCAATAAATATATTTCAAGTCAGCCAATTTGTTTCCAGTGCCAGCTGTTCCTCTTGCCATTCGTTGCATTTTGTGCACAGAGCAAAGTCAGAAAGTGACTTTTATGTGTGTTTAAAACAGGCCTAGGTATTAATTCACTAAAAGTCTCAGTCACTCTTAGCTTATTCACCAGAGGATTTCCAAGGCCATCCCAGGGAAAGAATACCATTAAGAAAGGCATTTATTACCCTGAATATAAGGTAGACTCTAAGCATACTCTGGATTAATACACAAGGAATAGATGGTGTAAATACTGCTAAAAGCAATTTGGTTGATTTGATATTATTTTTCTCAGGACAAAGAATGCCTGTTAAATCTGGGAGGGGTTGTTGTATTTTTTCCAGAAATAATTTTCTGCATTTGACTGTGCATTTGTATGAAAATGACTATAATATGATATGATATGATATGATATGATATGATATGATATGATATAATATAATATAATATAATTTTTTGGATTAATTAGACATTCTCTCCTCAAGGGTTCCTTCTATCCAAGAAAATGCCTAGTTAAATGTAAACAGAAGTGAATTCTTGAAGAGCTGGTTGCAGTTGCAGGTAGGAAAGCCTTGGTACAACTTTGTTTAATGCTCCAGTTGTGGCCTTTTCTAGCTCAGGAGTTCCTGCGCTCAGTCACTCAAGCCTTACTCATCTCAGTACTGCAATGTGCTCTGTATGGAGCTACCCCTGAAGAACATTTGGAAAATATGTTTAGTGCACAGTGCAGAGAGTTTTAGGCCTCCTAGAGTGGGCAGTCCTTAGGCCTCCTAGAGTGGCCCATATTACATCACCGCTTTGCAAGCTGCACCGGTTGCCAGTCTGTTTCTGGGTACAATTGAAGGTGTTGATCATCACCTTTAAAGCCCTGCGTGGCATGGGTCCAGTCTACATGAGGAAATGTCTCACCCCGATGGGACTGTCCCAGCCCACCTATGCCAGAAGAGGAGACATACTGCGGATCCCATCAACCAAGAAATTTTGTTGGAAGGAACCAGGAGAAGAACCTGCTCTGCCATAGCTCCTGCCCTCTGGAACATATTAGTCCCTAAGGCTTCCACCCTCCTGGTGTGTCAAAAGAGCCTTAAGACCTGTCTCTGCCAGATGCTGTGGATTTCACCCAATGGGTGAATTTCAAACTGGAGGTGGTTGGCTAATTAAAACTTAATCCCACCTCTTCCTCCTCCTCCCCTTCCTCCCTGGCAGTGTAATTCCCTCCTTTGCCATCTTGTATTAATGACTTTATCTGTTAATGTTTTTATCTACTGTGTATTTTATGATTGGTTTTAATGTCTTTATGTTGTAAGCCACCCAGAGTCATTGGCTACGAGACGGGTGGCAATTGCATTTCATGAATATATAAATAAAAAGAAATATCTTTTTATTTGTGTATTAAAATATTTAAATATCTATGAAATGTTTCTCTATTTTGAAAAGAGATCCTATAAAACAGCAACATAATAGGAGTTATCAAGGAGGAAGAGGGAGAGAGAGAAATAAACTTTCCATCCAGCATCACACAAGCCAATTTTCTCTCATGCAATAAAATCTGCCTCCGTATATTACTTCATTCACCCATCAAATCTACTTCTGAAGAGTTCCCTTCAGAGAGATTTGGACAGAAAAAAGGACTTCAAGGAAGAGGAAAAACTCTATAACTTCTATGTCACTGGACATCAATCAGAGATGGTGATTGGAAACCTGTTTAAGTTAAAGGAACAAAAATATAACTTTAAAAAAACTTTTAAAAGTAGGGATGAATACCTAAAGGGTGTTAGTCAAGTAATCTACCTTATGACCAGGGGTGGGCAGAAGGCAGACGGGGTGGAATACAGTTCCACCGGTGGAAATGAAGCTGCATGCACAGCTCCAGCTGACTGGCGGCTGTCACTTCTTGGATTACCGGTCTCGGCAGGACTCTCCTTTTTTCCCCTGCTGCTGCTGCCTGACCTCAGACCTTTCCTCCTTCCTGACCTCAGATGAGCTTCCCTCTCTCTTGCCCAGCTCCCCTCCAGCCTCATATAGCTACCTCCCAAGGCCAGGAGAGCCTTGCTGTGCCGAAGCAGTCTGGGCTGCGGTCTTTTCCCCCTCACTCTGCCCACAGCGGAGATGAAAAGGCATGGTGCGGCAATAACAGTTCACTTGAATGATGATGATCGTTCAAGCCACTCCCACCTTGTCACATGACCATCAAGCCACACCCACAAAATAAGCCAAACCCACTGTGTGGCAGTAAAGCCTTGCCGGCAAGCCACTCCTACCCAGTCACGTGACCATCAAGCCACACCCACAAAATAAGCCACACCCACAGTGTGGCAGTAAAAAATTTTGGCTGCCCATTACTGCTTATGACTCAATTGCTGCAGCCAAAATTCTGATGATGCCAGTAAATCACATGATTTTGTCAGCCGATGACAGGACAGAAAACACAACTTGACTAAAACAACAGCAACAGAGTGAGAAACAAATGTGCAAATGGTGCTTTCATCCTGGCACTAAAAACAGTCCTAGTCAGCCACTATGCAGGTATGACGAATGTACTTAGTGCCTCTGTTTTCCTTCTGCTTTCCTAACACTAGACTGACACCTTTGAACACCTCCCCTTAGGTTTTCCACACACCCGACACTGGAAAGCATTGCTCATGTGTAGCATAATGTGCTAGCAATCTCTGGTCCTGTCAGCACAGGAGTTGCTTAAAATATCTTTACAGTACACAAGGGCATCAAGGGTCACATAGCAGAGAGATAGCATAAGATCCAACCCAAGGTCATTTAGAAGGTATCACAGAGTTATCAACATGTACTCTCTGAAATTGCAAGCCATTCTCTAATGGCCTGTACCACAATATTTTAATTTACAATTCATTATCCAGGGTACGCCAGATGTTTTGCGCAATAATGTATCATTAATTTTATCTATTGTCCAGCGTAGAGTTAGGAGAACATAAGCCTTGTAATTTCAGCCAAGCTCTAATTTAAGCAATATCTTATGTGACACAAAGGGAGGACTCGAGGCGTCCCATTGGATAGAGGAGACATTTAATATGACTTTCAGTCTTTATTTACCCTCTCGGCTCCTTGGACTAAAATTTAGAGAGAGTTGTGAAATGGTGGGGGGATTGAATGTGTGCTTAAAGATGTGTGCTATATAGAGAACTAGTTATTTGTTGGTTTAGATCAGTAGTTTTTAAGCTTTTTAGGGAATAGGGGCTGTAATAATTTTTGGGTGGAATTTTCTCTTTGGGGATTGGCCTCCTGTTTTCCCCAAAGTCTAAAAATAGGCTTTTCCTGGACTTCTGCAAATAAATCACTGTTATATTGTTATATTTCACTGTTATATTGTTTCTATTATTGTTGTGAGCCGCCCCGAGTCTTCGGAGAGGGGCGGCATACAAATCTAATAAATAATAATAATAATAATAATAATAATAATAATAATAATAATAATAATAAAAATCCCTTTCATTCCATGGCTTTGTTTGGAAGTATTTTCCTGCAGAAAATACCGACAACTGTGATACAAAACCAGAAGTTAAGGTGACCAAACATTTATAAGAGTTCTGGTTCAAGAGTACGCAGTGTAACAAAGTGTTAGTTCTCCCTGCTTATTGCATCCACATATTTCCATTTGATAAGGGTTACCTAGATCTTTCTGGGGAAAGATGGACAGGCTAAAATGCTTGCAGGCATGATAAATGGGTTGCAGAATTCTTGGCAGATGAAGTTTCTCATATCTCTTCTGGATTGGACACCAGTTGCGCACTGTTGGTGATGAAGAGTATGGTGGCATTTTGTGCTATTATACTCTTCAACTTAGGGAATGGAATCCCTAAAACTTGGATATGATTCTTTGTAGCTTGAACTCTGCTACCTGCGTATTAGACTCAGAGTTGGGATTCACATAATTTTCCTACAGTTCACCCAGCAGTGTGAGCACTTGCACGCACGCTTTGGTCGTGCGCATGCCTTCTGCACATGGGCATGGCCTTCCATGCATGTGTTTTGCTTGCACATGCAGCTTGCACGCATGTGCGCAGCTTGAAAACATAGCTAAATAGGACAGCATAGCACGAGGGCGAATTGCCGGGCCCACTTCCACCCGCAGGTAGCTACTAATGGTTCACCTGAACTGCTCCAAACTGGCTGAATATCACCTCTGATTAGGCTCATATCCTCTGGTTACTTCAGGTCACTAGGTAGGATAAGAATGGCTGGATCCAGGAGGGAATGCTTTTTTGAAAGAGCGGTCAATGCTGCAGAAATATGCTTTTTGTTGAGAAAAAAAATCTTCTCCCAAACCCCAATATTTTAAACAACTTTTGTTGTGGATCTTTTTAGGAAAGGGGAGTGGGGAATAGTTATACAGAAAAAATGGATTGTGTTAAGTCCTTGACCTACAACTCCACCAGAAACGCAAAATTCTCGCCTTTGACCGGCCAGGAAGGCTGATGCTGAAGCCTGATTGGCTAAGCACAAGCGGCCTTTTGAGTGGGAAGTAAAAGCACTGTGATTGGTTGGCTGTCTGACAGCCACACTATATTTTTATTTTTTTTATTTATTTATTTGTCCAATATACAATACATATGGAAGAGAATAGACATTAAGTAATATATATGACGATAGAAAGTAAAAAGAAGAGAAGTAGATGGGAGGGAGAGAGTATATATGATATAAGAGATAAGGAGAGAATATATATAGATATAGATATAGATATATAGATATAGATATAGATAAGGAGAGAATATATATGACATATGAGATAAGGAAAGACAATTGGACAGGGGACGATAGGCACATCAGTGCACTTATATACGCCCCTTACTGGCCTCTTAGGAACCTGGAGAGGTCAATCGTGGATAGTCTAAGGGAGAAATGTTGGGGGTTAGGGGTTGACACTATTGAGCCTGGTAATGAGTTCCACGCTTCGACAACTCAATTGTTAAAGTCATATTTTTTACAGTCAAGTTTGGAGCGGTTAATATTAAGTTTGAATCTGTTGTGTGCTCTTGTGTTGTTGCGGTTCTATTTAAGTTGAGCTGGAGTGATGCTGAAAATGCTAGAATAAACGTTCCCTGTGTCAAGCCTCGGGTAAGTTCTGTCAGTGCGAAGACTCACCTATCTAACAGATTGTCTGAATTGTTTCAAGTTGAGATTCAGCCAGTTATAGAACTGAAGCTGCATTTGGTAGATTATTTTTATTGGATCCTTAACAGGAGGAACATGCTCCTCTTGGTTCTGTTAGACCTTTGAGTGGCTTTCAGTATCATTGATCACTGTATTCTTTTGAACACTTACAACCTTTGGAAGCCCAGGGCATGGTTTTAGATTAGTGTTACACCTAAGTGGTGGTTCCAGTCAGGGTCATGGGGAGAAATCAAGTGCAAGGAAATTCCAGTATGGGGATGCAGTGCTGTCCCTGTGAAATGTAATTTATACACGAAGCACCTAGAAAATGTAAAAAAAAAATTGGTTCAGGGAAATATTTTGCTACCATAGCCTGTGCCAGTGATTTTATAGAAGGTAAAACTAGAGAAATCTAGATGGGGCCAATCAAACACCATTTGAACCCAATAAAGAAAGGTTTCTAACAGTGTTCCCTCTAATTTTTTTTGGGGGGGCAGAAAAGTATAGTGTCTGAGCGGCAGTCCCTTCGGGACTGGGCGGCACAGAAATAATAAATAAACAAACAAACAAATAAACAAATAAATAAAAAACCTACCCTGTTTTGCCTCAGAGAATTTCAAAATAAAATACTGTACTGTGTGTCTATAACAGTGAGCTCATAATGGGGCAACTCTATCAATATCAAATATTAAATATTAAATAGTTGAGCTAGTTTCAAACTAGATTTTTATTTTCTTTCTGTCTTCCTTACTCCCATTCTTTTTCTTTCTCTTTTCCTTCCTCTCTTTTTTCTATCTGTTTCTCTCTCTTCCTCTCTCTCTCCTTCCCTCTCACTCTTTCCCTCTCGGCTTCTGGGCAGGTTTGGAAAACTCTGAGTTGATGATTTTTAAGTGAGCGATTGCTCACTGCTCAGCTTAGAGGGAACTATGGTTTCTAATAGTCTATAAGCATTAAATAACATCAACCTTGGCAGATATTGTGGAAGAGGTAGTTTGTGGTTTGTTCCACCTGGATCCTTAGCTCCTGCTGTGGCCAAAAAACCCCAACTGGTCATATAGCCTTCACCAAACTCCAGCTATTGTACTCTACGTAGACTGAGATGCTCCAATTAGAAAGCCTTAAAATTAGCAAAGAAGGTGTTGAAACGATAGTTAAATAGTGGTGGAGCTGTCTTTCAGGATCAATCATAAAAGAGCGAACAGGCAAATTGCAGCATGTTTCCAGCCCTTGGTAGATCAGCCAGGAAAGCTTCAATTCTAACTTCAGTGGTACAACTTTGAGTTCTGGAGGAACTGCTAGATGAGGCATGGGGGACAGAAACGGGAGTGACTAGTTCCTTGGAAACTTCTTAAAATAATGATGATGAGATGTTTGAGACTGCAGTTGCCTATCGTTGCTGTACACGGACATCCCTTCTATATTTAAATGTAGAATTTTTTTAAAAAATCGGAAAAAGCACTACACAATGTAAAATATACATTTTGTCATGCGCTTTAGTTCTGAGAAATACAGTTTAGAAAACATTGGTGATTTAAATAGATCAGCAAAAGAATGTCTTTATGTTCCCTGAAGTTTATACAAGCACTTTATTATGGAAACAGTCATGACCTTTTGTCTTGGCTTAGACATCACCTGTTTCAATCTCTAAGCTGCAAAAATCAGTTTGCCTTTTCAATTCTTGCAGTCTATAAAAATAAAATAGTAGAAAATAAAATCAACAAATACAGTTTCTTTCCAAAAACTAAGCAGCAAGATATCATCCTGTTTTCTGACAGTTGAATCTTGCCCCAAAACAAAATATCATCGTGGGAAAAGTAATTTAAAAATAATTCTTAGTGCAAAAGGAAGAAGCGCTTTTCAGTGAAATAAATCCCCTTATATAAACACCATTAGTATTTTGATGGGGTTTTATTTAGTTTTAGTTTAATGTAATCTTTTGTTTCTTTTCCTTGCTTGACATTCAGAGTTCTCAGATAGGTGGACAGCCATACACAATTGGACAAATGAATAAAAATTATATGCAGCAATCCAATGCAGCTCAATTTATAACCATTTGGTTAATTCAAGGTTACAAAGGCACTTAAAATGTGACTTATGACCGTTTTTTACACTTATGATCAGTGCGCCAACCTGATGGTCGCAAGATCAAAAATCAGATATTTGGCAACTGGTTCATATTTATGACAGTTGCAGCATCCCTGGGTTATGTGATCCCCTTCTCCCTTCTGACCAGCAAAGTCAATGGGGAAGTCAGATTTACTTAATACCCATCTGCCTAACTTAATCACTGCAATGATTTACTTAACAACTGTGACAAGAAAGGTCATAAATTCCATCAGAACTCACTTAACAATGGAAATTTGGGGCTCAATTGTGGTCATAAGTCAAGGACTATCTGTAATAACATGTTCTGGCTCAGTGTACATTGCTAAGAGACAGTGTTCTTCATCTCTGGAAGTCTCGAATTGTGTAGGTACCAGTTGATGTCTTTAAAAACAACTATTCTGTTAAGACAGTGCTTCTCAATTATTTTCTGTTACGCCCGCCCCCCCAGAAGAAGTAAATAGTTCACATCCCCCCCCCAACTCTCTGCTGGGATGATTGTTTGCAATATTTGGCATCTTTTTGCTGAAAACACTCAAGTGACTTATCAGCGTGATTGGGGTGTAATGTGTTTAAGTGACACCTTTATTTGACTTCATGCTGTCTGCTGCCAACATTTTTTAGATACAGTAAACATAATGGTCTTTCCCTGTCTCCCACCATAGTCACAGTGAAGTCAAGTGCCACATATGCTTCATCATATTTCCTCGTCTTAGCTTTCAGGAGACTTATTTTTGTCCCTTTATCTCCGTCTCTCTCCTCCTTTCTTTTCATCCCTGTTACATATTTTTTTCCATGCCTGCTCTTAAGGGTTTGTTCATATCTCCTGGTCTAATCTGTGTGCTATTGTTCGGAGCAAAAAATGCCTACTCCCTGCAGAAAAAAAATGGTATGTTCCCCAGGGTCATGTGAGCCCCTGGCATCGATCCGCACATACCTCCCCAGGGGGAGCCATCCCACTATTTGAGAACCATTGCATTAAGCACAATTATTTGCTTGTGATGGGTAAGGCTTAGTGCACAACATACCATTATAGTATGAAAAAATTGAAATAGTTCTCAATAAGTATCTTCTATAAACAATACTGGCACAAACAACTAACACATTTAACCATAATCCTTAGAAACGAATGGTTGAATTAGCACTCTTAAATTATCGCTTAAAATTGTAATCTCTTATTTTGGAGAGCCAAAGTAATGTTTATTATACTAACAAGGAAAGAGACATAAAAAGAGTCTTGGCTATGTTCAGAAATTCATTTAATTATATGGGCATTTATATTAATGGTATAAATTAATTTTAACTAAATCAATGATGACTGAAAGTTAAAAATCCATGAAATTTAAAAATCCATGAAATAACTGCTATATCTCTTTATTAAACTTTGTCCCCTGCACATGTTGCCCTCATAAATTTTTGAAAGTGTTTAGGTACACTTCAAATTGACTTGACAGTAACCTTTTGTACAAATGTGAAATTGCAGCTTAGTTCTGTACTATTTTATATTTTGCCCACATGTCATGGTCCAGATGATGTAGCAATTATTTCTTTAAAAAACATAATTTCAATCTGTTTGAAATTGAGTTCTGATTAATTGCATGGATTAGAAACTAAGTTGCACCATTTTTAGGTTGTTGTTGAACCATAAGAAATTGCAATCTGTAGCTTGTAATAGCACCCAACTATACTTTATGGAAAATAGGCTAACTTGGTCCTATTTTAATTCCACTGAAATCAGAACTAATTTATTGCATTGATTTCACTGACCCTAAAGCACTGCCAACTAAATCCAGGTCCTATATTTAGGATCAGAATATATAATAGCTGTGATACACTCTTTCATGCTTCAGCCCATTTATATTTATTTATTTATTTATTTATTTACTTACCTACTTACTTATTTTGTCAAGTGCATATTTGTAATATACATAGATCTAACATTGTTTATATACATAAGATGGGTACTGATAAGAGGGAACAATTGGACAGGGATGGTAGGCACGCTGGTGTGCTTATGCACACCCCTTACTGACATCTTAGGAATCGGGTGAGGTCAACAGTGCATAGTGTAAGGGTAAAGTTATTGGAGTTTGGTGACAAAACCACAGAGTCAGGTAGTGAGTTCCAGGCATTAACCACTCTGTTGCTAAAGTCTTATTTTCTACAGTCACTTTGAATTTGTATCTGTTGTGTGCTTGTGTATTGTTGTGGTTGAAGTTGAAGTAGTCGTTGATAGGTAGGACGTTGTGGCAGATAATTTATGAGTTATGCTTAGGTCATGCCAAAGGTGACGTAGTTCTAAGCTTTCTAAGCCCAGGATTTCAATTCTGGTTGCGTAAGGTATTCTGTTGTGAGTAGAGGAGTGGAGGGCTCTTCTAGTAAAGTATCTCTGGACACTTTCTAATGTATTTATGTCTGATATGCAGTGTGGGTTCCAGACAGATGAGCTATATTCAAGGATTGGTCTGGCAAATGTTTTGAATGCTCTGATTAGTAGTGTGATATTACCTGAGAAGAAGCTACGTAACATTAGGTTAGCAACCCTTGAAGCCTTTTTGTTGATATAGTTGCAGTGGGCTTTAGCACTTAGGTCATTTGATATGGGTATTCCAAGATCTTTGACAGAGTGAGGGTCTTCCCAACCTAATTCATTCCATGAAATAATAATTAGAAGGACCACAAATTACACTCTGATGATGAATTTCACGCTAGAATGGGGCTTTTAAAAAGTCAATTTGACACATGCAACTACTCAATAAAAACTCCACCCTTTTGAACATCAACACATATACAAGAGGAGCAGAGCTTTTGCCATGTGGTTATGTCTCCCATCTTGAGGTTTATTTTTTTTAATCCCTTCTTCCCTATAGATGCCTCTGAGAGTACTCAGCAAAGCTATATGTGTTTGCTGGTTGGATCCCACAGGGTTCTCTTTATATTTTCATGTGCTATAAATTTTACCAGCGAAGTTTGATGCAAAAATTATCCAGGAAAATCAGAACACGTCCATGCTTTAGGGAAGGTGGGTAATAAAATCATACCATCTGTTTTAACACAGTGGAATTTCTCTTTCTGTAACATACAAGAAAAACACTTCTGTGGTAGTTGTGACATATTTTGATTGTTGAAATAGAATGGAAAAAATAAGTGATTTCTGTTAAATCTTTCAGCTCTGATAATCATAGGGTCTGCTGAAAATTCATTTCTGAACTTAGGATACACATGTCTAAAATCTGTAATGTTTTAAATAAGCAAGCTTCATGCCTTCTAGGTCAGTACCTAATTCAGCCTTAGCAGTCCAAGTATTTCTTAGAAAATCCAGCAGTCCTTTAAATAGTCCTTTTCATGACTGCAAAAATTGCATTTAAAAACAAACTAGCAGGTAGAATTGGTAGTTGGGATACTGCATTCCATATGGCCAATCCTGGTTAATTCAGCTGCTCTGGTTAAAGAATTAAAGAGCCATAGTGGTGTAGTGGTTAGAATGCAGTACTGAAGGCTGCTTCTGCTGACTGCTGGTTGCCTGCAATTTGGCAGTGAGAATCTCGCCAGGCTCAAGGTTTACTCAGCCTTCCATCCTTTCAAGGTTGGTAAAATGGGGGCCCAGTTTGTTGGGGGCAATATGCTGATTCTGTAAACCACTTAGAGAGGGCTGTAAAGCACTATGAAGTGGTATATAAGTCTAATTGCTATGGCTATTGCTTTTAAAAGCAAATAATCTAGGATTATAGCAGGAGACATTAAATGAGAGACAGAAATAAGTATTTTAATTGGTATTCTCCTCTTTCATTTGTATATTATTCGTTCAAGAACCCACAGAAGAATTCCTTAACAATTTTTCTCCTAGCGTCAGATAAAACTATCTTGATTTCAACTCTGTAACAAAATCCAACAACCAGCTGATGAGAGGGGTGAAATTTGGAATAAAGAAACATGTTATAAAAATGGCTAAGTGCCCCTTACACCCTTCTGCTTTCAAATTGTCTTTTCTCTTAGCCTAGCAATGCTTCTCTGAACCCATCTTCTAGCCCTTCCAGATGGCACGCTCATCCAAGTGTACGTTGTCACAAAACAACCCACAACTGAATAGCAGTGCAATTTTGTATCTTTTATTACTGATCTAGCATTCCTATCATTGCACTCTGACCACTTCTGTGGCTAGAGAACAATGTTTTCATATGTATGTATGTATGTATGTATGTATGTATGTATGTATGTATGTATGCATGCATGCATGCATGCATGCATGTATGTATGTATGTATGTATGGATTTGATTTGATTTGATTTTCATGCCGCCCTTCTCCTTAGACTCAGAGCGGCTTACATGTTAGCAATAGTACTTTTTTAACAGAGCTAGGCTATTGCCCCCACAATCCGTGTCCTCATTTTACCCACCTCGGAAGGATGGAAGGCTGAGTCAACCTTGAGCCGGTAGTGAGATTTGAACCGCTGACCTCCAGATCTACAAGTCAGCTTCAGTGGCCTACAGTACAGCACTCTACCTGCTGCACCACCCCGGCTCATCATTTCCTGACCAAGACAACTGATTGCCTTTAATATTCTTCTAGATGATTATCCATCCAACTGTTCTATTTGTCCTTCTGCAGGTCTTCCCCCCACTTATTTCTGGGGGGGAGGAGAAGCCCTTCCCCTTGCCTCAGATATATGAGGTGATAAAGAGAATTAGCAAGTGGTTTGCTTCTTCTCTTGCCCCACAAGGCACCTATTTATCTTCTACAGGCAGAAAACTAACACCTGAAAACTAGTTGGAATAATAAATGTGTACTAAAATGAGAGGGGAAGGAGGTTAAAACACATGAATGAGCTACTTGAGAAAAAGACCTTGCTGGATGTGATATCTCAAAGTGACCTACTTCTAGGAAATACTGAAAGTATCAAGAAATTAGAATCATGCTGCATGGGGAAAAATAGGAAATGCTGTGGCAGGGGAGAGAAATAAAAGAAAAATGAATAGATATCTGTAGGACATTATTGACTTTATCCAAATGTATACATGGCCCAATTTGTGTGGTGCAGCGAAACCATTATCCATTTTTAACTTAGTGATGTCTCTCATTATTTCAGATGGAAATCTTCCTTTGCCTTTTCTGGATGTATCATAGATTCAATCTGGGTGTTTCCCACCCCGGCTCCGCAACTTGTTTTACCACTGAGCCATGAACCTTCTGCATTATATTTATATACCTGGGCAAGGTAGCTACAATTTTATCCTTGAACCACTTACTTGCGATGCTTTTCAGCAGGAATATAATAACAATGGAAAAGGAATATGTGCAGGTTTTTTTTTTAAAGTAACATATAAATTTAACAGGATTGGAGGCAAAGAAACTATTGCTTAGTCTGAATAAATGGAAGTTGTAAATGTTACTTCTTGCTTGAGTCTAATGTAGTTATGTTTTTCCCCCAGGATGATACATTTCTTTGAGTTGTGCTAAGTATCATATTTTTCGGACCATTGTATAGGACGCTGTATTGTATAAGACCATTGTATAGTTGCCTGCAATTTGGCAGTGCAAATCTCCCCAGGCTCAAGGTTGACTCAGCCTTCCATCCTTTCAAGGTTGGTAAGATTTCAAAAAGGTAAGGAAGAAAAAAAGTTTTTGTTTTTGTCCTCCCTGGCCTCAGGAGCACTCTGCAAGCCTCCCAAATCCTCTGCACACACCCCTTTTCACCCCCCCCCTTTTTTGTAAAAATTGGGTGGGCAGAGGGTTTGGGAGGCCTGCAGAGAGCTCCTGGGGACTGCGGGATGCAAAAACGCCCCCATTTTTCACCCATCTTATGTAAAAATGGGGTGGGTAGAGGTTTTGGGGGGAAAAGATATGTCTTATACTCCAAAAAATATAGTAAGACTTACAAAATTGATTGCATGAGTCACAGTATCCAATTACATGAATGCTCAGCAGATTGAGGCAGCCTTTCTTGTACTGAATCCCTATTTTTAACATTCGTTATTTACTATTCTCCTTTCTGCCAAAATTCCCACAGCAGCAAAGGGCCACTGCTTATCTCTTATTTTGCTTCTCCTTCTCCCCTGCTACCAGTGCTCGCTAATCTGCTCTCTTGAGGAGGAAAGCAATAATAAAAGGCAGTAGTGTGGGCCAAGAGAAAGAGCTAATAAAAGACAATAGGGGCCAAAACAAGAATTGCTCCCACTGAGCACAATTTGTTGAAGCCCTTTCCCTAGGAAAGTTGACAGTAAGCAATATGGGAGAGTTCATTAAGGTCTTAGCATAAGAAGTGTATGTGTGTGTGTGTGCACACATACTGAGGTGTGTAGCAGACCTGAAGTATCGGTAATCAAGTGAAATATGGACAAAAGCAAGAGTTTATAAAGACTTAAAAAATAAAAAGACTTTCTAGCCAGATGTTTTTGTGGGGAAAAAAATGTTAATAACACTTTACACTATTGTTTCGTTTTCTAATTGGAATTGTTCTTTACCCCTCACAGGACACAAAGCTCTTCTCATAGGTTCCAGGATTAACAGAGTATATAGCACAATCTAATGCAGTGTTTCCCAACCAGTGTGCCGTGGCACACTAGTGTGCCGCGGGACATGGTCAGGTGTGCCGCGAGCCCGGCCTGGCTGGAGCTTCCCGGGCGGTGACGGTGGGGCCCGGTGGGAGGGCGCCAGCCACTGTTGCTTCTAAGCTGCGTGGGCGTGCGCCCACACAGCCATTAGGAAACACCCCCCGCCCGCAGAAATTTTTGAAGTGGCACAAAGCCACGCAATCCTGAATCGCTCCCTTCTCCGGCCAGCAAGGTCGGCTGCCCAGGAAAGCGCCACATTTGAAAAGCGTGCATTTAAAAAGCGCACCGCTTTCCCAGGCAGCCGGCTTGCTGGCCGGAGAAGCGAGCGATCAGGGACTGCGTGGCTTTGTGCCGTGATGACACCGGTGCCATGGTGGCCTTCAAGCGCCACCCTTCGTGGCGCCCCACCACCCATTCCTGCCGGTAGAAGTCGGGCGGGGTACCAGGAGGTGGAGGCGGTGTGTGGCCGGGCGCTGAGTGCCATGGACACCTGGGAGGGCGAATGTGGCTGCTGCCACTTAGGTGGAGGCGAAGGCGGAGTCCGCGCTGGGCCCATGTGGGGCCGCTGATCCAGGGGGCCATGGACCGGCAAGCCGCCCTCCACTTTCTCTCTGCTCTCTCTCTCTCTGTGTTGCCGGCGTGGTGCACAAGAAAGAGAGAGAGAGAAAAAGGAGGAGAGAAAGCAAGAGAGAAAGAGAGAGAAAGCAAGGGAGAGAGAGAGAGAAAAAGAGTGTGAGTGAGAGAGAAAGCAAGAGAGAGAGAGAAAGCAAGAGAGAGAGAAAGCAAGAAAGAGAGAGAAAGCAAGAAAGAGAGAGAGAAAGAGAAAGAAAGAGAGACAGAAAAAGAAAGCAAGAGAGAAAGAGAGAAGGAAAGCAAGGGAAAGAAAGCAAGAAATAGAGAAAGAGAGAGAGAGGAAGAGAGAGAGAAAGAAAGAGAGAAAGAAAGCAAGAGAGAGAAAGAAAGCAAGAGAGAAAGAGAAAGAGAGAAGGAAAGCAATAGAGAGAGAAAAAGCAAGGGAGAGAGAAAGAGTGTGTGTGTGAGAGAGAAAGCAAGAGAGAGAAAGAAAGCAAGAAATAGAGAGAGAGGAAGAGAGAGAGAGAAAGAAAGCAAGAGAGAAAGAGAAAGAGAGAAGGAAAGCGAGAGAGAGAGAAAGAGAGAGAGAGAGAAAGCAAGGGAGAGAGAAAGAGAGAGAATAATAGAGAGATAGCAAGAGAGACAGAGAAAGAGAGAGTAAGAATGCAAGAGAGAGAGAGAAAGCAAGAAAGAGAGAAAGAGGGATGGAAGGAGGGAGAGAGAAAGAGCAAAAAAGAGAGGAAGAAAGAAAGAAAGAGGGATGGAGAGAGAGAGGGAAAGAAAGAGGGAGGGAGAGAGAAATAGGGCGAAAGGGAGGAAGAGAGGGGTTTTTTGTCCAAACCTTTTTAGCCCCCCCCCGTCCCCCTCCCCCGCTCAATGTTCCCCAGGATTTTGTAAATGTGAATAATGTGCCGCGGGTCAAAAAAGGTTGGGAAACACTGATCTAATGTGTTAAAACACCCAATATTCCTCTTCTTAAAGGCAAACATTTGATAGGTTCTTGATGAGCTGTATTTTCTCCTTGCCAGCTTTTCCTCAGCAGACTAGGCAAAATCACGATCCCAGAACCCAACAATTCACAGCACTGAGTTACATATATTTTTCATTATTACGATAAAACACGAATATTTTCTCCCAAACTAGATGCTCTCCTAATTTATTCTTTTATTTGGATTGGAGCAAGTAAAATAATACACAGCTCTCTGAATGAATTTCAAAGACTGTTGACAAACTTATTCACTAATGCTTGTGTTTTCAAAAAGAAAACTAATTCTGCAGAGCAGAGTTTCTGTATACATTCCAAGGTCCCTACTCTACTCCATTGTGACCTTTACTATGACACAAAACAGGACTCTGGCAACTAGTCAAGAATGTGTAGATACACTCCCTAAATCCTCTAACTCACTTTCGGAGTTTAATCCACTTACAGAACACCAAGCATAACAATTTGTCCCACAGAATATTTCACAACAAGCCAAATCCTAATATTAAAAAGTGTTGCTTCTTCATTGAATATTCACGCAGTTCATGCAATTATCCCACCAAGATATATATCTTACTAGCTAGAAAAGTTTAGAGTCACAATTTGGACTGAATATCTGGTTTTAAATCATTGCAGTTGTAAGTCGAGTCATCCATGTAACTGGACCCATTTTTTTACATTTGTCACCGTGGTTCTGAAGCAAATTACGTGGTTGTTAAGCAAATGGTACAGTCATTCTCCCAAATGGGCATAATTGGGGTTTTTTGCCAGAAATCAAGGACAGACAGGAAAACAAATGAATTATAGAACAAATCAAACCAGATTTCTCATTTGAAGTAACCCAGATCCTCATATTTTTGACATTATTCATACAGAAAGCCAGTTTCCTTAAGAACTCCAGAAGTAAAAGGTAGACTGATTCAACAAATCACTGAAAAATCAATGAATTTCATGGAATAAAACAACAATTCCTAATATCCAATGGGACATCAGTTCAATAGACATGCATAAAATAGTGTTACACAAAGCAGTTTGCCTTAATTGAATCACATTTTCAATTATTTTAAATTTCGTTTAGGAACAATTACCAACAAATCTGATAGTAATGTATAATAGCAAGATTATAATTGCAATGTATGTGTTATAATATTTCATTATAATTTCATTAAATGCCTGCAGCTGGTAGAGCAATCTAAGTGGGTAAAAAATATTCCTGGTTTTATTAAAAAAAAAACTAAGTTCAAGAGTACAGCCAGTTCACAAAGTGCATTCCCATTCGGTTAACCATCATAAGTTTCTAAATTATTCAGATTTCTATATTTCCCAAACTGAGATTCCGATAATTTATCCTCCTAGTATCTCTTAAAAATCTTCTACTGTTTCATGTAGCTCTGTTAAAAAGCAGAAATAAATCTGAGCATTAACAAAACACTGATAACACCACACTTCAAATTCTCTAGATTTTCTCCTGTTCCCAGCAATTATTCATCTAATCTCCTTAAACCTAAGTCTGAAAAGGCTGCTAGCTATTATTATCTTATCATCCTTTTTTTTTTCACCATTTTATCTTCAGCTCCACTTTTTGACATCAGCATTATTCCTTACCGTCATGTGGCATTCATATTCAAAGAAAAAATATTTTGACCCAAGGAAATAAACATTATGGTAGAAAGGATACCATTGAGTCTTCGGAGAAGGGGGGCATACAAATCTAATAAATAATAATAAATAGTAATAATAATTACTAGAATACAAAGTCTATGACTGAAAATGGGAAGTAGACAACCTGAGGAATGGGCCTCTGTCCTTTGAAAATGTTAACCAGCTGAAATGCTCTGACAAGTGCATTTAATTAAAATGCTCTCAACCATTCCTGGCCTATTTCTGTGGAGGTGAGGTGAATAATTGTATATTGAAGAGTGTGAGGCAAGCAAATTAACCAGGTCTAAAACAGTGCATCCCTAGTGCCATGAGCTCCTGTTACTTGTCCCAGCTTCTGCAACCTAGCAGTTCAAAAGCATGTAAAAGGAAAAAAAAGTACATAGAAGAATAGGGACCACTTTGGTGGGAAATTAACAGTGTTCTATGCACTTTCGGCATTTAGTCATGTTGGTCACATGACCACAGAGACATCTTGGGAAAACGCTTGCTCTTCGTCTTAAAAACTGAGAAGAGCAGGAATCAACTTGGCACACATGTATGGGGAAACCTTTACCTTTAAAACAGTGCAGTTTCTGCTTAGAGTATCTGAAGCCTTTTTTACTTAAGTCTTTTTTTAATTTACCATCCTACAGACATGTTGAGGACTACAAGTCCCAAGAGCTCCCAGCCAATATGGATCCAGGTTTACTGAATACTTTATTTGCTGATTGATGTAGACTGCATTCCAGGTGTTACGTTTGCAAAGTGCAAATGGATATTTTTACTATACAGATCAGAATCAGAAAGGTTTTAAGAAGTAAAAGAGACTCTTCCAAAGAGCTACATGGCCCCTTCTCATTTCCAGATGTCAGATATAGCAACGAGAGATCCTATGTGTTATAACACTCTATAAAAATATTAGCAATAATAAAGGTTTATTTCACTTATAAATAAACTTTCAAGTTTTATTGTTGAAGCATTGGAATGTACTTAGGATGTTGGGTTAGAACTTGAGATGACCATATTCAAACATAGAAACACTGAAGATTGACTGCAGAAAAAGACCTCATGGTCCATCTAGTCTGCCCTTATACTATTTCCTGTATTTTATCTTAGGATGGCTATATGTTTATCCCAGGCATTTTTAAATTCAGTTACTGTGGATTTACCAACCATGTCTGCTGGAAATTTGCTCCAAGCATCTCATTAAAATTTGTTCCAAGCATTTCAGTAAAATAATATTTTCTCACTTTACTTCTAATCTTTCCTCCAACTAATCTCAGATTGTTCCCCTTTGTTCTTGTGTTCACTTTCCCATTAAAAACACTTCTCTCCTGAACCTTATTTAACCTTTTAACATATTTAAATGTTTATTCATTTAAATATATTTAAACATATTTATTCAAGTTTACCACAATATCTCACCTGCTGACTGGGACAGTGCTTTCTGTCTGTTTATGTCATAGTGTTGTGAGAAAAAAATGGAGAAGTGAACATCACCATGAATTTGCCGAAGAAACATATGAGGGGTTACTACCAAGTGAAAATAATTATATAAATAATGTAGCTCCCTACATCCTGTCTGAATTTTGCCTCCTGAGTCAATTCTGTTTAATTTTGCTTGGCTTGATTGCTTCCGAATATGATTTCAATACATAATTTTCTAGGAAAGGTATTTCTTACTAATTTGGAAGTAGGATAGGATAGGATAGGATAAGGAATAGAATAGAATAGAATTAAATTGGATAGGATAGGATAAGGAATAGAATAGAATAGAATAGAATAGAATTCTTTATTGGCCAAGTGTGATTGGACACACAAGGATTTTATCATTTCTGCATATGCTCTCATTGTACATAAAAGAAAAGATACATTTGTCAAGAATCATGAGGTACAATACTCAATGATTGTCATATAGTACAAATAAGCAATCTGAAAACGATCAATATTAATATAAATCGTAAGGATACAAGCAAAGTTTCATTAGGAGGAATGCATTGCTTTAGAACAGGGCTGTCAAACTCATGGCCCACAGGCTAGATGTGTCTCCCAGTTTAGCAAAGGAGGGGAAAAGCCCCGATACATCACATGGCAAAGCCATGACAATTCAAGTTTGACATCCCTGTTTTAAAACTTCCATGGATGAATTTTCTGCTTTTGGGAAGCTTTTTCTTCCTCCCTGTGATGTTCAGAAACAAACAGCTTCCTTAACTACTTCTTGAATAAGTCGTTCACCTCAGCTTACAAGATCAAGTTCTGCTCAAGATCTTTCAGCACACAAAATCAGCATGTTCTCTTTTTATTACAGAAAGGAGGAAGCTGCTGTCATTATTTGTATTGAATGCATGGCACAAAGTGGAGGCTGGAAGTTGCAAATTGATACCATATGTGCTAAAATTCAGAGCATATTGTTTCAGGCACCTATGTGCAGCATTAAAATCTCTAATCTTATCACATTACACACAGGGAACTGGGTATTATGAGCCTGATGGGGAATGGCATCTCCAGGAGCCAGAGAGTGTCTTTTATTCAGCACCATTAATAACTTTTCCCTTGCCATAAGCTTTCCGCCAATGGCAACATGGCCCCAAATGTTTTGTTGTTTGAACTGAAGCAACAACCAATTGCTCTGCAGCTCTTCCTGAAGCATAGATTTGTTCTTTGTACCCAAGACTAAAGTGACCAGATGTCCCGCCTTCAGCAGGACAGTCCTGCTTTTGAATGATTTTTCCCACATCCTGCGGTGGTTCAAAAATGTCCCAGTTTTGGAGTCCCAAACCTGGCAAAGTTTTCAAAAGGTTTGGAGCAAATGCAGGCACAGCCCTTCCAGGCAACCTCTCCCACAGCTGCAGTGCCCTGCCCACCTAGAGCTTCCCTGGTGGCAGCGGTAGGTGAGCTTTGGGGCCCGGCAGCAGCAGGTGAGCTTTGCAGCTCTCAGGCAGCAGGAAGGGCTTGGGCCCGAGGTGGGCCTGCAGGGGCAGCGGGGCGGGCAGCTCTGATGGGCATGGGGCAGCGGGGCAGGCAAAGAAGGCAGCACTGCCAAGCAGGGGTCAAAGTAGGAGCAGGAGGGCGCCGGCAGCCAGTGCCACCCGCACCCATGCCCAGCACAGCGCCAGCATGTATAGTGTCCACTAACACGTCTAGCTGCTGCTGTCGGTGCCTCTGCCCTGGAGCTCCCACTCACAGCCAAACACTCTGCCGCCGCCCCGTGGCTACTGCCCAGTGCCACTGCTGCCACCCCCCTCCTGCACCTACTTTGAGCCCTGTATGTGATGTATGAGAGAGAAAGAGAGAAAGAAAGAGAGAGAGCAAGAGAAGAGAGAGCAAGAGAGAGGAAGAAAAAAGGAGAGGAAGGAAGAGAGAGAGAGAGAGATAGCGAGAGAGAGTGGGAGAGAGTGGGAGAGAGAGAAAGAGAGAAAGGGAAGAAGAAAGAGAGAGAGAGAAAAGGAGAGGAAGGAAGAGAGAGAGAAAGAGAGATAGCAAGAGAGAGAGAGAGAGAAAGAGAGAGAGGAAAAAGAGAGTGGGGAGAGTGAAAGAGAGAAAGGGAGGAAGGAAGAGAGAAAAAAGGAGAGGAAAGAAGAGAGAGAAAGAGACCAAGAGGGAGAGAAGGAGGGAGAGAGAAAGAAAGAGGTAAGGAGGAAGGGAGAGAGAGAAAGAGAGAAAAAAGAGAGGAAGGGATGAAGAGAGCAAAAAGAGGGAGGGAGGGAGGGAGAGAGAGAAAAAGATTTTTTTTGTGAATTTTTTTTGGGTGAATTTTTTTTAGCTACATCAGCGGTGTGAAATTCAATTTCATTGAGTGCTGCATCAGGGTTGTTTTTCTTGGGGGGCTGTGGTGAGTGTGGCCAGAGTGGGCATGGTAAGCTTGACATAAGTTGTATCAGGAGTGCCTGTAGTGGCCTGAATGCTCTGCCAGCAAAAATGGGTTCCTGAACCCTATTTTGGCTATGATGGCCTCTTGCAACCCTCTGCCAGCAAAAATGGAGCTTGAGAGGCCACATACAGCCCTCCTGAGCTCCATTTCCGGTGCAGAAGCACTGTGGGCCAATCCTTCACTGTTTCCAGGGAAGCCTTGCGGGCCAGATCTAAGCACCCTGTGGCCCAGATCCACTCCCCATGCCTTGATTTTGACATCCCTGATCTATATAGAACTGTCCCTGAAAACCACCTACAAGCAGGGGTGGGCTGTTGCCCAGATTGGGGGGGGGGACATAGGGTGGTAGCGAAAATGGAGCTCCACCCCAGAGCACCCAATCTGCACTTAAAGATGTTGAAAGAAAATGCAGGACATCCTGCATAAGCCACACCCACAGAGTGGTAGTAAAACTTTTGGTAACCCTTCACTGCCTGCAAGCTACAATTGTTTCAGAATATACTGGCACCTGTAGTGATGGTTGCCCCTATGTTTACCCATGCTACGCCTCTGGCTCCAAGTTTCCTTCCAGATGCAATTCAAGATGCTAGTTATTACCTTTAAAGTCTTATGTGGCACAAGGCCAGGTTATCTGTAAGAGCACCTCTCCCTGAGGATATCTATCTGCACTATCTAGTCCCTTCCTGCCTTAAACATTGACATCTTATGGATTATGATGTCTACCATTTTGGTTCCAGTCCCTGCCCTATGAAACACTCTTCCCCCCTGAGTTTCAGTAAGCCTCAACCAACCTCTAATCTTTTGAAAAGCACTTAAGACCTAACTTTCCTCTAAAGTGCTGTTATAAGATGAAATTGATGGGAAATTCTATTTGTGGTTTTAACCTGCTAGAAATGTGTATTAATTTTACAATATGATGCTGTTTTAACTGTTGGTTGGAAGCCATCCAGAGTTCCATAGCAGATGTGTGGCTATATAAATGTATGAATGAATGAATGAATGAATGAATGAACGAATGAGCAAACCAACCAACCAATCAATTAACCAATATTGTGGCTATACCCATGCATTCAAAGCCATGTGTCCCCCCCCCCACTTTTGTAAGCATCTTATAAAGGAGATAGTTTTGATTATGGTGTTGCAATGATGACACCCATCCCACCCTTGCCCTCTTGTCTGTTGAAAAAAAAAGCAATAACAAAAAATTGCCTTTTCATGATAACAAAGTCTACCACCTGATGTTCTGCCAGCGTGTCCCAACCGCCCGTAATTACAGGGTAATTAGTTCAGAAAGACACACACCATACGATAGAAGGGAAACCAAAAGTCTTTATCAACAGAAAAGCAGAAAAATCTCCCTTTTTAAATGTCAAAGGGATTTTCTGGTACACACAAGGCACGGGTTAAATGCAATCCAATTTCTCACCCAGTAACTGGGAAATTGAGTCCAAATTCCAAAGTCCAGAAAGTCCACACACGGTCTTGAACAGGGAAACAGCAAAACCACGATCTTGACAAACTATGAATCAGACAAACTTCCACAAGGCTAAATCAGCACACTTCTCTTTTTATCTGTAGTACTAATTACAACAGCCCCACCCAACCACAGGTGGTCTCACTTATCTCCTGTAATAATCCTTCAGTTGTTCTCTCCTATGCATCACTCTCTACATGCATGGGTCTGTCATAAGTTCTTGTTCAGAATCCAGGGATGATAAGGAATATTGATCTCCTCCTGGGCTGTCTGCCAAACTCCTCTCTTCCCTGTCACTCACACTTCCTTGGTCAGAGGAGACTTCATCAGCAGATTCTATTAGGAGCAAAACACGCCTGTGGCATGTGGATGTTTCCCCCACATCCACCTCCACATTCCTTGGGGCAGGAGCTGGGCCAGAGTTAACCACACCTGAGAGGTCACCTTCCTCTACCAATGTAGAAATGTTTCTGAATTGGATGTGCCAAAACTCTTAGTGAACATGATTAATACACAAAGTCCTTGATTTACAAGAGTTCATTTAGTGACCATTTAAAGTTATAATGGTACTGAAAAAAGTGATTTATGAACATTTTTCACATTTATGACTATTGCAACATTGCCATGGAGATGTGATTTACATTTGGATACTTGACAACTGGTTCATATTTATGATGGTTTCAGGGCCCCAGGGTCATGTGATCACTTTTTGTGACATTCTGGCAAGCAAAATATTAGGCATTCTGTTTATATATAGAGCCCTATAGAGCAAACAAAGAGTACAGTCACCATGTGCTTTACTGCTTAATTATATAACTGTAACAGGAAACTAGAAACTCTATTTAGAACAAAAGAGCATAGAGTATATACGAATGTTGGTGAAACGTTTCAACACAAAGTGCCAAAACAGGAGTGTGCGTAGGCGGGGGAGCACCAGAAACCAAAAGAGCAGCTCCCCAGTGTGCACGCAAGGGAGTGCCAGAAACTGGAACAGTAGTTCCCCGGCATGCATGCTGGGAAGCTAAGCTTCTGGTTTCCCACATGCACATGAGTTCCAGTCACCTGGTCTTCCAGTTTCTGGCATGCATGTGCACGCAAAGACCAGCTGGCTGTTACACATGCATGCACCAAAAACTGAATGCACAGCTTCCTGGTGCATGCATGCACATCATGCTCTTCTGGTTTCTATCACTCCCCCATGTGCAAAGACTATCTTGCCAGAACCCAGAAGAGCAACAGGTGATAGCTGGTATGCTCAGAGAGATAGCTTTATGTGCCACTTCTGGCACACATGCCATAGGATCACCATTACTGTAATATACCATAGATCCAAACTTGTAAACACTGTCATCTACTGCCTAAATACTACTGTAGTTGTTGCATAAAAATACATTACAACAATGAATTCCAACATAAAGTCAATGAGAAAACCAGGTTCATTTAACAATAATAAAAATTGCAGTGATTCACTTAACAAATGTGGCATGAAAAATCATAAAACGAGGCAAAACTCACTGAACAAATGTCTCACTTAGCAACATAAAGTTTGGGTTCAATTGTGATCGTAGGTCGAGGATTACCTATATTTCAGTATGTCATGAATTATAAATCAGATAGTGCTGATAAGCAGCTATCTACATCAGTTAGACTAAATGGGCTACCAGATATCAGTTGCAAAAATTTCAGAAGACTCTGCATTTAGTTAATAAATAAATCAATACATTATTAATCCATCTGCACTATCCTTATTTATTAATTTAGTATTTCATCTAGGACAGTGATGGGTGAACCTATGGCATGCATGCCACAGGTGATGCATAGAGGCATATCTGAGGGCATGTAAAGCCTATGTTAACTCCACCGTACATAAGCACAGTGGATAGCTGGTTTTCAGACTTCTTTTTGTCCGGTTTTACTCTCCCCAAGCTTCAGGAATGCCTGACTCATTGGGGCCGTTTTTCACCATCCACAGGCTCCAGAGGCATTCCTGAACTCTTGGGAGAACAAAAGAGCAGCCCAACAGGCCTACCGGAAGTCCGGAGGCTTCAGTGCGGCCTGTGCGCATACACAGGGCAGCATAGAGAGGGTTGTGAATGCACAAGGGGGAGGACATTGCATTATGGGTGCAGGTACACATGTGCATGCTATCCTGCAATTGTGCACCCTTTTGGCGCCCGAGCCCAAAAAAGTTTGCCATAATTGATCTAGGATTTTGCATTCCCCTAATGTTGTTATTTGGTAAGTATGATAAAGAGGACTGTGAAATGGAAGATAACCTTATTTTAATTACATGCGTTCTAGTGTCCATTGAAACATTACACCAACATTTGTACATACTGATGTACGGTGCTGGGAGCTGAAATGAAAATAGCAGGGAATAAGATTACCATATCATCTTTCTTTTGGGGTCTTAAAACTATACATTGCCAGTTTAGGGAGAAAATGCAACTGTTGATTTGTTCTTATTTGTTGTCCCTCCTGACCCTTTTCCATTATATTAGCCTTGACAACTTATTACCTACCACTTGGGTTAGACTACAACTACCATGATCCTCAGTCAGCCAGGCCAATCGAGTTGGTTCGAAATTGTAGCCAGACACATCTGGAGGGCACTTATGGTCAATGATATATAACTGACTCTGCCACCTGGTGGTAGCCATTTACAAAACATGGAAATTGATGTTGCCATCAGAAGCAAGTATAGTGGTGCCTCGGTACTCAACCATAATTTGTTCCAGAAGTGTGGTCGAGAACCGATTTGGTCGAGTACCAAATTTATTTATCCTATAGGAAATAATGGAAATGGATTTAATTGGTTCCCAGCCCCTGTTAACTCGCTGGGAACCAATTAAATCTATTTTCTTTATTTCCAATGGGATAAATAAATTCGCTACTCCAAGCTGCAGGAAAGGTGGGGGCTGCTGCAATCCCGGCAGCTTTGGGGGGCTCTTTTCCTCATTGCTTCCTTTTATTACCTGTAAGCAGCTTCAAAAGCAGCTTCCCTTCATCACATGACGTTCCCGGCGCTCTTGCTACTGGAAGGGAAATCGCCGCTGTTGCAGCCACAGGGAAGGAGAAAGTTTTTGAAGCTGCTTACAGGTAATAAAAGGAAGCAATGAGGAAAGGAGCCCCCAGAAGCTGCCAAGATTGCAGCAGCCCCCACCTTTCCTGCAGCTTGGAGCTCTTAGAGAGCTCCTCAGCCCCCTGAAGCTGCCGGGATTACATTTCGGATAATGAACAAAATTTTCTCTGGCTGTTCGGTGTCTGAATTTTTGTTCAGATACCGAAGCAAATTTTTTCCGAAAATTTTGTTCGTTATCTGAAATGTACGAGAAAGGAAGCGTTCAAGTACCGAGGTACCACTGTATTTGTCAATGGTTGTCTGTGGATGCTGATCACACGTAGTTGTTAACTCCTATCTGTGAAGCAAGGGTTCAGGAGAGGTTTGATACAGACAGACAAGGTCTGAAGTGCTGCTGGGAAAAGATATTTTACTGCTTGGTTTTTTAAAAGGCTACCTCTGAAAAGTGTTCAGAAACTTCAGATTGTGCAGAACGCAGCCGCAAGAGCCATCGTGGGGCTTCCAAGATTCGCCCACATTTCTTCAACACTCCGTGGCTTGCATTGGCTGCCGATCAGTTTCACAATTCAAAGTGTTGGTCATGACCTTTAAAGCTCTACATGGCATTGGACCAGATTACCTCCGGAACTGCCTGCTACCGCACGAATTCCAGCGACCGATAAGGTCCCACAGAGTTGGCCTTCTCCGAGTCCCGTCGACTAAACAATGTCGTTTGGTGGGTCCCAGGGGAAGAGCCTTCTCTGTGGCAGCCCTGGCCCTCTGGAACCAACTCCCCCCGGAGATTAGAACTGCCCCCACCCTCCCTGTCTTTCGTAAACTACTCAAGACTCATTTATACCGCCAGGCATGGGGGAGTTGAGATAGCCCTTCCCCCTAGGCCACTACAAGTAATGCATGGTATGTTTGTGTGTATGTTTGGTTTTATAATAGGGGTTTTTAGTTGTTTTTTATTATTGGATTGTACATGTTGTTTTTATTATTGTTGTTAGCTGCCCTGAGTCTACGGAGAGGGGCAGCATACAAATCCAATAAATTATTATTATTATTATTATTATTATTATTATTATTATTATTATTATTATCAATAATAATAATAATAATAATAATAATAATAATAATAATATTGTGGAGGAACTCCTCATGTCTTACTATTGGTTGCACACAGTTCTGCTGAATGGTCAGCTTCAAGTTTCAAATCACAATGAAAACCATAAATTATAGCATTTCAGTTTGTATGGTTTCTCTTACCTTAAGCTTAGTCAGGAGAAGTTCATGATCATATAGTAATTTTTTGGTCTCTTCTTCGTTGCTGCCAATTTCTAATAAATTTGGTAATGATTCAACTAGCTGCAGCTGTACCCATTTGCCACACTAAAACAGAAATATAAGCAAATATTGTTCTAAGCAGATACAGTACACCATATTTTGGTTCAGATACCATAATTAGTTCAGACAATAATCAGCTTAAGGGATATAAAGCAGGTGGGTCCAACTTTTTGGAACTGAGTGAAGAAGAATTGCCTTGGGGGCGGGGGGCTTATATAAAATTATATAATTTAGTTAATGTATATTATGCATAAATAATATTAAAAGTTTACCATCTTGTAAGGTCATATTATTAGCTCTCCAGGGCAGCGTGCAATCTGTGAGTTGTGGGTTAGAACACCTGACACAAAGGATTATGAGCTAGATCTAAATGAAGTCATGCTTAGAGTGGAAGTATTTAAATAAACAGAACTCAGGCTACTAAATTACATGTTTATTTTAATAGGTCTAATGAGAACTTCACTATTTTGGATCAGCCTGGACTTTCCTTTGCAAGCCATAACAATATTTTACTTTTATTTATAAATATTTATTTATCTTAAAGATGTTCACCACAATCAAAACCAAGTCTCAGTGGCTGACATAAAAATACAACAGCACATAAACTTTAGCATACATAAGTTTCAACAGAGGAGATGTGCAATGAACGCGTATACTAAAATGACATGGTGAAATAATTCTCATTAAGGTTTTTAATAAGCCTTTAACTTTGTAAAATGCAAATTGATATTTGCACCATACGAGCGCTAATGATTTCCCTATACATTAACGTCATAATGATTCCTTTAGTTAATCAGCTTAGGTTAATGCACTTTTATAAACCAAATATAATCCTTAACAATATGGAAAACAAAGTTATAAATTCTCCGCGAATGCAATCACAATCAAACTCCATTCAAACAAAGATGTCCCTGCACACTTTGCTATGCTGTTTATTTAATTTTAGTCAACATGTCTTTAAAGAAAGCAAATTATTTATCTGGGATGATGCTTGATTGATTTTTAAGTTCGCTCATCAGAAAGCAAATTATTTCTCTTGAATGATGCTTGATTGATTTTTAAACTCTTTCATTCATCAGAAACTTGCAGTGTATTATCCTGCTCCTTGAGGTTTTTCTTCTGGGGGCTCAGCAATAACTTTTAGACGTGAACATTTGAGCAGAGTACAGAATGCCAACCTAGCCCAGAGGTAGAATTGGGCTCTGTTCCACTTACCTTAAGAAGAGCGATGACAATTCTGCAATCGCCAGCCTCCACCAGAACTGAACTAACAGTTGTTGTGGAAAGGGGCTCCTGGGGACTCTGGTTGCTGGTCATGGTGTTGCCGTAGAACTGGCCTTCCTGTGAAAAGGTTCCCCTCTGGCAGCTGGGGAAAGCTGCTGGACATTGCAAAAGGCAGCAAATGGAGTTATTTGGCTCCCTTCCGTCAAAGAGCTCAGTTAACACTGATTGCTCTGCCAGAAGGAAAGAACAGGAGGTTAAAAATAGACACACACACCCATTGAATTTATCTCTCAAGGCAGGGAGGGAAAGGGAGGGTGGGATCTGACACGCCTCTATTTTTGTAGTTTTTAACTGCTATCCATTTTGGCCCCTGATAAACATGGACCTTAGATCTCAAAACCTAAGGCCTTCTCCAGGGGCGGATTCCTATTACTGATGCACTATGCGCACAGCTTCAGTTATCTTGCGCATGCGCAAGAAGCAACATCTCTCAAGAGGATGCGCATGTGAGATTTCGGCGATTTTTTTTTTTTGCTTCTGTGAATGCGCAGAAGCAAAAAATTGCTGAAATTTCTCTTGCACGCATGTCCCCCCATGAGATTTTATTTCCTGCACATGCGCAGAAGCAAAAATACACTGGGACACACGTGCACGCATCCAAGATAACTGAAGCTGCACATGCAGTGAAACAATTGCTACCAGTATGGCGTCCTTTACAGCAGTGTTTCCCAACCTTGGCCACTTGAAGATATTTGGACTTCAACTCCCAGAATTCCCCAGCCAGCATTGTGCTTGTTCTTAAGCAGCGAGTATTAAACCTTCTGTTTCTTTCTTGATGGTTCCCATCTTAAGCCGTGCCCATGTAAGGTTGTCATCACATTTTCCTTCAATGTTTTTCCAAGTGTTGTCCATGCAAAGCTTTGGTTTTCCATCTATTTAATCTGTCATCCAGCGGTTTTTCTTTATATTCTGTCTTTGTTTCTGCTGTTCTTATAATGTTCTTTGTTTTCACAACCTGCAGCAATTTTTCTGGTTCACATAATCATTGAAACTTTGCTTTTCTTCTTCTACAGTTTGATGTATTTGTAATAGCCCTCTGCCTCCTATTTTTCTTGGCAGGTACAACCTGTTGATATCACTTCATAGCTGTAAAGCGTGGGACATATTCAACAGTTTGTGCATTTTTCAGTTCATGTTTTCCAGTTCAGCCAAAGTCCAGTTGATGATTCCAACTGAGTAACGTATCACTGGTACTGTCCATGTATTAATGGCTTTAATTATATTTCCAACATTCAGTTAGATTTTAATTTTTTGCGGGTTCTCCTGATGTATTCATTTTGCATTGAATTTTCATATTATCTGCTTCCAATATGCCTAGATATTTATAACCATTATCATCTGCTAATGCTTTCATTATGCTTCCATTATCCAGTTCTATTCCTTTTTAAAAATTATTATTATTATTATTATTAATATTATTATTATTATTATTATTTCTAGAGCTTCTATGGTTTCTTTTGTTTTATTTTTTGAGAACCATCATAAACAGACAATCAATTTAATCATCTTTAAATATACCTTAAAGTTGCTTTCTCAGTAGATACAGACCAAAGTTTTCTTGCTTTCCCCATCTGAAAAAATAGTACTTACATTTTATCCGTTTTTAAAAAGAGTGTTGTGGTTAGCTCTGGCCCAGCTCCTGCCCCAAGGAACGTGGAGGTGGATGTGGGGGAGACATTCA
Organism: Erythrolamprus reginae; assembly: GCF_031021105.1. Classification (NCBI taxonomy): domain Eukaryota; kingdom Metazoa; phylum Chordata; class Lepidosauria; order Squamata; family Dipsadidae; genus Erythrolamprus; species Erythrolamprus reginae. The sequence goes on from NC_091950.1 coordinate 195,270,458, forward strand.
CATGCCGCAGGCCTGTTTTGCTCCCAGTAGAATCTGATGACGAAGTCTCCTCTGACCAAGGAAGCGTGAGTGACAGGGAAGAGGGGAGTTTGGCAGATAGCCCAGGAGGAGATCAGTCATCTGTATCATCCCTGGATTCTGAACAAGAATGAATGACACATCCATGCATGCGTAGAGTGATGCAGGAAGGATTATTACAAGAGAAAATGAGGCCACCTGTGGTTGGGTGGGGCTGCTGTAATTAGTGCTACAGATAAAAGTGCAGGCTGGTGTTTTAGCCTCATGGCAGTTTATCTGATTCATTGTTTCATCAAGATCGTGGTTTTTGTGCTGTTCAAGATTGTGTGTGTGGACTCTCTGGACTTTAGAATTGGACTCAATTTCCCAGTTATTGGGTGAGCAATTGGACTGCATTTAACCTGTGCCTTGTGTGTACCAGAAAATCCCTTTGACATTTAAAAAGGGAGCTGTTTCTGTTTTTCTGTTTATAAAAACTTTTGGGTTTTCCTTTTATCGTGTGGTGTGTGTCTTCCTGGACTGATTACCCTGTAATTACGGGTGGTTGAGACACGCTGGCAGAACACTAATGAAAGTGAATCGAATTTGGATTGGTCACTGGGACCTGAGATTTACTCTTCTGAGCTTCTGGACTCATGCTGGAATCCCTCTTCAGGGAATTTCTTTCTATTGAAATTACATGCTTTGTGCATGTTCTGTGAGTCTTATTTATGTGATGCCTTGGTTGATTGGTGTCGATTTTTGAGTGGGTTTTTGTTTCAGAATTTTCCTTCATTATAAAAAACATTCCACAATAACTTTATTTGATGCCTCTCTATTGATACACTTAAAAACAAACTGATGCAACTCATATAGAATGAAATTCTTGATGAGAAGGAACATTTATTCCATGCTGGGGAAATCACAGACAGATTTTCATCAGGCTGCTAAAATCGATATGTGTTAAGTCTATTACTAGAAACATAGAATGTGCCACTAGCAACCCGCAGAATGAGAGAGCAGCTGCTTGATTCCCTGCACTAGGACAGCTGAGCAAATGAGGCTAGTGTTTAAGCGACAGTCAATTATCAGAAATGACATTTTTAGATGGTATGTTAAAATATGCCACATAGGTTACTCCAAAGCAATCTATAGAGAAGAGTGTGTCTGTGTGTGTGTGTGTGTGTGTGTGAGAGAGAGAGAGAGAGAGAGAGAGAGAATACAAATGTTGATACATATGTGTGTGTGTGTGTGTGTGTGTAACATATTTTTGCTGATTAGTATAGATCTATTTTAAGCTATTTAGCTCTCATCAACTGGCCATACCCTTACCAGGATTTGAACCTGGGCAGTTTGCCTGTAAGGCAGTAACTTTAACCTCTAGGCCACAGGTTCTCCTCCTGTCTCAGCTTGTACCAGGGAAGAGTTATATGTTTCTTTCTGTCAAATTACCCTGGCATATCCAAATATGGGAGGGAGTATGCAAAGCTTTGGTTTTCCATCTATTTAATCTGTCATCCAGTGGTTTTTCATTATTATTATTATTATTATTATTATTATTATTATTATTATTATTATTATTTAGATTTGTAAGCCACCCTTCTCCGAAGAGTTGGGGCAGCTTTATATTCTGTCTTTGTGTGTGTGTGTGTGTGTGTGTGTACACACACACATACATACACATGCATACAAGGGGTGGGTTCCACTTACCTTCACCATCAGTTTGCATCACACACGCATGCTCTGTTCCTTCATGCAATTTGGCTATAATACATACATACACATACAAAAACACATAGAATAGAATAGGAATAGAATAGAATTTTATTGGCCAAGTGTGATTAGACACACAAGGAATTTGTCTTGGTGCATATGCTCTCAGGGTACATAAAAGTACATGTCTCTCTCTCTCTCTCTCTCTTTCTCTCTCTTTCTCTCTCTCTCTGTGTTTGTGTGTGTGTGTGTGTGTGTGTGTGTGTGTGTAGAGTAATTGAGGTTTGGTTTGATACTGTTTGGCAATGCATGAAGCATTGATGCATGAAGCCAGTGGAATAAATTACCATATTGTACATGTTTCTCAACAAACAAAAAATGTTGCAATAGTAAAGGAAATGACCCAGTGTTCACATATGCATCTCCATCAGTTGAGCACTAAACACTCATATTCATCACATAATGGTCATAATCCTCTAATTTATGGACCATCACAGGTGTCATACCCCAGAAGTGTCTTTTCACAGTCCTCCATTTTATCGCAAATGCAAGTCTTCTCATTGCAGCTGCCAACATCAATCAAGGCAGAGAAAGCAGAGGAAATGTTTGTGATTGAGTCACACACCTGCAACATTGTATGAATCAACTGGAATCAGCTTCACTACATGCAAAGCAAAACCAAAAGGTTGATTTGTGGTTCTATGTTGATAGGATTCGGGGAGGTGGATTTTGCCAACATTTAGGAGGGGACCTATTTCTATCAGCCAGACTCTGCTTTTGCATCATATACTGAATTTGCTTGAGGTCCCATCAAACAAGCAACGTCATTGGGCAAGACCCAGGAGGTTACAACTTCTTTAATACAGCACCTGCAACATCCTCCTGGAAATTCATAAGCCTCTACCCTTACCTGTCTTAAAGCAAGCCTCAAAAACCTGACTCTTTCTCCAAGCCTTGGATTAAGATGTTTGGCAAGCCCCTTTAAATTAAATTGTAGGTGATGTCATAAAAGGAACTTTTAATCTTGCCTCTAATCTAGGCAACTAGATATTTCTTTCTTTAAAATGTTTTTCCTTGCTTTGTTTCTTCTGAAGCTACCCGGAATAGTTTGGAGTTGAGCAGCCTGGACATTTGATAAATAATAAGTAATTAAGCTACATTAGCATGTGCTATGTTCAATAGCATGCCGGTAGTAACTGGGGCGTGAAAGTCTGGTGACTCATAACTCATTTGTTAGAACAAATAGCACAATTTAACATTTCTCAGGGAACAAGCTTCTGACAGATCCTTAAATATCCGCAGCATAATCAGACAGACCAATCAACATTAACCAACAATTTAGCTTCTATAGCGGCCCCTAGTGGGGCACTGGAACCTATATCTATATTTTTAAACTTGGATGTGAGATAATCTGGGTGAGTTTCAAAGAACAAATTTATCTTTGCTGGGATGAATGCAGTGGTTTTCCACGTAGAAACATGCTTGCAAGATTCCTCTTCCATTTCTTTCTCTCTACTCAAAGTCCTGCATTTACTGCATTTTTTTCATTGTTGGGATAGATCTGTGAATAGATCTGTGTTATATATGGCTGCATGGCAATGGGCAAATAACTCAAAAACATGCAGGAAGACTTTTATAAATGTTCATTTTTGTTATAAATGTTCATTTTTATTTTGTTTGTTTGGTTGTCTACAATATTTAGAAATTGCTACATGCAACTGAGACACAGCAAAAATAAAGCAAACAAAGTATCATTAACTTGAGTAATTGAGTAAAAGTATCATTAACTTGAGTCTTGAGTAATACAGTGAAAATCTATAATAGGCACCCTCAGTTGTCCAAGGCCAAAATCACTCTGATATGTTCTTAACAGGTTTGTGAAATGCAAGAAGTGTGTTTGTATCATCAGGGGTGGGTTCCGCTTACATTCGCATCACAACATTTGCTTAAGTCCCCTTATGCGGTTTCACTTCCGTGCAGGATCAAAAGGTGGTTTCAGCCCGAAACACAGCTGAGGAGCTGCTCAGCTGCGATTTGGTTGAAGAAATAAAGGTCAGTTTTAACTCTAGGGCGGGTGGGAGGGCTTCTTTCATAGCACTGAATGAGGAGAAGCCATCCAGACACAGGAGAGACAGAACCAGATCCATGATGCCAAAATTATGTCAGCAATGGTACGCTAACAGTTCAGGAGATCAGGTCTGAACTGGGACGAACCCACCCTGCTTTGTATGTGGGTGTGTATGTGCCAGCTTATTCCATGGCATGAGTGTTACTACTAAAAAGGCATCCCATAAGGCCCATGGACCTCCTGCAGGACAAAGGGACAGAACCTTCATAAGCTTTTTTCTAGATTTGCAGACCGGAAGAACAAAGTCAAACTGTGCCAAGCAGTTCCAGAGGTTTCCTTGTGTTCTGCTATATGTGATCTTCTAGTTGACATCTATGGATAATAGATTAGTGAAAACAACTACATTTAGCAAGGATGAGGGAAGTAGAATGGGCTGACAAAGATGAATAAATGATATGAAGACCACTAGAATGCCTTTAGATAAGCTACAGATTATCTCTGGGGTCAAACTAATTGGTCTGACTAAGGCTTCCCGTGACAGTAACAATCACATGCTTAGTCCCCAAAACCTTCTTTTTACTTCAGTGGCTGTTAATTATGTTCATTCACAGCCCATAATGAATCCCAAGCAGTTTGTAAATAGTTCAATAGAAGTCTGCCACAATCTTTCAGAGTAAGGCTGATAAGCACCTACCTTTACCTTCCTTGACATGCTGCCAAAGCTTTAGAGTTTAAACTAACCAGAATGAAGAAAGTTGTTTCCTGCAAAGGTTCATGTCCCTTTGCTCCTCCTTTATGTCTTATGGGAGGGGCCAATCATCTCCAAGCCATACTCTCAAGTCACCCTTTTTGTCTTAACTATTGTTGCTTTCTGGCAGTTCTGCACATGTGCACACTGAGAACAGGCTCCCCCTGTTCCTCTGCCTCCCTGATGTCAGTCTCTGGAGGTTCTGGAGGCAGCACAGAACTCCCAAATGGCCCTGGCTCCGCCTCTGCCTCTGATGTAGAATCTTCCCCAGATTGTAAGATGGACCCATGTTCCTCCCCTGCCTTCTCACTGTCTGACTCTGCTGCCAGCTCCACAGGCCACCAGTGGATCACAACACTAATAGGGTGGACATTTGTTCATACATTCACTCTATGGCATCTAATCAACTAATAAATAACAATAAATTAAGCTTTCTGAGAATCTAAAGAATGTGAAAACAGAAAACGCCCCCTCCCCAAAAATAAATAATTGAGTATGGCTATAAATGGATATGAACTGCTGAAGTCAGAGACCTTGTGGTTCTTTAGATGTGGCTGCATTATACTTCTTATAAGCCCCATCCAACATGGTCAATGATGAAAAATGTGGGAATGGCTTAGAGGAGTCAACATTTCAATTGCTCAATAAATAACCATGAAGTGGTTTCAAATAAAGCAAAGTTAACATTTCTGTTATAGAAATATGTAAGCAATAAGCCAAGTCCAAAGCACACTACTTGAATAGAAAAAGAACCAGCCCAGACGATAAGTGTTTTGCTGGCATCTTGAGGAGGCTCTTTCATTAATATAAACATCCCACACAGAGATATACAGGGAAAACAGTGGCTCTCCCAAATCTTTAAAGGTAAAGGTTTCCCTGTCTAGTCATGTCTGACTCTAGGGCATGGTGTTGATCTCCATGTTGTCTGAAGACATTTTCCGTGGCCATGTGGCCAGCATGAGTATATGCCAAAGGCTCACAGAACACTGTTATCCAAATGTTTAGAAATGTTCACAAATGGTGAACATATGTGTCCCATTATAATGTTGCCGGATCCAATCGGGGGCGGTCACTGGGACCAGATGTTTTTTCTTCTTCTTCTGAGCTTTCAGACTTGTGCTGGAGCCCATCTTCAGGGAACTTCACTCTGGCACTTGACGTTCGTGTAATCAGTTTTTTAAAAGATGAATGAATGAATGAATGAATGAATGAATGAATGAATGAATGAATGAATGAATGAATGAATGGAATTGTAATTGTGTGGCTCCATCCTGCAATACCATTATTGCATCGTTAGCGTTCAATCATGAATGTGCCATTCTGCATGTGAAAAGTAAACCAGCACTGATTTCCCCCACCAGATAATAAAATTATGTCTGATCAATCTCTAAACTCTGGAAATGTAGCAATAGCATTTAGACTTATAGACCACTTCACAATGCTTTTCAGCCCTCTCTAAGCGGTTTACAGAGAGTAAGCATATTGCCCCCAACAATCTGGGTCCCCATTTTACCAACCTTGGAAGGATGGAAGGCCTTGAGCCTACTGAGATTCAATCTACCAAACTGCTGGCAGCAGGTTATCAACAGAAGTACCCTGTTTCCCTGAAAATAAGTCACCCCCGAAAGTAAGACATAGAAGATGTTTCATTTTGCAGCATTCCCGAACAGAACATATATAACATATATTTGAAGAAAGTATAACCGTTGAACATGGAAATAATGGTACAGTAGTAGTAAGGAATTTATTTTATTTATTTATTTTTATTTATTTATTATTTAGATTTGTATGACGCCCCTCTCCGCAGACTCGGGGCGGCTCACAGCAAGATACAACAATTCATAACAAATCCAAATATAATTTAAAATATTTTAAAAGAACTACATTTTAGTAACAAACACACACACAAACATACCATGCATAAATTGAACATGCCCGGGGAAGGTGTTTCAGTTTCCCCATGCCTGACAACAAAGGTGGGTTTTAAGGAGTTTACGGAAGGCAGGGAGAGTAGGGGCAGTTCTACTCTCTGGGGGGAGTTGGTTCCAGAGAGTCGGGGCCGCCACAGAGAAGGCTCTTTCCCCTGAGGCCCGCCAACCGACATTGTTTAGTTGACGGGACCCAGAGAAGGCCCACTCTGTGGGACCTAATCGGTCACTGGGATTCGTGCGGCAGAAGGCGGTCTCGGAGATATTCTTGATAGGATTTACAGTTATGCAGGCTTGTGATGACAACTACTATACAGTATATAATAAATGTTCTTTTTTTTGGTTCAGCAATAAATGTGAATTCTTCTTCATTGAAAAGACATCCCCTGAAAATAAGACGTAGCACATCTTTGGGAACAAAAGTTAATATAAGACACTCTTATTTTCGGGGGAACAGGGTAGTTGTTGTTGTTGGTTTTACTCTAGTAGTAGTAGTAGTAGTAGTAGTAGTAGTAGTAGTAGTAGCAGCAGCAGCAGCAGCAGCAGCAGCAGCAGCAGCAGCAGCAGCAGCCGGTACTAGTAATTATATAATAATAACAACAATAACTTTGTAACAAACACTATGCCCTTGGTTTAGAGGAGGAAGGGAAAGCATTAAGCATTAATGCATTAAGAACAATTCCTTCCAAGAAGCCAGCCTTCACAGAAATAAGCCAGGCTCCTAGAAAATGGGATAGGAAAATTACTGAAGAGCACAGGAGGCATTTGACAGTTACTGGAGCATTTTTTTTAGAAAAGCTACAAGAAATGTCAGTAACTGACTCTCTGTGGGCATTATTAGGTTCCACGCTTTGCATTTTCAGGTTGTCAATATGGCTGCAGTCCCACGACAATCACATAATAACAGATCATTACTGCAGATCTGCATTGCAGAGTAAAGCTATTCTAAAGACAGGCTTAAGTTCCAGGATGGACAGCTGACAGCTGATCATTGGACACAATAATTCTTTCTCTCAAGGATAGAAAGGGTGGCTTGTAGGTGCAAATACTCCTGAGCAGGACCCACATCTCAAAAAAGAGATGCACAATTTGTCATGTTCCACACACAAACCACTTATGACAAACCACCACCACTATCACCTCGGCTAAAGAAAAAGATAACAGTTTTGATGCTCTCCTTGAAACAGATGGAAGGATGAATGCTGGGGGGGGGAGAGACACACCATGAGGGATCTGAAAGGTCAAGATGGCTGTTGCAGTTGTGTGATCAAAGCCCCTCTCCTTTTATAGAAGTGTCAACCTGCTCCTTTAGGGAAAATTTAGAGCCCCATAGGCATTGTATGATATTTGGAAAGTCAAGTTTAAAATGTACTCGAAAATTCCTCCCACAGTTCCGAAAAGCTACTTATTATGAGGGTCATCCTTGCAACCCAGTTAATTAAAGTGGTAGGCTTTTCTTTTAACAAGGCACTTAACTTAATCCCACAAGATAGCTCCAAACTTCCAATTTATATATCCAGATCTCAAAGAAGAAACTGTACTAATTGGTAAAAGAGAAGAAACTTGATTTTGATCCAGGAATGTTATGTATACAGACATGGAGTGTGTCAGACAATAAGCTCCATCAGGAGGGGGGAAATGATATATAATTGGTGAGGGTGAGGAGAGTAATTTCCCACAAATGATTTATAGATTTTGTGTCTCCTTTGCATGTACTGGAAGACAAGACATTGCGGATATACAGCAACCAAGCTACTTTTTTTTATACAAAAAGGGGGGGGGAACCTGTTATTTTGTCAGCTAATTCCATTGTTTGTTGCAGTGTAGCATGCGCGTTAGAATAGGAATATATCATATTATATATATCTGGACCTCTAGCATAAAATGCTCTGCTTACCCTGATTCTCCCTAGATTCCTAAACGGGGCGTAGGCTTAGGCCTGTCCATTAACACATTCAGGCATCAGATAGCGGCACTGTCGATAGTTCTGAAGTGTCGCCCGCTGGAATCGCTGGCGGGTCGCGATTCCCTTTAAATAAATAAAAATAAATTTAAATAAATAAATAAATAAATCAAGGAATCTCCAAGCTATGCCCCCTCCCATGGTGCACAGATTCCCCATCTGGGACTTGTCACTGGGGCTCATGGCCTTCACCAGGGTCCTGTTCGAACCGGCAGAGAGTACACCAATAAAGAATCTACACTCAAGGGGGCCTTCCTCGTGGGTATCTCCACTGCCCGTGGAAGTTCAAAAGGGACCTCTGCACATCCTATTCATAGAATGGATCACGTCACAAGACCGTCATATTGGTTACATAGAAACAAACATAAACAAACAAAAAAAAAAACCATCACCACCATCACCCATCACAAGGGGTTCAAATTTTTCTGGTTTGTTTATATATATTTCCTTGGCTCTACCTTGCATTAGGTATTACTAAAAGAGTGATTGCAGTTTATTTTTCACATTTACATCACAGATTCTACTCAACATATAACCTTTCACTTTATTCCATCGTACCATCAGCTTCTCCAATTTGTTTTCATCAAAATTGTTTAATCTTATTTCCATAATTTCAAAATGTATGTGATCCACCATGTACCAGTACCAATTCTGTAATGTCCATTTTTTAGACTCTTTCCAACCCAATACCACTACTGCTTGAGCACTTTCCAATGCTGCAGTTTTTCTTTCTTTGAATTCTCCTAATTCTCCTTGTTTAATTAAAATCGCTATTTCTTTTGTAATTGTCCAATTAATATTTAACATTTTATTAATTTCGTTCTGCACTTCCTTCCAAAATATCTGAATTTCTACACACTCCCAGAACATATGCATAAAGATTCCCTTTTTTTGGCAACCATGCCATCAATTACCCTTCTCTTTCCCCTGGAAGTGTGCAAGTTGTGCCGGTGTATAATACCATTTGTGTAAGATTTCCCTTCTCATCTCTTTAACTCTTGTAATTTTAATCTTATGTATATTTTCTACTATTTCTTTCATTTCACTTTCATCTATTTGTAAATCATTTTGCCAGCATCTTGTCAAACTTTTTATTACTTCCTCTTCCACTTGCAATAACATTCTATATATATTACTAGCTTGAGCTTTTGTATCATTGATCTTTTCTTTTATTATTTTTTCTAAATAATTTTCTTCTCGCAAGAAAGCTTCTTTATTCTCATTTTTATTTAAGTAATTACTTATTGCATTAATCTGCAGCCATTTCTGTTGACCAAGCCACCATTCCAACCGAGTTCTACTGACTCTTCCGTCCTTCTCATATAATTGTTCAATTCTCATTATCCCTTTGCTATTTAATACTTTTATAATTCTGCTTAAATTAACATCATTACCTGTATTCAATACGTATAACGTTGATAGTTTTGAATTTCTAGTTCCACATTTTCCCTGCCATTTGGACCATATTTCTAAGTTTGCTTTCAGAGGGTCGGCTAAATTATTGATTTCTATTCTACTCCATTTTTTAAATAATAGCTCTTTATTATTTATATTATTAATTTCCTTTTCCAATTTCACCCACTTCTTTCCCCCCCATAACTGTAATTCCATTAATCTTTCTATTTGAAATGCTTCTCTATATAATACTAAACACGGGCTCCCCCACTCCCCCTCTTTCTCATGTGCAAACTGCCATTTTTTTCTTATTCTAGGCCTTTTGTTTCCTTCAATCCAAGAATTTAATTTACTATCCCATTCTCTCAATTTTGCACCAGGAAAAGTACCTGGTAAAACCTGAAATAAATACATCATTTTTGGTATTATCATCATTTTGAGGGCTCTGATCTTGGCAATTCTTCTCAACCTTTTTTCCCTCCAATTTTTTATCTGCTTTTGAATTCTCTTCCATATTAAATTATAGTTGGCCATCGCAATTTTAGTAGGATTCTTAAACAACCAAATTCCTAGATATTTCATTTTTGTACATCCTAGTTTCAATCCTGATACTTTTTGTATCTCAATTTGCTCTTTAGGGCCTGTATTTAAACAAATTATCTCCGATAATATAGATTAACCATAAGTCCCAATTGGTCTTTGAATTCCTGGAGCAAGATCATTATTCTTTTCATCATTTCAATTGGTGTTTCAGACAGCACTATAGCATCATCTGCGAAAAGATTTAGTTTTAATTCTAGTTTTTCTATTTGGTAACCTCTCCATTCCTTGTCGTTCCTAATTTTATTTGCTGAAACCTCAATTGCCAATGTGAATAACATTGGGGATAGTGGACAGCCCTGCTTAGTTCCATTCTGAATTTTAATCTTCTCTGTTCTGTTGCCATTTACTCTAATGTAAGCTATGTTATCCTTATAAATTGTTTCTATAATTCTACAAAATGAATCTCCCATATTTAAATCTTTACATAATTGAAACAAGTAATCATGGTTAACTTTATCAAAAGCTTTGTACACATCTAACTTTAAAATACCTAATTTTCTTTTGGTAGTGGTAGCATGGTGTTTCACATTAACAACGTTTCTAATTGGTTCATAAATCTTTCTTCCTTTAACAAATCCATATTGGTCTTCTCCAATTATCTTTGGTAAGATATTCTCTACCCTGTTTGCCAATATTTTCATAAATATTTTATAATCCTGGTTAAGTAAGCTGATAGGACGATAGGAACTTGGGTCCATTAAATCACGATCCGGCTTTGGGATAGTTATAATTTCTGAAATTTTCCACGACTGTGGGGTTTCAAAAGTCTCAAATACATTATTAAACAATTTTTCCAGATGCGGTAATAATTCATTCTTATAAGTCTTATAATATTCACCAGTAAAACCATCTGGGCCTGGGGCTTCAGCAGGTTTCAACCCTTTAATAACTCTAGATATCTCATCATTTGTTATTTTTGCATTTAAAATTTGTCTATCTTCTTCCGTTAATTTCTCATTAACTTCTATAGTTTGCATTGTAATGTGTTCTTTTTTTATATAAATTACCATAAAAATCACTCATTATTTTTTCCATTTCTGTATTACTACATTTTATTGCACCTTCCTTATTATTTAAAGCAGATATCTGGGATTTCTCCTTTCTTTTTTTCAAGTAATGTACCATTTGTTTCATTGATTTGTTCCCCCAGCCCATAATTCTCTGTTTTACAATCATCTTCATTTTATTCCATCTCTCTTCCTCAAGAGATTGTAATTTCTTTTTCTTGGATAATAATAATATATCCCAGGCTCTATTTCTTGTAGTTTTCAAAGTCTCTTGAATTAAATCTATTTCTTTTAGTAGACTTCCTCTTTCAGCTTCCCAGGATTTCCTAATAAAAGCTTCGGTGCTAATACAATTACCTCTCATAACAGCCTTATGTGTATCCCAAACTATTGTTTGCTTAGTTTCTCCTGTTTTGTTAATACTAAAGAATTCACACAATTCCTTTGGTAATTTGAGTTTATTTTTCTCACTAGCCGAAACCACAGGGTTATATCTCCAAATCCTTTGTTGCCTACTAACGTCCATTTCAATCACTGCTAACAGTGGAGCGTGGTCTGATAACCAAATGCTTTTAACTTCTGCTTTCTTAAGATGTACCTCCCCTGTTTTATTCATTAATATATAATCAATGCAACTAAATTTATTGTGTCTTGCCGAATAAAATGTGTCCCTGTTTACTATGTTTTCATGGAGGTCCAACATATTAATTTTATTTAAATGTAACTTTTTCTTTTCTCCCCTCCCTGCTGTTAATTCCAAGTTGAAATCGCCTGCTAAAATCACTGTGCCTTCCGCAAAATTGTCTAATTTACGCTTTACATTCATTATAAATTGTTTTGCGTTTGCATTGGGGGCATAAATTACTGCTAAAGTTACTACCTTATTATTTATTTTCCCCTTAATAAATAGCATTCTGCCATCTTTGTCTCTTTTAATATTAATTAATTGAAATAACATTCTTTGGTTAATCAAGATGGCGACTCCTCTGCTTTTTGCCGTCCCTCTCGATTCGTAGACCTGTTGCCACTCGCTATTGGTAACTAATTTATCTGATTTTTTCCTCCCTTTATGAGTTTCTGATAAAAATAAAATATCAGCTCTACTATCCCTAGCCAGCTTCATAATTCTATAACGTTTTTTCTGTGATGATAGACCATTTACATTTAATGACAATATCACTGTTTCACCCATTTTACATAGTTTTAAGTGTGCTTCCCCCTCCTGCAAAACAGAGTCTGTTGGAAAAGTATTTATTAATTGTCTTGAACCCCCACCCTAGTGCCCCTTCCCTTGCACCCCCCCAAAGGGAGGCAACGAAAAGAATTTTCGTTATCCAAGAGGCACTCCTGAATTTGCGTTCCACTAGAGACCTCCCCCATCTCTCCCCTTTTAATGCAGTAAAGAAAGACCCCCCCTCCTTCCCTCTTTATCCCTTGTTAGTTAGCGTAAAATACACAAAGAAGAAGTTAATTAGTTGAGAACAATAATACCATGTTGGCAGATCAGCTCAGTTCAGTTCATTATTTCTTTTTCTGACGCGTGATTCTTGGTTCTTCTCTTTTTTCCTTTTCTTGGAGTAAATCAAGTTCCTTTTGTAGAGCTGCAATTTTTTCATTTTTTCTTTGTTCTGCTGCACGAGTTGGTTGGAGTGTAAACAGATCATCTTCTCCTTTTCCGTCTCCTACTGCTGGCTTGCCCTTCGCTGTCGAATCGATCCCCAGCTGTTGGAGCAGTTTCTCCCCCTCATCCAGGGATCTCGCCTGGAAAACTTTGGAATCTTTAAAAACAATTATTGTAGCAGGATAACGCCATGTGAAACAGATTCCCCCGTCATAAAGTTGGGACGTGATGCCTCTCATTTGGTTTCTCATCTTGAGTGTTTCTGCAGACAGGTCTTTTAAAACGTGTATTGGAATGGCTTTATAATGTAAGTTTGGAATCTGCTTTAGTTCTCTGAAAATTTCTGCTGCTCTCCTTTCCGAAATGAATCTTACGATAACATCCTTTTGATCTCCTTGACTCCGAGAACCAAATGCCCAATGTGCTCTTTCATATTCACCCAGGTCGCATTTAATGTTATTTTCACCAAACCATTGCTGAATTGCTTGGATAAGACGTTTACCCTCAGCAAAATCTTGTTTAAATCCCCTCAAGCACAGATTAGCTCTTCTTTGTCTGTCCTCCAAATTATTTATGCATAGTTCCTGGCGACTTTTCCCCTCCTCCAGTTTCACAATTCTCTGATCTTGTGTTTTCGACTGCTCTTTTAAGTCTGCTATGCCAGCACCAACGGCAGCTATCTCCTTTTGCATCTCCTTGAGTAGCTGCCCCATATTAGCAAATGCCGTTAACAGTGAATCCATTTTTCCCTCCAGATCCGTAGTAGTCGCCATCTTTCCTTTGTTCTCACTTTTTCCCCCTACTCACGTTTAAAACTGCAGCTTGCTGCTTCTTTGCCTCTTTTTTGCAAAGTTTTTCAAAAACTCCGTTCAATCCGCTCCCCCTCAATCTGCTTTTCACCAAGCTAGGGAGGGTTGTCAGGGGTTAACTTTCACTTTTCCTAAATCACATTAGGGAGCTCTCTGTAGAGGCGTCTATCTATTCCGACGCATGCGCAAATTCTAGAAAGTCACAAGACCGTCATAACCCAATCTATTGGAGGATAGCTCCGCCCACTGGACTATCCTCCAAGGCCCACCCTGATCTAGGGCCAGCCGTGGCACAGGGTTTTTGGACTTTAAGTCTGGAGTTAGCACGCAGAATCGTTACTTCCCTCATCAAAAAGAGGGGGGGCCCTTGGCTGGGTTGCTCTTAGTCCCTCTGAAGACATTGTCCTCCTCAGGGACTTTGCAGCACCTCAATTGTTGTTGTTGTTTTTAGATTTAGATTTAGATTTAGATTTAGATTTAGATTTAGATTTATTGTTCATCGTGGCTACTGGTTTTTATCGGTAACAATCTTTTACTGTAAGTGAAAGCTCAGAAAACACATAGGTAAGAAGATATCCAGAATTTTGAAGTGGCTGGTTTTAACCTACACTAGCTTTAATCCTTGGAATGAGTCTATAATTAAATATGAGCAAAATAATCAATGAACTATACTCTGGTTTTATTGCATAGTAATAGGAATAGCAGTGACAATATCAAATGATATACTTTGCATAGTTGAACTTTGTTTATTTGGCTATATTGGGGCTATGCTACAGTAAGTAATTATATAAGCTGTACTTTATTAATATTTGCGGAAGAGAATTTTAAGGATTTTCCAGTGTGGCTAGGCATTCATGTTAAGCATACTGAGTGAAAAGCAATAATAAAAAGTTTCATTGATAGATGTAAAATTCTATTTCTAGTATTCAAGATAAAGACAAAATCTACTACAGCAATTTTAATAACAAATAGTTTTATTAATGTTAATACATCAAGGAGAATTAAGTGTAGAAAAAAAGCTTTTGAGACTGTACCTTTTAAGAATCAATGAATAAATGAATACACACATATTCTTTTATAGACCTGCCAAATCCAATCTTAAAAGGGTTTTTTATATATATTTATAGATAACTAATCTTAGTATTTTCTTCAGAGCTAGAAGAACTAAGTGGCCGATCTTTTTTTAATGAAAGATGATTCCACATTGCTCAGCACAGCTTACTGGAAGTTTGTGGCAGCAGAATATTGAATATTCAGCATTTCTTAGCTCTCTGTACATTTCCCCATCACTCCTATCTTGCTAACAACTGCCAGGTTTATCCCAACCTCCAAACTGCAGAGCATGAGTTCAGAAAGCTTCAAAGCAATGACCAATCAAAGCATTTTTCTGTCCAGCCAGACTAACACAGCAGATTCTGTAAATGTCCATCTTGTTCTAGACTTGCTACTAGAAAGCTTGAATAATAAGTAATACATGTCTCTTCTACTCATATGCCCATACGCTTGGTCCTTGACTTACAATTGTTTGTTTAATAGCCATTTAAAGTTACAATGGCACTGGGGGGGGAAACAGTTTTTGACACTTACATCCATTGGGGATGCTTACATGAAAGTATCCCCATGGTCATGTGATCAAAATTCAGATGCTTGGCAACTGACTTTTAATTATGACAGCTGCAGCATCCCAGAGTCATGTGATCATGTTTTGCCACCTTGCCAACCAGCTTCCAACAAGTTAATAATAATAATAATAATAATAATAATAATAATAATAATAATAATAATAATAACATAATAAAATAATAATAATAATAATTTGAAGGCAAAGTGGATAAAGAAAAGACCTGGTCATGGCTTACAAGTGGAACACTCAAAAAGGAGACAGAAGGTCTAATACTGGCGGCACAAGAACAGGCCATTAGAACAAATGCTGTCAAAGCCAGAATTGAAAAATCAACAGATGATCCAAAGTGCAGACTCTGTAAAGAAACAGATGAAACAATCGATCACATACTCAGCTGCTGCAAAAAGATCGCACAGACTGACTACAAGCATAGACATGATGCTGTGGTACAGATGATCCACTGGAACTTGTGCCAAAACTACCATTTACCAGTGGCAAAGAACTGGTGGGATCATAAGCCTGAAAAAGTGGTTGAAAATGAGCAAGCAAAACTACTGTGGGACTTCCGACTTCAGACTGACCGAATTCTGAAGCATAACACACCAGACATTGTGATCGTGGAGAAAAAGGAAGTATGGATCATCGACATCGCAATCCCAGGAGACAGCAGAATTGAGGAGAAGCAGCTAGAGAAATTAGTGAAATATGAAGATCTAAAAATCGAGCTGCAACGACTCTGGCATAAGCCAGTGAAAGTGGTCCCAGTAGTACTTGGCACGCTGGGCGCAGTACCAAAGGATCTCAGTGGACATTTGAAAACCATCAGAATTGCCAAAAACTCCATCTGTCAATTGCAAAAGGCCACTTTACTGGGATTGGCAAACATAATTCGCCGCTACATCACGCAGTCCTAGGTGCTTGGGGAGCACCCGACTGGTGATGAAATACGAAATCCAGCATAGTGATCTTGTTTGCTGTGTTGTACTGACATAATAATAATAATAATTATAATAATAATAATTATAATAATAATAATAATAATAATGATAATAATAATAATTTATTAGATTTGTATGTCGCCCCTCTCTGCAGACTCTTAGGGAAGCCAGATTCACTTAATGGCCACGTTACTGACTTAACAATTGCAGTGATTTCCTTAACACCTGTGGTAAGAAATGTCGTAAAATGGGGCAAAATTCACTTAACAACTGTCTTCCTTAGCATCACAAATGTTGGGCTCAATTGTAACCCTATGTTGAGGACTACCTGTAGATACATACTCCTAAAAACTAAAGAGACTATCTCCAAAGACTAATTTCAGAAATGGGCTCCAGGAATGAATACAAGGCATCAAGCCAATGAGGGTGAACCTTTTGGGCTCGGTGGGTAAAAAAAATGGAAAATTTGACACAACTTGACTCAGCTGACATGTCATACTCCCCGCCAAACAAAAGAGGAACCATTTTCTATCTCTTTTCCACTTCCCCCATGTATGCCACCCCTCATGCAGCAGGACTCAGGCGCAACCCGAAGAAGAGGGCCTCGGCTTCAAATCTACTTGCTTCACTGCTGCCCCTCATAAAGGCCACCTCACGCACTGTTCCCAAGAAGTTTGAGTGTTGGGGAACAATGTAATTGCATTGTAACACAACACTCCTCAGAATCTGCAACACTCCATTTACCTTCAGGTGATGTTTTCTTTCTGTTAATAAGTCCTGAGGCTGCTTTGAGTCACACAAGTTGTTCCACATAAACAGTATGTATATACTGTTATTCAATTCAATTCAATTTATTAGATTTGTATGCCGCCCCTCTCCGAAAACATGTTCTCTGACTTGTATTGAGCTCCATCGAGTGGCCAAAGACTAAACCTTTCATTGTTTAGAAATTTGGTTTTAATAGTGTTTTGGCACTACAGAGTGCCCATCCTCCCATCGTCCATCATTTTAGAGAGGAGGGGGGAAAAGTAGGTACAGCCTAGGACTCCATTTTCATCTGTGTCACATGTTCATCTGAGGACAAAATCCATGTCCCATATACAGTGGTACCTCTGCCTACAAACGCCTCTACTTAAGAACTTTTTTAGATAAGAACCGGATGTTCAAGACTTCTTTGCCTCTTCTCAAGAACCATTTTCCACTTACAAACCCGAGCCTCTGAAACTGTAACCAGAAAAGGCAGGGAGAAGCCTCCATGGGGCCTCTCTAGGAATATCCTGGGAGGAAACATGGCTCCACCCTCCCTATGGTTTCCCCAATCACACACATTATTTGCTTTTACATTGATTCCTATGGGGAAAATTGCCTCTTATTACAAACTTTTCTACTTAAGAACCTG
Organism: Erythrolamprus reginae; assembly: GCF_031021105.1. Taxonomy (NCBI): domain Eukaryota; kingdom Metazoa; phylum Chordata; class Lepidosauria; order Squamata; family Dipsadidae; genus Erythrolamprus; species Erythrolamprus reginae. The sequence continues at coordinate 195,288,271 of NC_091950.1, forward strand.
GTCATGGAACGAATTAAGTTCACAAGTAGAGGTACCACTGTATATAGCATTGCTGGTGAGACTTGGATTTTACCTGCATTTGCTAACTGTTTGTATTCAGGTTCTTATTGTATGTGATTCTATTGCCCCACCCCTCATTTCACCACATCCTGTTCCTTTAATAAAGCATCAAGATCTATGCACATAGTCTGGTTTATTGAAGGATAGGTGGGTTTAGCTCAGTGAAGGGCTACCAAAGTTTTTATGACCACACTGTGGGCATGGCTTATGCAGGACGTCCTGCATTTTCTTTCAACATCTTTTAGTGTAAATTGGGTGCTCTGGGGTGGAGCTCCATTTTTGCTAGCCCACTGTGTTCCCCCCCGTCCGGGCAGCAGCCCAACCCTGGTTTAGCTGCATGTCAAGCTGTACGCAAAAGTAACACAAAGTGAGGACAGGGCACAAGACCTTTCTTTTTGAAACAACTTCAGAGGATGCTTGCCTTTCGCAAACACCTTAAAACCCATCTCTGCCATCAGGCATGGGTGAATTGAGACATCTCCCCCAGGCTTATATAGTTTTACGTATGGTATGCTTGTGTTGTATGTTTTTAAATAATGGGTTTTTTTTAGATATTTTTTAAATATTAGATTTGTTCATTGTACACTGTTTTATTATTGTTGTGAGCTGCCCCAAGTCTGCGGAGAGGGGCAGCATACAAATCTAATAAATAATAATAATAATAATAATAATAATAATAATAATAATAATGATAATAATGATAATAATGATAATAATGATAATAATGATAATGATAATAATGATAAAACAATTAGAACAAATGCTGTCAAAGCCAGAATTGAAAAATCAACAGACAATCCAAAGTGCAGACTCTGTAAAGAAACAGATGAAACAATCGATCACATACTCAGCTGTTAAAAAAGATTGCACAGACTGACTACAAGCATAGACATGATGCTGTGGCACAGATGATCCACTGGAATTTGTGCCAGAACTTCCATCTACCAGTCTCAAAGAACTGGTGGGATCATAAGCCTGAAAAAGTGGTTGAAAATGAGCAAGCAAAACTACTGTGGGACTTCCGACTTCAGACTGACCGAATTCTGAAGCATAACACACCAGACATTGTGATCGTGGAGAAAAAGAAAGCATGGATCATCGACATCGCAATCCCAATCCCAGGAGACAGCAGAATTGAGGAGAAGCAGCTAGAGAAATTAGTGAGATACAAAGATCTAAAAATCGAGCTGCAACGACTCTGGCATAAGCCAGTGAAAGTGGTCCCAGTGGTACTTGGCACGCTGGGCGCAATACCAAAAGATCTCAGCGGACATTTGAAAACCATCGGAATTGACAAAATCTCCATCTGTCAATTGCAAAAGGCTGTTTTACTGGGATCGGCAAACATAATTCGCCGCTACATCACGCAGTCCTAGGTGCTTGGGAAGCACCTGACTGATGATGAAATACGAAATCCAGCATAGCGATCTCGTTTGCTGAGTTGTATTGACATAATAATAATAATAATAATAATAATAATAATAATAATAAACAAATAACAATAAATAACAATAAATAACAATAAATAACAATAAATAACAATAAATAACAATAACAATAATAATGCTCATCTGCAACCTTTGCAGCTATGAAAACTGCACAAAAGTACACCCCATTCTCATGTAATTTTCAAAGGCTCTAGAGGCCATATAAGAGAACAGCCCATTCTCACACGGCCTCATCAGCCTCTAGAAATCATGCCCCTGCCAGGATTCCAAGTAACACCCCCAACCAGGGGTGGGTTCTAACTAACCTCACTGCCGGTTTACTTCCTCCCATGCCACGTGGTCGCACCACATGGGCCTGTGTGCGCTTCACATGCATCTGCATACACAGTGGCAAAAAATCCCAAAAATGCAAAAAAATTAATAAATCCAAAAACAAGATGGTGTCTCATTCACAGAGCTGGAAATTCAGCTTCTATGCATGCTCAGAAGAAAAAAAAATTCAATTTTTTTAAAAAAGCAAAAAAAAATGGTGGTACCCATGGACCAGCACCAACCGAACCGGATCTGTGATGTCATTGTGATGTCATCAGTGAGTCACTACTGTTAGGTCCAGAGGAAAGTTAAGCCTTGTACCCGCCCCATATTCCTTGGGCGGGAAAATACTATAATGTGATTGGTTGGCAGCCCGGCATATATATAGCTGCCAGGCACGGCCATGTTGTCTTTTGTTTAGTTCTGTAACCGTTACTCCTCGTTAATAAAGAACAGTTATTAACCATATGAATGCAGTCCTTCATTCAAGCAAGCATTTAACAACTACCAGTTCGGGTGAACCAGTCTGAATTGGGAGGAACCCACCTTTGCCCCCAACAAAAGAAGACTCTGAGGCTAGGCATTCTTCAAAGTTCCATTTTTATTAAAGATGTCATATTGGCACATCTGGGGAAACCTGAATCTGAAAGCTTCCACGTTTTCCCCACCCAAAAGAAAGTCTAAGTCCCTTCCCCTGCACCCATATGTCCTTTACATGGTCCAATCAATGCACCACCCCAACTGAAGATGCCTCCCAGCCATATCCCTCCAGGTGCAGGGTAGGGCGACCTTGACTCTTAGAGAAAGGAATGTTATTATAGCTATATATCTCCCCAGCTCCCTACTTTTCCACAGCACTAAATGTGACAGGCCTGAAGATCCAAGGGCCAAAATAGCTTCCAGGCCTGACAGCCCCAGTCTCAGTGACCTTCAGTCTCTCCAAAGGTCATGCATGAGCACATCCCATTCTTATACAGACTCTGCAGACTCAAAAAAAAAAAATCACCTAAAAATAAATATGCTTTCAAAAATAGTTGTCAGGGATTGGTGAATGTTGGTGTAAAAGCTGGTCTGTCACCAAAACATCTCAGCACATCAGTTTTGACAGGTGTCATAGGTTTGCCATCATTGCACTAAACCATTTCCATCGGATTAAGGAAGCTTTAGGACCCATTGCACAGTTGGTGCAACATCACTTGCTAAATAAATGTAAGGCAAATGCTTAAGGAGATTATTGAAGGTTTGGAAGTTGCCTGATGAACTAATGCCAAGGTATAAAATGCAGGTGGCAATGTTGTTTTGAAGATGCATTCCACCAGCTGTCCCTCTAGTAGGAAGATTAGGAAAGGTAGAATCCAATACATCTGAAACAAATTGGACTAGGAAGGCTACCTAACACTGAGTCAAATTATTTATTCATCTAGAGCAGGGATTAGCAAAGTAATGCCAGCAGGCACCAAGGAACTGAACAATTACCGTATTTTAAAATGTAATTTTAACAATCAAAAGGCTGATGATGCCTGGTAAAATTTCAGGGATATCACAGGAATTAAATTGCTAATATATTCTGGTAATACGGTAATACGGTAGGCAATAATGCAGAGTTATGATCAATTGATTTTAAAGTCTATTTTTTTTATAATGTCACGGGTTAAGAATAGTCTTCCCCAGATGGCTTGAACTGTCATAATTCATGCTCATACAGTATGAGACAAATACCTCAATAGAAGTCAAAAAGTGTGTGTATGTGTGTGTGTGTGTGTGTGTGTGTGTGTGTGTGTGTGTAGTTTTTGAGATCCATCTTTCTTTATCATACCTTGGTGGATGTCTCTTTAAAAAGACCTCAGATTTAATGTTTATTATTTCCAATAAATGAAAATAATTTCATGGTTTCTACCTCCTCAAGCAATTAACATATTTTCCTTTCTAACAGACATTCTACTATTTCTGTGTTTCTGATATTCATTTGCAAATAATTTAGAATATTACTTAATATTCCATGGCTTCACATTAGCCTAAGGACTTTAGCCTTATAAGTTATGCAATGCGGTTTTCTCTCCCTCAGTAAAAGCTGTATAGAATACCCAAATAAACACAGTGTTCCAGGGAAAAAAAAAAACCACCCCTAAACTTTTCCATGAAAAGCTAGTTGGCAAAATATACACTTGCAGAGTCTCTGGCTTGGTTTTGAAGCCTGCCTCTGTATTATTATAATTTGATTATTATTACATGGAACATTAGGTACACATTAAATTTTGCCACTTCATGCTTTTCTTAACAATGTGCACCAATAAGCTGTACAAATTTTCCATCTTCTATTACCGTAATTATTCTGAATTAATTAGACTGGTTAAATCATTCCTTTTTAGGCGCAGAAATGACTCTGAGCGATGTTTTTCTTGTTATTGCAGGTTCTGATGCTTTCCATTCTTTTAAATAAATCAAATTGATCCCTGTGCAATCAGCTGTAGCTTTCCTTTTCGCCAACCTTTTTGAAAGGTATGACTTGCCAGGAGTCAAAGCAAAATGCTACAAAATGCTACTTTGCCTCTTAGAAGCTGCCTTTTACTCAGCCTCCCCTCCTCATGCTTGTCTGTGGAAATATAAGTTTCAGGCCAATATTTTGAACTTTTGGCTTAAGAATATATGTTGCACATTTTTACTTTCTTGTCTTGAATTCCACAACTGTTCTCCATATTGAGGAGTTACACCCTTGAAATGTTAGTTTCCCTATTTCACCACTCTAGGCTACATATTAACTTCTGAATCATGCCAGAACTATTTTGTTTCTTTTCTCAAACATTTGCCATATGCTAAATAATAATAATAATCTCAAACATTAAACCACTCAAGCTTGTTAATGGTCCTGGCTTCTCTTATTTGAGATTAGCCTAGAATTTTCTTTTTTTGATGATTCTCACAGCAGAGGCAGCCCTTAGACAACCTTGAGTGATTTCAAAAAAGCAAAGGAGGATAAAACAGAAACTAGACCTTGGATGGAAAATAATCAGGAAATCCAGACATGGAGACCAGGCATGGAAATCAAACAAGACAAGGGAAACTATTTGTATATGGTTGCCAAGAAATTAACATGAACCACTAGGATGTGAGCCCAACTCAAAGGAGATTTCATCTTGATTAGCTATGGCTAAGCAATTGCCCCAGATTTAGCCAATGGAATGGGGTGAGAAACCTATTGTATCTTTTCAGAAGGGAAGACTGGGTAGATAGAAGCTAAATTAATTTATGCTCTTTGGCATTTCCATATAACTTTTGCTCTGATTTTGTTGGCCACTGCTATCTAATACAAAGTACAAATATCTAATACAGAGAAAAGGAGAGGAAAGGAGGGGAGGGGAGGAGGGGAGAGGAGGAGGGGAGGGGAGGGGGGTAAGCTATGGATAAGTGAAGAGGAAAGGGGGTAGCTATGGGTAAGCAATTGCCCCAACTTTAGCCAATGGAATGGGATGAGAAACCCATTGTATCTTTTCAGGATCACTTTTGCTCTGATTTGGTTGGCCACTGCTGCCTAACACATATTCTGAACCAGAAAAACAACAAATACCCATCTCCTTATTTATATTTATAGAGTTAGACCAGCAATAGTTCATTTAATTTTGAATTATTCCATATTGTCCTTGAAACCATTGATTATACCTTAGAAACTCTCCAAGGGTCACTACCAAACTGTAATTTTTAAAGTGAGAGAAAAGGAAAATAATTCAATCCACAGAGAGTAATTGTAATGATTTTACACCTTTAAACTTAACTTTAAACTTTATTGAAAATGAATTAGCTCACAATGACATCTCATTAATTATCTCAAATCCATCGGGAAATGAGCCACTGCAAGGCCAAATGGGGGCCATGTTCCTCATAAGTTGCAGCCATTGATCTTGAAGTATGTTTTTCATTTAGCCTATTTCTCCTGTTAAGTTGTTCTAAAAGGATACCATTACTGTCGCCAATGTGTAGTTTCCCCACCCTCAGCAAATATATTCCCATTGTGCCGAGAGAGAGAGAGAGAGAGAGAGATCTGCCTCTACCTAGGATCAAACTCAACAGTCTCCTGATTGAGAGCTGAGAGCTCTACCTCTAGGCCACCACACCACTTGGAAGTACACCAAGATGGTAACCAATATTCTGATTCCAGGGGAAACACTGATTAATGCAGAAACCCTGTAAACCATCCCCATCAGCAAAAAAAAAAAAAATCACACTACAAAAAAGACATTGAAACTCTAGGGAAAATGCAGAAGAGAGCAACCAGGATGATAAGGGGATGGAAGGCATTTTTTGTATTGACTCAGCTGTTCTTGCTGCTGGAGACTAAAGAAGGGCCTAATTGCCATTTTCGAATGCATGTGGGATTACTCCCTCCTCTTAAATTTTTGTACCCCTCCAGAGGCACTGCCAGCCAGAAGATCTCATGGACTCCCACATGCATTCAAAGGTCTCACTGATCAAAAAGAGATAAAAAAAACCCCTTGGGAGCCCCACAACTCCTCTCCAACTTCAATTTCTCTTCTTAAGGAAGTATGCCTCCCATTTTTAACACCTTGCCCAATAGACCAAGAAAAGAGATTTAATACTATTTAGCAATTTATTTGCTGTGTGGACCCCAGATAAGAGAAGTTATTAAATAGTATTTGAAATACGCATGTCGAATAGACTGCCCAGTTCTGCCAGGAGAGGAAAGTGGAGCAGCTGCAATTTTGGCATACTTGGAAAGTCAATCGGGATACTGGGAATATGTTGTCATTGATCTACTATTTGGAACAGTTCCTCAAAAAGAATGAATGTGGAAATCGACAGACCATAAAAGAGCAAAACAAATAGATGTTTCAAACCTGAATGTGATTATGATTACTTTCAAAGAGAGGTATTTATGGGAATGCAAATGAAATAAAAGATAGCACAAAAATGCTAGAATTTTCTTCTTCTTCTAGGATACTAGAAGTTTCCTTCTTCCAGTGGTACCTATTAACAAAGCCTGCAAGATAGAGGATTAAAGTAATAATTTGTTGGCTTTATCAGTTTCCACTATGTTTGATCATTGTAATAATTTTCCAGATCTTTTTACAATTATCTGTACTAGTGATATCTATAAAAATCCTTTTGTTTGACATACTTCAAAATAGATCTAAGACTGCAATGCTGCCCCATCTAGTGGGGTATAGGCAATTAAAAATTATAATTAGGCCTATAGAAATATAGTTCAGATACAGAGATATGGGAGAAGTTAATCATTCAAACAGGGTTGTTGTGAAACACATGATTTATAGGTACTGTAACAATTCAATCCTCCCAATTTGAGTTCCCTGGAGAATAGGTGGGAGTACCAATTGTATTTTTAAAAATCTGAATGTTCATAGGACTAAGATATACTATTAGCAGAATATGCAATCAGAATATAGCTTGCAATAACAGAAGATAATTCAAGAGTTTCTTACCAGTACATGTGTCCAAAAATTGACATGAAAAAAAGAAACAAACCAACCCCCCCCCCAAGCCTAGCATACCCCAAAATAGGGAAAGGGGATAGTAAGAGTCCTTGCCTTTATTTTTATACATTGCTTATTTTAACATGTGTTTCCAGAGAAGCTGTTGGTTTCTACTTCAAGATGCTAAGCCCAGTGAGCTCATGGTATTTTTGATGATTAGTTTAGAACAAGTGTTGCGGTCTTTCAAATGGGGACTAGACAACCCGTGACCAACTGGGTCATCCTTTTGGAGATATTTCCTTACCTAAACAGAGAATATTTGTTTTTAGAATCAAAGGAGAAAACATCATTTTATTAAAGATGTGTACCAAGACAAACATATATGTTTTTGCTTTAAGAAAGGATGCTTTTGCAGATCAATCAACATTTTTAATGTTTAAGAGTACTCTGACATTTTCACTTGTTTCTTGGGTTAAAACAGTGCTTCTCAAATAGTGGGGCGGCCTTCCATGGGGGGGGGCGGCGTGGAGCAATGCCAGGGGGAGCATGCGACCCATGGGGGATGTGCTTTTTTGCCACAGGGAGTAGGGGGTTTTGCACTGAACAACAGCACACAGCACAGAGCAGGAGATATGAAGTGCAGATCACAAACCCTTAAGAGACACCATGGATAAATATTTAACAGGGATGAAAAGAAAGGAGGAGAGAGACGGAGATAATGAGACAAACGTAAGTCTCTCGAAAGCTAAGATGAGGAAATAGGACAAAGCATATGTAGCGCTTGGCTTCACTGTGATTACAGTGGGAGACGAGGAAAGACTGCTACGTTTACTGAGTCTAAAAATGTTGGCAGCGGACAGCATGAAGCCAAATACAGTAGTACCTCGTGATACGAACCCGTCATACAAACTTTTTGAGATACGAACCTGGGGTTTGGAAATTTTTTGCCTCTTCTTACAAACTTTTTTCGCATTACAAACCTGCCACCGCGAATGCTGAACCCGGACGTTCGGCAAAAGTTCGGGTTCAGGTGGCCACTAATTCTAATTCTCAAGGCGGCCAATGGATTAGATAATATTTCACTTCTTCCCCATGCCATGTGTTTTCAAACTGATTTTCCCTTACCTCCATCTTTTCTCGTCTCTTCATTATGTAACTTTCCTTGTGATTCTGGAGATGTGTGCCCTTTCATCCTCCATTTCTTCATCTTCACTTCTCCTCGTCACATCCCGACATTTGAAGTTATTGCTTGATCATGACACACCCCTCTTTCTACATGAGGGGTTTCAAATTCACGCCATCATGGCAGCACCACGTGACATAACAGGACTTTCTCCCCTTCGTTAAACCAGATGTGGATATGGCCAATATGTGATACATCCAGCCTATGGGCCGGGAGTTTGACAGCCCTGTTCTACACGGCATAAATATGCTGATAATAATTTTTTTTAATCGCAATGTTTCTATGTTGTTGTTCTCACCTCAGAAGAGTTTAGAAACCTGTTGGGTTCTCCATTGTGTTGCAGAAAACTGTCAGAGACAATTTAAAAATAGGATCACATGACCTCCAGGAACTTAGGGCACGACTGGTTACACTCAATTTCAGAGCAAGAAGCAGTTTAAAAATGAAATAGGATGGGCAAGGATTGAAATATAGGGACTAATTTATTTGACTGATACCAAAGAGACCTAGTTTCTACCCCATCTATAGCAACAGCAGTTCATTTGGTGACTTTCTGTCCAATATATCTGTTGTGAAGGAACACGACAAATTAAATTCAACATCTCTTTGAAAAAAAATAAAAGGACTTTGTAAGACCTCAAGAAGTGGATTACAGACTATTATTTATATACTACCAAAACTAAGCAGTATATTTATCTATATGCTACTTTTAGGCGGATGGAGCATTATGCATGTTGAGTTCTTGAACAAAGATTTAGGCATTAAGTAGCATGTGAATGTTTATATTTATAAAACAATAAAAATATTCCACACCATAAAGTTGTTGCTTCTTTCAGAACTACATAAGTCAGTTCCTTGTCGCTGGATGGGGAAGTGAAGGATTGCAAGACCCGCTGGGAAAGTCATGAAACATTGAAAATAAAAATGACATGACCTCAGCAGCAGCCCTGAAGTAGCTACAACCTCCCCAAATTTAATTCCCTCATAGACATTAATTCAGATTTTGGATGAATTCTATAAATTAATGTAATTTGTCATATTCCTATTTGCATAGTGTTGCTGTACGGGTACTTAGAAACCCAGTTCTGCAGACCATAGATGATGCAATGTTTTCCATACCAAACTTTTGGCATGAACAGAAGAATATGTATTGTTGACAAAGATTAACAGGGTGTGTTAAATTTCTAATTTCCCAATAACATATTCAACGAGGAAAATTTACTAGGTCGCCAGATCTAAACTGGAAAAAAATAAGGACAACCACTGAAGGGCGCTCTCTCTCCCCCTTTCTCTCGCTAGCTTGCTGCCATCTAACCATTATTCATATTTTTGGAGCCCAACAATTATGTTCATCATCTCCCTCTGGGAAAGAACTGGCAACCAATGTTTCCAATCCCCTGGAATTGACATTTCAAAGCTTAAACTAAAAAAAGAAAGAAAAAAAGTGAAGTTGTGATACCCAAGTCATGAACACAGTAATGATAAAAATAGGCCAATTTACTTAACGGGGAACTGATGGCCAAGAAATAAAACCTAAATGCAGCCTTTTTTGACAAAATTGCTGTGCAGTGGTCAGACTCAAATATAAATTATTTCCATTTCATACTCTCATTTTCTTCAGGTCATTTAATCTCTGGAGGGAAAATTTAGTAGAAACGTGCCTAGAAAAGGAAAAAATCGTGCCTGCAGTCATTGGGAATTTGGGGGGTGGTAGTGGAGTAATTGAGGCATATGACATTATGCAAATGCCATGGCTTACATGCTCAAGCCAGTCATTGGGACATAAATACTTAACGGTAGCATTTGAATAAGGATGTCCTCCTAGTTGTAATTTGGTATAATGGGCACTTGAGGGGGGGGGCATATTATTATTTGTGACCTTTCTTTTGGGAGAGATTTAGCTGGGACTTACTGTAGAAGAGTTTCTGATCAGGAATTTGGTATATTTTGGGAATACAGGTAATCCTTGATTTACCATTCCTTTAGCTACTATTTACTAAGTTACAATGACACGGAAAAGTCCTTGTGCATACATAACCATTGCAGTGCGCTCATGGTCACATGATCAAAATTTGGACACTTTGCAACTGGCATGTCCTTAGGACAGTTGCGGGGTTCCATGATCATGTGATTGCTCTTTGTGACCTTCCTGGCCAGTTTCTGAAAAGCAAACTCAATGGGGCAAAGCCCGATTCATTTAATGGCTGTGTGATTCATTTCTTAGTTGCAAGGATTTACTTAGCAACCATGTCACAAAAAAAAGGGGTAGTCCTCAACTTACAACAGTTCATTTAGTGACCGTTCAAAGTTACAACTGCACCGAGAGTTATGACTGGTTTTCAGAGTTACTATCTTTGCAGCATTCCCATAATCTTCTGATCAAAATTCAGATGCTTGACCAGTGGTTCATACTTATGACCATTGCAGCGTCCCAGGATCATGTGATTACTTTTTGCATGACAAGCAAATTCAATGGGGGGAGCCTGATTCAATTAACAACCAGGTTACTCACTTATCAATTGCAGTGATTCACTTCACAAAAGTGACAAGAGATGTCATAAAATGGGGCAAAACTCACTTTAAAAATTCTCACTTGACAACATACATTTTGGGCTCAATTGTGGTCCTAAGCAGAGGAGTAAAATTGGTCATGACTTAACCACCTTGCTTAGCAACACAAATTCTGGTCCTAAAAGTGACCATACACCTACTGAGAATCTTTGCCTCTGGGAGCTTCATTTTAAGTATTCTTGCAGTTTTTTCTTTTCTTGCCATGAAATGATTTAATTCTGCAGGCATCTAGAATGCCCGACAAGGAAAGGGCAAGACGGTTGCTGCAGATGCTTGAAACCTTCTCAGTATCGCTGGCTGAACCCCACTTCCAGGGAAGAGAAACAGGCTAAAGGGAGGAGATATATCTGAGAAATTACACCAAACAAGAATTGTGGTGTTGTGACCTAGCTCAGTGATGGCAAACCTCTTTTTGCTTGGGCACACATCCCCACACCCATTATGCAATGCCCTCCCTCCACACACGCATACACGCACGTCCCATGACGAGAGTGAAAAACAGCCCAAAAGGAAATTCATTTCCGAACTTCCAGTAGGTGCCTTGGATCAGTTTTTTCCATCCACAAACTCCGGACACTTTCATGAACCTTGGGGAAGGCAAAAACAACCTCCCTCCGCCCTCCAGAAGGCCGAAAATCAGCTGGCATACTGAAGCTGACACAGGGCAATGCCTTGCATGCTCTCAGATATGGCTCTATGTGCCACCTGTAGCACGCGTGCCATAGGTTCGCCATCACTGACCTAGCTCATCGCTTCATTTTCTTTTAAAGTGTAAAGATGCTTATATGTTCTTAGCAATACAAATGAAATCTGGCTCTCTGAACCAGTGTGTAGCCCATGATAATGGCAAAAAAAGAGAAAAGGTGATTCAAATGGTTTTTGTGTGTGTGTGCTTACCCCAAGTAAAACAAAAGAAGGTGAAGAATTGTGTCTAGTGGGGATTTTAAGAGCAGGTACAAGTTACAATAGTAATGAAAGGTGATTTGACTTTACAACATCTCCATGGCCATTTGATCAAAAGTAGGGTGTGTGACAATTAAACCACATGGTTTGCTTAATGATCACAGCAAAAAAAACCATTGTAAAATCAGGTATTACTAAATGTAATAAAACTCCTTGCTATTTAGGTAAGGAAGTTAAATGGCTTCTTGAAAAATAAAATGTACAGCCTGATGAATGAAGTACTTTTAAGTGAAAAGCCATCCTGGTTTCCTTTTGGTTTACCTGTTGTCCTTGACTTGCCACCACAATTGGGATCAGCACTTTGGTCAGCAATATGGTCATTATTACATATCCCAAACAGGCCTTCTAAAGATACCCTGCAATTTCATAACATGCTTTAAAAAAATAAACGCATGCTCATTGTTCATAAATATATAAAGGTTTTTATTTGGCTTTTGCAGATTGGAGGAATGAATACATAATTTATGCCCTATATTTGATCATTTTATTACAATACCTAGCATTTATCAGGTCTGGAAATGGCATCATCCCCTGTTCCTTGAATTTTTTCAGTCATAAAGATGTAACTAGTGGAACATATATGTCCAATATCAATACTTGTAGGGAAAAAAGAGTAAAAAAGAGAAACCTTTCTCTTACATCTTCAATTTGCATCTTGAAATCACTCTCGTCATAGAATTTATTCTTGTAAAATGTAAGTCTTTTTCCTTCCCCATATACAAATAAGTCAACAGGAAAAATGAACTTAATTTGCCGTTAACTCCCAACAGCTGCTTTCATTTCATTTTTTTCTTCCTTGCTTACATGATGATGTATATTCCTTCTACTTTGAATTATTAAGAATCTTTCACTCAAGATCCAAAATGGACTTGTACTCTCTTTTACAATTTCCTGCAATCAAGTAGCTTCCATAAAAGTTACTGGATTTTTAAAAGGTGGATTTTATTAAGCACAAAACATTTCTTAATACATTATCCATACAAATTTGGGGGGGGGGGGTAGGGGGAAATCCAATATAAAGAATTTCAAGGATTTGGTGGCACGTATCCGCACAATAAAAAGGACCATTAAAAAAATTACAAATCAAAATTATAGGTCTATACAACAGATAATTCACCTACAGGCTAAAGTACTACATCATCTGGAGAATAAACAGAATTATTTTTGTGGAACTTGCACTTATTAGCACCATTTTAAAACTTGCATCAGTTGCTCAGAGAAAGCAGCACCTGATAAGTTGGGATAAAGCTTCAAAGCAAGTATTGAGTGCAACGTCTTCTGTTCCTTTCCATTATAGTTGAAATCTGGGGGTTCATAGCATGTTAAATTATGGCTTCGTAAAAATACATGGTTAAGATGTAGAATAAGATTTGCTTCAAGGAGGATAAAGGGTTTTTATATTTAATAATAGCTGTGAAATGCATTTTCATGGCAGGCATAGAATGCAGATGTCATGCGGAGTTACAAATAGGCATCTTATGAATTGGCAGAGAGAGGCTATTAGGTCTCTGTGGTACAGGCATCTGGTTGTGTCAGTTGTTGTTTCCTTAGACAAACCAACTTTATCTTCTCTCTGATGTGTTCGGCTGAAGAAGCCATGTCACTCGGGCTCCCGAAGAACTGCTCAGTTCTAAGAAAAAGCAAGCAAAAAAACCCCCAAACCCAATCCCTTACATGTAAGAAAGTAATAAAGAGTTTTTTGCTATGTTCACCAATTTATTTTTTTCAATTTGCAGCTTTCAGGATAATATATGTTATTATACTATCCTATCACAAAAACTGTTAATCTACCAGAAATAATTTTCAGTAATTTCAGGATAATATAGAAGAATAGAATACTTGAAATTTCAGAATAGTTTCCTAGGCTTAGAGATATATATGTCTGAAATAATTTGATACCAGACTGTATCAAGTGTATTAAAGAATACAGACTGCTTCTTTTTACATTTGTTGTAATTGAAAGTAATATGATTTGTTTGACTTTATCTTATCAGTGTTTACCCTCATTGCAAATAAACAATATATCATATTTTTATTGAATTTCAATGTTATCTTGCATGTTTCATATTGTAATGTTTTAACTTATCTTGCATATTTTAACGACATAACATAAATAACATCGTGCTTCCCCAAAAATACAACATGTTCTGATTAAGCCCAACAGGGCTTTTCAGCCCCCCCCCCCCCCCAACAACAACAACAAAAAAGAATAAGCCCCAGCTACTTTCTGGCTGAGCCTGCTTTGGGTCAACAGAGACATCCGTTCCCTCACTCAGTGGCCGCCCCCAGCATGTAGGGGTCCCATTTGTTCCAACCCCCCCCCCCCCCTATTCTTTCCTCAGAAAGAAGGTAATGCGACAGCAGCAATTCACCCAGCAGGGGGATATGTTTGGTGTCCATATCCGCGATTTAACTCATGCCCAGCAGAGCAGCGATCGGAAGCAGGAAAGAGCTGAGACGGCGGGAGGGTTCTGCTATGAAGCTCGCCGAGTCACCCGCCAAGACAGAGATGCAGGGGGACGTATCCCAGGGGATGAAGGTGAGAGGGCTAACAATTACTAAAGTCTAGGTCTTGTGTCGATGCCTGCACGCACCCGCCTCTTGTTTGTTCTCTCGGTCTCTCTCCTGGCCAGAAGAGTGCCCGCCGCAAAAAGAGTGGCTCCCGGCCGGAAGAGAGAGAGACAGGTGCACGCAGGCACCGACACAAGACCTGGACTTTAGTAATATTGTTGGGTGAGTTTTACTAACTCCCTCTGCCGCAGTGTTGTACACACCCTGCAGGACTGGTTCAGCTCCTCTGGGCTCTGCCTTTGGTACCGTCTTGAAACGCATTCCTGCCTGCGAGGAGGAGGCAAGGCAAGAATCAAGGATCTGGAGCTGCTGCAGCGTGGGGGTGGGGTGAGCTCCGCCCATCATCTGCCAGTTTGACCTGCCAGTGTGACATGGAGAGACACGAAAGCTGCCAGATTCTGGTAAGATGCTTGTCTCATGGTCCAGCCCTCCCCATCCCTCACCTGACTTGCCACCCCTAAATTGCACCCCGCCACAAAATACGCATCTTACCTGAGTCTGGCAGCTCTGTAGCATCTCTCAGCCAGTCTGTGCAGCGAAACACCTTGCAAAGTACAGGAAAACATCTTGCGAGGGTGAGCAATTAACAACTTGCAGCAAGAAGTTGTTCTGTACTTGCAAAGTGTTTCCCTGGCCAGACTGGCTGAGAGACACCATGGAGCAGCCAGACTTAGGTAAGATGCGCATCTCACAGCCACCCCGAAAATAATACTCTCCCTCCCTCCCCCTAATAATAAGGCCAAGGCCATATTTCAAGGGTAAAAAAATATAAGACAAGGTCTTATTTTGGGGGAAACATGGTATGTAGTAACACTATTAAAATTTCAAAATTTATTAAATTGTATTTCTTAGTTTTAATATTCTCCAGTACCTTCAATATTTGATGTCTGACTTAAAAGTGTAATCCTAAACCAAGAATTAATTTAGCAGTTAGGATTAGGCAAAGTTTGGGTGGCTTTATTCCATTCATGGAAAGCACGGAAAGTCAAGAACTATTCTGGTTACTTGCACTCCCTTAGGAATGCACCAGGAACTATTCTGAAGCATCTATAAAGAGGAAGCCTTTGTCACAATTTCACTCTCATTACACAGGCATGCAATATAGGCATAAACAAAGGAGGGGGTGCATTTGCCTTGTGATGGCATACGATGGCTTTCATCATTTACCTTCCCATTTACTCCCCCCCCTTACAGATACCTCTGGAATTCCTGAATATAGAACACCACAGACCTTCCAAAGGACTTCATCCATCCCTTCACCGCCCCTCTCTCCTCCAATCACCTGTTCTGGCCAAGTGCAAACCAATGTGGAATTGGATCTGCTGCTACTCAATTTTAATTTGGTCTATTCTGTTGCCATTATCTTTTAAAATCTTATTACTATGCGTAATGAAATATTTTACATTGTATAGTGAGCCATGCAAGGCGGAGAGGGGCGGCATACAAATCTGATTAAACTTGAAACTTGAAACTTACTACATACCCATCAGGATAAAGCACTGGAACTGTTAATCTATCCAGAAGGGATTTTCCAACAGCTTCAATCTCATCAAATTGTTCCTGATCATATATAAATGCAGACTCATCTGGGCATTCTTGCAAAGCCTGTAATAAAATAACATTTGGGGGGGCGGGGGATGGACATGGTCAAACTGTAAGTTGCAATAAAAAGAAACAATACGTCTTATGCATTCTTATAATGTTTTCTGTATTCTTAGACACAACAGATGGACTACTGACTCAGCTGATGTCCTGGAAAAGTTTTAGCACACTGCCAAATTGTGCCTATGAGGTATTCCTCATAGTGCTGTCCGCGGGCGGAGTCATAGGTTTTTAAAAATTAATTAATACATGAAGTCAAAATACAGCTACTTTAAGGGAACTGTACAGAATTGCTCATGCAGTCTGTGCATGCCATACATAGTGGAATTGCACTGGCTCCAACAAAGAATGCAAAATCTACTTCATATGTGAAACCCATTTCCTTATTGTAAAGGAAAAATGGGAGAAAACTTTCAGTTGTGAGAGCAGTAACTGGACAATGCAGTCTAGTGCAGTGATCACAAATCTATGGCACATGTAACACACGGAGCCATATGGAGGTACACGAGGCGTTGCCCTGTAACAGCTCCAGAGCGCCAACTGATTTTCGACCTTCTTTTCAGCCATTTTCGTTCTCCCCAGGCTTCAGGAAAGCTTACTGAAGCCTGGGAACGGCAAAAAATGCGCCAACAGGCCACCTGGAAGTGCGTTTCCCAAACTTCTGGTTTGGTTGTTTTATGCTGTACCCAGGCTTCAGGAGGCTTTCCTGAAGCCTGTAGGTGGTGAAAATGGCCCAACGGGTCTACCAGAATTTCAGAGGCTTCAGTGAGGCCTATGCGCATGCGCATGGGGCAGCACAGGGGGGTTGGGCACATGCACGGGGGAAGGGCATTGTATTATGGGTGTGTGCATGCACCCTTTTGGGACTCGAGCCAGAAAAAAGTTCGCCATCACTGGTCTAGTGTGTATTGCTAGGAAAAAACCGAAAGGAAAAATAGGAGCAAGGTGGATTGACTTCAATTACAACAGCAGTGAATGCAGTGTTGAAACCTATAAGATTATGTTTAGGATAGATCATCCTATAGAAAATCTATGAATGTAGTTGCTAAGAGGCCACACCAACCTTGCAGCAATATAATCAATCAAGAGACTAGCAATGATTTAGTATTATTATCTATTATCTCAATAGGCTAACCTAATCAAAGTTAAAATGGCACTGAAGTAGAGGGACTTATAATAGGTCCTTACAGTTGCAGTTCCCTTGTGGCCCTTTGACCACAATTTGAGCAGATTTCCAAGGTCGTTCACGTGACGACAGGACACTGTGACTGCAGGGGTCCATTCAATGAAAACAACGAGACTGCTCCAACTGCCGTCCTAAGCCATTGTGGGACCAATGCTTTATGACTGTTACTTCGCGACAATGGTCCCAACTACCACTGTTAAAAGAGGACCATATGTATTAAGGATGAATATTCCAATTAAGCAGGCGGGTTCAACTTAATCAATCAGCTATCCTGACAGGCTCAAGGTTGACTCAGCCTTCCATCCTTCTGAGGTCGATAAAATGAGGACCCAGATTGTTGGAGGCAATACGCTGACTCTGAAAAACTGCTTAGAGAGAGCTGTATATCCGTGAAGCAATATATAAGTCTAAGTGCTATTGCTAAATGCTGATTTTAATCATACTGATGTTAAATGCAGGTTCTTCTGAAATCCATTGCTCTCTCTTTGAGACCACCAATAGTTCCGCAATGAAAAAATGTGTATTTGTCCAAATTGGACAAATGGCAAAAGTTGTGGGACAGAAACTATAAACTGACACTGTCCTCTGCATATAAATTGTATACACAATGTTTTATAGTTGGCACTTCTTCCCAGCAAGATTAGCTAGAATGTTTAAGAATATGTCTGCCAAGTGTTGGAAGTGGAACCAAACCCCGGACTTGTATTACCACATGTGATGGACATGTCTAGAAGCAAAAAAATAACAGACTAAAATACACACCTGACTAGAAAAAATGATAAAGTAACATACAGATTTTAAACTGGAAATATTTCTGATAAGCAACATACCAAACAAATACAGTAAAAGGAATGCATATTAATAATTAATATATTGTAAGCTGCCGAGTCCTCACAGAGGGGCAGCAAATCCAATAGATAGAGATAGATAGATAGACAGACAGACACACAGACAGACTAGAAAGATAGATAGATAGATCTATCTGATTGTGATAATACACAGAAAAGAAACAGAAATAAAAAGTTTAGAATGTGCAGAAATGAATCAACTAACATTTGAACTTATAGAAAAGATACTGAATATTTTGAGATATGAGATGTTTTATTGATAGTTAAATAAGAGAAACAGAAGTTAGAACTTCTACAATTACAAGAAAAAGAATAATTTTATTATTAAGGTTGATTACTCTAACTTATTGATTTTGATTAATTTTGATTAGTATGAAAAATTATTATGAATTAATATTGAGTGAAAAACAGTGTTATGAGATTACTATTAGAGAATACTATTATTATTACTATGATGAACATTACTCAAAAGAATTGTAGCCAGACAACATACTGTCTATATGGCTTTTGAACACGTTGCTCGCTCTTTATATTAATTTTTTAAAAAATTAAGTGTGATTCTAATCACACTGTGAATTTTAACATTCCATATAAACATAATTAAATTGTATTAAATAGAAATGAACACCAAAAAAGCATACTTTAAAATATTACATCAAAGTTACTGGAATCAACCGCAGAAACTCACCTTTTCTGCATTTGAGTGGAAAGCAACAGCCATCTCTAGCCTTGTCACTCTTTCTTCTGAAGTGATTGTGAATTGTTTCCATACGCGATTCAGCTTTGGAAGTGTTTCTCCTGACGATCTAGAAGTGCATCTCAGAGACTGACACAAAACCACAGTAGCCTGTAGTAATTGTCGTCCATAATCATAGGTACTCTAGAAAAATAGACATTATGGTGGATATTTTCAGTGTTGGGACAGATTTAAGTGCAACACAGTAACACGTGAATCATAAGACACTACAGCTTTTTTGGGGCCTATATTTTATTTTGAGGAATCTACAAATAGGGAAGAAGGATACAGCAACAAAAGGAAGCTGGAATTCCCTAGCTGGATTGCTCTCAGTTAAGAGACTGCAAGAGTACTGAGTCACATTTTATTTTATTCGGCAACTATGGAAATTCTAGAAGGATGTGGTCTGTTCGTGAATCATCCTCTACTCATCTGCCACACCATCCTCATTTCACCTGAATATCAAGCCTCATTACCACAGCATTAACATGTCTTTTTTCTTCTGCCTAGTAATCCCTGTCAAATGATGCTTGCCTATTAATCTAAATACTAAAAATGTTAAATTCTTGCCAACTTGTCAGAGAAATCACTTTTAGTTAAGGTTGAGAATTGCATTTTATAGTATTTTATTTGTATTATATATGGGTTTTGTATAGGTTTATCTTTTTTAACATCGTAAGCAACTCAATTACCCTGTGGTAAGATGGGGGAGAAAGCAATAAATTTAATAAATAATAAAAGAAATAATAAATTAATCTTAAATTAAAATTTCAGTTGGCCAATAATCTTATCACATCTAACCATGATTGACAGCAATAATTTTAATTAATATAGTACAGTGTTGTGATTCCGTCTGAGGCTCCTCGGGGAACGGCTGAACCTCTGCCGGCTCCATGCTCAGAGGGGGAGGATGAGGAACAGGAGGAGGAGGCCCAGGCAGACGGGGAGGAGGAATATCAGGCCGAGGGAGAGGGAGAACAGCCGGAGTCCCCCGGGGTGGAGCTCTCCCCAGCAAGCAGCCTGGAGTCCTTAGATGAAAATGCACAAGCCATAATCGATCTCAGGCAGAGAAGAGCAGCACAAAGAAGGGGACAATTAGCCAGGTATTTCCAGCCCTAAATAGGCAACAGCTGGGTTTGGGTGTGGTTCTCCCCAGAAAGGCTGAAAAGGCAGACCCACCCTTCCTGTCTTGTGGAGTATTATCTTTGGGAGTCCTGGGACCTGGCTGTGATCTTTGGCGCTGCTGATTCTGGCTTGTGGCCTTGAAGGCTGAAACCTTGGGGAAAAAGGCGTGGGGGCTTATTCTCTACAGTGGTGTGTGTGCCAGCAAGAAGTCTGCTGTATTGTCTGGCCATCATGACTCTGCTGTGAAGCCTCATATCCTGCCTGTTGGGAAGAACAGGTTTTTTCTCTGTGTTTATTTTTCAAACTATAAAGTGCCTTTGCTTTTACCAGCGTGTCTGGCTGCTTTTTCCAGTTGGTGTTGAAGTCTGGGGGCACCCAGACAGAACAGTACAGTACTCAGCAAATAACCAAAATGACCATTTTAAATACAGATAGCAAACCTTAACAGCAAACTAACTTGCTACAAGAAACGCAAACATACCTGAGCTACATCCACAAATTTCCTATGTTTTTCCAACAAAATTTTGGTTTCTTGGGCATCATCTCCCAAACGAGTATGAGTCTTCAGCAGTGCATCTAATAATTCATTTAACCATTCTATTGCCTACAGAAAAGAGCAGAATGAGATTATAAAATAAAAGGGGAGACAGAATACGCTTGTCAAATTTGTATAAAAAATACAGCTACCCCAAACCACCCAACGTTTTATCAGTTCCCAAAGTTCACTTAATTTTTCTGACAGCTTTCTTTTAGGCAACAGCTGCCTAAACATCAGTCTCACCTGAGCAGCATCCTCTTCACACTTAAATAGCTGAACCATCTGAAGCATCTTCAATCGTCGCACATCTACCATGTCCTCACATCTGTATAAGGACAGAACATAAAACTATCAGAAAAGTCAACTCTGGTTATTAAAAAAAATTATACACAAGCAATTCTTATTTTTGAATGTAGCAATGAAATTTGGGGAAATGTCTAAACATAACATTTTACAAGAGTAAGAATAACACTTTAAGAATACAGTGCTCCAAATCTGATAAATCTTACTACTTTAATTAATCTTGAATACCAATGTTGTTAAGCCCAGTGGAAAGTTCAGCTACCATATACACCTTTGAAGCTACCTATGGTCTATCCATGGAAGTTCTATCCTTATATTTTATACCAGTGACTTTATTGAACAGCATTATGGTCATATAATGCTAAATTGCTGCTACAATTACATTCAGTGCAAATTATGCCTTAACATTGTATGAACAAGCTTGGGTCCATACTCTCTTTCCTTAGAAAATAACGGTGGGATTGGAAGATTTTATTCCAGGCTCTCAAGCAAATGTTCTCAAAACTAAGCTACAGTAGTTCAAAAAAGGCAGAATCATAACAAAACAGCACTTTAAACAGTAAAATAAGTTCAGATGTTAAGAAACCATTCCAGCAAGATAAATTAGAGAATAAGAAAAGGGTAGAACTGTGCATTATCCTCTGAAAGAGGTATTCTACCCAAATGCATAACAAGCACTTCGCTATGAATAATGAAAGCAGCCATTTATACCACAGCTGTTTAACTAGTTGCTCATGGCCAACTTCATATGTGCTCATGCATGGCTGCTTCATGTTTGTCTGTCTGTCTTTCTCTTATCTTATCTAATGGTTGCCCATGACCTCTTCTGCTCATTTGTTTTACCTACAAGCAATTTCCCTCAAAGTTGGTACCTTACGTCACATCCAAGTACAGTCTAGGACAGGTAAGAACTGAGATGAAACCCTTTGTGGATTCCAGCCTACTGGAAGATGAGCCCAGTGCATTAGGAGTGTCCTATGAAGGGATGACATTCCTTCAAAGTACCGTATTTTTCGCTCCATAAGACGCAGTTTTTTTCCTCCCAAAGTAGGATGAAAAATCAGCCCCGTCTTATAGAGCGAAGATGCAGGCAGGGGGGGGGGGGAGGCGCTGGAGCAGAGGGGGCGCAGGGACGGGGACAGGGGGGGGAATCATCTGAACGTGGTTCCGAGTTGGCGGTTCGGGGGGGGGTGCTGGAAAGCCCCCCAGGCCGGCTGCGATCTTTTAAAATAGCCGCGCCGCTTCTCAGCTGACTCCTGAAGCGCGGAAGTTCGCCTTTGGCTTTTGGCTTCAGGAGTCAGCTGGGAAGTGGCGCGGCTGTTTTAAAAGATCGCAGCCGGCCTGGGGGGCTTCCCAGCACCCCCCCGAACCCGCTTCCCAGCTGTTAAGTTATTCTGTTATTGTAATAAATATTTTAGCCCACTTTTTGGCTCAAAATATTTTTTTTCTATTTTCCTCCTCTAAAATCTAGGTGCGTCTTATCAGCAGGTGCGTCTTATAGAGCGAAAAATACAGTAAGTATATTCCAAGCCTTGGCAGAAAAAAGGGCATGGAAAAGCCACTTTTACAGGCCTTTCTTAGAGAGTAGCTGACTCCCAATGAATATCAGCTCATTGTGTCTCCACTGCCAAGAAAGTAGCAACCCATATAATGGGAGATTTTTTTAAAAATCATACAAAAATGATAACCTAACATCAAACCCAACTAAAGAGAAATTTCCTAATGGTGACAGCAATTGACCAATGGAATAGCTTGCCTTCAGAAGTTGTGGCTACTTCATCACTACAGCCTTTCAAAAAGAGACTGGACAAAATGGTATAGACCAGTTTTGGCAAACGTTTTTTTCTCATGTGCCAAAAGCACATGTGCATATGCTATCGCGCATGCGTGTGTGTCCACACCCATAATTCAGTGCCCAGGGATGGCGAAAATGGCCTCCCCCGCCCCGGGCAGGCCCTCTGGAGGCCTAAAACAGCCTATTTCCCAACTTCTGGTGGCCCGGTATGCCCATTTTTCACCCTCCCGAGGCTCCGGAGTAAAAATGCTCTCCCCCATCCCCCCGGAGACTCCATAGAAGCCAAAAATGTCCTCCCAGAGCCTCCAGGTAAGCCAAAAACAGCTGAACAACACACACATTCACACTGGAGCTGAGCTAGGACAATGGCTCGTGTGCTAGCAGATATGGCTCTGTGTGCCACATGTGGCACCCGTGCCATTGGTTTGCCATCACTAGTACAGCTAAAACAGGGGGCTGGACTAGAAGGCCTCTATGGTCCCTTCCAACTCTATTATTCTATGATCTGGGTTCTTCTTTGTTGTTATCATGTTTATAGTTTTTAAAGCTGTATCTGAGTTCAAAGCTGTGTTTTTATTTTTAAGTGCCCTGTTCAATACACTTTGCTAACATTCCTTAAAAATGTTGTATATCAGAAGGATTTAGTATTTTCTTTAAATAAATATTGCAGCAGCTGCTAAATTATCAGGAAAATTAAAATAATTTCTGTAGCAAATGTAAACTCATACATAATTCCACATCAAAATGGAACAATATGTAATGGAACATTAAACATTTCCAAATGATACCAAAGCCATTAGTTACCAATTAATCTTAAAAGCAGTTTTTCTGCACTATTTAAAGAAACTACAGAACTTATAAATTATAACTTGCTTTAACATTATTAAGAGAAGTAAAAGTGCTGCACAATACTGAAAGTAACAAACATATCTGAATTTATGAAACTGTATAGGAAAACACTGGAAACATAAAAGCAGTTTTTATAATGAACTGATTTTGTTTAATGTCAAGTTTAAACAAACATCTTATTTACAAATGTTGGGTTCATACATTTCAGAACAAAAATATATATTCAGGGTACAAACCTATGCACATTTAAGTTTGCCTTTTGATTATTTTTCATATTTTATTTGTTTG
Organism: Erythrolamprus reginae; assembly: GCF_031021105.1. Classification (NCBI taxonomy): domain Eukaryota; kingdom Metazoa; phylum Chordata; class Lepidosauria; order Squamata; family Dipsadidae; genus Erythrolamprus; species Erythrolamprus reginae. The sequence continues at coordinate 195,312,093 of NC_091950.1, forward strand.
AAAAATAAGGTGGCATTTAAAAAGATGTTAACAGTGATTTTAAAGTGAAGTCATTAGGAAAGAGAAATTCTTAGTCCAACATCACCATGAATACCTCTGCTTCCTGAGCTGCATATCTTCCATTACTCCTTGGACGTGATCAACATTCTCTTTGTTTTCAGTTGTTACGTCTTTTCCGTAAGCCCATGAAGCTTGGTTAGATATCTGATCTAGAAGACCTTGGCCTTTTTCACGTAAACCTTGGAGGCCCAAGTCTACAGGGATAATGAACAAAATTTTATTTTATATACAATGCAAGATGAACTATTCTCTTAAATCAGTGATGTCCACCTTTTTCGGCTCGGGTGCCAAAAGGGTGTGTACATGTGCATGTGCCCACACCTCTAATGCAATGGCCTGCGTATGCGCACAACCCTCCTCCCCCGCACATACTGAATCCTCAGATTTCCAGTAGGTCCATTGGGCTGCTTTTCACTCTCTTCAGGGTTCAGGAAAGCCTGCTGAAGGCTGAGAACTGCGAAAAATGGCCCACCAGGCCAAATGGAAGTTCGGAAACGAAACGGAAGCGGAGCTGCCCTTCAGATAATTGCAACCAGACTTCGCACATCTCGGCCCTTTTCTCCTGCAGCTGCAGAGCCTTTCCTGAAGGCCTTTCTAACTGATAACAGAGCTCCGGATCGATCTGGAGCTCTGTTATCGGCTGCAGAGGCCTTCAGAAAACCCTTGCTGGCTGCAGAAGAAGTGGGCTGAGCAGTAGGAGGCCGGGCTGCAACTATCCAAAGCCAAAGAAGTTCCTGAAAGCCTGTGACAGTGAAAAGGAGGCTGGGGGTGACTCACACAAGTGAACTTGCGGTTGGCCCATTGGGCCATTTTTCATGGTCTGGAGGCTCCAAGAGGCTTTCCTGAAGCCTGGGAAGAGCGAAAAGAAGGCCGAAAATCAGCTGGCCAGCACGTGCATGTGCTCTGGAGCTGACGTAGGGCAATGCCTTGTGTGCCCTCAGTTATGCTCTGAGTGCCACCTATGGCATGCATGCCATAGGTTCACCATCACTGTCTTAAATCCTGAGTGCCCAATTCTGTTTCTGTCCCCTTTGCAAGTTAGATGCTGCTGTCTCATTGTCACGTTCCCACTTAACCGACTGAATTCTAAAATGGTAAGCCCATCCTTCAAGTGTTGACAGTTAAGTATGTATCAAGTGTTAAGAAGGGTGGTTAATACTTCAGCAGTACAGACACATACAGCCTGTTTTTTTAGAACACAAATTGATTTATGTTAGACTTGATAGTGTTTGCTGTAAGTGTGGTACTGCTCCTGCTGAAAATCCAAATTCATTTTTTGGTACAATCAAATAAAAAGAAATAGCTAGTCTGAGATTGTTGGCCAAGACCTATATTGGTGACCAAGATCTAGGAGAGATCCTACCAGCCAAAGAAATGACCAATGTCCTGATTTACACTAATGCAATTTTGCCTTTAATATGGTCCCTCCCCATATATTTACGTTAAATAAAAGATTGTCTTCCCATTTATTCGGTTTGACCTTAATCAGTTTGTTGTTTATTCTGCCCAACACCCTTTCAGTAACAATTTTTAAAACCGCAGATGTGGCTTAAAATGAAATTCTTTTAAATACAAAGTTCAGAGGCTCACTTGGAGACTAATGCTGTTGGGAGATCATTAGCTCAAATCTATTTCATATGACTGCGAGTTATACGACATCTTGATCTCTTAGTTGCATAACAGATGATCCTTCAGTTAAACTGGGTATCCTGTTTCCCCTAATAATAAGCCCAATTGGGCTTTTGAATGCATGCTGATAAGGCCAGCTGTTTTTTTTTCAGGATTAAAAAAAAATATAAGACAGGCTCTTATTTTTGGGAAAACACAGTAGTTAAGCCAATGAAGTGTCACTTGCTCTTGTCAGTCATGCATATCATGTTTCCCCAAAAATAAGACCCTGAAATAAGCACTTAACCTCATTGCCATGCACTCAAAAGCAGGATTGGGCTTATTATCAGGGGATGTCTTATTTTGTGGGAAACAGGGTAGGTTTTGGAAGCCTGCATGTTTTGATTTCCATCAGAGCTGGAACCTTAAAGGCACAGATTTCTAATTCCTATTCACAAAACATGAATATGCAGTCAATGCATATTACTGAATATCATTCCACAATGAGATATTTTTAAAGCCCCCTTTATGAGCCAGCCAAGTGAAGAGAATCTATACCCGCAGTCTGTTCCAGTTTTCCGTTCAATGTGCTTGTTAGGCTTATATGGAAAAGTGTGCAATTTAATCCAATACTTATTCTGCAAATTAAGACATTCCCTGTAGCATATTTGGCCATTTAATCTTGTTTTTCCTTACCAACGCTTTTTAATTTCTCTTCAAGTAGCTTTAAAGTTTGCTGAATTGACGCTCCATCAGCTGGGGCTACATCAACACACAGCATCCCGAGTAATCCATCTAGTTGCTGAGACAACTGAAAAGAGCCAACCCCAAAGTCAGCAAGTTATTTTTATGGTTTTAAGTCTTCCTCCTTAAAGAGATTTGTTGCGTGAATGTCAGACAGAACTGTGACTAGCTCAATTATAAAAGAGACAGAGCTAGGAAACACAGGGCTGGTCAAAGAAGATGGTCTGAACAATAGAGCTTAGCAACGGTGTCTGTACAAGCAGCTGCAAAGAAAATCTCTAGTTTCCAGCTGCTCCTACTTCATCCAACTCAAAGTGCCCAGGCAGAATCTAAATAATATTCAGAAAACTTAAAATATTTAACTTGTTTCAAACAGTCAAGTCTACACTGATGGCATTTCAATGCCCTTTATGGATTTTTTTTTCTTCAGTGATTTCATTTGCATATAGAGTAGGATTGTGAGTCACCAGTAACTAAATTGTCAAAATTCACCCCCCAAAATGGCCTCTTAAACACTGCCTGCCAAGAAGGATCAGAGCCCCTCCAAATCGATTTTCCAAAAGCAGGTGGTAACTCTTAATTTCTTCACATACTCTGCAATTTTCTCAAGAACCATATGCTGAAAAGAATCCAAACGAAAGGACCAATAGTTACTGAGTTTATGTCACTGGCTTGCCCCAGAGTTCATGTCTACAAAAATCCAAGCAATATTATTATAGCAGAGATTAATGTAATTGGTTCATCTACTCCAGATGACAAGCTTTGCTTGTCTAGCTTCTTGGTGAAAGAATTATAACAAACATGGAAAGGGAACTCCTGTCTAGTTAATGTGTACATAATATAGAGAAATGGACACTTTTTTTTAACTGCCTCTATTAATTAACAACAGACTTCCAAATGAGCTCTAATACTTCCTTGTTCTCATTTATTTTAAGACTTTTTCCATACTCATTGGAACTACTGTATTTGAGTAAAATTATTCCTAAATATAACCGGCTTATCTATTGACTTTCTGCAAATGGCATTTTCATGAAGCAAAACGTACAGTGATAAAGTGCATATTTTACTTACATCTTGAGCAACACCATGAAAGTCAAGGGCTGCTTGCAGCAGATTCTGCCTAAACTCCAACTGGCTGGCCTGCCGATAACAAACATCGCTCAACTGCTGTTGCAATGCTTTTAGTTCTACAAGGTCTTCTTCATCCCCAGCATTCAGTAAAGCTGCAATCTGTTGATTCAGTTCCACGTACACTGCAAACCACTCCTGCAAAATCAGTCATCAAGGTCTTATCTTCATTATTGACAATTTTCCCATATTGTTTTTTTAAAAACACAGGTACAACTGCTATTCAGCTTACTGAAATATTGAGCAACATTATGCATATCTCTATTTAACAATGTTATGTTAAAAAGCCTAATGGTATGCAAATCTGCTGAAACTCAACATTACATCCACCTTTCTTTTTGTTTTCAGCATCCATAAAATGATTCTATTATTTAGTTAATTTCAGAAGCTGGAAGCAATTTTCAAGAACATTTTTTCTCAATGGGTTTCTTCAAATTGTTCTTTATCTTATTCACATAAAGAACTCTTTCATTTTCCCCAACTGTAATATCCTGTCCTTCAATTTGCCCAAATCTGTTTTTTAAAAAACAACTACACTTATTTGCATTTATTTAACACTACGCAAAATGCATTTGGCTGTTCATCTCTTTGCTCCCTTAATAATACAATTCTTCCCTTATACCACTCCTTTTCCTTATCCTAGATTTATTTAAAAATTTCCTAAGCTTTCTTTACTTGCCCGCCCCCACTCCCAATCCTCTAGCGGATACATTGGAAGTGTATTTCAGTTCTTAAAAACACAGGAGACCCTCTGAAGTAATGCAAAGCACCTGCAATACTTGACAAGAAGGTAGATGCTAGTATAAATGCAAATGTGCAGGGAAAGAGGGGCAAGGAAAGACAGGTGGCCAAATAGAAACATTGGGACATATAACGAAGAGTGGGACAAAAGCATTGAGGAATAGGAACAGAGGCAGAGGGGACTAGAGAAGGTGGCAGGTAGAGAGACAGATACTATAGAGCAGGGCTGTCAATCTCCTGGCCCGTAGGCCAGATGCATCACGCGCTGGCCACGCCCACGCCTGGTTTAGCAAAGAGGGGGAAAGTCCCAATACGTCACATGACATGAGTTTTATACTCCTGCTATAGAGGAATGGACAGAGACAACCATTTCCTCCCTACTGGCTTATAACTTCATCCAGAAAATCCTTGAAGCTATATAAAGCTATCCTTATTTCTGCTATTTTAGCACAATGATCACTGGTTGATTATAGATTATACGTTGCTGTTAGGGGAAGGGCAAATAGGTGAGCAGAATTGGCTCGTCACTCCCATTCAAATAGTTGAAACAAACAGCTCAATTATATTGAATAGAAGGAAACTTCCTGTTCCCAGGTCAGCTGGAAAGAATGGGGTACTAGTTACGAATAATTCACTGGGAAGAACATTTATTTTTTTGCCCAAAACCAGCAGGAATAAATGAAACTTCCCCCGCCCGTAGAGTCCAAGAGATTAGAGGGTCCTTGGTAAGCAATGATTTATTTTGGCTTTTCAGTCTCAGAGGCACAGCCATCCCTTTTCCCAACTATAGCATACTAGAACTAATCATTTATATGATCAGTAGCTTGTTCTAGAAGAAAAGGTGCCCTGTTTGCCAATATATAAATCACTGTCACTAGAAAAGAAGGCCACTAGAAATATTGCATACAATAAATGACATATAAGAATCATTACACAGTAGCTTCCTTGGGAAAATGAAAACTCACGCTGTGTTGACTTTCAATCTCTTCATGTTTCTGTTGCAAAGCTTGTGAAGCCCTAATTGAATCACCGATTCCCCACTGGGTTCTAAGCTGTTCTGAACCTGGCCCTTCCAGCCAGTTCACTACCTATTTAAACCAAAAAGCAGCATGTTTGTCATCACGTATAATTCAAAACCAATACAGATCAGGTAGGTTTTAAAGGCTTTCTATTATTTAAAGCAACTTTTCCTAATACGGCGCACAGTATATACATAAATAGCAACCTTATTTCCAGAAGAAAAATAAGGATTGGAGAGGTCAGGCTTGGGAAACCCTTTAGGTACAAAATCAAGGGATTAAACAGCCTGATCCCATTTTTTAAACATACGTTTTCTTTGTGAATCTTAATAGCATTGTAGTCTCATATCAGAAACAGCATAAGGAAAGGAGGCATGCTTCTCATTTTCAACTTATACTTACTTATATTGTCAGGTAAAATGAAATGTCTTTTTGTTTCTAGCCTTTTCTTCTAATTTGTGGAATTATGTTATATAAATCCCCCCTTCAAAAAAAATCCTTAGCATATACAGTGGTACTTCTACTTAAGAACGCTTCTACTTTTCTAGATAAGAACCAGGTGTTCAAGATTTTTTTGCCTCTACTTGTGAACCATTTTCTATCTAAGAACCCGAGCCCGGAAAAATTTCCCAGGAAATTTGAGAACGGCACGAAGGCCTGGCCTACCATTCCCCTTGGGTTTCTCTCTCTGGCGCAGTGTATGAGAGGCAGCCTCACGCTGGGTGTATAGGAGGCACGTGCTCCTCCTCGCCGCCTCAGAGTCCCTCTCTTTTTTTTAAGCCTTAAAGTTTTTGGTTCCCCTCACCTCACATTCTTCCTTCAGCAGCGACTGCCTCCTCCTCCTCTTCTTCCTCCTCCTCCCACCCAAATTCCAAGCTTTTATTTCTTTTCTAATGGGTTTGCACACATTATTTGCTTTTACATTGATTTCTATGGGAAAAATTGCTTCTACTTAAGAACGTTTCTACTTAAGAACCTGGTCACAGAATGAATTAAGTTCTCAAGTAGAGGTACTACTGTATTACTTTATAAACTATAACAAAGTGGCATTGGAACAGCATTTGTCAAAAACTGCGTAGTAATCTAGGAACATACCTTACTTACGCTGCAGTGGTACTTAAATATTTTTGACTCCTTGGTTTAATTGGATTCTCTTTGTTATCTAATTTTAGGATATGTTTGGAGTGATGATCACATTTCAGGGCATACTTATGCAGAAATATTGAAAATTCAGAAGGGCTGACAAAGTGAACTGTACATGGATAATAAAGATCCTTTCAGTCAAACTCATCTATTGTGAGATAGTAGCCAAAGAAGGTCATAACTATTTAAGGCTAGAAAATGGAAAATGATGCTTTCAGACACTTCCTTCTTGGCCTCTTCAATGCTTATGGGAGATAAACCTTCCTAGCCCTTTTAATACTTCCAAGGGTTTTATAGTCTAAGATAATATACAGTGCTTATATGACTCTGATAGTGCCAAGCATTATCCCATTATCCCAGGTATTCTTCCTACCTAACCTGTAAAACGTCAATTTCTCCATTACTCACATCAAAGTAAATATGGATGAGTATTATCATATAATACTAAGTCAACTCACAGAATCCATTTGAAGGACAGTCCATTAAATTGAATTTGGGTGCACATAGATCACTTATGAATGACATATGAATATTAACATATGAAGATCTTGGAAGCTTTTGCACCCACTTTTAGTTAGTTCATGTTATTTATACAGTATTGGAAACTGAATATGAGGATCACTATTCAACAAGCCAGCTTCAGAAATCATGCTTTGTAGTCAATTTAATCTGCTAACTAAATCCCTGTTAATAGAAAGTGACTAAAAATGTGTCAATACCATCTTATAGTCTATTCACTACATTGGACTATGGAATGGAATGTGATAACTATGGTGTTAAATGAGGGACAAACGCAGTCACCGTTCACCTGCGTGGATACAGCTGCATCCATTTCTAACCAAAATTATGAAGTGCCTATGGAGATTCTCAGGTCATGGTTGTCCTTAAGGTGCTTTTTCAAGAGGCAACTGGACTTTCTGGTTTTTCCTTCAAAGGCAAGAGCTGAAGAAACTTCTTGGATAAGAAGCAAAACATCAAGGTAAAACCAGAAAGTCCAGTTGCCTCTTGAAAAAGCACCTTTGAGACAAAGTTATAAAGGTATTAAACAAGGGGGGGTTATGAATGGGGGTGTCATCGCAGCATTCCCGTAGCCACTTGATTTTTGACATCTTTCCAGAAGCAAAGGATAACTGGGAAGTAGATGGTCACATGATGCTGAGTTTTATGGCCATATCGCTTAGTAATGACAATTCTGGTCCAAACTGCTGTTGTAAGCCAAGGACTGTCTGTATTTTATATTACAATAAAGCTGTATCTGCCAGCTTTCATTTCCCTGACTTCTGATTTTTTTTTGCTTTTTCATCACTAAAATAATGCGATAAAATTGGCTAAGGGCTTGTAAATGTATTTTGTTGATCATTTAATCTATCTGTCTGTCTGTCTTCTGTCTATCTTTCATTCTCCCCTCATCAAAAATTTTTAGCAGATGTTTTCTCAATTAGTAACTAAAAGAGAGGAAAATGCAAGACTTTGCTATCAGGTCTAAGTATAATTAATTTCCCATGTAATTCAGTAATACAGAGCAAAGAAATGACAAGTTGTAATTAGAATAATGCAAATTGAGATTGATGCACCTGTAAACAAATCTATTTAAATGCACTAATAAAGGCACTTCACTAACTTGATTGCATTTTTCTCAATCAACCCACCTTTGTTTTAAGTTTTTTAGTCAACTCAAGGCAGTGAACATGCATATAATCTCTGCCTATTTTGCCCAAACCACTCTTTTAAGTCTCCTAGTTTTCTAGCCCAGCACCTTAGCCACTCTACCAAACTGACTCACTAATATCAATTTCCAGAGCACCACTTGATCTTTCATGACCTTTCAATGCACAAATTGTTTCAAGTTTATCTTATTATTACTCTGGTGGGAAAAGCCTTGCATTAAAAGGGCAAATTTGGATTCCAATCACTAGATATACAAATTTTATGGTAATGCAATGGCGTGATTCAAATTTAAAGGGCAAAAGTGATTTGGGCATGCACTTTGTATTTGTCAGGAATACCTTAAATCAAGCATACTTTTTCCAGATACTGTATAACACATGTCCATTGCAAATGGTAGCTGCATTTATCCAGGAAAAAGTGTAGCAGCTTTGAGGTGCCTTCAGCTGATACAGTATATTAAAAACATATTAACTCTCCATCTAATCATTTTAATTACACAAACAATAGATTCAAGTGAGTATGCCACTTACCTGCATTACCTTCTGTTGAATTTCTTCCAACTGAGTTCGTTTGCTTCTTTGCCTGCATACTTCCTGATACCGTGTATATTGTTCTCTTAGAGAATCTAATAACTTCATAACCTGGGGCTGAGCAAGCAGTTCATCATCCATAGGAGACCAGGAGACTCCTCCATCTGAACCATTAAAACGGCGTTGCTGCAATTCCGATAAGAGCTCATGACCTTAATAGAATATATACATATATACATATATTTTAAGTATATAAATGATCTAATGACTCAGGCAAAAACTGAGCTAAGCTTTAATTGGAAATTTAAAGGCTTCCAATTTCAGTTTCTATGTGAATTTTCTGGGGTTAAAACCACAGTATAATATTAGATTGTGGAGTGAGGATAGCAATATCATATCTCTCCCTTTCCCCTCCCTCTCCTAACCCTTGCTATATACTGGAATATGTACATTCAAATAATGACATTCAACGCAGAGTACCATTTAATTAGCCAGGCTAAACCTACACAAACATTAACTCCACCTGAAACAGACTGAATCTCAGTAAATGTTTTTTCATTACTTAGTCCAAGAACATCACCTGTCTCAATTGACATAAATATAAAGGACTGGTGGTGATTGGCGTCACTTATCTGCAACTTTCAGTAACTCTCTCAAAAGTGAAGAACATGGAAGAATCAAACCGAGCATAGCAGCAAGAAGGTAGAGAACAAATACACTAACAACATCTACCTTTTTGGAAAACAACAACAAAAAAGAATCTTCCTCTGCCTCCTAGCAATTTGCCTCATTGCACAAACAGTACATTTTAACTTCAGCACAGCCGGATTAGCAGAAGAAAAAAAAAATCTGCCTCTGCCTCCCAGCAATTTTTCTCCTTGTAGCAAATAGCAAACAGTCCGTTTCAGCTTCAGCACAGCCTGATTAGCACAATCAGCTGTTTCAGGCTACAAGGAATGCCATAGCCAATTGCCGCCTCCATGCGTCCCATTTTTGGTGGGTGGGCTACATTCAGTGTAAGTGTGGGAAGTGGGAAGTGTGTCTTATACTTCAAAAAATACAGTAACTGTTTAAATTATTTAATTAAATTTCATTATGTGGCTGATTCAGTTTATGTTTGTGCTACTCAAAATTTTAAAAAATGATGCCATATTGCACTGATATACCTGTCTGCAGAACAGTCTCGGGATCAACAGATGGAAGAAAATTTACATCTATAGACCTTGAAAAAGAAAAATAATTTATTGTGAATTAAAACAAAAGTTTTTAAGACTTAAAAGCAATAAAAGTTATGCAAATTTCCGTTTTCTTTCCCATTGTAAATACTGAGTCATGTTATGTTTCAATACATATCTGTCAATGTTCAAGGAAAATTTCAAAATCTCAGGAATGTCTAACATTTTTAAAATTATTTTGGTTATTTTTTAAGGAACTAAGTGAACAGACATTAAGAATTTAGAAATATATTATTAATACAAATAGAACGTTCATATATCCTTTCAGAATATATATCATACATTCTGAAAATATATCACATATATCCCCACATATATGGGGATTTTTAGATTGTAATTTTACTTAGATCTCTAACATGTTATATTATCTTTGTTGTAAGCCGCCCTGAGTCTTAGGAGAAGGGCGGCATAGAAATTGAATTAATTAATAAATAATAAATAAATAAAATATATTTTACTGCAATATATCACAAATGCAGTCATAGTTTTGTTTAACTATACCAGAAATGTAAGGGAGCTACAGAAAGTTACAAGAATATTTCTATGATCAAGCTAGAAGCAAAAAGAAATACCACAACAATAGCTAGAAACACTACATTTTTCATAATTAAGATTCTCCTGAAAGTACCTATGGAACAATTAATAACAGCAAGAAAAGTATTACCTCTCTTTCTCTTGTTGGTTTCCCTTATCATTTCCACTGTTGATTAATGCAAGTTCATCAAGTAAGGATGTAGACTCTTTTGTAAACTTCTCAAATGCCTATATAAAATAGTGAGTTAACATTTCAGAGACTGAATTTTAAAATGTCTGAAGTTGCAGTATAGTGCACTTACCATTCCATTCTGAACAAATTCTAAAGATGGTGTCTTGTCTTTATTTTTTGCATTAATACCATGTTTGCCCAAAAATACGACTCTGTCTCTCTTTTTTTAACCCTGAAATAAGCGCTTAGCCTTATTTGGCACTCAAAAGCTTGATTGGGCTTATTATCAGGTGATATTTTATTTTGGGGAAAACAGGGAATATCACAGAAATGTGTTATTTTTACACCTACTGATTCAGGAAATCCTCACTTAATGACATACTGTCTTAATGATCATTTGAAGTTATGATGTGTGAAATCTACTTATGCCCCTTTCTCTAAGTGACAACTACTGCACCTCTCCCTGTGGGTCATGTGATCACACTATGGGTGCTTGGTAACCAGTTCACATTTACAGCAAGTTGTCGCATCCTTTGAGAGATTTTTTTGTGTGCTATTTTCCAGCAGAAAATAGTAAAAGGATGGCCATTATACATGCTGTATTCACTTAAAGACCACATAATTAGCTTCATGACTGTAATGACTCGCTGTACAACTGATGTAAAATAAGTTGTAAAAGTCACTCCAGTCACATGGTGCCTGGACTCACAACCACAAGAACATACAATTGTGCTTGAAATTCAATGTTCCACTGTGGTCAGAAATTTAGGATGGCCTCTGTAATTTCCTGAGGACACCCAATGCTTTGGTTAAATGCTCAGTCATCATAAGCATTTAAAGCAGAACTAGATGCAGGATATCATCAAGTTAAACAGGACTTTACGTTATAATCAGTTGCTGGACACAAGCTTTTAAAAATCCAAGTTGCAAGACTAATCACTGTGTTTTGATAGCTGCTGCACTGCTGTTGAAAAACCATTCTAAGAAATTTCGTTCAACATTAATCATTATGCTGTTTTTCTCTCTCTCAAGGGTAATGATGAGTATCAAGGATGTGTGTGCACTGATGTATGTCAATGGAATGGAAAGTAAAACATACTAGTCATAATGGCAGTATCAAGATTTTTTTCAGCAGAGAATTTTTATGTATGTTGAAATAACCAATTAAGAGAAAATAGTCAAATAAAGAGGATAATATTAATATTCTACTATTACCAGCCAATATTTACCTTAAGAATCTTAATCTTTATTTTCATGTAATTCAGCATGAATTACAACCACATTGGCCAACTGCAGTTACTGAATAACTCTACATGTATTTCATTTTTAAATCATGTTCAATCATGTCCAATTCTTAGAGATTACCTGGACAAATCCCTGCAATTGTTCTGCCAAGTTTCCCCCGCCAAAATGGTTTGCCATTGCCTCCTTTCTCAGGGTGAGGATGAACAACTAGCTCAAGGTCAACCAGTTGGCTTTGTGCCCAAGGCAAGACTAGAACTGACAATGTCCTGATTTGTATCCTGACGCCTTAACTACTATACCAAACTGGCTCTCATACATGTATCTTATCTGTATTTTTATTTAATTTTGCTTACTATGTTTCACATTTAGATTGGTACATGGCAAAAAACTAACTATCCCTAAATGTGAAGTTTTATCAGGAAATGTTCACAGCTATTATATTGGCTATAATCTATATAACTAATGGAGAATTTTAAAAAATCTGTAATCCCAGCTGTATCTTAAAAAAATCTGTACAACAAAGGGACAACCAAAGATAGCATCACCAAATCCTGAATTGTCAACTAACTTTGGTAATAATGTGTGTGGATTTTTTTAACCTCCAGGGAGCACCAAACGCAGTTCATCTAAATTATATTTCTTCATAATTCAACTAGATTATATTTCTTGACAATTATATTGAAAAAGAAAAACATTTGCCAAGAAACTAACCAGTCTTTTGTTCAGCCAATCCATATGATCGTAGGTAAGACTTCCTCCAAAATCTTCTGTTAGTTGAGATGGCTCTATGTACCGAGTAAGCTTGTTGGCAGATACCAAAATAACCTATATGAGTCATTAAACAGGGAATTAACAACTCAGAGGTTTGTGTTAGAAAATCAAATTATGTTTTGATTTATGCTTCAACTGAAAACCATCCTTTTTTTAATAGTAAAATTGAAATAAAGAAGACTTTTAGTTTTTTAAAAAATTATTTACTTAGTTGAATATGTATTTGATAATATACATAAGTATAACATTATTTGAATACATCAGATTGATACAAATATAAGGGAATATTTGGACAAGGACAGTACACATGTTGTTGTGTTTATGCACGCCCCTTACTGATCTCTTAGGAATGGGGTGAGACAGTTTAAGGGTAAAGTTTTGGGGATTTGGGGAGGAAACCACAGAGTCTAGTAGTGAGTTTCAGGCATTAACCACTCTATTGCGGAAGTTGTGTTTTCTGCAATTCAGTTTGGAGGGGTTCACTTTGAGTTTGCATCTGTTGTGTGCTCATGTATTGTTGTGGTTGAACCTAAAGTAGTCATTGACAGGTAGATGTAGCAGATAATTTTATGACTATTTTATAATTTTATGTTGTAGCAGATAATTTTATGATTATTTATAATTTAGTTGTTACACTTTAATAAATAAAAAAGGATGTTTTAAAATGCATCAATGAATTAATGTTTTAAAGAAAAGTTTTAATATCTCATCACTTAGAACAAACAATAATTTTTTATCCCAATTAATATGTATATAACACATATATTATTATACATATGTAACTTAATATAATTCAATATTTTACTTCTATTATACTATTAGCACCTTGTGTCAAATTATTTAACCTGAAGCACACATATCATCTGATGATATAAAATCAAATGAATCGTGAATAACTAAGCTTGAAAATTTATACCACCATCCAAAAATAATGAAAGGTGTTGAAAAAATGTTTTCTTGCACACTACTGTCATCATGACAGAAATTGAGCCATAAAGATGGAACAACTGTTTTTAGCCTTAATGAAACTGGATTATTGCAACCATATGGAAGTAATCTGCAAATCAGATTACTCACTAGGGACCACAATCACATCCTATGCCGACTAACACAAAAAGGATTGCTGTTTCAGTTGCTACATTGCTGGGTAGTAGAACAAGACATTATTAAGACTGCAAATTCAATTAACTTCTCCAAAATTTTTAAATGTTTATTATCTTTTTATCTCTCTGATTCAATTCCCAGGCACTAAAATGGCCATCCTTTCAAACGAACATTTTAAAACACAAATAGCATAAATGAATTTTCCACTAAATTCCAATATTCATAGATGGATCATCTGTAAAAATGGTGACAAAGTAAAACATTTTGACATGTTTTTAATTTTTTAATTATTCTTAAAATAATTTAGTTCCTTCTTTTCTGGCCAACTTTTACCTAGTATCTTTAAATAATGGAGTAAAATATCCTAACGCTAGCCTTAACAAAACATGTTGATGCTAACTTATCCGTGTAAGTATTTATCTACTATTTACTGTATCTGTAAAAAGAGCATTTCCAAACAAGGAACTCAAACCGGCTTGACAAACAAACTGATCACTCCCCACGTGTGTGATTGTGGAAGCACAATCTATTTTTCCATTCACAAAGGAAGTTTTGCAAAGAAGAAATTCCCTAAAAAGTGAGTAGCTTTTTTTCTGGATTTTGGACCACTTAATTACTGGGTACTGCCTGGCCGAGACATCTCTGTTCACCAACTTTGCACCACAGAAATGTCTATAATATCCTGGTAATATTAATAGTGAGAAGAGTCCACCGTGTTCTTTTGAAATGTGAAGCTGGAAACTTTGGGTAATATAAAGTCGCACATAATGTAAAAATTATGGGTTGTCAACTGGGAGTTCTTTTCTCCCTCAACAGCTTCATATCAGAAGAAAGGGAAATTGTACAGCAATGTACAATATATTGAAGTGTTCATCAAACAAATTCACCTGGTGTGATACTCAATTCCAGAAAAGTCCTATTAATAAAGCACCACATCTGAAAGTTAAATGCAACTGCCTTGCAAAGCCAGAGCCATTACTGGCTTTCATCCCTGAAACACTATTATATTTCAGGATTTCACTCAATTAATGGACAGGTGATATGTAGGTATCTTGGGTTTTTTCCTTCCTTGTTCCAAACAAAATATTAATTTATTATAGTTTATGGTGTGATTCATCATTTCAGGACTTAGTTCTATCTTTGAAACCTATGCCAATATATAACAGAGCTTTTTGTTGTTGAAATTGTTTTTCAAAGGGATAATTTAAAGTTGGATTTGGTTTTTTTAATGGAAAATAAAAAACATGTACACAACTTTGAACCAAAAACTACAAGGGGGAGAAAAGCCCCTAAATTCAAAGAGTTGATGAAAACCTCATTTTCCTTGTGCATTACAAAGCAGCAAGAATACTAAGACGAGAAAATTCCCATGCAATGTCTCTTCCTTCAAATTTAACTACTTCAAGACAAGATTTTTGAATGCGTAACTTAATCTGAGCCATAATAAGCCATTTATATAGATCTATGTAACTTTATTACATTCTGTTTCATATTTATCCATTTTTTTAAAAGAATTAATAAATTGAGACATGCAAGAACAATTTGCTGCATGATATCTGAATTATTATGTAAATACCTCAGAGTTCCCAACACAAAATAGTATAAAAAATAAGCATCTTCCAGAGCTGGCAACTCAAATTTTGTTATTTAAAAATGTTGCTATGAGTTTATTTATAGAAGTATGGTTTCCATATTGTATTAAAATAAGGGGGAGAAAATGTAGTGGAAAATATCCTTAGGGATTCTGTGCAGAAAACATAAAAGAACCTAGCTTACAATACCATCAAGCATTATTTCATCTCCAGCAATATATTTTTGAAAATTCAGAAAAAAGATGGATTGTTAAAAAGAATAAGGACATCTAAAGAGTCTGCAGGGGGAAAAAACCCTTACCAGTCATATCTTAGCATAGCTGTCCAAATATACCAAAAATGGTAGCAGCTTTGACTTGGGGTGGGAGTGAGGAAATAGCTGCCAGCTCTTAAAGCCTTGCTAGTTTAAACATACTATTTTCCAACATAGCTTTTATCTTCTCCCACTCTGTCTGTCTGTCTGTCTGTCTGTCTCTCTCTCTCTCCCTCTCTCTCTCACACACACACGTTCTCAAATTTTCTGTATTACTGTCAACTGACAACAGTGTAACGAAGTTACTAAAATCAACATCCCTGAATTTCATTGCAATCATTTTGCTTTTATGTTCATAACTGAGTTTTAGTGATAACAAATTACCCTCATGGCTGCCATCACATTCTTAATTAAATGCCTCTATACTGAATGAAATTAAATACATTTTTATAATTCAATCACTGATAGAAAATCAGTCCTTCGAGTAAAACAATACAAACTGTCCAAATTTCTGAAAATGGTAGGATATAAATATTATCTCAGGATCATTAGTGCCTTAGTAGTTTTTTCTCTAGGCCTTTTACTAATCTGTTTGGAAAGAAAACAATGCTGTGACAGAGAAAGGGCATGAATCAATCCTATGGGGAGAATTTTTAATAGGGATACATTTTAAACTATAGAAGCTTGCCAAAAGGAAAACAAGAGCCCAGATGATACTGGATGGCCCTCAACAGAACAAACTCAAAGATGTTTTCTCAAGTATGATTGTGCCTTATTTTTCTCTGCTCCACAGAGAGAACTTTCACCAAGTAGAAAGAGATAGGGAGCAAATATTCATTGCCTTTGATGCCCCTTTGAGATGGTGTGGGGCCTTATTTTAAGCCAACCCAGTCTGGACTGGGCAAACTCATGGCTGGATCAAGTTTATAAGCCATCAAATTCCCTCCAACTCTCCTGTATCCTTTACTAAATGCAAAAAGAGCATCTTAACAAACAGGGGAGTTGGAGATGAGCAAAGCAGGATAAACACGTCTTATATTGG
Organism: Erythrolamprus reginae; assembly: GCF_031021105.1. Taxonomy (NCBI): domain Eukaryota; kingdom Metazoa; phylum Chordata; class Lepidosauria; order Squamata; family Dipsadidae; genus Erythrolamprus; species Erythrolamprus reginae. The sequence continues at coordinate 195,328,682 of NC_091950.1, forward strand.
AGGAAGTATTAATGCACCTTCCATGAATAGTTAAAATGAATGAAAAATTAATATTAAAAGGATTTGGTTACACAAGACATGTGTAGTAAGAGAAACTGGTAATTATGTTCATGGCAAAAGTATTTCAAGGGGCTGATTTCAAATGGAAATCATTTACAGCTATGACTAAGAAAATTCAAATGCCAACATTTCCGTAGAAACAAAGGATCAGAGCAATGTTAATTATTCAATAATACGTCACAATATGGTAACGTTAGTGTTATGAAATGTTTATACTGTAATACTCAAGGAATAATTTAATAACAATTTTCAGATTTGCATTCATTAGGAACTGTACCTGTATTCTAAATCAATGCAATGATAGCTTAAGTGCAATAGTTAAGCCAGAAAGAAAGGAATATACATACCTCAAAGCCAAGTCTATCTTTCTCTTTCCAAAAGCAAAAATGTGTAACCTTTTTATCCCAGAATTCATCTGGTTTTACTACACAAACAAGGGATACTTCAGCTGGAACGACATTCTAAAATAATAAAAAATACATACTTAAATCTCTTACTAACTGCAAAAACATAATGGCCTTACACCTCCTTATATAGCACAAAATGATTGTAAAAAGTGAAGTATGGACTGGTACGATGAAAAAAAAATAAGTATCATTGACACCATCTTAAAGAAAATAACATTACTAAGTTAGAATCATCTTCAAAACAATTTTAAATTATCTTGAGAGATACTGTATAATAATACTGCAATCTTATGAATTCAGAAGAAACAGAACCCATTTCTATTCACCAATAAGAGGTCACACCCTCACTTCCTGTGAAGTTATTTCTTAGTTTTATCTCTAACTGAACATATATGTAATATTAATAGCAGGAACAATCACTTATTTTTTAACGATGATAACAGCATACATCCTCCAAGTTTTAAAAAAAGAAAGAAGCATTGTATCCTGACAGTTAATAAAAATGGCCTGAGATCAAAATGTCAAACTTCATTAAGCCAACATCTGTTAAACAATTGTCATAAAGCCAAAAAAAGTCATTTGAATGAAGTTGAATAAAGAATTTTAAAAATAGGGCTAATAAAATTCTGCTAGAATTTCGCCTTCTGCCTACTTCTTCCTAGAATTCTTTTTGTCCCATGGATCTACTTTTATTTCTACTTTTATTTCTGTCCCATGGATCTACTTTTTGTCCCATGGATCTACTTTTATTTCTACTTTTATTTCTGTTTAGGATCTATCCTTTTTAAAAAAAGTTTGACAAAAATAATACCCATATGAAAAAATTCAAAAGATATCTAAAAAGTGAATCTTGAAATGGACAAACTTACAAAAACAATGGATTAAATACATTAAAAAATGATGTAGCTTCTGTGATAATTATGGAGATTTAAAGAAAATCCTACATAAACTATAGGATATTCTTTGCAGGCCAGAATGTAAAATGAAACATACTGGGGACCTATGAAAGTAGTGCATATTATAGAGACCATGGGTTCTGTTAAACATTAAACTCTCAAATGTTATAAACATGACGTTGACAATAGCTTATTACTTTTTCTGGGAAAACCTCATGAGTTTGTGGCTTAATATTAACACAAAAATTGGTTCAATTCCAGTTTATTTAACAACCTGGGAATAATCCAAAGTCAATTTTACAGACAATCAAAATAATCATTTCTTAATATGGTTAAGTAAGTTTCAATTTCTTCTTCCAGAACCCGTAAGAAATGATACACAAAATCTAGACTAAGCAATATTCTGATAGACTGTAGCAGGGCTGTGGTAAGTCTGGGAGCTCATACAAAGAAGCCCTCTGAACATGCTGCCCCTGCTTTCTATTTTGGAATAGCAGTTTGATAGTTACAGTTGCTGTCATCTATCTCTATAGGATGTAGCCTTTTCTTGGGAACTAGAATAATCTCACAAGAAATTTATTAAGGAAAAACATTTCAAAAATGAAATGTCAAATTCCTTAACCTGAAATATCAAAATGCATACCTGCAATGTGTGTAGAAGAATGAACAATGTAGAAGAAGAATTATAGATAAATTGGGGAAACAGCTGTTTGGTTAAAATGAGAGGGGGTTGTTGTTATTGTTGTTATTATTATTATTATTATTATTATTATTATTATTATTTATTAGATTTGTATGCCGCCCCTCTCCGGAGACTCGGGGGGGGGGGAGGGCTCACAACAACAAAGTTAAAGCAGTTTAAAACCCTTAATATAAAAAACAATCATACATTTCATACAAACCATACATAAAATGAAACGGTCCAGAGGAATCAATTTCCCCATGCCTGACGACAAAGGTGGGTTTTAAGCAGTTTGTGAAAGGCAAGGAGGGTGAGGGCAATCCTAATCTCCGGGGGGGAGTTGATTCCAGAGGGTCGGGGCCACCACAGAGAAGGCTCTTCCCCTGGGTCCTGCCAGATGACATTGTTTCATCGACGGGACCCAGAGAAGGCCGACTCTGTGGGACCTAACCGGTCGCTGGGATTCGTGCGGCAGAAGGCGGTCCCGGAGATATTCTGGTCCGATGCCATGAAGGGCTTTATAGGTCATAACCAACACTTTGAATTGTGACCGAAAACTGATCGGCAACCAATGCAGACTGCGGAGCATTGGTGTAACATGGGCATACCTAGGGAAGTCCATGATTGCTCTCGCAGCTGCATTCTGCATGATCTGAAGTTTCCGAACACTCTTCAAAGGTAGCCCCATGTAGAGAGCGTTACAGTAGTCGAACCTCGAGGTGATGAGGGCATGAGTGACTGTGAGCAGTGACTCCAAGTCCAGGTAGGGCCACAACTGGTGCACCAGGCCAACCTGGGCAAACGTCCCCCTCGCCACAGCTGAAAGATGGTTCTCTAATGTAAGCTGTGAATCAAGGAGGACGCCCAAGTTGCGGACCCTCTCTGAGGGGGTCAGTAATTCCCCTCCCCCCAGGATAATGGACGGACAGATGGAATTGTTCTTGGGAGGCAAAACCAATAACCACTCCATCTTATCAGGGTTGAGTTTGAGTCTGTTGACACCCATCCAGGCCCTAACAGCCTCCAGGCACTGGCACATCACTTCCACTGCTTTGTTGACTGGACATGGGGTGGAGATGTACAGCTGGGTATCAACAGCATACTGATGATAACTCGCCCCATGCCCTTGGATGATCTCACCCAGCGGTTTCATGTAGATATTAAATAGTAGGGGGGAAAGGACCGACCCCTGAGGCACCCCACAAGGGAGAAGCCTAGAGGTCGAGCTCTGACCCCGCACTAACACCAACTGCAACCAATGGGGAGGAGGGGTTGTTTAAAATATGGTGGTTTGGGTAGAACACAAGTTAACAGTGATCTACAAATCTTTCATTTTCCCAAAGAATATATTGTAAAATATTGTTTATTTGAAATAATATTTCAAACATTATTTTGCATTAAAGAGGTTTGACAAAATAAAATATCTTAATTTATAGTCTGAAGCAAGAATAAAACAAATCTTAAAGTATGCTGTCTCCTATCTTGGACAGAAATACATAGAAAATGAAATGAAACTTGAAACAGAAACTCAAAATTAAATCAAGCAAAATTCATGGCTAGCATTTTCTATCCATTTCGTCAGAAATTGAATTTCTAAAGGAGAAACTCTTCTGCTTTAGTTATAGGAACATCCTAGGGGCTTAGAAATTTCAAATTTTAATAAGATGTTGTAGGAAACAATGCATCCACGGCTTTATCCCAGTTAAAACATTTTCTTGGGTTCTGAATTTTTCATCTACAAGTAGACCGCAATTTAAACCCAGAATTATGGTCATAAAGACAAGCACATCTTTAAGCACATCATTGTGTGACCGATCTGATTTTATGACATTTTTGGTAATGATCATTGACTGAACTTAACAGGTGTAAAATGCATATGGCAATCATAAAGCAAATGCAGTGGTTGTTAAACAAACATATTGTTCATGAAAACCAGAAGTAAACACCAATTTTAGCAAAAAATAAAAAATAGTAAATTGCAGTTATGTGATTTTTTTTTACAACCCTGTAATCCCTTTCATTAAGGAGTTGGGACAACTGAATGGAGCCGAGTATTTACTGGCTGGATGCCCTTCTGATGCCTATGTGGAGTTTGCAGCAGTTATTTTCTCATTCTGCCGACAGAGAAACAATGGTTGCTGCCTAGGATTGAAGTCTCAGCAGCTCCCAAGTGTGATTGGATTGGATTGGATTTATTGGATTTATATGCCGCCCCTCTCCGCAGACTCGGGGCGGCTCACAACAATGGCAAAAACAGTACATAGTGACAAATCTAATATTTACCAATCTAATTACAATTTTAGGTTAAAAAATTCATAAAAACAACGCCCAATATATATAAAAAACAAGCACACAATCAATTATACACCAAAACAACATGGGCAAGGGGGAGATGTTTCAATTCCCCCATGCCTGACGGCAGAGGTGGGTTTTAAGGTGAGCATGTTCACCTGTAGGACACTGCACCATTCATTATAGGATGCTACAAAAGGCCATAATGTTGGGTCTGTTTCTGAGCGACTAAAAAAGTATGTGTCATAAGTTTGAACAGACACTAAGCACACAATCATTAAGTAAGGACCACCTATATTTCCTGCAGAGAGCAGCTGGGGTATCTGATTCTCTGCATATGTTATGAAGATTGGGATGAAGACTGTATGTGCAAGTCTGCAGTCTAACATAAAACACAGATATAAAGCAAACTATGGTTAAAGCAATTGATAATATATAAATAAACTGGAAGTTTCAAACCATGATTTATTGAGAATAATGGAATGCATCAGTCTGCTTATTTTATTAAATCAAAGTCCAACTGCATTATTATCATTATATGTGAACCTTGTTGGATATTGAAGAACTTCAGAAAACTAAATTCTAAGATTCATATAAAGTAAGTCTTACCTGTAGCATTAACACCACGGTCTTTACAACATTCCATTGAGATTTTCTACCATCCACTATAACAGTAAATCCTCTGGCTTTACACTTTTCACTATAATAAATAAATAAATAAATAAATAAATAATATGTGTGTGCAACGTCTTGTATTATCTCATATATTTAAGCTGCTGCTTTAAAAATATTTGATACATTCCACCTCATTTATTACTTCTCTATGCAAACTAAATTTTTCTGGTGTCCATGTTTTTTAATGTGCCTTCATTAAAAAAATGGCGTAAGAATTTCCAGAGGGAAAAGTCACTTGACCCAAAATCTGTTTTTCCCCCCACCTGCTTTGTCTGTCATTTTATTAATTCTAATGAAGAACAAAAATTAGAATTATCTCCAGCTTTGAGAGATAACAGAACTGGCTAAAGGACAGCCAACTACGGAAGTACTATCTCATTAATGGGCTGAGAATAGATCAAGGCAACTTTACAGAAACAGAGTAGAAAAAACAATGTCGCCAGGCCACCTGCCCTATTTAACTGCAAGCTAGAAGATATCAAAAGTTGACTGTAATATGCATATCAAATACTTAAACATAAAATTGTCTACACAGTAAAAGTGTATATATGGCAATCTGCAAGACAGAATAAGCATATAATTCATATTTCGCATTTCTTCCCCACACTATGTAAAATCTTATCCTGACACTATTTTGAAAAATAATTAAATATCAACAAAATTGAAACATAATTGAATGTATCTCCTACCTGCTGACACATGGGTAACAGTAACCTTACTTGCAAAATAGTTTTAGACATCCTAGCCTGCACAGCACACTTGATGAGAAAATGAGATTTCTTTGTGTTTTGGAAACATATGTAAAATTAGATAAGGCATAGTTTTAATTAACAAGTCTGAGTTTAGTCATTTATACTGTTGAGGCTGTTTATGTCAAAGCATGAATTCATACACTGGTGACACATACATGCAAGGTTGTAATAAATGGTCATGATGAAAGAACTGTGTTGGGGCTTTGAGAAAAAATAGCAATAGCATTTATATTTATATAATGATTCACAGTGCTTTACAGCCCTGTCTAAGTGGTTTACAGAGAGTAAGCATATTGCCCCCAACAATTTGGGTCCTCATTTTACCAACCTTGGAAGGATGGAAGGCTGAGTCAACTTGGAGCCTACTGAGATTTGATCTGCCAAACTGCTGGCAGCCGGTGATCAGCAGATCTAACCACTGCACCACCGAGGCTCTATCTGAATGAATGCAATCTAGAGGAAGATGTTACTTTATTAGGTATATTAATGGATGAATGAGAATGAGATAAGGAAAGAGAAAATAAGTTAAATTAATTTTTGAATTTGAAATATATAATGACTACACAATTTAGTTACAAGTATGAATGAAAGTGTGACTTAGAAAAAGTTGTATTGTTTCAAATAAACAGTTCAAATTAAAGTCTATTCAAAGGTGTGTATGTGTGTATAAAAAAGAATGAACATAAATCTAAAAACATTACTGATTTGAATGTTTATAAGATAAGAGTGAAAAAATAAGTGAAGGATACAAAGATGATGAGAAGTTATAAACGTGAGGCAGACAGTATCAGTCATACATCTTGGGGGGAAATTGCCATGTAAGAAAAGAAAATTAAGTGAAAATATCCCAGATTGATAGAATGACTGCTGAAGGTAACGCCATGTCCCTAAATAAGTCTTTAAAAAATCACCTTGGAATACTCAGCAGATAGTCCAAGGTGACACTCAACTCATCCATATTTGTTTGTTCAAGGCATAATGGAATTGTCAGAATGAGGCCACTTCTTCTGTCTTTCCCACCTACAAAAATATAGACAAATTGGTTAAAAAAAACAATTAATAATGATTTGCTACTGCCTAACATATTTGGAACTCAGTGTATATTTTCAAAACTGAATGGTACTATTTTAAGCAATGCACTGAAACTGTGTCCTTTGGCTATTAATTATAGGCAGGAATTTATTTCCATTCAAGGGACCTAAGTTTCATTTCTCTCTTTAATCTCTGTATCATCCATAAAGGTTACATTATCCAGAACACATTTGGGAGTCATCAGAGCTTCGTAAGGAAAAAGAACTGGATGTAGCTAAGAAGCCAACCTAATACTAATAAATTACAAAAGATCAGACATGCTATGTGTCTGTGTGTATCAAAACCATCTCATATTTCAAATTATGTTCTACGTAAATTGCTATTATAATAAGAAACATGGTTTGACTGACTAAAAGATTAATCATCAATGTTATACATAAGTTATAAGTAGAAATTATAAAGAATCTCTAACTTTTGGTGACTACCATAGCTATTAGCACATGATTTAGAAGTCCAACGCTGAAACAAATGCTGCTTGCATTTAAGAAGTCAGTGTCTGACAGAAAGCAAAAAGCTTTGGGCCTCATGAGAAACTAGAAAGATTAAAACAAAAATAAAGTGATGGGTGGGGCAATGAAGAGAAAGAGATACAGCTTTTTCGGCTTAGGGAGTTTTGGCAGGTCAAACTCAGGGAGTTCCACATTTCCTTTGTCCTGAAAGCTGCAAAGTCCCTTGAAGTGCCAGAGTTCCCTGAAGATTTAAAATCTCCCTTGGAATACGCTGTGTTCTCGTTAATGCAATAATCAGCATGCAGTAATGAGCAAAGTACAGATGAAAGTCTAAACAAACACAGCACACAGTATTATCAGTGTGTTCTACAGCAGTGATTTTCAACCTTTTTTGAGCCGCGGCACATTTTTTACATTTACAAAATCCTGGGGCACACCACCAACCAAAATGACACCCCAAGACACACTCCTCTTTTTTTCCATCCTTGTCTCCTCCCCACCCTTATATGTGTGTGTGTGTGTGTGTGTGTGTGTATACACACTCTTGAACCATTTCCAAAAACAGGTGAGGGCTGGGTTTTTTCTCTCTCTTATTCTTTGGGTGCTTTTTATCAGATGCTTTAAATCAAGAGTCATTTCGCTCTCTCTCTTTTGTTTCTCTCTCTTTCCTCTCATTCTCTGTCTCAATCATTTTCTCATTTCTCTTTTTTCCTCCCCTTTTTGTTCATTTCTCTTTCTTTCTCTCTCTCTCTCTCTCCCTTCCTCTCCTTTTCTCTCTCTCTCTATTGCTTTCTTTCTCTCTCACTCTTGCTTTCTCTCTTTCTCTTTTCTTTCTCTCTCACACACACTCTTTCTCTTTCTTTCTCTCTCTCTCTTTCTTTCTCTCTCTCTCACTCTCTCTCTCAGCAAAACGTTGCAAGACCAGAACCTGAGCTTCCTTCTTCGCGGCACACCTGACCATGTCTCGCGGCACACTAGTGTGCCACGGCACACTGGTTGAAAAACACTGTTCTACAGCAACTATGCTGCAGTTGCAACAAAGTGTGTTGTAATAACTTAATTACAAATACATTTATCATTACACCAACTTTTGTAGCTCTACATTTGACTTTATGAAGTGAACTATAGCTCATGACATTTTAAATCCCAATAAATTTGTTCAGTGAAAGAAGGCAGATCTTTTTGGCTAGGAGTAAAAATAAAAAGTTCATCCATGACTGAATACATCATAAATCGGCAAGAGAATCAGATTATAGGTCCTACATACAGCTTCAGGATTGTGAGAAGAGAATGGCTTGTTCTTTTCAAGTATGTTCCAGCATAATTTATTCAATCTAATGACTTCTTCACCAGATTTTAAAGGATATGCTGAAACAGGTGGAATTTTTTAAAGCTCATAAAGGAGATTTTGTGAATTTCAAAGTAGATATAACCCCAAACATCTGAAATCCTACAACATGTTTCCACCATTATGATTTTCCTCACAGTTCTGATTTCATTAATATGGTTTACTAAGTGACCAATAATTATTGCACACAAGAAAAAAGTACTCCCTGAATAGCCTATGTAGGCATCCATTTTGACACACCTAGACATAATCCATTTGAGGGATCTAGTGAAAAATACACTTCTACCATCAGTTCCATTATATAAATTCTAACATTTAATAAAGGTGAACTTTTTTGCTTACAACATGTTAACCTTCTATGAGCACAGGGGTCTCAAACTCAAAATGTCATGAGTGTCACATGAAGCCTAATTCATTAACCCAAAGGCTGCAACATTGAAGCTCTTTTGCATGTAGATACAAAAATATCTTGTATGAGTTCAAAATGAAGAGTATCACATTATGCCTTTAAACATAAATTTATAATTTTTTAAATTATGAAAAAGACACAAAGCAAAGTCAAGATCGTAACAGAGATGACTTAATCAAGAATCCCATCCTTGAACCAATGAGCTCTTCAAATTGTCATTTCCCCCCTTTTCTCTCTACTTAAGGAGCTGGTCTTTCTTTCCTTGTGTATTTCCTTCTTCGTGTTCCTTGTCTGGAAAAGACTCTGTGATAACCAGAACTAGGCCTCAGATGAGTTCTTTTCCTATCCATTAGGGAAGCCAACCTCATCTCCCTCTAGAAGGAACCTGGATTGCTTTAGAAGTAGCACTCACCCATTCTGAAATTCAAGAGCAAATAAGGGTTCCTGGAAAGTGATGCTGCTTAGAATAACAGACTAAATTTAGCCCAGTCAACCAAATCTTTCAGCTGGTGGAAAAATCTATTTGGTCATGCTGGGATGAGTTGTAAGGCTGCTGCCATTGAGTTGTTCTTCTTAGAATGCTTCCTATGGACCAGTTTAAATATTCTTGTGGTATTCAACACCTTTGAATTTCCTGGACAAAATCCTTGACTATAAATATTGCTGTGTTAGTAGAAAATTTATGTGGGGAGCAGCGTGCATATGATAAAGTTTTGAGAGCATAATAAAGAAAATTTATTCGCTGATACTTAAATTCAGCCACTATCATCATCATCATTTAACAACCCTATAATCCCTTGCGGGGTGGATTCTGGGCAACTGAATGGAGCTAGCAGATTATATTAATGGTTAGATGACTTTCCTGTTGCCAATTTGTTCAGCAGATACATTCTCATTGTGCCCAGAGAAACATCTGCCTCTACCTAGGATCAAACTCACAGCTTCTATAAACTAGCATAAATTGTTTATTGTGAATAAGTAGATGGAAACAAATAATAACACAGGTACTTCTCATCATTCAACCATTCATTTAGTGTCCACTCCGAGTCTATGGAGAGGGGCGGCATACAAATCTAATAAATAAATAAAAATAAATAAATAAATTCAAAGTTATGATAGCACTGAAAAAAGGGACTTGCAACCAGTCTTCAGACTTACAACTGTCACAACATCCCTATAGTCACGTGATCAGAATTTGGGCACATGGCAACCAGCATGTATTTATGATAGCTGAAGCATTCCAGAATCATGTGATCACCATATACAACCTTCCCAGCCAGCTTCCAAAAAGTAAAATCACTAGGGGTGGATGGATTCATTTAACTGAATTGGTTTGCCTAATGACTGTGCTAAAAGGGTTGTAAAATTGAGCACAACTCACTAAATAACTTTGTTCCTTGGCAAAGGAACTTCTGGTCCCAATTGTGGTCGTAAGTCGAGGAGTGCCTATACACTGTACTGATTTCTTTATAATTTTCCTTCACCAGGTGAATAAATTTTTACTACCCAAGTGAGAAAGAAGTAAACATTTATTCTTTTGTATTATATTAATTGTTCCAAAACTTCAATAAAGCATACTTAGTTAATCTAAATTCCCCTGCTAAAGTTTCTATATCTTTACATCTAAAACTGCAAAGAACTTGCAGGCCTCACCATCCTCAAAATCCTCATCAGGGAGAGAATCAACCTAGACCTAAGGAGAAATTTCCTAACAGAACAATTAATTAGTGGAACGACTTGCCTCTCGAAGTTGTGGTTGCTCCATCACTGAAGGTTTTTAAGAAGGGACTGGACAACCATTTGGCTGAAATGGTATAGACTTTCCTGCTTGGACTAGAAGACTGTCAAGGTCTCTTCCAACTCTCTTATTTTGCCTTACCTCTTCTCTCACGAAATAGGAATTCAGCCAATTCTAAACTGCAGGTGGAGGAAGATGAAATGACTCAGCTTTGCTCAAAAGAATATTTATCCTGTAATTTGAAATCACTAAGCACATTTAAGGAAATGGTACTTCCCTTCCTTTTATTGTATTTCTTTCAAATAGGGCTGGTTTCCATGTGTTCAATAATGGAACGTTTCACTGTCACTTTAAGGTTTTCTTGCTATTGTTATTGTTTATACAAGAGTTTAAAAATTAAACAGGATTGAAAAAGGAAAAAAAAAGGACCCCATGCTACTGAATGGGAGACAGCACTTTTTAGCGCTGACTGTCTTATAAGCAAGATGACCAAAACAAAAAAAAAAGTGAAAAAGGTAAAATAAAAAAAAAGTGGTTCTACAAAGGAAGGGGGAAAATGGATCTTGAATAATGAATGCTTGATGCAAATAACAAATCATTGATTTCAGTGGAGATTTTATACTTTTCAAGAAAACCTTTGCCTTCTAAATCCCTGTTCCCATTGCAGTCCACATAAACATGTAAAAAGCTGTTTCTCTGGGGCTGGAAGATCTCTGGAACATATGGATATGCTGCAGAAGACTGCAGCAGATAAAGAGGTCTTTACAAATATTGCACACTATGGCACGCATAAAGAAAAGGAATACCGGTTAAGGTACAGAGGAAACCAAACAACATATTATATACTCCAAATAAGACACCTCTCATAACAGCCAAATCCACAGCAATGCTTTCTATTTTCTATTCACAGCATTGCTTTCTATTCTGAACTGTACTTCAAAATTTGTGCGGCATATATGTTAGACCAGAACAATGATAAATTCATCAAAATGGTAGATTCTGAAGGCATAATTTAAAAGTGAAAGGTTTCAAAATAGGAAAATATGGTGCTGTCCATAGTAGGAATGAAAAAGATGAAGGTGATGAATTAATCAGAATAAGCTCAACCTACTAGAGGGAAAGGCATTATGCCACATTTAAGAGGATGGAAAAGAATTGAAGCCAAACATTGTTGCTTTTTCTGTGCTCTGGAATAAATTTCCTGATAGAAATCAAGCTAGCGCCCAGCTTATTGGTTTTCAAGAAGATGTTAAACATGCAGGTTACAACAAATTCCTAATTTCTTGCACCCAGAAGATTTAAGAGTAAAGGTTACAGTGTTACACTAATTATATAGAGACTCTTGTTCAAAGACAGTTGGAACATGTATCTATACAATAGTGCAAGACCTCAACTGGGAAATAATTATTTTATATCTGATAAAGATGTAAGGTAATGAAGAAGGGGACAGAATATCCTTTTTAGTATAAAAACATCAGATACATTCCTTGAAAGACAATATACAGTAGCTTTGATATACAAGTTTTGCCAAGGCTCTAATTGCAATGATAGGCTATAAAAAAAAAGAATCCTCAAAGTTCTGCTTTCTTTTGAAATGTGAACTTTATAATCAATTAGTCACCAACAGGGACAGATTGATTCAATAATTAGAAAAATCCCAGTCTCAAAATCCTTAAAAGATGTCACCTAAGAAATCCACCCACCCAACATTCAAGCATTGATTTTGTTGCTGATTCACAAACTGATTCATCCTGAACTTTTATTCCAATCCCTCCTCAGTTTTTTCCCAGTTTTGGCTTTTATGTCTGTTACTTTATTAATAGTTTAACCATGCCCCTCTCTCGGGTTCTTTTCCCCCTTTATTGTATTCTATATAAGCTGCTAAGAGATGTTGGATGGAGGGGGGAGTATGAAGATAATCCATTGGCCAGCAAGCAATGCACTGGCACTCAAATTATGTATGATGAGTATGTAAGTTCTTGCTTATTTATTTCTGAATTGCCCATTTCCCTTAGAAGGACATATCTGCTTAGACTGATACCTACATGTGTTGCTCTATCAATGACTCAAACAATTTCTGATATACATAAATATGATTCCATAAATATTTTACATCGCCAATTTTTGCATGGCGGCTGGCTCAGCACATGCACAAAAACTAACAATCTTTTTCCACATACATGAATAAGGCAGGCATGTTTTAGAGAATGCAGAGAGTGGTAGCCACCTTTTCTCACACATGCAAACAATCCACTACCATGTTATATGGAGCCATGGAGCTTCTTTACCCAAGTGAGAGACTGTTTGCTTTATATATGTGTTTATAAAGGCTTTGGTTTACAAAGACACATCTTGGCCAAGAAAACAGAAGAGCGGATGAAATGAAGATATGTATAATTAAGAACACCACTATGTAAAATTATTTTCTTGAATAGCTCCTTGCCCTTCATTGCTGATATTATGGGAACTGTCATAATTTGTTTCCATTTGACCATTCTAATTATAGTTTCCCCATGTAATATAAAATCTAGTCTTCCAGTAAAAAGAGCTGGGGGAAATTAAAGAAAGACAGATACATACACAAAGTCAAAATTCTGAATTAATAAATCTTCAAAATGATTTTCATTTTGAATGTGCTTTTTGTTTTAAAAAATGAAATAATAACCTCTATACCAATTCTAAGCATTTCCTTTGATTCCAAGGTTCTTTGCAATAACTAAAATTTATTTCTTAAGTATATATGGAATAGTACAGAACAGTATTGGCCAACTGTGATTGGACGCACAAGGAATTGGTCTTTGGTGCATATGCTCTCAATGTACATAAAAGAAAAGATACATTTGTCAAGAATCATGAGATATAACACTTAGTGATTGTCATAGGGTACAAATAAGAAATCAGGAAATAATCAATATTAATATAAACTGTAAAGAAACAAGCAACAAGTTACAGTCATACAGTGAGAGGAGATGGGTGATAGGAATAATGAGAAGACTAATAGTAATAGTTATTACTATAAGCCGCCCTGAGTCCTTTGGGATTGGGTGGCATAGAAGTCAAACAAACAAACAAACAAACAAATAATAAAAAATAGTGCAGACTTTGTAAAGTCTACTGTTTGACAGCGAGGGAAATATCTGTTTAGCAGATGATGGCATTCAGGAAAAAACTATTCTTGTGTCTAGCTGTCTTTCCGTGCAGTGCTCTATAATGTCGTTTTGAGGGTTGGAGTTGAAACAATTTACGTCCAGGATGGGATTAATTATCTATTAGGCACCTATAAATTCAATATGGGGGTTTTGTTGTTGTTGTTGTTATTTGACATTTATGCTATCAACTTGCAACTCAAGAAAATTCCCCTTTTGGCATCTCCAAAATACATTCTTATCTGCTAAAAGAACTACAGATAGTCCTCAACTAACAACAGTTCATTTAGTGACTGTTCAAAGATACAACGGCATTGAAAAAAGTGTCTTATGATCATTCTTCAAACTTATGATAGCTACAGTATCCCCATGGTCATATGATCAAAATTCAGACATTTGGCAACTGACTCATATTTATGACTTTTGCTCTGTCCCAGGGTGACCTTCCAACAAGCAAAGTCAATGAGGGAGCCAGATTTCAATTTATCTTGCATTACTAACTTAACAACTTAAGTTGTTATTTGCTTAATAACTGTGGCAAGAAAGGTCATAAAATGGGGCAAAACTCATTTAACAAATTTGTTACTTAGCAACATAAATTTTGGGCTTAATTGTGGTCATAAGTCGAGGACTACCTGTATTTATATCATACAAGTAACTTTTAAGTTAAAAAAACACCCTAATCCTTAATGTCCTAAAGTTTGTAACTTTTCTACTCAGGCATCTGCAAGTGCAATAAAAGAGGCAAAAAAGTATAGAGTAGTTATCACTTAAGAAACCATTTTTAACCAGTGCTGATTTACTCATGAACTAATCAAGTTATTACCTTATATGAAGTTAAACCTCAAGGATTGGCATTACAATATAATAAATAGTAATTATGGTTCTCATTTTATAGGGTTCTGAGGAAGGAAAAATGTGGACTCTCAATTGAAATTATAGGAGTAAAGAAGGAGTAAAACAAGGAGTAAAACCTGCTTAACAGGAATACATTTCCTCTGCAAAATGTCAGAGGGTGATCTAGGCATCAAGCCAACACTCCAACATCAATTTTTAAAAATATAAAGCTAATCTAGTATTTAGCACTACTTGTAGCATTTGAAATTAAAACATTCAAATATATCCCAAGAGAAAATATCTTAGTAGCTTAGTCTGAAAGAGCTCTCAGCATGATCAAAATCTTAATCAACACTGATATGAATTCTCTATATTTTAAACATAACTATGCATGTCAGTTATTTGAATTCCTATTAAAACAACATTTTAAAATTAAAAATAAACATAGAATATAGAGAGAACTTTAGTACACTGAAATAGAAATATAATTTCATCTATTATCTACAAAAAACTAATCATTATTTCCACACGAAAGGGATTGAAGGTAATATAAAATACACATTAAAATAATTTCTACCAAATATTGAGGCTAAATGTCAGAAAACAGTGAAAGCAGAAAAGTATTTTAAAGCACTTTGTCTTATAATACATAAAAATGAAAAGGATAAAACTGTACCTGAGAGGAAAGCTAATTTTTTCTTCAGAATAGACAGTATTACAGTAGCATCCATTTTATCTTCTTTTAACTTTCAGAGATCTGAAAATGCAACAAGATAATATTGGAAACTACAGCCAAAATAAATTAAATTATATGTAATTATACTAAATTTGTTCAGGTAGAAAGCTTATACCCATGTGCTCTTGTTACAAATGAACAATGTTTCATTATATGAAACCCCTTAACAGTGGTCACATTGTACTTTTCTTTCCTAAAGTCCCCAGTGAACCGTAAAATATCTTGTTACATTTTAATTCATTTTAATACTTCTTTTTGTATTCAACTGTACATGTCATCCTTTTTACTTTTTCCTGGACAGCCAGTTCTAATTTTTTTACAATAAAAATTTCAGTTACTGAATTTTTAAAATCCACAAGCACAATAAAAAAATTGTCAACATTAACAGATATCATTTCAATCTCATTCTTAAACACTACATGGCTCAGAATTTTATTTTTTTGAAAAATGAGTATCTTTGCATGGGGATCTGCAGAAAATTCTGTCCATTCATGTGATCTATATCCAGTCCAAAATCTGCATAGTTGATCCAGGCACAGACACGAAACAAATGTGACACAGGCTGAAGTACTATAAAGTAAGGACTGGAGAAAAGGCCATCTCTAATGATGACATACAACTGCAGTTAAAAGAAATCGGGGAGAAAAAGGTGCTAGGAAGTTTAGACCACAGTAGGTAGACTGATTATATTGCACTTGAATTCAGGGGCTGAGGTGAAAGGTAAACGGAGCTGAGGGAGAACAGGAAAATGAGGAGGATGGAAAAAATCAGCACATTTCTTATTTTATATCGTTTTATTATTTTTATATAAACTTTTTTTATAAAAGAATTCAAGGGAATTAATATAGCTTATATTTCTTCTTCAGCCTATTTTCCCAATAACAATCCTGATAGGTGAATTGGGCTGAAAGTCTGGCCCAAAATCACTCAGCTGGCCTTCATGCTTAAAAGTGGGACTACAGTACTTTATTTACTCATCCACTCTTTATAAATAGGAAGAAGGGAGAGGGACATCCTTTAAGATCCCTCTGTAATTTCTCATGGCTGAAATTTACAACCACCAAGATGTTCCTGATTATAATCAGGCCAAATCAAACCTATCTGGAATGTTCCACCAATAAGGCACACACAGAGATTATAAAAAATCACCCCTAATCATTTTCTGATTCACAAAGTTTCCTAACTATAAAGGGGAATATTTCAGGGTTGAAATGAGACGTATTGATGATGTTACCTTGTTAAGGTAATGAAATGTCTGCAAGTAAACAAGCAAGCTCATAGAGTACCCCTCATTCCTTATCATTTTTATTTATTTCTCTTATATTAGCATGGAAGCAAAAATACCTTTAAACGCCAATATACATGCAACTTATTTGTTCATGTAGTTTTGATACAATAGAAAAAGGGAAAAGTCTGCAGAACAAGCATTTTTTTCTTAGTGCCTAAGGCACAGATCCATCATTCCATAATGTTATTTCCATTAATTTGTACACATCTAACAAATATCAAAATTGCAATGTTTGTAATGTTAACATTATGCTTTTTTTCATATATAGGATTAAAATAATCTGCATTTCACTTATTAATAAACTTCAAAACTTTTAGATATGTAGAAAGGATATTCATACACAGTCTGATTTGATTCAGACTAATCCTGATCCAGCCTAATAAATCTTAATTAAGAGAACTGGAAACTTCTCGGCTTTTATTTTTTATTCTAATTTATTTTTGTGCTAAATATATTTTAGACACGTGAAATGTAAATTCAAACAAGAACAGTGAAACATATAAGGTACAAATAACATGTTCAACCCCAACACATCTAAAATATTTTTCTCATCCATTTTTCAGTGCTTGGGACTTTAGAATCCATTTATCTTTTAGAGAATTAGGATAGGAAAAGCAGGCATTTCTGTCCATGGAATAAAAGAATACCCTTCTCCCAGTTCATAAGCAATTACAATTTTTCTTTGAATGTCTGATTATGTGTGCTTTGCAGAATGTGTACTAAGGCCTTCCAAAGAGAATTCGAAGTTTTTCATTAGGATACAATGCACTTTTCATAAGGAATAAATACACTGATAAAAATGAAGGCTAAAAGGTGCTATGACTAGTAGAACAAACTTTCAACATTCTTTAAAATCATTCATATCCATGAAACAAATATTGAAATTCAATAGAGAATGTCTCCCACATAATTATAAAAGTAACAACTGAAGAATTTTAGTTAAAGACGCCCAGATACCATGCCTGGCTGAGTAACATCTGTTTGAGCATTATCTTTTTTTTCTGTATTAGAAAAGCAATTTTATCAAACACTGGCACATTTCTTTAATCTACCCCATGTAAGGGAAATGCATTATTGTATCACCATCAATTTTATCTTTACACTATAAACTATTCTAGAAAATACATTCAATTATTTTGATTGCCAGAAGCTTTTCAGAAATATATTTTCTATATTCAAAAAATGAGATTCCTCAGGCCATTTTAATTTTACAAATCCACCTACTGTTTTCAACTGCAGCTTATTTATTATTTCTACAAAAACCAAAACTTGTTTTTATACACATACTTTTTCTAATCAAAATTCATGTTATCATTAACATGATAAAATTTCCCCAAGTTCTGAATAAAAAATGACTTAAATGACTGCAGTCCGCATCTTTTCCACCTTTTTAAAAAAGATTTTTTTAAATGTACTTTTTAATGATGACTGGACACTAGAATCTTAATTCAAATAGAGCATTAGCCCTATTTTTACTTGTAATAAAACATTAAGAGATATAAAAAAATAGAAAAAGTATGCCTAAATCTTTTTTTTAAATGAATTACTTTTCCCCGCTAAGAAAATAGGTCGTGCTCTTTTTCCAGGTGAAACTGGCAAGTTATTATTGTATGAGTTAATTAGCAAATTGTAGATCTGTATCATTAATACATTATGATTATAAATATCAGATGTTACACCCGAGAACTATTCTTAAAAAACTTTTTCCATTAGATTTGAAATAATTATTTCACTGGAAATGAGTATTGCAAAAACAATAATTATACATGTGCCTAATGAGAAGCAAATACCTTTGAATTCAAATATTCTTTTGTAAGTTGAACCAAATTTAAGGACTATATGTAGTTGTATCCCATCCACTTCATTTGCTGATTTTAAAATATATTCATTTATCATTTATATGTTTCTCATCTGGCATTTCTAATGAAGTGCATCAATAAAAGCAACACCATTTTCCTAAAATTTGATTTAATAATGATAATTTTAACCCCTATGCTTTTAAAAATCACAGACATTGGTGTAGAATCAAATGTTGCCAAACATAGACAAAGGAATAAAGAATTCTCTCCTTCCGAATGCTCTTTTTACTCCAGAAATATAAAAATCCAAACTAGACATTACTTCCATCAGTGCACTATTTTCAGGATAAAGTCCTGACAAAAAAAATACCTTGAAATGCATATTAATTTAGCTTTATACTGAACAGTTTAATTCCCAGTCCTATAGCAAGACAAATATATTCTTCATAAAAAAAGTTTACCCAAGGACAGAAAAAAGGAAACAGGACAGTAAAGTTCAGCCACCAAAGTCATATAAAAAATGTGACACAGATTAGTATCCACATATAATTTCCTGCAACTATAATTTCAGTGTAATAATCCTCTCACGAAAGTTATGTGTATCAATCTACTTAAAGGATTGATTTAAATTATAACTCAGTTGCATAATTTTAAGGACGAAGACATAGCATTAAAAAAAGGTCGATGTTATAACCTATCTTTCTGGCTTCCAGCCAGGTGTATTATTTCCACCCACATCTTCCCTCAGACCTTTTTGCTATAAGCCCTGTTTCTTTGTACACTTATTCATATAAACACTTGATGGTACAAAAGAAAATTCTGGAGTAAGTGAGAAGAGCACAGTAGCTCAAAAATTCTCAAAGTTTTATATTATTTAGGAAATTATTAGTTAATATTATAATTTAAATGAGTGGAGGGACAATCATATCAGAAGCCTCTTTGAAGTAAATGTACTAAATATACTTGATGTTATAAGTTTAAGTACACTACAAATAATTGAATTTTATGAGTCAGCTCCTGGCACAAACCAGCTGTTTGACATTTCTCTTCACCACTAATTCATGAAAATGGATTTTCAAGTTATTTTCCGACTTTAGGATTCTCTTTATCTACAACCTATTATTAACTTCTTTTCAAGGAATGAAGAGCAATATCTTAATCTTACAACAAATCCATGAATTGATTTAGGCTTGCATAATGACCGTATTCTAAAGTATATGATTATTTCACTGGATCCAACCACTTAAATTCAACCAGTAGAGAATGCAAATCACATCTTATTGTTTATCACAAGACTGGTCAGAGGAACAAATAGCATTGATCTTATGAGACAGATTGTAGATAGCCATGATCTACTCAGAGTCTACGGAGAGGGGCGGCATACAATTATTATTATTATTATTATTATTATTATTATTATTATTATTATTATTATGGCGAACCTATATGGCGAACCTATTATTATGGCATGTGTGCCAGAGGTGGCACCAGGTGCCATTGCTC